>NC_090439.1:1009484948-1010109948 GCF_031143425.1 Pleurodeles waltl | reverse complement strand
AACAGTTCAAGGTTACAGACTGGAGTTCTACTCCCCTCCAACACAAGAGGTTTCTCCCATTCCGCTTCTTTTTTCCAAATAGAGAGCAGTTTCATAGACGATGAAATCGAGTCTCTCCTGCGCAAACTGGCGATAATCGAGACGACCAAAACCCGAATGGTTTTATCAGCCCAAAAGGCAGGGGTTTCCATCTGGTCTTAAATCTAAAAACATTCAACTTCTGGATAGTGTACCGCCATTTCAAAATGGACAGTATCCATCTGTTAAGAGATCTTTCACAAGAAAAAAATTGGCTTGTCCGGTTAGATCTCAAAGACGCCTATTTAGCGGTGACCATTTTCGCACCCCATTGTAGTTTTCTTCAATTTTGTAGGTGACCTCAATGGTACGAGTTCACTGTCCTCCCCTTTGGACTGTCCTCGGCCCCTTGGTGTTTCACCAAACTACTGAGGCCAGTAATGCAATTCCTTCGGTAAAGGAGCGTTTGCCTCATTATATCAAGGACATCCTGATTATGGTTCAAAGCAAAGAGTTGGTTCTGTTGCATCTATCATGGACTTTCCAGATTCTTCAGGATCTGGGTTTTATGGTAAATTCAGACAAGCCAGTCATGACCCCCTCTCAATGTATTGAATTCTTAGGTTTTCAAGTGGATTCCATCAGAACTCATCTGAAACTTCCACTAGTGAAATGAGCTTCGATCAAGAGAGAGTTATGAAGAGCCCTCGTCTTTCCGACAATATCATTGAGGATCCTTGCTCGCCTGGTGGGACTTCTAGCCTTTTCCATCCAGGTGATTTTTCCGAGTCCCCTTCACGATCGGGCCCTCCAACGTCTGAAGATCATGCATCTTCGCACTGGGTTGTCTTATTCAGAACAAATTTTACTGTCCGACAATACCAGAACGGAGATAGTTTGGTGGCTGGCTACAAGTAACAGCAAATCCATTTTTGCATCTTCTCTGGAGACAGTGATAGAGTCGGACATCAGCCAATGGGGCTGGGGTGCTGGATGCAGAACTGTGGAGACAGGGGGCTGGTGTCTCCGGAGGAGTTGAATCTCCATATCAATTGTTTGTAGCTTCTTGCAGGAGCTTTTCCGATTTGCTCTCTCTCTCTCTCTCTCTCTCTCTCTCTCCCCACAAGGCCAGTTGTTACATACTGTAACGTATGGACAACATTTCAGTGGTGAGATACATAAATCACCTAGGCAGGACCAGATCTCGTGTTCAGGTAGAGATTGCCAAAGATTTTTGGCACTTTTGCCTCCAACACCAGACATCGGAGACAGCAGAGTACATTCCGGGATGTTCCAATGTGGTCGCGGACTGGAACCCACGTTATTTGAGGGATGGCAGCAACCGGAAACTCCACCAGTCAGTATTTCGCAATCTGGTGAGACGAAGGACCCTTTTGCGTCATGGCTCAATGCACAGCTTCCACAGTTTTACAGTTGGAGGCCAGATCCCCTAGCCATGGGATCAGATGCTTTTCTCCAGGATTGGTCCCAGGGTCTCCTTTACGATTTCCCCCGTTTTTCATGATTCCGAGAGTACTCTCTCAGGTGAAGAGACAATTGGCGGAGATCATTTTGGTGATTCCTTTCTGGAAAGCTCAGTCGTGGTTTCCAGTAGCGATGTCACTATCTTTTGCTCCTCTGGTTCTACTCCCATCCTTTCCGTCCGTCCCTGCTCCTGGATCCGCTGGACCTTCCTCATCCTCTGATATTAGGGGGTCACTTGTCGCTCATGGCATGGACATTTCAGGAGACGTTGCTAAGTGCCAGGAGCTTCAGGAGACGCTATGTTCTTCTTATCCCAGTCTTGTGCTCCTTCCACCCATAAGCGCTATGAAGCTGGGTGGGTTGGTGCAGTGAACGTAGTGTTGATCCCATGGGGGCCCACATTAGTATGATTGTAAATTTCCTTTAGAATTTGGCAACCCAGGGTTTAGTGTATAGGACCATTAATAATTTCAGATCTGTTATTTCAGCAGGACATCCTCATCTAGAGGGTAACATCCTTTGATTTGTAAGCTTTCGCAAGGAATCTGAATGGTCAGACCCCCTCAACCTAAGTATACGACTTTATAGGAGGTAGATATTGTTCTGCGTTTTCTGAGAACCTGGCCATGTGATGAAGATTTGTCTCGTAAACAATTGTCAGCCAAACTCACTGTGCTTCTGTGCCTCATATCCTGTTGACGTGTGTCTGATGTACGTGCTCTGGATTTAGCAGGCAGAGTATTTCCTCCTTCAGGAGTTTCTTTTACTATTTCTAGATGTACAAAGACTGCAACTAGGTCTATTTCATATCCAGCCTTTCCCCATAACCAGAAGGTATGTGTTGTAAAATGTTTGAAGGCTTATGAGGATTGTACTCAGGATATTCGTAGAGATGCATGGGGGTAATTGTTAATATCCCTGCAAAGTCTATTTGAACCAGTATCCTCAGCCACATTGGCCAGATGGGTCAAATGATTATTGGGGGAGGCTGGCATAGATACTACCAGATTTGGAGCACATTCAGTGCTATGGCATCCAAGTCCTTTGGGGCTGGCTCTCATTTAGGAGACATTAGGGCTGCAGCAGATTGGTCTTCTGACACTACTTTTAAGCTTTATTTTTTATCATAAACCTAATGTTGATGTGGCATCTACAGTAGTGGATCAGCTTTGAACTAGCATAAAGAATCTTCCATTCTATTAAGGGCACGGAGGCAAGGATTATCCCACCCTTGTCTTTGTATTACTCTAGACGATGTTCCAGAACAGTTGTATTTTAAAATATATATTACAGTTTGATTTTTATGCATAGTGTACTTCTCATGTACTGTATTTTGTACCAACCCATGTAATTCATAATCAATACCAGTTAATTAGTGCATTTAATTTATTCATAGGATCACACAATAAGGAAGCATAAATGATCCAGAGAGTTGCACAGGACAAAGTGGTCGTGCCAGTTTAGCCGGAGGCTACAGTTCGACAATCCTTGTTGCAACTTTGGGAGAATCCAGTTTGTTGAGTTCAGGTTGATATGTTCTTATATTGCAAAGAAAGAGGAAGGACTAAGGAGGCAGATACATTTATAAGGAGAGCAAGCCTGGGATTGGGCATGATATGGACTACAAGTGGTACTGGGAAATGTAGCTTTTGGATGGTTTCAGTTTTGATTGGCTGCTGACATTTTTCAGCAAAGAAAGAGAAAGCATAATCCTCACCTCCTTAATAGAATTGAAAATTCTTGTCGTGATAGCTAAAATTTGTTTTAGTGCTCACTTTCTATAAACAGGCCTTTAAAGTATGTTCTTGTCTTGTCACATTTGTTGTGCATTCAAAGACAGAGGTCAAATGTCAGGCTGTTTTCTGAGGAAGCTTGATGTTTACTTTTCTTTTGCTGACAATAAAGCTGGATACTCAGGATTGGAAAGGAAAGGTTTTTCTAGCACACAACAAAATTTAAATGTCTTTAAATGAGCAGTGCAAATATATTTGAACATATCAGAATTAGGAATGCACAAATGAAGCACATTTTTTTTGTAATGCTGAAGTGTGGTGGAAACAAATATTTTAATATTATCTAACAAAATCAGTACACTAGGTGATGCCATTTCCATACTTTGTCACTTGTGTACTTTACATGCTTTATGCACAAATGTAATGTTCATTTCAATTGAAAATGTGTTGTTTGTAATGGCAGTGCACTACCATACCATGCATACTCCACTTTACAACACTCCACACTACAAAACTCCATTCTACAGCACTGCACTCTATGACACTCCACTCTACAACACTCAACTCCACAACACTCCACTCCATGAGATTCTACTCTACAATACTCCATTCTATACCACTTCACCCTACGCTATTTCAATCTACGACAGTCTTCTCCACGACACAGCACTCAACAACAGTCTGTCACTCTATGGCACTCCACTCTGTAACACTTCACACCTCTTTATTCCACTCTACGCCACTCCACACTATGCCAGTCCACTCCAATCTATGTCACTTTACTCCACTCTACGCTACAACATTCTGCTCCACTCCACTCTGCCACACTCCAATCTATGCCACTCCACTCTACTCTATTGTATGACACTTTGCCCCACTCTATGCCCCTCGACTCTACTCCCTCCACACTACACCACTTCACTCCACTCTATGACAATCTTCTGTACTCCACTGTATGACACTCATTGCCACTAACGTCTACAATACTTTGCTCCACTTTGTGCCAGCCTATGTCACTCCACTCTATGACAGTCTATGCCACTTCACTCTAGGCCATTCTACTCCACTGCACACCACTCCACTCTACACCACATTACTCTAGTCTATGCCACTTCACTCCACTCTTTGCCACTCCACTCCATGCCACTCCACGCCACAACACTTTACTCCATTCTACCCTGGTCCATGCCACTCCTCTCTATGCCTTTCCACACTACGTCTCTACTCCAATGTATGTCACTTAATAACACTTCACTCTACTTCACTTCACTTTACTCCACTCTACCCCACTTTACTTCACTCTACACCACTACACTCTATGACACTTTACTCCTCTCTACGCGTGTCCAGACCACTTCTCTCCACACCACTCCATTCTATAAAACCTTACTCCACTCTATGCCCCTCCACACCACTTCACTCAATTCTACAACCCTCCACTCCACTCTACGACACTCCACTCTACAACACTCTACTCCACTCTATGCCACTCCTCTCCACAACACTCTATTGCTCTCTACACAATTCCTTCTATGCCACTTCACTCCACTCTGCAACAAACTACTCTATAACACTCTTCTCTATGACATTCAATTCTGTAACACGCTACTCTGTGCCACTCCACTCTAAGACACTCTCATTTATGTCACTCTACAACACTCTCCTCCACTATATGCACTCAACTCTACAACACTCTACTCCACTCTGTGCAATTCCCTCTCTGCCACTTTGTGACTTCCCACTCTATGACACTCTACTGTATTTCACTTCACTCTATGAAACTGTACACTACACCCCTCCACTCAACACCAATCTGCTCTACCACACTCCACTCAACAACCCCCTGCTCAACCACATCACCCTGTACACTCTACTCCAGTCCACTTCACTAATCCACTATACACCACTCCACTGTTCACCACTCTATTCCACTCCACTCTATGATACTCTATTACACACTATGCCCCTCCACTCTACACCCTTCCATTCTGATATTTTACTTCACTGTATGTCATGCAACACCGCTATATTCATTACCTCACCACTTCACTTTATGCCACTCCTCTCTACCCTGATACTTCTCCACTCCACTCACACCACTTCACTCTATGCCACTCCACTCTCTGCCACTCCAGACTATGGCCCTCATTTCAACCTTTCAAGCTATGCAGACAGTGAAAAGCTGCATGGGACCGTGGCAGGGGGCCCCTGCACTGCCCATGCGAGTGGCATGGGCAGTGCTGGGGCCCCTAGGGGACCCACAACTCCCCTTTCTGCCAGCCTTTTCATGGTGGTTCAAACCGCCATGAAAAGGCTGGCGGGAGGGGGACTCGTAATCCCGTAATGCAGTGCTGCCCTGGGGGATTTAAACCACTGGGACAAAAGTGGCTGGAAACCGCCAGTCCCAGCCGTGCGACCGCGGCGGTCGTAATTCCCAGGGAAGCACCGTCAGCCTGTTGGCGGTGCTTCTGACAAAACAGCCCTGGCGGTCAAAGACCTCCAGGGTTGTAATGAGGGCCTATGTCTCCCCACTCAACCACACTCCACTTTACAACACTTTATGCCACTCCATCCTATACACTCTACTCCAATCTATTTCACTAATCCACTATACACCACTCCACTGTGTGCCACTCAATGCCACTCCACTCTATGATACTCTACACCGACGTTACTCAAAGTACGGCCCGCGGGCCGCCAGCGGCCCCACGGACCTACCTTGGCGGCCCGCGAAACGCACAACAAACGCACTGAGCCTTGAAATGAGCAAAGCGCCCACTTGGCTGTAGCGTTTATTTTGCTTAGCATGGAGGATCAGAGGAGAATAATTGATGTTCCCGGAGGGAGGGATGAGTTCGGTGCGCGCGGAACTGCAGGGGGTTTCGATGTTCGAGCCGTCAGTCCATCAGGGTGACAGGAGCAAGCAGTCTACCCGCACCAGATATCACTAATTGCTAAATCTAGCCCCTCTAAGCCCCGCCCCCTCTAAGACCCGCCCCCCACTGTCACTTCAGTGCGGCCCTCGGCCGCAAACCATACTGCAATTTTGTCCCCCGAGAAAAAGTTTGTGAGTACCCATGCTCTACACCATACTATGCCCCTCCACTCTACACCCTTCCACTCTGATATTTTACTTCACTGTATGTCATGCCACACCGCTATTCTCATTACATCGCCACTCCACTTTATGCCACTCCTCTCTACCCTGATATTTTACTCCACTCCACTCACGCCACTTCGCTCTGCCAATCCACTCTCTGTGACTCCAGACTATGCCTCTCCACTCTATGCCGCTCCACTCTGACACTCCATTCCAGGACACTCCACTCTCAACCACTCCACTCTATGCCACTTCACTCTACAACACTCTACTCCAGTCCACTCTATGACCCTCTACTCCGCTGTACACAAATCCCTCTATGCAAGTTTGCTCCACTGTACCCCCACTCCTCTTGTGAACAAAGAGCGAGGGCTCCGAAACATGTTGGGCCATTTCTGTGCTGCTTTCTTTTTGCAGGGAATAAATAAAGAAGCTCTGTTAGTATAAGCCACGGCTTGCTTTTTCACTGTGTTCAGGAACTGACCGGGAGTGGATTATGTTTGATGTTGGATATGAAGGTTTCGCTTACCTGCTGCAGACTTGCCGTATAAAGAGGCGGGGGATCAGCAAAGCTGCTTTTTTGTGTATATATATATGTTACCTGGTGGTGATTGCCACTAGGTAATTATAGTTAGGACCATGTTTCCATAGAAAAAGCGTTTTTTAACTTGCCTACATTTTTGGCACAGTTTGACGAATCTTTACAAAAGTTTCCAAAAAAAAGTGACATGGTGATTCTTTTTGTGCACAAATAGTTTCAGGGTGATCCATGAAGTGAGGGCTGAGAAAAAGGGGTGGGGGTCAAAAAAGTTGTGTTTCCTATGTTAATTCTCATAGGAACTTTCAACACATCTACAGCCCGAACCACTGGCCGGAATTACACCAAATTTGGCAGAAGGCTAGCTTTCGGTACCCAGATTGATATTTTGCTTATTTGGTGTAAATCTGTTCAGTAGTTTTTGATAAATTTAGGGAAATCCAAATTTGTATATCTCTGGCCGCGAAGTATTTGCGAAAAAAGACACGCTTGTGCAGGTAAATGCACAGCTCAGATTGACTGCCAGCACTTCAACCAGGAAGTGTTGCCAGCCTTCTTGGGTCTGGGCTTAAGCCGACTCCCAGAAAAAACACAAAAAATAGAAAAGGGGCCAGGGTACAGACATCCTGATCCCTTAGCTCTGGTGGTGGGGTCACATAGGGAATCCCCTTTCCCAAGAGCAAAAACGCATTTTAAAAAAAAATTGCCACGAAATTGAGATATTCAGGAATTTGCAGCAAATTTTTTTTTTAAGAACAAGCACAGGCTTCTGCGCTTGTTTTTTGATAAGCCCCTGCGTAGGCCAGCCACCTCCCCTGGGCATATATTATATTCTGTGCAGGGAGCTGTGTGATCCCCCTGCAATCCCAGGGACCACCACCTCCCTGGCCTTTGTTAATATTGAGTGCGGGAGGCTGCGGGGCCCACCCACTGCCCGGGACCACCGTCTTCCGGGCTATATTTAAATTGTGTTCAGGGGGGTGCATGGGCCCCTAGCATTCCCCGTGAACCACCACCTCCCCGGGGCTATATTTGTATTGTGTGTGTGGGGAGTGTGTACCTCACCCCCACCCCCGCTCCCCCAGGGACCACCACCTCCCGGGGCAATGAGTTAGTAAAGTGAAGGTGGTTCATTTCAGACCCCCTCTAACCCCAGGGACCACCATCTCCCCAGGGCTATGTGCGCATTAGAGGGAAGCCATACACCCCCACTCATGGAGTTATTGATGGCCCTGTGGACCACCATCCCCAGGGCCGGCTTTTTCTACGTTCTGGGTTGCCCACTCCCTGGACATAGCAGTTTGCTGTTGCTTGGTTGTAGCTTTAAAGCTGCAGCCATGTAACAGCAAACACTCTGCTGTTTGAGTAGGGCCTGTCAAACAGGTCCCACTATTTTCATCTCTGCTCCCTGCACGCATACCTGCTTCAGCCATGGAGCTGCTGTTAAAGCAACTCCATGGTTGCTGAAGCAATGTGATTGTGGGGGAGTCCTTGAGGCCTCACATGGTCCCACATAGCCCATAAAGGGCAGATTAATAAATAATTTTTAAAACAACATGTAGGGACCATGGGGGAGCCCTTAAGTGCTCCCCCGTGGTCTCAGATAGCCATATAGGGCTAAAAAAAAAATCACAATAGCTCAGTGTGAAGGTCACAGACGTCTGCGCTGAGCTTTGAGGGGTTCGAGTCCAGATGGACTAATTTCCTTCTTTTATTTAATTTTTTAAAGTAAAGATATCTTAAGCTCATATGAAAGGTCATCTTACTTTTTCGAATGACAAATACATTTTTGCTTTTTAAATTATGCACAAATATCTAATTCTAAGTATATCATACATCAAAGCCTAAAAAATCTCTATCTCTATCCCTCTCCCTCCTACTCTCTTTCTCTCTCTTTCAATCTCTTTCTCCCACTCACAAACCCACTCAGACACTTAAATATCCACTCACAGACCCACTCAGACACTCATGCACCCACTCACAGACCCACTCAGACAGTTACGCATCTACTCACAGACCCACTCAGACTCTCACACAACCACTGATACCCTCATGCACCCACTCACAGACCTGCGGACACATTGAGGCACCCACTAAGACCCCAATGTATGCACTCTCACACCCAGACAGACATTCTCACAGTCACTCTCACCCCCAGATACACCCTCTCACACCTATTCTGACACCCAGAGAGGTCACGGCCAACTTCCACCGCTCATTGCCAAAGGGCCATGGGCAGCATGGGGTTGGATGGTTAGGGAGTTTGGCTGCAGGGACTGTCTACAGGCCAGCCTTTGTGGTCAACCACCGCCATGCACGGCCAAACGTATAGTAAAGAAAATTATTATACGTTAAAAAAAATAGAAATTCACTGAAAAAACAAAGGTTACAGGGATGTAATAGTTCGAAAATAGAATTGAAAAGATCCATAGAAATTCACTTAAAAAACAATGGTTACAGGCACGTTATAGTTAGGATCACATTTTAAATGTACAAAACCTTAGAAATTCACCAGTTAGAGTTACCTGAAGTAACTATAACTCATGTCCTAGGGTAACTATAACTTGCGCCCTAGCCATGCACTGCTAATTACCCCACAAACTATGCCACTCATGACATCTTTGATAACATCACTGATAATATCAATGTAATATGTGCAGTAAAAAATGTTACTACAAAACTGTGCATGGCTGGGGCGCGGGTTATAGTTACCTTACGGCACGAGTTATAGTTACTTGGGGCAATTCTAACTATAACTGGTGAACTTCTATGGTTTCGTACGTTTAAAATGTGAGCCTAACTATAACGTCCAGGAAAACTTTTTAACATACTTACAAACATACATACTTGGACTCCTGGTTTCCCAGTTCCAAAGTCATCTCACATCTCCTCCCTTTAGGTCATTCATGGCTGGTGGAAGTGGAGGAGGCAAGAAAGACCGAAAGGTTAAAGAAAACAGAGAGAAGCAGAGAAGTCTAAAGTGTAGAAAAAGGGAGGTGGATAAAGTCTTTTGCGATACTTTTTCCTCTGGTTTAGCGTGATTGCATCCGAGTTCATTTCAGTTGAATTCTAACCTCTATGACTGGAATGTATGCATGTTTATCATTGTCTGCGACCATATGTTATGTCCATTTTCAAACTCGTAGCAGATTGAATGCAGAAGTATTACAAAAGAGGCAGGATGCCAGACGTTTACATAACTAGAGGGTGCAAAATAAGTTGAACTTCCTGCTCCAGGCACGGGGTGCTTTTTTCGTGTAGCCGAGTGAGAAGTCGGATGCTTAGCCGCAGAGAGGCGAGGGGAGCCTCTGCTGCAGATCAGGCAGAAGCCGGTGGGCGCCCGTGGGCTGAGGATAGGAAATGTTATACAGTACCGGGCGAGGAGGAGCAGTTTCACAATTACCAAGGGAGCGAGCATCTCATGCAACAGTTATTTCTTCTCCAAAGTGAACCTGAACATGGTCTGGTCAGACTGGGTCACGAATACGATTATGAGAAGGACTGTTTGTAAAATAAAGGGGCAGGCGATATAGGGGTTGTATTATACAAAGTGCCCCGGGGGCGCAATAGAGTTTGTGCCCGCTTTGTGCACCCCCGGCACTTTGGTATGACAAAAGGGGCCGCGGATGCCTGTGCGTCCCTTTCTGTAATAGAGAGCGCAGGCGCACAAGTAGCGTCAGTGCTATTACTAGAGTGTGTTCTCTCATTAGTATGGGGGCGCGTTCCCATGAAAATCCGGGAATTCCCTTTGTCTCTGCACTGTATTTTAGATGCAGGAGCAGAGGCAAAGAAGCTGTCAGGAGGTGCACTGACAATGCCTCCCTGGTGGCAGTTCCATGGAGGGAGGAAAGTGGGTCCCGTGGACCCGGCAGACATCCTTTTGTAGGCGGGTGCCGTTACTCACTGCATCCGCTTCAAAGGGGATCTCTAGTGCCCCTTCAAAATGCAGGCGGGTTGCCGCCTGTACAGTGAAACACAGAGCAGCTGCATCGTTTTTTACTTGACTGCACTTCCCTGGGGTTAGAGTGAGTTTGCGGCTGCCCTTGGGGCAGCTCATAAAATGTAGTAGGGTGCACTTTCTCTGTTTGCTCCTGGCACACCTGTTTTAAGGTGCGCCGTGGTGCAAACAGAGAAAGTGCGCCCTATATGTAACAGGGCCCTAGGTTGTTAGCCAACGTCATGCTGATTATATGGTGCCCTATGATATCAGCCTACACTGTGCCAATGATATGGTACCTTAGGATATTGGTGTTGATGGTATGGTGCCCTGGGATGCCATCCAGCATTGAGTTAATGATATAGTCCCCAAACATGTCAGCCAACACTATGCTGACTAAATGATGTCCTAGGGTATGAGCTCACACTGTTCCAATAATATGGTCTCCTATGACATCAGCTATGATATGGTCTTCTAGGATAGGGCATTAGCCAGCACTGAGCTTATGATATGGTGCCCAAGGACATTCGTGTTGATGATATGGTACCATGGGATATCATCCAAAACCTCAGTGATGAGATGGCATCCTAGCATATCAGCCAACATTGTGCTAATACTATGGTATTCTAACATATCAGTCAATGACATACTGATGAGATGGTGCACTAGAATATCACCCCTCACCTTGCTCATGATATGGCAGCATAGCATAACTCAACCCCATCAAAACAGAAGTCAGACCAATTGCTTCTTTACACAGTTCTACTTCTATCCTTCAATGCCTTAACAGAATTTAAATATGTTGCAGCATTTCAGTGATAGCTGGAAGCAAAAATTAATCTAGAGTTCACCCTAGAGAAAAACCTTGACCTGTAATATCATATTGTTTAACGAGCCAAAGAATCACTGAACAACTGAGACTTGAAAGTGGTACCAAACCTTTAATCACAGAAGATTTCAAAACAGTATCACAATTCCTGGTTCTTCTTAGATTAGCCTATGGCAACACCTTGCTTTTTGGAATCTGTAAATTACACCTTACACCTCTGAAGACAGCACTGATTACAGCTGCTAAATGGCCACTGGGGCATGAGTGGGCAGCCATATTGCACCCCTCTTGATCAAAGTATGATAGCTCCCAAGAGAAGCAAGAAGCCCCCTCACACTGGCTTGTATCACATATAGGGCTCTTTACATGGAAGCATCAATCTATCTGGCCAATAAAGTGATCACAGATGGCGAACGAGTGCTCTGGAGCTCAGATCAGATGCTTGATGCTCAACAAAGAAAAAAAAGTAATACACTCATTCTCAGGAAGTACACCCAGGGATTCTATCAAATCAGCAATTAGAACTGTATCTTCATATGAGAACTTCAAGACAAAGCTGAAAACTCTACTGTTTTAAAGCTACCTAACCTCATATTGGACTGTACCTCACTTTATATAGTAGACTGACCTCTGTTTAAGATGAACTTCTAGTCAACATTAAATTCTCATTTAATCTATTTTGAAACAATTTGACTTCGTACATTATGTAACAATCCCTGTTGCCTTTCTCCTGTTCACCCTATTTAAATAACAAAACAGCAACACCCCACTAGCAGTTAGCATCCTCAGCAGTTAGTCATCTACACCTCTTAGTTACTCACTCAACATTTCTTTAGAATTGTTATTCTATCGCCAAAAGTCCGACTCCATCGGGGTGTGCAGTGTTGGCTTCATGTCCATCATTAATCTTAACCACCCAAGAAGCCCCAAACCACATTGTGGAGCACCTGAATCGGAATCAAAAAGTCAGCCTCCTACCTCCCTTGCATCAAATAAGTTGTAGAGCAGTGGTTCCCAACCTTTTGACTTATGTGGACCCCCATTTTAACATTAATGGAACCCAGGGACCCCCACTGAATCATCATTGGAATCCGGGGACCCCCGCCTGAGTCATTAATGGAAGCTGGGAACCTAATTTGTCAATATTTGTTAATATTTTTTAATTTTCTAAGCAGTCGTGGACCCCCTGAGAAGGCTTTGCGGACCCCCAGGGGTCCCAGGACCACAGGTTGGGAACCACTGTTGTAGAGTATGTTCGCCAGCAAAGAACCATATATTTTTAGTCTTAAAGCACTGGATTGTTGCTTTCACTCAACATGTCGAAGATTCATAGTGGGAAGATGTAAAAAATGTTAACATTTTCTAAGGAGAGAAATAGTAAAACATGTATTTTACACTTTTTCCGCACACTTCAGTATCCTCCAAATTGGTGGACGTTATACAATATAAGAAAATGCACTTTAAAAGACTGGAAAGAAAGGTGTCCTGATGTCTCTAGGTAATAGCAACATGATGCACCTGAAGACATTAAACCATTTAACCCAGAAGACCTCTCTGTTTGTTTAGGCCGCTTTTATGCCACAAATAGATCTATATTAGATGAGGTCTGCTACCTCAAGCAGAGGAAGCAAACATTTGGCAGCTTGAATAATATGGCCGCTCTGTTTGTTTGTGTCTCAGTCGCCTGCCTGCTCAGTAGTTCCTACAGCGTCAGGGCACTCTATTTTATGAGTGGCAGTTTGCTCTTTATAAACCCACATTAATACACAAATATACATACAGATAACTCTACCAATATTCAAAAATATAAAGATAGCTTTCAGAATTTTCAGCTTGAAAGAGTTATCTACAATTCTAAAATGGAAATTGGTTGAGAGGAAAGGGAAATAAAATAGAGAAAGGTGTTTACAGAGTGAGGAGAGTTTGAGTAATGTATACAAGAGCAGGAGGCGCATCATAGGTATTTTAGAGTATCCGATAATAGAGAATGGAACACCACAGTTTCTTTATGGTCCTTTAGGGTAGCAAGAAGTGGGCACCGACACCAATTTAGGTCTGGCTTGAATGTCACAACACCTTCCATGTTAAAAACCAGGACTTGTGTGCATTACACATCCCTAAACTCATCTACATCCCCATTCTGTACTTGTCAATGCTGCAACACTCCTGTCATTAGCCTGCATGAACTCCCATTAAAATAATATTACTCTTCTGTCTGACAGTTATTGCTGTCAAATGTGCTTTTGTACTCCATTTTCTTGGTTCCCATCCAACTCATCAAAAGCACTTAGGTGGGCCATCTCCACTTTTGCTGCATTACTCTCCAGGATTCCTTCTTCACTAAGTTCAATCTCAATAAGCCCTCTTGTTAGATGTATTGATTGGAGACTCTCACAGACCAAATCCATGATTTTCTAGAGCTCCACTATCCTCCAAATGCCACTCCAAAACATCATGGTTTGTTCCCATAGCTGCCTTTTTTCCTTCTTCATTATCAACACCCCTTTACACCTGTCAAAGCATGCCATATACCTGAGGGCATTCTTCCTCACTTACAGATTGTCCAGTGGCCTAATCTGGGTGAACGTCAGTGCACAGGAAGGATATGCTACTGGATGTCCTGTGACCAATTCAGGCATTGGCTGTTTAGCAGTACAGTGAGCATAGTGCTGTCTTTGTCTAAAGGTTAGTGGTTGAGACCAAGAGAGACTTATCTTCCAATCTCATGTATTCATCAGATGCTGGGTGACTTGTCACACCCTTGCTATTATCTGGTATAGATGTTTGTGTCTGGGTGTGTCTTTTTGTCCAACAAAGGTTGAAGATGTTCTGCTTTGGCTGTTCTCATTTGGGTCAGAAGCTTGATAAACATAACCAAAACATAGCTTTCAAAATAGAACACAACAGGTCGAGTTCCACATCACATCATTATAAGTCTATGACTAGTATTTAGAAAATATATATTTTGCCGTCTTCCTATTGTCATGTGACAACACAGACATTCCATCCTTCACCCTGCCAATCCTGGTTTAAACTCTAAATGTAGGCTTATCACTAGCTGAGATTCAATGTTGGGAAAAGTGGTCGAATTTGGGGTAAGCTTTAGGGTGATTACAAATTCTGATGCCTTATTCTTATCTCCTGTTCCCTCTTTTTTCATTCCTCAGTGGTTTCCAGCTTCTCCAATACCTTATGGAATGACTTCTTGTTGTCTATTGCACACTTCTTACACTCTTGTTTCTCTTTAAGCAATTTATTTTTCATCACAATTCCCTCCTTTGTGTCTTCTTGCATGCTTCTGCATGGTCCGGTGCTGAGCCCTATGCTCTAGCACTGTGACTGAGTAATAGTTATGAAGTCCTCCATGACGGTTTGCAAATCACCTCGGCTTGGGTAGCTAAGTCTCTTCCTTTGACCCATCTATAATGAGGCCTATATGAAAATATTCTATGGGGAACTTTCAGTAGTTTATGACATTGCCAAGTTCTGTGAAGCTTTGTGCTTGTACTTGTCCTGACATTCCAACATTCAAGGCAACTACAAGCCACATAACTACTCAGATCTGCTATGAATCTCTAACTTTGTGGGTGCACAAGGGTTCTCAGGTGACAACGAACACCCACCTAGGGTTTTCAATTAGGATCAACTATATAAAAGGGCAGAGAAGACATATTCGGCAGAGTGCTGTGATACATACAAACAAAAGAACAACAAAGTGGTCCTTAACCGAGTGCTGTCAGCTAGGAGGACACAAACAAAGGAACGCTAAGGTAGATAACCCTTGCACTAAAAAACTTTGGTTAAAGAAGTCATGCACAATGACAGGAGCTGCTAGTTCTTCATATAGCTTGAAGGTATGAACAGCAGTCCTGATTCCCATTTCAAAAAAACCTTTGTAAACTGTGTAATGGTTTGCTGTGATAGCATGGAATATTATTTTTTGTTTATTAAAGCATTTACTAATAATCTTTGCCTCCCAATCGAATTTCCAGAGCTGTCCTTCATACTTGTCTCAATGTTTGGAGGTGGATAGGACACATCAGGAAATAGGCCCCGAGCCACTAATGTGTGCAAGTCTCTGTTCATCTCCTAGGTTCATTCTGATGAGCAAGTGAGCAGAACAGGAGAAAGGAGAACGAGAAATATTCAGGCTCAGGGCTTATGTTGACTCAGGATGCACACCATGGTTGAACATCATATCTGTGGCAGCGGTGTAAAAGCGGAAATGTTTCTGCAAGGCTGAAATAGAACTTCAGCATTTCAGAACTAAGGGCTAGATGGACAAAAATCTAGAACTGTGATTTCCTAATTGTGATTCTTACTGAATCACAATTAAGAAATCACAATTCCTGATGCAAAAAAGTACATCTTTGAAATAGAGATTCCTATTGGGTTGTAAGTCTCGATTTCTAGTGGTTGAGCAGCCCACCATGTATGTAACTGCTTTTTTAATATAGCAAACTTTAAAAAAAATTTAAACGGATGTGTTCAGAAAGAAAAAAATTGAAACGTTAAAGTTTTATTTTTTTAAAGTAGACAAACATTGTCAAAGGGAAAGGAGTCCCCATTGAGAATAGGTTACCACTAGCTTTAAACTGGTGATAAATCATTACTGTGTTGCAACCAGAAATCAGTCACAAAACAGAAATACATACCTTACTGATTCACTATTTAGAAGGGATGCCCTAAACACTCCTCTTCCAAATACCAAAGCACTAACACAAACTGCGATATGGTAGCATGTTACAAAATCACAATTTGTGCTTCCGTACATTTGAAAAAGCATTCTTGTGGTTGCAAATGAAAACATGATTTGGACTTCTGGCCTGCAATGCTCCACCTCTAAACCTCTGGTCCCTGCAACCCCACTTGTTTGGGCTCACGCAGAGTGTTATAAAAGCAGTTACTCAGTACCTATGCACAGAGAGAAGACTTAGATATTTGGTTAATCATAATTGCGGTACACCATCACCAAAACAAGGTTAACCTCCTTCTATTTGGACACAGCAACGCTCTGCTAGACCAGACTATAGCTCTTTCTGCATGCTAACAGTTTAATTGTTCTCCCAGTCATAGTGTCACTTGCTGGAACGAGGCTCTGATCAACAAGCATGAGTGCATGACTTGAGTTCTATCCTCAACTAACTCTATTAATGGGCACCTGACAGTCTTAGGTGTTTGTGGTGGTCAGAATTTTCTTTCCCCCATTTGTCTATGGCATAAACAAACAAAACAGTACAAGAGTGTTAGGGGGGTATTGGATACCATGTAGCACAGCTGTGTGAATATTTTGTATGTAAACAAACACTGGAAAATGTACATATCTAGTGCATCCTCTGAAAAAAGAAACTGTTTTGTACTTTTAGAACTTCTGGTATTAATGTTAGGCACTCCTGTGGTACTGCAATGTGGCACGGTTGGTTTTGCTCATGCTTTCATGTTCATCTCTCATTATTTAATCCATTTCCATGTTGATCACAGCAATGTCTATGAGCTTAAGAGGCTGTGAAAATCTATTGACATTTCTGTTAGGCATCTCTTAATAACAACGAGAGAAGACATCAAGCAGCATTGCACATGTGTATGAAGACATGCAGGAGGAGGAAGAGATGGGAAACCAACACGGTCAATATATCTCTTGTTGAACTGTGAAATTGTATTATTATATACTGAATTTGAAGCCTGGGCTTTTGCCTTAATTTTAATGCCACAGCTGTACTTTGAGTGCAGTGATTTTAAGCATAGGATACGTTAAAATACTTTACGGACCCTTACGTGGTAAACATCATAGAAGTACATAAACAGTTTATTAAAAGACAGGTAAGACATTTGTGGATTCCTCTATAGTTTAACCTTA
Source organism: Pleurodeles waltl (assembly GCF_031143425.1). Taxonomy (NCBI): domain Eukaryota; kingdom Metazoa; phylum Chordata; class Amphibia; order Caudata; family Salamandridae; genus Pleurodeles; species Pleurodeles waltl. Next base: position 1,010,092,451 of record NC_090439.1, on the reverse strand, counting down.
AAATGTACTCTTAAATTCGTTTATTGGATTCCAACATAAAGCACGGACATAATGTTTGAAGTACAGGTTTCTGATACAAGTGATGAAATGATTATAATAATTTAGGAAAATGTGAGGTTCTAGGAAGACCGAAATAGGCTCTAATTCTTAAGTCTTTGAGGTCTTCTTTCAGCCACAACAACACTCTTTTACCAGGGTCTGAAGACAAGTTAAGCAAAAATCCCCAAAATTTGAAACCCGCATTTTACCTTAGTTCCATCATCAAAAATTAAAAATAAATTATATCACCTGCATATCTTGGATCACTGACACAATATCGAACACAAAAATATTGAGATGCAGAAATAGTGTGTCAAAAATATTGACTACAAAAATATTGCTTCCCTATACCTATAATGGTAAGTACGAAAATATTGTTTCACACTAATATGTTTTTTACAATATATATTTAAAATAGTAAATCTTAAATATATTATATTTTAATATATACCATTAATATGAGGATTAAATACATTTAAATAATAGTTAATACTATATATAATTACTTCTATAAACACACACACACACATATATATATATATATATATATATATATATATATATATATCCAATGATGACACCAATCCAAATGACTCGCACGCACTCATGACTGGGTTTTGAAGGTGTTTAATGCAAGGTAAGACCAGCAAGATGCATCCTGTTTTGGCCTCCCTGGCCTTGATCACTCTCACACACACACACACACACACACACACACACACACATATATATGTATGTATATATATATGTATGTTTATATATACATATATTTGAGATGTAGCATTATTATTAAACATATGTATTTTACATGATATTAAATGTTTTTTTTTAAATATACTACTATAGAAATCATATATATATATATTTATATATGTGTGTGTGTGTATATATATATATATATATATTTTTTTTTCTTCCCAAAACAAAACGCAGCACTCCAAAAGACTTTGTCTAATTCTTTAATGTGTTCCAAAACAACCCATCATCACCACCAATGCGTTTCAACTATTGCAGTCTTGATCACTGTAAGTAAGTGCATCTTGTGTTTTGCCTATATATATATATATATATATATATATATATATATATATATATATATATATATACTCCCACCCTCTGCCATTATCCAGCATTCTGGGAGATGTAGTGCAAAACACCCATAGTCAAAGTTTAAATAAAAAATACCAATATCAAACTACCAACAAAGTGTCTAATGCATTTTCACAGATATTACTGATCCCTTTCTCTATTTCTGCTACTTATACATTATTTTTACATACGCAAAACTGTGTATTTCAGAAACATATCTACGCCATCTCTCCCCATGAGTGTGGCTATTCTTTCAAACTACTATGCATGACCTATCCATCATGAGTATATTATTAAAGTCCATGTGTACAGCTACTCCTAGTGCCAAAGCGGTAGGTGGATCCCTCCCACAGGCCTAAGTGTATTGTACCAGGGCTACCCCCCTGTCCCTTTCCTTTGGTCCCAGTACGTCTACTTCACTGGGCTTACTACATATCTACTTACCTCTCTTATATATTTACATGGTGTTGGGACATACTTCCCCTATCCTAAAAGATCCCTGTGGGACCGGTACATGAGTCTGAGATCACAGCCCTGTGGATCGATCAAAGTATCGAAATGTAATAACTATCAACGTTGTAGTTTATTTGCGTCAACTGGTGATATTGGTTTATCTATATTACATATTGTTCAGATCTATTGAAATAAGGGATATAGTATCCCTGGCCTCCCCCTTAGAGGCATCATTACAGTATAGTCTGGTCCTAAGTCCTCTAGAGAACGGTTCATTATTTTGATCTCCTGTAGGAACATCTCCAGTGTCCCAATCTTACCACCTACCCACTTCTGGGTCCCTTTGCCAAGACCTATGGGCATTGTACACCTTAGGGAATCATGCACCTTTCCTATTTTGACACGACACACATGCCTACTATCCAAATACCAATATATGAAACATAAAAATATAAACAAATCAACTGCAAAACATTAGATAAATCGCCAAATATAAAAAGCTATAAAATCCCAAAAAGACATTTACTAAAAATATAATGAAAATTAAAAAAGACATTTACCAAAAATATTATGAAAATGTAAATCTATCTATCTATCTATCTCTCTATCTATCTATCTATCGAATATAACATGAAACAAATGAACTAATTATTATATATATACATATATATATTTTAACCATATTAAGAAAAGTATTGAAGTTTGGAATAGATATACTTTTCCCACACCAGTTGAGGGAAAACGTTGAACTTCGGAGGGGTAAAATATACTAGTCCCACTCCAGTCAGTGCAACAGTAGAGAAAGCATTGGACTTTGGAGGGATTAAATTTACTATTCCGATTCTAGTGTGTGCACGAGTCAGAAAAATCTTTTAGTTCCAAGGTATTAAATTTACGATTCCCAATCCAGTCTGTGCAACAGTAGGGAAAGTACTTCACTTCAAACGCATAACATATTTTTTGTAATAAACCTACTTATTTATAACAAATATAAAACTATTAATAGGAACATTTTTAATTAACCAAAATATATATATATATATATATAAACACACACACATATATATAAAACAGTTAAATAATTTACACGATTAATAAACAATGTAATAACAATTTAAAACATTATTTATTAATTACCTAATTAACTTCTTATACTATACCACCAAAAACCTAGCAGCCCACACTTAAAATATAAATTAATTAAATAAGTGTAACACAGTTAACATAATTAATAATTAATTAAATAATTAATAATAAGTTAATAATGTTTAATTAATTATTACTTGATAAACTTCCCACCCCATACTCGTAACAGCCCTCACCTTTACATAATTAATAATCAAATAATTAATAATACAAATGGATAATTAATTGTTAAATAATTATTACATAATTAACTACCCACTCTGTGCCCCTACAATATTTTTGTACCACAATATTTGTTTTGGAAATTTCTGTAACTCGATATTTAAAACTCAATATTTTGTCCAAATACCCACAAACTCCCTATTATGTAATTAATCACTACAGGAAGGTATTATCTCCAAGCACTAAAAATCAACTTAATCTCACCACTACTTAAAAAAGGTATACAGATCATTTTCTTCTTTCCAACTTCATACTTTTCCAACTTGTCATCCACCTGATTGGCAAAGTGATATAGAAATGTGTTTTAGATCACCTTACTGCTGTTATGGACAATACAGCTTTCTACCCCAACTTCTACTCCACCAATTTAGTTGCAGATCTGAAATATCTATGCTGAAAAACATAGATGACAATCATGGCATCTACGAAAAAGGCAAGCCTGTCTTTTGTTCCTGCCTTATCTACCTGCAGCCTTTAACAACATTGGCCATCAGGAGCTCATTCACACTCTAGAGAAGTGTATGTGCTCCAAAGTGAAAATTCCCAATTAGTTCAATTCATTCTTATCGAACCATAAAAAAGTGAGACTAGGAAATTTTGCTTCTCCTTTCTTGTTCACTAGAGTTCAGTTCTTTGTTCCTACTCTGTACAACATATACATGAAACCACTAAAATGACATTTCAGAAAATTCAGGTGTCACAATTAAGCAATTTGCTGATGACATTCAAATTTTTGTGAAAATATTTTCCTCAACTTTGGAAAAACATGGTCTTTCCAAACCCTGCAACTAGATGTCAAAGAACTTTCTAAAACTCATTCACACAATAGTGAGTTCATCCTCCAGTGCTGCAACTCTGAATGCAAATTTGATCATTAGCCCTCCCACCTCTGCATTTAGGACAATGAGGCTTCCCATAGCAATGATCATGTAAATGCTCAATGACAAAACGGTCTTTACGAGCCAGTCCACAAACTGCTAGCTCCATTTTATGATATATCTGCAGTGGAGTGACCTGTGTTATGGGATTGTGTGAGGCGAAGCACCCTCAAAAACTTTGGATAGGTGCGTTCTCAAAATTCCTGAGTAATGTATGGTCCCTATGTTTTCTCGAGTTGACCCTTAATTGCTTCTAGTCTAGCAGAGGTTTTCTCCATTCCAAGGAGTTGCCACAATCTGTGAAGCCATGCTCCATATTCAGGGACAGTGTCCTTTCCCCATAACACAGTTGTTGCTTGTTTGGCTGCACACAGAGTTAGTGTTATGGCCTTCTCTCCTGCAGGTTGATGTGGGTAAGCTAGATTATCAGAAAGTCCTAGTAACATATACACTGGGAATTATACCATTGACACTATGCAGACCTCTTTCCAATTGTGTTCTAACTTGGGGCAGTTTCACAGGAGGTTAGTGTGCCTGTTAACGCACACCTCCTCCAGCATGCAGAGGATATGTTAGCAGATCAGTGGTGTACTTGGGCTGAAGTATAATACCAATACAGAGTAACTTTGGTCATTCCTTCCTTACCAGCCTTGCTTGTAGCAGACATACGGGTTCTAAAACCTTTGACCATTCCTCATTCTCTCATCTGAGAGTCTACGCTCCAACTCTGACTCCCACCTCATTTGTTGAGAAGTCAACGGCAGAGGGGTAGCTCTCAGAAAGAGTTTCTAAATGTCTAAGAGCTTGTATATGTCATCTAATTTGACGACAAGCCATTTTTCAAAGGAAGTAAAGGGCGGCATGCATGTAATTTGATAGTCATCCAGTGTTGTATTTGCAGGTAGTTCCATGCATTCTGTCTCTGATATACAGTAGCCCTTCTTCAATTTTTCAAAGGGTTGTACTTCCTCCTTGCCATAAAAGTCACCTATTTGCTTACAGTTCACAAGCTGCCATGCTGAATAGTCATTGCCTTTGCATGCTGTAGAATTCTCAGGGTTGCCAATAATAGGAGTCATCATGAAGGGCATGGAAGTTAAGTCATAGGTGTTTCCTGGCCAGATATGGTATCTTCCATACATGAATAGTTTGTAAAGAACTGTCATAACAGCATCTTGCATAGTGCGGTATGAGTACCTGTCTCCTCGAAGGAGTTGTACAGCTTGACCAATAAAAGTGCCTATTGAGGGCAGACTAATGTAGAAAAAGTTGCTGTTTAGCCATTGTACAATTTGGGAATGCCAGCGATGACTTCCAAGGGTTTGTTTTTAGAGCGTGCTTTAGAGCTGGGATGATGAAGGTTTGGCACAACTGGGCAGGCCGAGAGGCCGTAGCTTAATACCCTTTACATCATCCATGAAACTTTCCATTTTGCATGACGTAACAGAAAGCAAAGACACACCTTCCTCCTGGAAAATACCCACTGACTTACACCCATAGAGTTTAAGTCTGCATGCTCACAACCTGAATTAAGGTATATGCTGTGTAGTGCAAAAAATGAATATGATTGCATGGGGCCCTCATCGCTCTTCTTTCCACCTCAAGTGGTTGAGAGGCTTAGTATATGAGACTTCTGATGCATACTTCTAACTGTCAATTACTCACCTTGTGAGTATTCTCCAGGCACCAGACTGGATCCAGCAACTTTAAGAGCAGTACTCTTGTGTGCCAGTAGGAGGCGTCATGCAACTCCGCGCTGATGTCATCCCACTCTGGAAATGATGAGTAGAGCTGCATATATGCACCACTGTATGCTGATGTCAGTTCCTTTCTTTCCGTCCCCTATGACATGTATCTGGTGCTACTCTTTGTTTTTTTAGAGGACCATTTTCACAAAAAGTTTCTAGTGTGCAAGGAGAAATATTGCATTCTAAGATAAAGGGGTGCACGTTTTTAGGGATTGTCACAAACAGATGTGTGATGCATACCCTCTTGAAGTAAGTCGAAGTCATAAGGAAGGTCACATTCCAGCTTCCAAAGTCGTTTCCGTGGTAGATCATCATCTTGGCCTTCAGCTAAGTCCAAGAAGATGCATTACAAATCAAAGCAGGAATTGGCCCCTTCCTGCCAATCTCAAATTTCAGGGAGGACATAAGAGCATCAGGGTGGTCCCTATTCATCAGTGTGAACTTTCTCCTGTTATCTGTCTGATCCAGTCCTGAACCTAGTCCCAATGCACCCCTAATTCTTGGGTGCATTATTGACATTGCAGCAAGTGAAGGCCTTTAGGGAGACAATGTTGTACAATTTCAGCACTTTACTAGTTCCCTCTGGCGCACTTTGGGGCCCCAAGGATCTGCAGCTGCCTCCAGTCCAACTTTAGCTGGCAGGTCTGCGGTTGGTATCAACTGTGCCCCTCAAACGTTTTGGGTTCAGCAATGGCTCTGTTGCCGACTTCAGTTCTGACACCAACCTCTGAACCAGTTTGCTTTGTATCAACACCACCAACTCTGGAGGAGGATTTGCCACCCCTAAGCCATCTGATGGTGCACCCTGCTTGTACTGTATCGCAGTCAGCAGACAACCCTTCTGATTCTGAAACTTTGCCCCTACCATGAGGTTGGGTCCGACATTGCACAATCTTTTCTGCACTAATTTGAACAATGACAATTTTGAAGAAGGGGATGATTTTCTCCCACAGTATGATAAGAAAATCTGGTATAAGCAATTGCAAGATTGTTATGCAGAGAGTGGCATAAGGAGGGTGGCAGATGTGCTAGATGTACAATCCATTACTGTGGAGATGACCACTAATGTTATGACAGAAGTAGTCCAGCCTGGTCAAGATCCTACAGAACCACTTTTACCATTAAATGAGGCCATCACAGATACACTGTTAGGCACTTGGGCAAAACTATGTTTGGGACCACCAGTAATAGGCAGGTTGCTCTCAGCCATCAACCAACCACCAGGTGACCCTGACTTTCCTACAAAGCATTCCATGTCAGAGAGCTTGGTGGTACAGGATTCCACCAGCAAGGTATATCCCAATGCCCTCCCCAACACACACCTGATTGTAAGTCTAAAAGAATAGAGGCATTTAGCAAGTGCATCTCTTCCTCCATGATCCTTTCTCTACGATCAGTAAATGCCAGCAGTTTTCTAAGCCGCTTGTAAGCCGTTTTCTAAGCCGCTAGTCACATGCCCTATGTGGCCTAAATTTTACCACCAGCTCTGGACAGCCTGGGCATCCCTGACCTGAGCTATCAACGATGGCTGCATCACAGCTAATTTGTGATACAATCTGGCTTGGACATGACTAACTGATTAGGTCGGGTAATGGGTACGAGTGTGGCAATTCAGTGCTGCAAGGGAATTTTTAATTATTGAAAATTAATGCAACTAACATGTAGAAATAATGTGTAGACCTTAGATGAAACCCATATTTTATAAGCAAATGAGAGCACTAGGTTTTCACAATTATAAGTGTTAAGGCTGCAGAATGCATTTTGTTTTATTTTTACAAACCCTGACCTAGGTAAAAAATTAGAAATGTTAATATTCAGAAAAGCTGACATACTGGGAAATGAATGACAATAAAAAATGCTAAATCCCAACCTTCCCATAGGCATATTTTGTAAAGAATATAATAATATATTAAAATGTTTAATTTCCGTTGAATGTTTCTGTATTAACAATGGTACTGTTCGTTTAGATGGATGAGAACAGTATAAGCTCATGGTGTAATGTAGAGGTCAAGCCATCAACTGTACTTGTATTATAGTAAATCAATGGTGAGAACACATCTGTGACTTACCAAATGTTTCACATAATGTTTCTTTAAAAAATGTTAATATCTGTGAGCCATTGTTTCTTGCCTGCTTAGACAATAAAAGCTTTCCTGATCCCATGATGGCACTGCACCCTGATTGGATGAACTGACTGAGACCCGCATCAAATTGTTTCATCTATTAATATGAAGATCTTATTAATATGCATGCTCCTAGAGTAGGACAGGACACTCTATTGAAGGCTTCGCTGCAGAGCCCTTTTCAGGCGCTTTTCAGATTCATTTTGAGACCCTTTTATTTACCATTCCTGAATCAATGCTGCTCTGAGACTCTACTGAGTTTCTTAAACCTCTCTTTTTTTAAATTTTTTTATATATTTTTATTGTTTTATCAGCCAGGTGGCAACTTACAAATAAAATAACCGAGATTACAGTATATTCGAGACGCGTTGTTCATGACTGTCGTTATTCGCACATACTACATGTCTCAGTTCAGCCGCAGCCCAATTTGGGCATTACAGATTATATTTTTAAGACATACAGTAGTTTAGTATGTGTATCGTTAGTAGATAAACAGAGAAATACAGCAAAGGGGAATTAAACAGAGAGACAGAGTGGGCACGGTAGGTACAGTCAGAGAGTGGGGTGAGGGGGCAGACGGGGGGAGGGAGGCAGCAGCGGCGTGAGTTAGATGTCGGGAGGGGGAGAGGTAGCACTGCTCATTTTCTGCATCTCCAGCGAACTGACTGGGGGTTTCTTCGCAGGTTATTACGGATTCTGTGTTGGTGTATCTCTTTCACCGAACGTTTCGGTCAATCTTTGTAGTAATGATTCCATTTGCTGCAGAAGTAACGGGGGTTGTGTTATTGTGTTGTTTTAGGGAGGACGAACGTCATCTTTGTTTTCTGCAGCTATCACGAATGTGTTCCATACCTCTAGGCCTTTTACCTGAATACCCTTCTCCAGCATATTTTGTAGAGTCTGTATTTCTGCTTTGGCCCAGCGTATTACCTCTTCTCGCCATTGGGCGATCGTAGGGGCGCCTGGGGCCTTCCAATGCATGGCAATAAGGCGTCTATATAACACCAAGGCCAGGGAGATGCATTTATATGATCGTTTGTATTTCTTGGAGAGGGGTGTTATACCCAGTAAGCATACTTCAGGAGTGGGGGATAGTGTGATATTCATCCATTCAGTCAATAACGATGTTATGGCTATCCAAGTGTTCCTAACCTAAGGTGGCTTCTTCTGTATTGCATCTGGGGCATGTCTGAGGTGAAAGGGGGAACATGCGTGTAATACGGTGTGGTGCTAAATAAGTCTGATGTACATAGTTAAACTGAGTATATCGAAAGCAGGGATTGCGCGAGACCTCACGGGTCATTCTCATCGCCTGTTCCCATAAGTTAAGTGTTAAGGGCTCCGGTAGCACACTATCCCATCTGTTCTTCGCTTGTTCCTGTTTGTGTTCGGTTTGGGTGGTGAGGATGCAATATATATTTGAAATGCTCGATGAGACGTTGATGTTCCCCAGTAGCTCATGGAGCAAGGGGGAGACCTCTGGTTCCGAGTTGCCTTTTCTCCAGGACTCTCGCATTACCTGTCTGATTGCGCCGTAGGCTATAAAACCCCCCGACCCAATTCGTGTTTTTCGGCTAATGATCCATATGATTGAAGTTGCCCTTCTTGGTAAATGTCTCCAAGTGTGTGTATACCTCTCCTGACCCAGGTGTTCAGACCCAGCGTGACCGCAATATTTGCCAGCGTCAGGTGTGCCAATAGTGGTATCCTGGGGGAGTACTGCGGGTCTTTACTTTTTCGCAGTGCATAGTTTCCCCAGGCCCAGTGTGCAGTGGTCAGTAGCATATTACTCGTGTGTCTAGGGTTTGTCCGATTCATGAGGTATTGCAGTACTTCCGTTCCGTCAAGATCAGCCAGCACCTTCTGTGCTTCCGCGCCGGTGGCATTTCCAATCCAGGTGGTTATCCATTGTATCTGGGAGGCTGCATAGTACGCTTCAAACTTGGGGGCGCCCAGCCCCCTTAGTTTAAGTGGCTGGGTTATTTTTGCGAATGCGACGCGTCTGCGTCCCTTGCCCCATATTAGGTCTGTTAATAGGCTATTCAGTTGTTTAAAAAAGGAGCTCGGCAGTGTTAGGGGCAATGCCCTGAAATAATAGGGGAGGCATGGGAGCACTATCATCTCTGCGATGGCAATTCTGCCCATGGGAGACAATGGGAGTGAGCACCAGAAGGGCAAGGAGCCCCTCGTTGATCTGATCACTTGACCAATATTGCCATCTCTTAGGTCTTGATTGTCGTGGAATATATTTACACCTAGGTATTTGAATGTGATATAACACCATTTCAAGCCACCCAGGCTTGATTGCGTTCTGAGAGTCTCGGGAACCGGGCGCAAGGGGAATATACAGGATTTTGCCCAGTTAACTGTTAGCCTGGTTACCGCGCTGTATTTTTTAAGGAGTTCCAGCAGGCCCGGGATGGCCATAGCATGGTCACGTAGAAAAATCAGCGCATCATCTGCATATAAGGAAACTATCTGGTGCGACTGTCCATCAAGGATGCCCCATATGGGAGCCATTACACGGAGATGGGCGGCCAGGGGCTCGATGGCTAGTGCGAATAAAAGTGGGGATAGTGGACATACTTGTCTGGTGCCTCTTCCGATGTTTAATTTTTCGGAAATCGTGTCTCCAGTCTTGACCCTGGCCACTGGGCCAGCGTATAGTGTTTCCACCCAGCCGATGTATGTTTGCCCAAAGCCCATTCGATTGAGTGTTTCTATTAGGAAAGGCCATCCCAGTGTATCAAACGCCTTTTTGATGTCCAATGAGACTGCAACTTGCAGCTCATCATTTGCTGGGGAGTTTCCCATCAGGCGTAACAAATTCCTGATGTTGCTGAAGGTGCTGCGCCCAGGTATGAAGCCTGCCTGATCCTGATGGACCAGTTCAGCTATGCGTGGTAGCAGGCGGTTGGCTAAAATCTTGCCGAGTAATTTACAATCAGTATTTAGCAGTGATAATGGACTATATGAGCGAACATCTAGTGGATCGCGGCCCGCCTTCGGCAGTACCGCTATCAGTGCTTTCCGGCATGTGTCGGGGAGCTGGTTTCGCTCTAGAGCCTCCCTTAACATTATTAGGTATGGTGTCAAAATCTGGGGTTGAAACGTGGTGTAGTATGCGATGGGAATACCATCAATGCCAGGTGCTTTGCCATGCGTTAACTGTTGTAGTGCACGCTGAATTTCAGCTATCTCTATTGGGCTGTCTAACTCTGTCGCATGGGCGGCAGATAAACGAGTCAGGGTAATACCACTGAAGAAGTCTTTTAGTTGCGTGTTAGTGGGAGGTGGTCGTGGTTGATACAGTGAGCTATAGTACTCTCGGAAAGCATTATTTATCTCTGCCTGCGTGTTCACTATCAACCCATATTCCAGGCGAATAGCCCCAATGGGGAGATTCCGGCGTTCATTGTTTATAAGCCATGCTAATAATTTGCCGGATCTGTCGCCTTCAGCATGTGTACGAGCTAAATAGTGACGATAGTCGTAATGCCTGAGGCGGCTATCTGCGTCAGTCCATTTAGAGCGCATATCAGTGATTTTCGCTAGAGTTGTGGTGCCTTTAGCAAGTTCGCAATCAGAGGTTTGGATCTCTTGTTCCAATGCTCGGAGATCGCGCACTAAGGTCTGACGTACTCCGACTGTGGTTGAGATACATACCCCCCTTATGACTGTCTTATGTGCGTCCCATTCAACAGCTCTAGAGCTAGTTGTCCCAGCGTTCGACCTAAAATATGCTGATATATGTGTGGCTATGTCCTTCCTGAATGGGTCTTGTAATAATTGCGTTTGCAGCCGCCAAGTTGGGATACATGAGCGGGGCTTTCCCCATCGGATTTGTGCTTTGAGTGGACAGTGATCCGAGAGTACCCTGGCAGAGTACTCTGCATTCATTATTTTATGTGTTATGTTCTGTGAGGTAAGGATGAGGTCTATCCGGGAATACAATTGGTGTACTGGGGAATAATAAGAATATTCTCTTTTATGTGGATGCAAGTGCCTCCATATATCTGTCAGCCGTCGCTCTTCTATCCAAGTACCTAATGCTTGGGAATTTTTCATTGGGAGGGTGGCCACTAATGGGGGATGAGATCTATCTTTATCAACGTGTGGAACGCAGTTCATGTCCCCTCCCCAAATGCATGATGTAGTTAAGTCGTTGGTTAGTTGTGATATTGTTGTTTGTAAGAATTCACCTTGCTTGATATTCGGGACATATAGTCCATTGATCGCGAGCTCCTCCCTGTCCAGTAGCCCTTTTAATTGTATAAACCTACTGTCCTTGTCTTTTATGCTGTGTTGTACTGTGAAGGGGACCCCCGGGGCTATCCAGACCAGCACCCCTCTAGCAAAGGATGAGTCGCCAGCGCTATATATTGAGCCCGACCAGTATTTTTCCAACCGGGCAGCCTCCGCAGTTGTATTGGGTGTTTCCTGCAATATTGCTATGTGTGTATGGTGGCGCTTTAGATATGCATGTACTCTATGACGTTTAGTGGCACCAGCCATGCCCTTCACATTCCAGGTTATTAAGTTATATATAGGTTCCTTGTTCATTGCGTTGTGTGGGAATTGGTGGGTGCTAACTAATCAGTGTCAGCTCAAACCTCCCCATCCCTCAGGGCCCCCCCCGCCTCGCCCGCACCCACCCGCCCCAACCAACCCCATCCAATGCCCAACCATCTCCCGCGCGTCGAAGAGGAAGAAGAATCCCATAGTGGGTTAAGAGAGAAAGATAAAGAAGAAAATATTCCAACCAAAAGGATATTACGGACAATGTCCGTTCGTTAAACAAAGTGGCACAACCGGTGCCTAAGATGACTTCCAGGGAAGTCAGGTCCATTCGGAAACCGTTCAGGTTTAGGTGGTCGTGGATGGACGAGGTCGGGCCCTTGGGAGGCCCACCGTCAGGATATGTCTCTGCCTCTGCTGTACCAAGCGCATTTGTTCGGTTTAACAAAGATTCAGTCATTGTTTCTTAAGTTGAGGGCTGTTGTCCGCTGAAGATTCCAAGGAGAGAGCCCCAATGGCGAAGGCGGGTTGCACCTCGGTTGTCGCCGCCGCCCGGCGGGGACCGCGGACGCCGATCTTTTCCTTTTAAAGTTCGTCTGCCGATCGTGGGGTAAGATCTGGGCCCACTAGCAGTGGGGAGGGAGTCGGGCTTGTGTCGCCCCCACGTGAGGTAGTGTCGTTAGTGTCCGATTCGCTCCTAAGGTCCATCATCGCACGGGCAAAAGAGTTAGTGTCTTTCAGTGTTTGTGCTTGGTCTAACGCCATTTGCGCTTTTGTGGGGCGAGAGGACGTTTTGGGTTTTTTCCTTTTCTTTCTGGGGCAAGCGGTAGTCCATTCCTCGGTTGGTGTGTCTTCTTTGGTTGGATCTACCAATCCCTTTGCGTGGATCCATGTCCATGCATCTTCAGGTGTGGGGAACATTAAGGTTGTCTCGTCCATTACTATGCGTAGTCGTGCCGGAAACATGAGGGAGTAGGTAATGCCTTTTTCACGCAGCAACTGTTTGACCTTGTTATACGCCCCTCTTCTGCGCTGTACCTCCATGGTGTAGTCAGGGTAAGCTGTGACCCTGCTATTTTCCAGCTGGATCTGGTTTGACGTTCTGAAGCATTGGAGCACCAGGTCTCTGTCCCTATAATTCAGGAAGCGTGCTATTAGTGGTCGAGGTGGAGCCCCAGGGCGTGGCAGGTTGCTCGGAATCCTGTGCGCCCTTTCAATCACTGGTGTTGTACCAGGGGACTGTTCTGTGAGTATGTTTTTCAACCAGGACTCCAAAAACACCTCTGCCTTAGGGGATTCCATATGATCCGGGATTCCAAGGAATCTGATGTTATTGCGTCTGGAGCGTCCTTCAGCTTCTTCCGCTCTGCGTTGTAATTGAGCTATGTCCAGTTCCATTTGTTGCATTTTAGTTTTCATATACAATACTTCTGGTTGGACGGTTTTCAGGGTCGTTTCAGTGTCATGGACCCTTTCTGTTAATTTGCGGTGGTCAGCGCGTAGCAGTGAGACTTCCAGTACTGCGGCGTCAATTTTCCCTTCCAGCGAGGATTTAGTGTCCATTATTGCTTGCATTATTTTATCGAATTGGAGGGAATGCGTGCGGAGTGTTTCAGTGAGTTGTAGGGAAGTCGCCAATTGCTTTTCTGGGTGTCCAGTAGGCGGGGGAGGATCACCATCTCCTATCGGCCCTGTCTTGGGGTGTTTTGGTTTGACCATGTTTCCTTGATGTCTTGCACTGAATCGTTCCACTGGGATTAGTGGACGGGCATTTGCTGAGAAGGACCACTTGTACCTCCGGTTTCTACCCAACACGATATTCGTTTCAGCCGCTTTCTAAATTAATATGGGGTTCCATTGCTCATGCTATTATTGGTGTTCATTTTGATGTTTTTTTTGTTTTTTTTTTTAAAGTTTATTGCGCCTCCGTGGGCTGGGGCCCTGTTTGTTTCATAAATGCCCCTGCAGTGCGGCAGCGGGCCCCACGGCCGTATGGAGGGCTCAGCTGGATCCGGCACACCGTACGGTGCCCTGCGCCGGGGGGGCGGGGGCTGTTCATGAACCGAGGCCACGGGGAAACCCGCAGCTATAATTACTGAGGGCTCCAACGATGATATCTGTAGGCTGTGGGAGGCCGTGCCTTAGGCCTCCCTCATTTGGGAGATTTAGTCCATGCGCGTTGGGTCTAGGGCTCTCATGTGGTGCCGTGGTGGGGAACGATGTTTCTCCCCTCGTAGGTAGCTGGATAGGCCCTGAGCATTCAGTGTAGGCATCAATCACTATTGATCGTTCCACGGGGACCAGCCCGGGTGGGTGGTTCCCCAATCCGGGCGGCGGGTCGGGGGTCGCTCGTCAAGGGACGAGGCGGCCGGGCGCTCTCCCTACCTCCTCTTGTTTTGGCGCACTATTTGCTCGAGCGACGGTCCCGCGTTGGGGGCAGGATGGGCCCAGAGCGTCTGGTGCTGGCATCCACTGCACCTTTCGTTCCTCGGGGTCGTGCGGCCGGGCCCAGCCCGGTTGGGACGCTCACTCTGGAATGAGGAGCGCCTCCCGCTGAAATGGGGTGAGTGGGGTTGTTTGTAGTGGGGTAGATTGGGGTGGAGTAGAGTGGTGTGGAATGGGGTAGATTGGGCTAGACTGGAGTTAAGTGAGGTAGATTGGATTTGAGTGGGGTAGATTGGGGTAGACTGGAGTGGAGTGGGGTAGGGTGGAGTGCAGTGGGGTAGATTGGAGTGGGATAGAGCGGAATGAAGATTAGAGTGTGGTAAAGTAGAGTGAAGTGGAGGGGGTAGATTGTGGTAGACTGGAGTGAGGTAGCCTATGGTAGTTTGGAGTGGGGTTGTTTGGAGTGGGGTAGATCTGAGTGGAGTGGTGATTGGAGTGGAGTAGATTGGTGTGGATTGGGGTAGATTGGGGTAAAGTAGATTGGAGTGTAGTTGCTTATATTGGGGTAGAGTGGAGTGGAATAGAATGGAGTGGGGTAGATTGGAGTGGATTAGAGTAGTTTAGGGTAGATTGGAGTAGACAATTAGATTGGAGTGTGGTAGATTAAGGTAGATTGGAGTGGAGTAGGGTAGACTGGGGTAGACTGGAGTGGGGTAGATTTGGGTGAAGTGGAGTGGGGTAGATTAGAGTGGAGTGGGGAAGGTTGGGATAGATTGGAGTGGAGTGGGGTAGAACAGAGTGGAATGGGTAGATGGAAGTGGAGTGGGGTAGACTACAGTATGGTAGAGTGGAGAGGGGTAGATTGTAGTGAGTGGGTAGAGTGGGTGAGACTGATTGGAGTTAGGAAGATTAGAGTGGAGTGGGGCAGTCTGAAGTGAAATAGACTTGAGTGGAGTGGGGTAGATTGGAGTGGAGTGGTGGTTAGAGTGGGTGAGATTGAGTGGAGTTGGGTAAATTAGAGTGGAGTGGGGTAGACTTGAGCAGAGTGGTGTAGATCGGAGTGTGGTATGGGTAGATTGGAGTGGGAGAGGGTAGGGTAGATTGGCATGGAGTGGAGTGAAGCAGATTGGTGTAGATTGGATGGGGTGGGGTAGATTGGTATAGTTTGGGGTGGAGTGTAGTAGATTGGAGTTGAGTGAGGTAGTGGGGCAGATTAGAGTGGGGTAGATGGAGTGGTTATATTGGGGTAGAGTGTAGTGGGGTAAACTGCAGTAGAATTAACTGGGGTATATTGTGGTAGAGTGGAGTAGATGGAGTGGAGTAGAGTGTGGTAGATTTGAGTGAGGTGGAGTGGGTAGACTGGATTGGGGTGTATTGGAGTGGTGTGAGATAGACTGGAGTGGGGAAGATTGGATTGGGTGGAGTGGGGTGGCGTAGATAGGAGTAGGGTGGGGTAGACTGGAGTGGGGTGGATTGAAGTAGAATGGGGTGGAATGGGATAGATTGAAGTGGAGTGGGGTAGATTGGAGTGGAGTGATGTGGACTGGGGAAGATTGGAGTGGGATAGATTGTGGGAGAGTGGAGTGGGGTGGATTGGGGTAGATTGGACTGGGTCAGAATAGACTGGTGTGGGATAGATTGGGGTGGGGCAGAGTGGGTAGGGTGGTGTGGGTTAGGTACATTGTAGTAGGGTGGGGTAGATTGGAGTGGGTTGGATCAGGGTAAGGGTGGGGTGGGTTAGACTGGAGTACAGTGGGGTAGACTGAAATGGAGTGAAGTAGACTGGGGTAGATTGGAGTGGAGTAGAGTGGAGTGGGATAGTTTGTTGGAGAGTGGAGTAGGAGTAGATTGGGGTAGAGTGGGGTAGATTGGACAGAGTCGAACAGTGGAGTTGAGTGGGATAGATTGGCGTGGGGTATATTGTGGTAGACTGGAGTAGGTAATATTGTGGTAGACTGGAGTAGGGTATATTGTGGTACACTGGAGTGGTATAGTTTGGGGTTTGCGTGGTCAGGAGCGGGGTAGATTGGATTGGAGAAGGGAGTTGAGTACATTGGGGTGAAGTGTGGTAGAGTTGAGTGGGGTAGGCTGGGGTAGATTGTGTGGAGTGAGGTATTTTGGAGTTGAGTACAGTGGAGTGGGGTGGGGTAGACTGGAATGGTGGACTGGGGAGTTTGGGGTAAAGTAGAGTTGAGTAGATGGTGGTAGAGTGGCGTAGATTAGGTGAATTGCAGTGGGAGAGATGTGAGTGGAGTGGGGTAGATTGTGGAAGACTGAAGTTGGGGAGATTGTGGTAGATTGGAGTGGTGTAAACTGAGGTTGAGTGGAGTTGAGTGGAGATTGAAGTGGAGTGTGGTAGATTGGAGTAGGGTAGGTAGATCAGAGTAGGGGAGAATAGGGTGGAGTGGAGTCGATTGCAGTGGAGTCTGGTAGATTGGAGTGGAGTGGGGCAGATTGGAATTGAGCGGGTGGAGAGGAGTGTTTGGGGTAGTTTGGAGAGGAACGAGGTAGATTATGGTAGGTTGAAGTGGATTGGAGTGGTGTAGACTGGAGTGGGGTGGGGTAGATTGGGGCGGAGTGAAGTAGGGAGTGTAGGTAGAGTGGGTAGACTACAGTGGAGTTGGGTAGATTGGGGTAGATTGTAATGAAGTGGAGTGGAGTAAATTTGACTGGAGTAGATTGGAGTGGATTGAGGTAGATTGTGGTGGGGTGGATTGGAGTGGGGTAGAAAGGAATTGGGTAAACTGGGTTGAAGTAGAATGGAATGGGTTAAACTGGGATTGGAGTGGAGTGGGGTAGATTGTGATAGATTGAGTGGAGTGGAGTGGAGTAGAGTGGGGTGGGGTAGATTGGAGTGGGATAGATTGTGGGAGAATGGAGTGGAGTGATTTGGTTTGATTAGAGATGTGTAGTTGGGGTAGAGTGGAGTAGATTAGGTGGATTGCAGTAGGATAGATTTGAGAGGAGTGGGGTTGGTTGTGGTAGACTGGAGTTGGGTAGATTGTGGTAGATCAGAGTGGTGTAAATTGAGGTTGAGTGGAGATTGAAGTGAAGTGTGGTAGATTGGAGTAGGGTAGGTAGATTAAAATGGGGAAGAGTAGGGTGGGGTGGGGTAGATTGGAGTGGAGTCTGGTAGACTGGAGTGGAGTGGGCTAGATTTATGTAGATTAAAGTGGAGTGAGGTAACCTGGAGTGGAGTGGGTTAGATTGGGGTGGAGTGGGGTAGATTGGAGTGGAATAGGGTAGATTATGGTAGGTTGCAGTGGAAAGGATTGGAGTGGTGTAGATTGGAGTGGAGTGGGGGTAGATTGGGGTAGTGTGAAGTGGGGGGTATAGTGGGGTAGATTGGAGTACAGTGGGGTAGACTGGAGTGGAGTTGGGTAGATTGTAATGAAGTGTAGTGAAGTAAATTGGATGGGAGTAAATTGGGGTAGATTGGAGTGGATTGAGGTAGATTGGAGTGGAGTGGGGTAGAATGAGGTATATTGGAGTGGAATGGGGTAAGTGGTACAGAATGGAGCGGTGAAGAGTGGAGGAGCGTTGAGTAGAGTGGCTTGAGTACAGTGGTGTAGATTGGAGGGGAGTGGCATAGAATAGAGTGTCATGGCATAGATTGGAGTTGCATGGCGTGCTGTAGAGTGGAGGGGAGTGGAGTGGCATGTCGAAGGGGGAGTGGCATGTCGTAGAGTGGAGTGTTGTGTCACAGAATTGAGTGCGTGAAATAGAATGGAAAGGCATTGAGTGGAGTAGAGAGTTGTAGAGTGAAATTGTGTAGTCTGAAGTGGCGCAGTGCGAAGTTTATATGGTGTAGTAGTGAACTGGCATTACAGACAACAGGTTTTCAGTTGAAATGACCATTACATTTGCACAGGCATGTGGTTTTTCTGCGTACAAACGATAATGTTTGGAAATGTCATCATCTAGTGGGTTGATGTGTTTTGATCATATTCAAATATTTGTTTCCATCACACTTCACAAATACAAAAAAAAATCTTAGGGCCTGATTTAGATCTTGGTAGAGGGGAATACTCTGCCACGAACGTGATGGATATCCTGTCCGCCTTATTATGAACCTTTGATTTCCTTCGATATCCTATGGAAATCGTAATAAGGTGGATGGGATATCCGTCACGCTTGTGACAGAGTACTCCCTCTGCCAAGATCTAAATCAGGCCCATAATTTGTACTTGTCTAATTATGATATGTTATGAAATATCAGCGCAGTTCATTTTCATTGTGTGCTAGAAAAGCATTTCCATTTCACAGCAAGATTGTCACATAAATTGTCTCACTTTGAAGAGAAAGAAAAGTAAACACCAGGCTCCCTGCAAGACAGAAGCACTTAAAGAAGAGATGTTGTACCAGGCGGAAAAAAACTCAAGCTTAACAGGCTAAAGCAAATAAAGACAGAACGTAGAAAGCAAATGTGAATTACAAACCACAAAACCAATGGTCTGCAATAGTCGGAATGCATTCTCAGGGAAGCTTTCAGATTACCCAGAAGAAGTCCTTAGCAAACCAGACTGCTGCTCTACCTGGTACGCTTCGACCTATCAAGGAAGCAGGCCATTTTCTATGTATGCTTCATGGGCCTGGAACAGCATCCCAGTACCCATTTATTATTGGTATGCAGCACAAAATAGCTCTGATATAGAAGGTCTGATAATATCTCAGGGACTCCTGAGACTCTGGGACCTATGCAACTAAGTATTGTGGCATATTACAATCATGATATCAGAAAGAAGTTAATTGCAGTCAAAAATGCCATCTCAGCAAAAAATATAGGCAAAGGTTGGCACTTGTGTTTCTGCGTGCAGGCATTTAGTTTAGTTTGGCTGCAAAGGGATTGATAGTTCATACAATCACAGGTGTTGATGGTGCAGGTCATTTGGTAGCGCAAATGATGCCAAACAACCGCCCATTTCATAGAAAGGTATACTTTGGCTGATTTAACGAAATGCCCTAATTTCGCCAAAGTGAAGCCTTTTCACGTTGTACTGTACATTCAAGATCTACCCCCCTCCCTTTTGATGCCACAGCTGGCTCAAGTCAATCCATTTCCTCTTTCCACGATGTGTGTCTGCTGCAACTTTGGCAAGCTCAGGGAAATCGGCTTCTGCCTCTTTTGGGATTTGGCCAAGAGCAATGTTTAATCTGAGCATGTGGCTTGGCCTAAATCAGACCAAGTCATCTGCACTTTGTTTCATTTGCAAACCACCCTTTGCAGATGCCTCATTCCATGTGTGTTGCCCAGACCCCCTTGTGGCCAGCACCACCCATTTCCCAAATAAGTAAATTGTCTTTATGTATTTTATCCACATTCAAATGAAAGAAAGTTCTCATTTAGACGAAGGAAAAATGTCATATATTTTTTTCCAACTGGTGGTGGCTGCATACCAGCTGTAGTTCTAGTGTTACATGGGGCTGAAAAAGGTTTCCTGTAGTATATAAATAGGCATATTGAATTCTATCACTATGTAATTTAAAATGTTAAACGGAGAGGAAGAGGACATTTTTAGCTGAAACTGCAATATCTAGCAACAATTAATTCCGGGTTGCATTATGGAAATATATTTACTACTCATTAATTCACTCACGCCTCTCCCCAACCCCCAACGCGCACACTTCATTAAACACAACTAACACAATGACTTCCATTTTGATCAAGGTTACAATTCTGTTCCTTTATTAAGATGTCAAACAACACACACAAACATGAAACAGAAATGGGACATACCTTTTAACTAGCAACATGATCAGAATATCTTTCTCCAGCGGGCAATAGGTATCTCTGCTGACCTAAGAGATGTTTTAGCTGCTTTGAAAGTGCCAGACACGTGTGGAAAGTTACCCTGGACTCCTGAAAACGTTTTGAAGTCAAACTAATAGAAGACTGTGCTGTACAAAAATGCCAATGTTATAAGTAACCACGGGGCGTAGCTTCCGGGGGATTGTCTGTGGTGTTACACCCCACCCCTGATAAATGAATTTTCTGATAAATAGTTGGGTACCGATACTTTCAGTCGAGAATAATAAGATATCAGTTGGATTTCACCAGGAAATATGACATACACTCAGACAAAAACGGACACACGGGCTCTCCCTCTCGGTTTTGAAAGTCCTCAAAAATATTGGTTATCTTAAAAAATATTATTTTCAGTCTTCGTACTAATCCGCATTCCTCTCCCTTTACACTGCCCCCTAGTCCCCGCTCATGCACACTTCTTGTCGTATAATGTATTTAAGTATTATATGTCAGCCTGGTTACCTCAAAATGTGAAGCTCATCGCCCAGCCCCCTATTCTTACTGACAAAGCTATGCACCGACAGTAACATTGTTTAAAACTTGTGTCCTTCATTTAAATCACAATGAGCTCACAGCTAGGGTGCAAATCAGCAAAAACTAAAAACTGAAGTCAATTCTAATTTCAATGCCCCTTCTGCCTATTGAGGTGGATGAGGTTCTATGAGCACCGCTAAACCATACCTGCATATCCTTTAGGCCTCATTAAAGGTGTCTCATGAGAGAAGGGGCAAAGCAGCAGCGAAGATGGCCTCCTGCAATATTGGTAATGGAACCTGCCAGACTCCCACCACTACACAATGCTTTGTTGCACCCAGGCGTGGCGTCACCAAGGTTATAAGTAATGTGCTATGTGAGTGAATCCAACATAGTGTGCACCAGTTTATTTTATGAACATCAGGCCGCTCGGGGCAGGCACAGGCAGCACATCAACTTTGCAACAAGGTTGCGATCCTAATGGGGATTTGGGGACAGCCGACCAGTGGGAGGTCTGCCCCCCGGGTTAATTTGGGATATGGTGCAGTCCAGCAACCGCCTTTTTAAATCAGCTATTAGGAAGTCCATTTGCAGCCCAGGAAGGTATATGTAGGCTCCTATTGGTCTCCCTGCCACCATTCTGGAACAAGGTGACCTGGTGGCTGGTGACAGGGAGTCAGTGCGGTGGCTGAAATGAAATTAATTATTAATTTGGTCTGGTAAAATGTCATCAGCAGAGGAGAATGTGGCTGGAGCCATGTTTCTGCTCTGTGAAGCAGGTTGCATGGACTTTATTGTCGACAAGGTTATGGTGCCCAGCATGGTCTGCCCAACCTGACAAGCATCTGGTTGCGTGGCAGCAGCTGCAGTGGTGTGTTCACTGCAAGCTGTGGGTGGCATCAGGCAGCGGCGGGGAGGTAAGAGCTCGGGGCCACTCCGCCACCAGGTGGGCGGTCCCTTGTAGTGTCAGAAAGTGTGGCGGGGGCAGAGAGGGTTGGGAAACAGCGCTTGTCACCCCTGCGGCTCTGTAGTGTGAGGCAGAGTAATGGAGGGCACTGGGGAGAAGTGCGCACACTTATGAGGAGCGAGAGACGGCCATACAGTTAAGTGGTGCCTCCCAAAGAGGTATCAGCAGTGGCCCGACTTCGTGTCACAAATAAAAGCCAAGTGCAGCAGTGGGAGGCAGAGGCAGTTCCTCCCGCTGCCAGTATTGATGTTGATGCCCACAGGAAGGGAAAGGCAGAGCTTGAAAATATTGCTCCTATAAGGGTAGGGCCTCTCAGCAGTGCTAATGCACATTTCTCTAGCACTGCACTCGATCAAGAGTTGGTTCCTGAATTTGGGCAGAAGGTTAGGCTACAGAGGGCACCTCAGGGGCTCCAGGTGTGCTGGGCAGATGGTGGTCCATAGGAGAACACGGACATCTTTTCACGCAGTCAGACGCATTTCAGGACACTCCGCACTAGCCAAAAGCAGGCAACAGCCTCAGAAGCTGGAAATCTGGAATGGAATGGGGAGGAAGATGGGGCAGAGCTGCCAGTTCAGAAAGTTGATGTTTTCAGTGATGTCAAAAGTCAGACTGTCAGCAGTGGGGGGGCTTGGGTGGCACAATGAGCAAGGATGAGCTAGCAAGTTGTTCCTTTGCCCCAGACGTAGACATAGTTCAGGATAGGTGGGGGAAGAGTGGCAGCACACCAGTCCTGTCTTCTCTTTTACAGGTGCGAGGAGGTCATAGGGTTCCTGACTCTGGAGAGCTTGGGATGGTTAAATGGAACCGACGTGAAGTGATGGCAGAGCCCAGAGTGGTTTGCTGGACATCGCTGAGAAATCACGCCGCAGCCAGCACATGTAGGTCTGGAAAGACCTCATCGGCTCCAGCTGGAAGAGCTTGGGCAGTGTACGATGCAGAATGAGGATGGTGAGATTGGCAGAGCAGTATCATTGGGATCATGTGGCCCTCTTAGATGTTGAATGCTAATCCACACCTCAGACAAGGACAAAGGTAATAGGAGGGTGTGTGTGTGCAGGCACGAGTTGGGGCTGGTTGGAAGAGACCATGGGTGTGTCAGTGGTGGATTATGATGAAGACAGCCTGGAGGAAGGCGAAGTGCAAGATGGGGAAAAACCTGGGGATTCCAAGGTTGGGTCGAGGGTGTGGGTTTCAGCTAATGCCTTGCTGTGTAGTATATTAGAGGCAGAAGAGAATCAGCAGAGGACAGTGTTGGAGACACAGAGGTCACTAGCGAGGCAGCAAGCATCTGTACGGCACCAACCTTGGAGCCAGGTAAGGGCCAGGGGACCTGAGTAGGTCCATTGATAGTGTCCACATGTGTGGACAAGGCTATTGACAATGGGGGAGCGGCTGTGAAATGGTAAGTATGCAGTTGATGTAGCAGTTGGATGGATAGGGAGTATGGCGGGCAGCAAAGGATTTGGGGACATCTACGAAGGAAGGCTAAGGCAACGAGGCACAGAGAAAAGAAACGCAATGGACAAAGGGGGGAGATTGCAGAACATAAAAGTGACAACAAAGACGGGCTGGACAGTAAAGAGCTAAAAATTAAGAAGCTTCCTTATGTAGGTACAACAAAACCTTTAGGGGTGCACCTCATGTTGGCAATAAAAGAGAACATTTGGAAAGGGGAGTACTTGGAGATGATCAATCTCCTTCATAGGGAGATGACCTCCAAAGAAGGGTCGACGAGCTGACCAAGAGGCCAAAAGCATACCATGGGCCCTGCCAAGTTCAGGGAGACGATTTTTACGACCAGTGGCTTGCCAATAGTCTATAAACCCTTTCAGGGCACCCCACCCAGGGGTAACACTTCAAAAGCAGAGAGTGGTTCAGGGGGAGCGTGCTGGGACTACAGGAGTTTGTGTACTTGAGAGTATTGTAAGTTTCGACATGAGTGTTCCACATGTGTGGGATGACACACACGTATCTACTGGAGCAGCAGGCGGTTGCAAGAACAGACTACAGGATAATGGCAGCCCTAAGCCTGCAGCCAGGGGTCACAATCGCAGCAGCAGTATCATTACAGCAATAGGAGGAAAAGGGGGGCACAGGAACCTGGAGCAAAATCTTGAACTCGGGTTAAATTAGACAGGATGGAGTATTGGCTGGCGGAATACTATCAGACTGAGGACATCAGGGTTTTGCAGAAAGGGTTTGAATGGGGTTTCCGTCTGGGATATGAGGGGCCCCAGGTTCGCAGATGGGAGGACAATTTACAGTTTTATAGGGAACACAAGGAAGCAGTGCAGGGAAAGCTGGACAAGGAGGATACAGAAGGCAGAATGGCAGGCCCATTTGAGGGTTGGCCGATGGAGAATTTGATTGTTTCAGCTATTGGGATGGTACCCAAGAAGGAACATGGGCAATTTCAGCTCATACAGCATTTGTCATGGCCAGAAGGCAGTTCAGTGAATCATTTCATTTCAGACAAAATGACCTCAGTGTCCTTTTCATCAGTGGATGTGGCCATGTCATTGGTGGTGACAGCAGGGCCAGAAGCACAGGTGGCAAAGTGTGCTGTCAGCTTTTTGACTGCTTCTGGTACATCCTGATGACTTTCAATTATGGGCCTACACTTTAAGGGGAGATGGTACGTGGATAAGGCCCTACCAATGAGATGCTCAATAACATGTGCACTGTCCGAGTGTTTCAGTTCCTTCCTGCAGTGGCTCTTATGTGGCACAAGAGCCATACTCTGGTGACAGAGCAGGTCCTGACCAGCTCTTCCAATGCCAGGCTCTCTGCCCAGTGCCAGGCCAGCTGACCAGGCTCTGACCTTGCATCTCTGGCAGGTCCACTGCCCAAGTTCTGCTCCCCGCAGCACCAAGGTCTCCTGTCCCCACTAGTCAGCTGCACTACCCTCTGGGTCCACTCCCACATGCTCCCTGTTTCCATGATCCTGGTTTCCTGAAATTTCCTGCCCTCCTGCCTCCCAATGCCCCTTCCCCCCAGGACCTATTTAATGAAGGCCACAGCAAAGGTACACAGCAAAAGCAAGCCTGAGGATTCTCTCTACCACCAAATCCGGGGTACATCCATGGGTAGCACCTTTGCATCTAGCTTAGCCTGACTTTATATGTATGAGTTCGAACAGAGGTTCATTCTACCCATGACCAATCCCTTTTATGACAAGATCAAATTATGACGGAGATATATTGGGTGGCAAGGTACTCTTGAGGATGTGGACACCTTCACTGAATGGATCAATACTTTAGACCCTTTTCTTAGATTCTCCGCCCATACCTCAGTGAACCAGGTCTCCTTTTTGGACCTGTTGATCAACATTGACAATGGTAAATTAACCTCTGACACTTACCAGAAGAGCACTGACCGCAACAGCCTTTTACTGTATGACAGTCATCACCCTAAGGCCTTACGTGACAACCTTCCTTTTGGCCAGTTCCTTAGACTACGTCGCAATTGTAGCTCAATACAATCTTTTGAGACTCAAGAGAGAGATCTCAAGGAAAAGCTCCACAAGAGACAATACCCCCAAGGTGTCATTAATCGTGCCTACAAGAGGGCCCATAACAACCACAGAGACACACTGTTGGCACCAACAGTTAAAGAACCAGACACGCGTTTGACATGTGTATCCACTTATACCCCGTTGTCCAATGCTGTGAAAAAATTTATCAATAAGCGATGGACTATTTTACTGACTGGCGGTGCACAGATACAAAAGCCCCTGTTCGTATTTAAAAGAACTACCAATATTAGTGATTTGGTGGTTCATACCCGTCAAAAACAAGATCTATCCCAGCAGACTACTCTATGGAACCTCCCTCCGGTTACTGGCCACCACCCCTGTGGTACATGCAACGTAGACACTTAGACAAACTGGATCTTGAACCTATTGGGACATGGCACCTCAACAGGCACACCAATTGTAACGCGCAAAGATGCTTCTAGATGATTACTTGCCCGTGTGGCCTACAGTACGTTGGTATGACCACTAGGTCGGTAAAACATAGGATTAATGAACATCGAAGTAACATTAGGTGTGCCCGTGTTGCCACTAAAGTGAGTGCCCATTTCCTTGAAGTACAACACAGTCCTCATGATCTATGGTGGGTTGTCTTGCAAGCCCCGATATATGCTAGTCATGACACTACATCTCTGTTTAGGATTGAACAGCGTTGGGTTTTTAGATTAAAAACACACATTGCTGGCATAAATGATGATATTCTTTGGTGTAGTCTAACACCTTCATTGCAGTCCACTCTTCATTCATATCGGGACCTGCCCTTACCTTTATTTGTTGTTTCCATATCCAGGGCACATGATACATCCTTTGTCCTGAATTGATTTAGGCCTTTGCCCTAAACATCTATATAAATTGTTTTCAGCTTTATGATGTCCAGCCCCTTTTTTTTCCCTTTACTTTGGCCCCCTGTAATTAGTTGAGAAGATAAGGTTTTAGGATATATAATAGGGATGTTGTGCCATTTGAGTACTTTCCTTGGTTTCTTTTGAGAACATATTCGTTCACTTACTGAAAAAAGGTTTCACCAATTAAGTATTCTACTAATTTAGCCATCTGTTTTTAATGGCTATCTTCAGATTCTATGACCAGATTTTAGACTTTGTGCTGTTTTTTTTTCGTTTTGGCTCTCACTACGTCATTGGTAGTTGTTGTTTTTCCATTTCTTTCCCATTTTAATCCATCTTGATAAACATTCCAAGATGGCCACTGTTATCTGACGGTAGTTTCCCCCGGTGCATTTTGTCCTTCTTTCCTGTTTATCTTCTCTTCCTGTAATCACTTGCTGACATATGACCAATTGGAATGCGGGAACCACTTCCGGGTTCCACGCGTCCTACCGCCTTGTATTTCTTTAAAAAACAAGGTGACCGCGCTCCATTATTATCTGCGGGAGCACAGCCCCGGGTAGGTTCCCGGCTTACACCAAGACGTGTACATGTGAGTACATTCATTGATACGACCGGCTGTATCGGTTTCTAGGGATTAGAAAGCCTCTGTCAGATATAGTACCTGACCGGTATAATCTCTGGTAGTTTTGCCTGACTCAGCGCTTGGGTTGCCATTTCTTTCATTTTCTTGACTACTACGTCTATTTTTTTTTTTAATGCCTAACCTCTCCATACTCCATGCACTACCAATTGATTTGGTATAATTTTTACACAGTTATACTTAATTCAATACAAACCTTGGACGATTATTCCTGGACCTTATAAGTAGCTGTGGCATTTCACTAATATACAGTGTTGTTGGTGATTTCAATGTTCAACTGGAAGACCTGCGTTTTGTGTTTCCCCTATATTTTTATGTCCAGTACCACACTCTTGGTTCTGCGTCCTGTGTACTCCTAGGAAGCCCGTACCTTGTGATGGGATGGTAAGCCAATTGATTACTTGTCTACCTCACTTGGGATCAGTCACGAACATTGTAGTGTTTGTCACTATGGTTTTTACCTCACTGTGCATAATATTTTCAGAAAAAAATGATAATTGTTTTCATTTTTCACAGGTCGACTTGCTGACTGGACTGACCATGATGTGCAGCTCAGATGAGTAAGTGACCGACCAGTACTTACTTTCACATACCCAATTCGGGCTTGAGTATTATTATAGGAGAAGTATTAATAGTGGTCCTGAAGAAGCGTCACTGGATAATTTTTGACCATCTAGACGCAAAACATGTTGACCTAGTATCATAGGATTTAGGGCACGACCTATTATCCTTTACCGGAGTGCAGCTGAGCATTAACTCCATAAGCACTCCCCCTTAGTATTTTTTAACCTTGGCCTTAACCTATTTCTGAATTATTAAATATGATGGCGATGGTTCTGAGCCAATTTTATTATTTTCTCTTTCCTCTCTCCTGCACACACCTATAGTCTATGTTCATCATAGACCTGACCATTATTGGCATAATAGCTTCGGTTAAGAACCACCACCTTTATAAGGGGTGGCCCGTCAGACATTGCAGCGCTGGTCTGACGAGGAGCTTGCCCAATGATGAAGCTTGACACCCTATGGGGTGTGTGAGGGCTCTCCTGCTCCTGATCATCAATAGTCCTGTGTCTTTTTCAACACCTTTATTTTTGGAACAGTGTACTTTGTGTTTTACATTAGTCACATTTGGGAGCGTGTACACTGGACCTTTATTCTCCCCGTTCCCTCCTTTATTATATTTATCCAGCACCAGGAACCCTGGATCTCGCAGATACTCTGCTGATGATCTTCACTCCCTAGATCCCAGTCGCAACAACAACTCCTGCCTGGCATCGCCCCACTCCACAGCAGGAGCATTCAACTGCTTCCAATGCTGCTTCACGTCCACGCCAGGACCCAGTACCCCCCGCAGCATCCCTTACTTCGCCATCAGCACCGACCAAGACCAATCCGGACTAACTCATTTGCGTCTACTCAATGCCAGATCCCTCTGCAAGCATGCCACCAAAATCTGGGACACCATGTCCATCTTCACCCAGGACGTAACCTTCATCACCAAAACCTGGATCACCCTAGCTTCCACATTGGACATCGCCACAGTAACTCCCACTGGTTGAAACACTGTGACAACACGACGGACAAACACAGAGCCAACATTGCTGTCATACACAAGGAGTCGATCACCTGCACCATCACTGATGACCAGACCACGCCAACATGAACATCCAGCTCCACACCGACAATAAGACCACCATCAAAGGCACTCTTGCCTACAGACCACCAGGACCACCAGGACCACAGACCGTAACCAGCAACTCCATTGCTAAATTCATCACTCCTCTTGCCATAGAACCAGAACACTACATCTTCCTGGGAGACCTCAAATTCCACCTACACGACCTCACCAACACCAACTCCACCAACCTCCTGGAAAGGCTGGACAACATCTGCCTCAAGCAGCTAGTCACTGACCCCATGCACATAGCAGGAGACATGCTGGACCCCATTTTCTCATCTATCAACAGAATTAGGTACACCCAAACCTTGGACCTCACCTGGTTGGACCACTCCATTGTACACTTCACCATCACCTGACATACACCCTCCATCCCCAACCTCCACAGCTCACCCTCCCGCAGGTGAATCAAGGTCTCTCAGCAACAATGGACCGACACCCTCAGCGACACTCAGCCCAACTGTCCCCCGTATGACTGGATCACCAACACCGCCGACAAAGTCTCTCCCACCAAACCAGCTAAAGCTCACAGACCAGCCAAGCAAGCCATTTGATACACCCCAGACCAAAGACAGATGCAAACAACTTGAGTGAAGATGGCTCAACAACAAGACTGAAATCAACAGAGCCACTTTCAAATCAGCCCTCAACGTCTACCACCAACAGATCAGAGCAGCAAAGAAGGAGGTCCTGACCTTCCGAATTGATACCAGCACCAACTGAACCAAGGAACTCTTCACCATTGTCAGAGAGTTCACCTGCCCCGCAGCTGCCGAAAACACATTCCCCACATCACAGAAGCTCTGCGACATCCTTGCCAACCATTTCCACAACAAAATAGCTACCATCTACAGGAAGTTCAATCCCCAACCCTTAAACACCCCCAACCTCCAATCAACCACCACATCCGACAACCCGATCAATGTCTGGAAACAACTCAGTGACGTGGAAACAACCACCCTTAAGAGCTCCATCCACTCCAGAGCACTCACCAACCCCTGCCCCCACCAACGCTTCACCCTCAGAATGGACGAGATCAGCAGCCAACTCACCACCATCATCAACGCTTCACTTACCGTGCCCACCTTTCCCAACACCAGGAAACACACCAAGGTCAGACCCCTCCTTAAGAAACCCTTGACAGACCCCAAGGAACTACAAAACTTCTGACCCATCTCATTGTTCCCTTCCCGCGCCAAAGTCCTGGAGAAGGCCTTCAACCTCCAACTCACTGAACACCTGGATAGAAACAATCTACTAGAGTCATCCCAATCCGGTTTCATAACCAATCACAGCACCGAGATAGACCTGATCACTGCTGCGCAATACTCGACAAAGGAGAATCCGCCACACTTATCCTGCTCGACCTGTCTACTGCCCTCATCATAGTTTCCCACCACACACTCATCCACCGCCTACACCAGACAGGAATAACTGAAAACACGCTGAAATGGATGGCATCCTTATTCACAAGGCGTACCCATAAAGTCCTCCTCCCCCCTTCACATCGCAAGCCAAACATAACATCTGCGGCATTCCCCAGGGCTCCTCCCTTAGCCACACACTTTTCAATATCTACATGACTCCCCTCGTGGACATCGCCAGATCGCACAACATCAACATCATCTCCCACAATGACGACACTCAGCTCATCCTATCACTCTCTGCTGACCCCACCACTACCAACACGAATTTCCACAACTGCATGAAGAACGTCTCAGCATGGATGAAGGACAACTGCTTAAAGCTGAACACAGACAAGAGGGAAGTTCTCATCTTTGGGAAAAACACTGCCCTCTGGAACGATTCCTGGTGGCATTCGGAGCTCGGCCCCACCCACACGCCAAAAGACTGCACCTGCAACCTCAGCATCACCATAGACAGTGAACTCTCCATGAGATGTCAGGTCAACTCCGTCACCTCAACCTGGCTTCCACATGTTTTGCATGCCCCAGAAACTTTTCAAGTGGCTCCCGATCAAGACAACACAGGCAGTTACTCATGCCCTTATTATAAGCCGTCTTGACTACGGCAACACACTCTATGCAGGGACCATCATCAAACTCTTAAAGTCTCCAATCAATACAGAATGTGGTTGCCAGACTGATTCTCAGCCTGCCAATGAGAGCCTATATCTCCCAGCACCTGAAAGACCTCCACTGGCCAGAAGAGATGCCACTTTAAGTTCCTCACCCACACTTACAAAGCCCTCCATAACCAAGGACCCGCCTACTTGAACCAACGTCTGCACTTCCACCACCCTCACAGAGACCTCACCTCCGCACACCTGACCTTCGCACAGATCCCTCACACATGCCACTGCCGTGCAGGAGGGCTCTCCTTCTCCCATATCGGAGCCAAGACCTGTAATGCCTTTCCCCTCCACCTCCGTACCTCTCCTATGCTGACCGACTTCAGTAAAGGGGTCAAGAACTGGTTCTTTAACTGAGACCTGCTCCAAGCACCTGGATACCCTCACTGGTGACAAACCACGCTTTACAAATACTTGATTGATTGACTGATTGACACACTACCTGAATGATTTATTTTTTATGGGGGCACCTGGCTCGGTGGACTGTCAGCATTTGCTGGCAAGGTTCCAAGAGCTCATGGGTGATCTGTGAGTGCCTCTGGCACTGGAGAAGACAGTGGCCTTTAGCACAATATTGTCATATTTGGGAGTCTTGATTGATTCCACTAAAATGGAAGCGAGATTGCCATAGGACAATAAGGTTTTGATGCAGGAACTGTTAGTGAGCATGCTGGCAAAGGAAAAGATGAAGATGAGGGAGATTCAAGTGCTATTGGGCCACTTTAACTTTGCATGTAGGATGGTGAGGGCAGGCAGGACATTTTTCAGGAGACTGGGGCTGGCACTTTCTGGTACATCCTTGCTGCACCATCACATATGCTTGTCTGCAGGTGTAAAGGAGGAACTCAGGATGTGGACATTTTAATTTGATTCCTTCAATGGGATTCCACTAGCCAGGCAAGAAGACCTTTAGTGAGATGTACTGATATTCCTGGACACAGTCGGTTGTTTGGGGTTTGGGTTGTACTGGCATGGTCGTTAGTGAGTGGAGGAATGGCCAGTGCAGTGGGGCAGAAGCATTGTGTTTCTTGAACTCTTTCCTTTGGTGGTGGCTGTAACATTGCGGGGGTGGCGTTGGTGCACAGGAGTGTTTTGTTCCGGATTGACAACATGACTGTGGTGCAGATAGTCAATGGACAATCAGTTAGAGATGCACAGGCTTTGAAACTGCTGCAAGTATTTGTGTTGGGTAGCTTATGACATGACATACTTTTTGGGGCACAGCATTTTCCTGTTGTTAACAATGACATTGCAGATGCTCTGGCTCATTCGCAGTGGAAGAGATTCCGTGGACTGCCAAAGAGGCAGACAGATGCAAGACACCCACACTGGCAAAGCTGTGGTCAGTGGGAAACACAAGATGGTACAGCTGGTGGGAGGGTCCTTGGCACAATCAACACAAAGGAATTCTGGGAGTCTGTGGCACCGTGGAGGGAAGCAGGGTGGGGCAGAATGTAAGATGTAGTTCAATTTAGACTCTACGTGCTGGAGAAGGGTCTGTCACGTGTGACAATCACTGGCTAACTCGCAGGGATCGAGTTTATGGTGAAACTGTTGGGTTACTAGGGCAGATGATGCTTGAGGGTTGAATAAGGGACAAGGTGGATTAGGCAGGATTTGGCAGCCATTAACATGGCATGTGTTCAGCAGGATGCTGCAGCACTTGCTCAGGGTTTGCAAGAGGCCTGATTAAGTTTGCTTGTTTTCAACACTTATGTCATGGATGTTCTTTAGGGCACTACAAGTGTTCAAGCTGTTCAACTGCAGGGTGCAGGGGGTGAGGGTGAGTGCTTTGAGAGGATGTTGTGTGGAGCGGGAACAGGTTGGTGCTTCATCTGCACAGCTCTAAAACAAACTAGAGAGCAGTGGATAAATGTGTGGTACTTCAAGCCTTGGCGACGCCGGATTGTTGTCCAGTGGCATGGGGTGACTGCTGGGCAGAGTGTAGTGAGGCAGTGAGCAGGGAGGTTTTTCGGCATGAGTAAGGGTGAGGGTCATGGCTTTTAAACTCCTTTCAGTTCTGTGCAAAGCCCTTTTGATGCTTGGGGTACCCTCAGCTGATTATGGGGCCCACTCATTTTGCATTGGCACTGCAACAGAGGCTAGTAACCACGA
This sequence comes from Pleurodeles waltl, assembly GCF_031143425.1. Lineage (NCBI taxonomy): Eukaryota > Metazoa > Chordata > Amphibia > Caudata > Salamandridae > Pleurodeles > Pleurodeles waltl. The sequence goes on along the minus strand of NC_090439.1, from coordinate 1,010,059,692 downwards.
ATGGGTGCAGGAGGATATCAAGCAATTGTGGCAGTGGTCATTGGATTGCTTCCAGAGATCTGTGCACTTTACTCTTCAGGGTTTTCTGTGCGAATAATTACTGATGTTTTTGTTTCAGGTTTGGTCAGCTGTGGGAGAAGTGGCCATCTGGGTGGTTGGCCATTAATTCGTCAAGTGTGCATGAGATGGCAAGAGTTGACTCAGTGCCTGAATGGCATGTTGGATAGGGGTAAGTGCCTGAATGTGTTGGTTCTCCACTTGGGGGAGAATGATCTTGTGCTGGCGAAATAATTGGTTTTGATGAGGGCAATAAAACAGGACCTCAAGCAGATAAAGTCTCAGTAGTTAGGTTGCTTTGTGCTTTGGATGGAGTTTGTGCCTAGGAGACAGTGGAGATGGGCAAGGAAACTGGGGTGGACAGAGGTCGCATGAAGGTGAACAGGGGGATAAGTTGGTTTTGTAGGGGCAGTGGTTTTGGCTGCATCCGGCATGTGGATATCAAATAAGACCATGTAGAATTTTTCAGGTTGTTTGCCTATCTAGAATAGAAATGGAATTGTACTTGTTAGAATTGAGGGAAATGTGAGTGAATAGGACCTTGAACATCCGGAGGTAAGGGAGTGAGCATCAGCAGACCACATAGTAAGGCTGTGGGGGGCAGAAAAAGTAATCAGGTGGCCTTTATCTGGGTGGCGATCGCCTGGAAAGTTTGCAGGAGTTCACAGAGATTTGATTGGTGCTGCCATCGGTGAAACTGGGGGAAAGGGAGGGTAGGCAGGAAGTGAAAGGTTAAGGATATGAAGTTTTAGTTGATTAGAGGTTAGTAATTGCAGTGACAGGTAGTAGGGGGAAGTTAAGGTTGGAAGTTAAGGTGAAAATGTTGAAAAGAGGTACAATATAGCAAATAAGTTAATTGCAGGGTGGGGCCTGTGGTTGGGACCGTAGGGTTGAGAGTTGGTTGTTGAACAGGTTATTTGATGTCTAGTGAGGTGGTAGTTTTGTAAGGCGGTTTTGCCTAGGTTAAGTTGTAATGTGCACCTGTTTCAATTAGGGTGCCTTTTTCACATTCTAAAATGGTCAGTGGTTTGTACTGCGCCCCTCTCTCCCAGTGGGAATCGGGGAGGCAGCTGACCAGGAGGAGGTCGTCCCTCTGGGAAATTTGGGAGATGGTGCAGTCCATTGACTGCCTTTTTAATTGGGCTATTAGGACTCCCATTTGCAGTCCAGGAAGGTATATGTAGGGTCCTCCTTTTTAGCTCCCTGGCACCATTTTTGGACAAGGTGACCTGGTGGCTGGAGGCAGGGAGTGAGTAAGCGGAGTGGCTATAATTATTTTCCAACACTCCCACCCCCTCTTTAGCTAGCTTCCGTGGGTATTAGATTTCTTTGGCCTCTTCGTTGGGACTGGTGTGCAAGGGGGGGACTTGTGTTGTAGAGTTGTCGCTTGAGACTCATACTTGCGGTGGCCTGGAAAGTTTTCAGGAGTTTACAGAAGTTTGATTGGCTTTGCCATTGGTGAAATACGGGGAAAGGGAGGGTAGGCAGGAAGTGCAAGGTTAAGAATATGAAGTTTTAGTTTATCAGAGGTTAGTGCTTGCAGTCATAGGCGGTAGGGGAAAGCTACGGTTGGAATTTAAGGTTGAAAATGTTGAAAAAATTATGGTTGAAAATGTTGAAAGGAGATATAATATAGCAAATAAGTTAATTGTGGGTGGGGGCATGTGGGAGGGACAGTCGGGACGGGGGTTAGTTATTGGATAGTTTATTTGATGTCTAGTGAGGTGATAGTTTTGTAAGGTGGTTTTGCCTAAGTAAAGCTGTAATGAGCACATGTTTTGATAAAGCAGTCTTTTTCACACTTTAAAATGGTCAGTGGTCTGTGCTGATCCCCTCTCTACCAAAGCCTGATGCTACCCGGTGCAGACCTGTGTTACATCTCTGATTGCAGAAGTGCTCTCAAATCCCAAAAGTAAGAACTGGCTGATCAGCGACCAGCTCCCTTGTGGTGACAGCCAACATTACACTTTATCAAGACATTTGTCACATTGGAATCCATTTTATTTGACCGAACAACCAGCACGTGCCCCAGAACAGCCTCTTCTGCTGCAACAGGCAACCCAGAACCATTGAGTCACATGACTGTCGAGGCACACTTTCCTAAAAAGAGGTAGGCTTGCCAGCCACACACTATCAGTGTGTCCAAGCCTCTCACCAGGAAACTTCTCTGCCTCACTCCTGTAATCAAGTCTGCCATCCTCCCAAAATTCTTAACAACACTGCAAATGCAGTACCGCCATTTGACATGCTATCTCAGTAGTCCCCCAATGGAAACTATAGGTGACGAAATAAAACAATTACCTGAAATCCACAAAAAAGACTAGCTCTGAAGCAAAACAATCCATCATCCTGCACCTGGTGGGTGAAGAAGTGCAAAAAATGTTCAAGACATACCTGGTCATGATAATGACTATTATGTGGCACTGGCAGCTCGGACCCCACAAGTCAGTATCAAAGCAAACCCTGATTATGAACAGTTTGTCTTGCCTCAGACGAAGCAATGTCCAGAGGAAATTACTGACACGTTTTTCTTGCACATGTGAATTTCCTCATGCAGAGGAGGAGCTACATGCCAAGAGCATTCAAGGGTGCCGTTCCTCAGTCTTCTGCAAAGAAATTCTTAAGACCGCCAAAATGCCACTGGCCACAATGCTCGCACTAGGCCGTGCCAACAAACTAGCTGATGCAAGAGCTGCCCACATCGAACTACCCTTAGCATAAAAAATGATCAGTACTGAACTGGGAGAGGCCAGTGAAGAAGCACATGCCGAGCCCAAACAACAGCCCAGCAGAGGGTAAAGCAGGCTATGCTGATATTACAGTAAAGCAACGCATTGAAGGCTGACATGTCCAGTGATGGGCAAGACCTGCTCAACATGCAACAAAGTAAATCACTTGGCGAAAGTCTAGAGGGCAACACACTTAAAACTGAGAGCAACACCATGGGCACGCCATATATATATACAATACGGTGCACCGTGGCAGTTGTTAGAACAATAGCGTCAGAAATTTTGACGCTATTGTGGCTGTTTGCTACATTATCATCAGAAATGTTGACACTAGTGCAGCAAAGTGCAAGGAGGGCCATAGGGTTCTATGGGTGTGTCATTTTTAACGCCTGTTTTGAGCAGGCCTTACAAATGAAGCCAAAAATGGTGCGGGCCTCCCAGCGCCGGAACGCCCCCCCTTGCATACATTATGGCTGGCACAGGCATAATGTGGCACAAGAGGGTGCAAAGTGACGCAATGTGAGCATTGCGAAGCTTTGTAAATACGACTTAGCAAAAAAGCCTTCCTAACGCCACATTAGCGTAAACAAATGATGCTAATGTGATGCAGGAAGGCTCTTGGGGCTTGTAAATATGCCCCATAGAATCCAACAACAAACAAAGGGCACCACTGGAAGACTCTGAAGGAACCGCCTTGCCAGCACTCACAGAACTTTCACAAACCCAAAAACCCAAAGAGAACACAGTCATGGTGCTGCCTGAAAATCCAACTCACGTGACGAACTCCTGATTGACGTCAATAACAGGCTACGAATTAATGCGACTACCACCAAAGCGGAGTCTGACAACAAGAAAAATCTACACCTATGGGAAACCTGCCCCAGTTCACCTTGCAGGTGTCTTCATCACCAAAGTCTCACACCAAAAAAAGACAATATCAATATGGCTCTTTGTGACCAGAGATAAAGAAACCACACCAATAAGGTGCAGAGCTGCAGAGTTCCTAAAATGAGTTGCTTTTGGGCTTCATGTACTGCAGTAATCAGTTGCCCAGATGCTAGAAGAGTTTGCAGAAGTGTTCTGAGGCATTGTTAAAAAATCAAAACAAAGGTTATCAAGCTTCACATAAAGTCCATCATCTAACCAATAGCATTCTGTCACCGGAGAATGCTATTTCAGAAACAGGACAAGTAGATTGTGAACTGGAAAACTTGGAAGCAGCCAGAATCATTGAAAAAGTGGATGGTCCTACTTCATGGAAATCTCCAACCTTCATGGCACATAAACCAAAACAACAAGGTTCTGTCCAGATATGTGTGAACATAAGGATGCCAAATAAGACAACCAGGAGAAAGCACAGTCTAACACCCACAGTCGATGATATTGTCACAGAGGTCAACAGAGCCATGTGGTTCTCAAAAACTGTCCTTTAGGCAGGCTATCACCAAATCAGGCTCAGCAAAGAATCACATTATATTACGCTATTCTCAACACATTTGGGAGTAGGGCGCTACCACTTGAGTACTGCAGAAGTTTTTTGAAATTGTATACAAGGGATGCTAACAGGGCTACATGGTATGCTGAGCGTCAGTGATAATATTTTGGTTTTGCCATTATGATTGAACATCACCATCGCCGCCTATGAGCATTGCTGGAAAGAATCAAGCAAAGAACATTGAACCACCTTCATGACAATGAGAATTCCTCAGAAGTAGCATTGATTTCTACAGATACAAATTTGCAAGCAAAGAAGTAATACCTGACCCAAAGATAGTGAAATACACTAGGCCTTGGTATAGAGGATTCTCATTCTCTCGCATTGCTTCTAGCCAAGCCCGTGGCCAAAACGGGCCGCTCACGAGTGCAAACTCACTTCTGAAGTCGATTTTTTACTCCAGAGCCACTAAATCTAGCAGAAAGAGCTTTTTTGTCTAGACTTTCTTCTCCAATGGACCCTGCAACTTGCTTTTCAGATTGAGAATCCTTTTTGTTTTTTCAAACAGGAAGGAAGTGTGTCATAGACTCCAACTTCCTGTTCCTGTCCAACAGGCTCCTCCAAGTGCTTTGTCCATCCCCTGGTCACTTTTCACTTGGATTTCAAGGTGGAAGGATCACTCTCTTTGTCTCCCAGATATACCTTTGGAGTTAAGGACTTTGTTTTGGTGAAAATAAACGTTCTAAAAATAATATATTGAATAAGGGTGTTGTTGTTTTTTAGCTTGGGCATGCACCAGTATTTCTTTGTACTTTAATTTGATTTAAAAATGTATAATGGTGAATGGCCTGGTGTTTAAGTATGGGCCTAGTTATTATTTATTTTGCATTTACTCTATTTTTAACCTTTTGTAAAGAAAAATTGTTGCACAGTTCAGTACCCTTTCTACAAATTTTTAACATTTGCAACATTATTTTGGTGTGTGGCCTAAATTTCCAAAGGGCCATTTAGCCAGTCAGCCCAGTACCAGTAGTCACCAGTGCATGAAATAAATGTTTTAGTGGTATATGTTTTTAAAACTTCATTTAGGGCAGGGATGGCATTGGCTTAAATTTAAAATGTTGGCTATTGTTTGGATTTCATTTTTGTTGCAAAAAGTGTACATGTTGTGGGGGAATAATATTTGATGGCATAGGAGGATGGTGTTTGACCATATGGTTGGCAGCCAGTGACCCTTTGCCATAGTCTTGCATGTGTTCTCGTGGCTCCTTGTTGTTGTTGTTTGACCATGTGACTGACAGCCATTTTGTGCATGCAGCCAGTGTCCCTTTGCCATAGGCGTGCATGTGTTTTTGTTTGCCATGCCTTCTTGTTCCTTGTTGTTGTTGGTTGACCATATGGCTGGCTGACAGCCATTTTGTCCATCCAGCCAGTGCCCCTTGCCATAGGCTTGTATGTGTTCTTTGTTTGCCATGCCTTCTTGTTCCTTGTTGTTGTTGTTTGACCACATGGCTCGCTGACAGCCATTTTGTCCATCCAGCCAGTGCCCCTTGCCATAGGCTTGCATGTGTTCTTTGTTTGCCATGCCTCTTTGCTTATTTGTGTTGTTGCTTGATCATGTTGCTGGCAGCCATTTTGTGCATGCAGCCAGTGTCCCTCTCTTTGCCATATGCTTCCATGTGCTCTTTGTTTGCCATGCCTCTTTGGTCCTTGTTGCTGTTGTTTGACCATGTGGCTAGCTGGCAGCCATTTTGCCCATTCAGCCAGTGTCCCTTGCCATAGTCTTGCATGAGTTATTTCTTCTCCATGCTTCTTCCGTGCTCCTTGTTGTTGTTGCTTGATCATGTGGCTGGCTGGCAGCCATTTTGTGCATGCAGCCAGTGTCCCTTTCCCATGGCATGCGTGTGTTCTTCCTTGTTCTCCTTGCTCCTTGTTGTTGTTGTTTGACCACGTGGCTGGCAGCCATTTTGTGCTTGCAGCCAGTGTTCATTTGCTACAGGCTTGCATGTGCTCTTTTTTGTTGTTGTTTGGACATGTGGCTGGCAGCCATTTTGTACATGCAGCCAGTGTCCCTTTGCCATAGGCTTGCATATGTTGCATATGTTGTTTGTTCACCATGCTTCCTCCTTACTCCTTGTTGTTGTTTGAACATGTGCTTGTCTGGCTGCCATTTTGTCCATCCAGCCAGTGTCACTTGCCATAGGCTTGCATGTGTTCTTTGCTCTCCATCCTTCCTCCATGCTGTTGTTGTTTGACCATGTGACTGGCTAGTAGCCATTTTGTGCATACACTGTGTGTCTCTGACATTGGCTTACATACAAACATTTTCAATTATTGATCATTTGTTTTTTAAGTTTCTTTTTTTAGTTTATTTTTAACATTTTTATTTTTAATTGTAATTTATTTTTATGCAATTTTTTTATTTCATTTTTTAATTTTAATTTTATTTTTTATACTTTATTTTTTATATTTTGTAACTTTTTCATTTTACTTTTTTCATTTCTTTTTTATTTTAATGTTTACAGTTTTTATGTTTTAATATTTTTTTTTACTTTTTTTATTGTTTTTTATAACTTTTTTTAATTCTTCATTTTGCCTTGATCCATCCAGACAATCCATTCCATGCCTCCTTCCAGCAATCCATCCATCCTTCGACCAAAGACGCACAGCTGCACTATAGCATTCAGTTTCCTAGGTGTAATTCCATTTGCTCCAGGACACCCTGGCTGTGGAGCACGGCAGACTAATCAACAGCATAATTAATCTTGTTGGTGAATACTCCATTTCCCATGCACTACCTTGCCGCCATAGGTTATTTTGATTTAAAGGATTATTCCATTTGCACATGCATCTCTCTCTGACTACCCCAGGCCAGGAGGCCAGGTGTCTCCTAAAAATGGATGGAAAAAAAGCAAAGAGCTAGAACTGCCTGTTGTGCTGTCTGATTTGAAATTTATTTTTTTAATGGTGTGGTTTGCCTTTACAGTTTTGATTACATATTAGGTATATTACATAAGTAACCAACCACACTAAGATTGCATTTCTCTGTATAACTTTCAACCTGTTGCAACAATGCCATGGTTCATTAACTACATGTTTTTCTTGCTTGGTTGTTTTTGGGTGTACAGGAAAAGACACCCTACATCACCAGCAGTACCAAACTCTTTTGTTTGTGCTTCTTAGTGCCACTGCCAACCTAGAGCTAGTTAAGATGGCTCCAAAGAAAGTTGCTCCCAAGAAAGTGGCCAGTGAGAAGAAGCAGCTTTCTTCCAGTGGCGTGCAACCACAATCTTTTTCGGGAGACTTGTGCCTGCTGCTACACTAGCCTCCAGGGAAGAACCTGGGAGTACTCCCTCATCAACAGCGCCACCCCACCCCAAGCCCATGACCATGTCTGTCAGTGAGGCAGCAACTGCAATCATGGCAACACCTACAAGCAGTGATGTTGAATTGGATTTGTCCCTTTCGCAAAGTAGTACCCAATTGTTTCAGGCAACAGAGCAAAGTGAACCGCAGCCAGGTCTACCCAAAGTTGGAGCAAAATAGGAGGTCGAACTTTCAGTTGAGCAAGAACCTCCTCTTTTAGAATCAAGCACTCCCAGATCTCCAGCAAGATAAAGGAAGGGTACTACTCCACCATCTTCTGCAAGCACCTCTTCTGATGATGATGATAGAAACATGGAGTGGATCCTGGCAGAGTCCGGGAGATGCCAGGAGAAGCAAGTGAAAAGAAAAGTTCCAGAAAGCCTTAGAATCATGGAAGGGGATGATGAGGATAATGACGATGACACAGTCATTGTCGAAGCTGGCACAGAGGAGTCCGACATTACTATCCAACCTGCTCTGAGGGATGTGGAACAGGCAGCCCTGCCAGCTCCCATATTTGTAAGGCTCCAACAGAGCCTTGCAATAACCCCCACCTCAGTAAAAGTATGCACTGCAGAGTGGCAATCGACACACCCACGAACACCTACATCCAGTTCTTCTTCAGGCATTGGCAGTGGCCCAATAAGAAATACTCCTACCCAGTTTGGGCCTTTTTTACAATTAGCAAACTGGAAGAGAACATTGCCATATGCTCAATTTTCCACGCAAGTGTTCATCGAGGTTTGCCTGGTTCATATGCTGGTACTGGAGGCCAGATGACCAACATGAAACAACATCATGCAATCCGGTGGGAGCTGAACCTTAATCAGACAACTCAACGTGGTGGCGAAGGTGAGGAGAGCCAGGATACATCAGCTGCACCTGGTCAGACCATGGTGGAAGGTGAGGAAGAAGAGGGTGACATCATCCTAATGCAAAGCAGCCCTGTCCCCAGCAGTGCCCCAGAATCATCCTCAGCAACCTCACAATGGCACAGGAAGACTCAGAGTCAGATGGAGACTCCACAGCATACAGTGACTGCACCACAACGTGCATTGAGTCTACCACCACCTACATCTGAAAAGTCACCTGCTTCAGTGGCCCCACAAAAGAAGAAAATCCAGGCTACAATTATGGGCATGTTTAGGCAGGGGGGCCCAACAAACTCAACCACTCAATGGCACATTTGTACAATGGCAAACTGGCAAAAATGTTACTGCTGGACCACCTCCCTTTTCTTTTGTGGAAGGAGTGAGATTCTTAGAGTTTGTGGCATCCCTCTGCCTGAAATGGAAGGTTCCAAGCCGGACCTATTTTGCCGGAATTGCTGTTCCAGCACTGCACCATGATGTGCTGCAATTAGTTGGATATGCTTTGCAGAGAAGTGTTGTCCACACTATCCGCCTAATGACAGACATGTGGACCAGTTGTCAGGTGACTGATTACATGTGCATTACTACACAGTGGATCTCTTTCCTGGGGGTAAACGAAAGCTATCTGTAGATCTTGGCCCTGAAGAAATGTTTAAGAGTGTTCGGCGGCATGCAACAGTAGCCATGTTCACCAAGGAGAAGACATACACAGCTGCAAACATCTTGGAGGAATTTAATAGCAAGGTGTCTGAATGGCTGTGACCCAGAGGTCTTCAGTTGGATTTGTTGCCACAGACAAGGGCAGTAACATAGTCAAGGCCATGCCAGATGGTGGCTATTTCAGGGTCCTGTGTTTGGCGCACTTCATGAACCTGGTTGTGCAAGACATTCTTAAAAAAGAAGATATAGTCAGCAGGATACTGACTACCTGCAGACTCATCTGCACTCATTTTAGCCATTCTTTTAAAGCCCGGAAACAGCTGCGGATTATTCAGTGTTGTAACAGAGTACCAGTTAAAGCCCTGATACAGGAGGTGCCAACGGGCTGAAAATCAACCTATTATATGTTGCAACGCCTGTTTAAGCAGTACAAACAGATCAATTACTATGATGCACTTGGGAGAGCTATGACCATGTATGCAGACAAATGGGCTCTAGTCAAATGCCTCACACAGATGCTGCTCCCTTTTAAGGTGTTCACGTGGGAAGTTAGCAAGGAAGACAGTACAATGAGCCAAGCTATCCCCTTATTGCTTCTGCTACAGGAGCAGCTAAAGAAGGTAGCTGAAAGGGTCGCATTCGGGGGGTGAGAACAAAAACCCAGAAGTGTATGCCTTGGTTACTAGCCTAAGCTATCACTTGACTTGTAATGCAAGGCTGCAAAATGACCTCATCTAATCCAAAGAGTACATCTGTGTCAGCCTGCATGATCCACCATACAAAAAAAATTCTTTCCTCTACTAACCCTTTTTTCTGAAGGAGATGTTTCACAATACAAGACGTGGATTGATGATCAAGCAGGAGAACTGGAAGAAGAGAAGCTGGAACTTAGAGTCCCACTCTGCAGTTCTGGGTTGCTGCCTTCAGCTTCCAGAGAGGGCGGTCTTGTCTCACATTCGCTAATCCCACCAACAAGAAAACTGGCGAAAACAACAACAGAAGAATCAGACCCAACCTCTGTATTGGCTTGGTTCAAGTGGCAAGTCTTAAATCCAATGCAGAGGCGAAGGAAAATGCAGTTGAGCAGGTGGCACCACCAATGACCATTCAGAGGAGTTTCAGGAGTATCTGGATGACTTAAAAGAGGAGTCTGTGGATCAAAGCCAATAGGTGTATTGGTATGGGAAGTCCTGCCAATGGCCAGAGCTAAGCAGGCTGGCAATAAAGTATCTGGCTTGTCCTGTAGCCAGTGTGTCTGCTGCACGTTTTTCAGTGCAGCTGGTGCAGTTGTAACAGTCAGAAGGACCAGTCTCTCACCTCAAAACATGAAGATTAACCATGATTAAAATGAACCAGCATTTTATACCACCTGATTACACTATTCCCGAAACACCACAGGAGAAGGAAGAGGATGATTGGTCAGAATCAAGTGTGTTAGCTGATAAACTTCTGGGTGAGCCACCAGAGTTTGAGGACAAACTTTACTTCCCGGACTGAGTATCAGTGCCACCATAGAACTTTGTAATTATTTCATATTGAACTTCTTTTTGTCTTTCTTTCCCCAAAAAAAAGTGGACCATTATGTTTGTGTCTGATTTATGCTGCCCCACCATTTCATGGTCACATATTGAAAGCCCGGATTGGAGTTGGACACGTGTGCAGTGAAGAAGCCCCCATATACCCTTCAGGACATTGGAGACGATGCCTACCACCCTCACATGCCGTCACTATCCTATTTTTTTACTTCACCTAGTAGGGCTGCCCTAGAAGATCATTGAAATAAAATAAAAGACTTTCAGTGCCAATGTCAACAATGTACTGAGTTGCCATCAAAGAGGAAATAGTTTGTTCAACTACTGTGCTTGGTTTGGAAGAGGTAACTACTACTAGTAATAAAGTAACTCTTTTTTGCACCAGTGAGTGGTGGTATATTGAGTGTTTGTGAATTTGAGAGTGATGACTGATGTATGTGGTGGCTGACAATGAGGGAGGGAACTCAAGAAATTTGTAAACTTGTTTCCGAGGATTTGCAATATTTGTGGGCTGATGGGTGATATTTTTTCCTGAAAGTGATTGGCCTTTCGGACTTAGTGAAATTTGCCTGCAGGATCCACTCCTTAGTTTTTTCTGGTACCTCAGAACAGACTAGCCACTTTATTTACCAAACACAAATCCACACAAAATACTCCAGTTCTGTTTCTCTATTTGCTGTAATCTTCATTTCCACTGCACTGCACTTCACAGGTTTACCTTGCTCGGTTTGGGACTGGGATGAAGTTACTCAGAATCTGGAGGAGAAGGATGGAAGGACTCAGGACGGGACTACCTCAACAGCTAGAAGGAGAAAGTTATTGACTTCAAAGAGAAAGCATGATAATGGCGAAGGCTCTGAGGCCTAGTACTCGCTCACTCAGCTCTGTGAACTGGAGAAAGGTGCTTTGATTTGGAAATGCTGCTGAGAATGCGTTTACTGCATTGCTGGCTCAAACGTGGAACTCCTTATGTTCTTTCTCTGCCTCTGAGTCTCCTTGGTACACTCCTGTCTCCTCATGAAGCTTACCTTGCTTCCTTTTGTCCTTCTCCTTTACTCTATAATACAGCTGCTGTTTTTTCTCAATATGCAGGCCTTCTCCTAGTCCTTTCCTGTATGAACAAAACTTGGGGAAAGTCAGACTTCAGACAGGCACCCTGGAGAGACCGACATTCCAAGAAGAATGGAGAGATGCATCACCCAATTGGGTAACACAGAATCACTTTCCTTTTAACAATCATAATTTTTAGAACTGTGTGGGTTATCTTCAATTTTCCATAATTTCTATTTTTCAAAAATAGAAGATATAACATTGAGGGTATACTATCTGGTTCCTCTCTGGGGCAGAAGGGCAGTTTGTTGCATGCATTTAACTGAACTGTGTCATACTATCCATTTTTTTCCACTTTTCTTCCACAACAGATTGATGATGGTGTGCTGCTCAGTGCACCAATGAATATTGCTGCGGTTTCTTTTGTGCAGCATTTGTCTTTGTCACACCTATCTCCAGATCCCCTTTCCCATCCATTCATCGAGCCCCTAATCCTCTTCCCCGATCTGTATGATTTATCGAGGTGTGGCTTAATTTTACACCATAAATGAATGATGCACTTGGTGCGGCAATTAAATCATCATCATTCATGCCTTGTGTGTGTTCCATAAACACTTAACCTGGTCCAACCACTCAAGTCTGAGCCCACTTCTGCCGACTCCATGATTTAATTTCCTATGTTTAATATTTATAGCCCCCTCTGCCATTGATCAGACGAACTTGATATTGCTAGATTTTATTATCATTTTATTATATTATTTGCTGTGTGTCAAATGCTGTCATTTGGTAGTTTGGTCTCAGTCTTCCTAAAGTAATGATATGATGACCTACTAACTCTTTTTTACTTTTCTTTCAATCGAGTTGACAGTGATGCATAACCCTTTGATCAATCTTGTAGTTGGAGTGTAACCTTCTGTGAAGTTCTGCCTTCGCTGCTAGTATGCTAGCCTGCTACTACTACCACCTACCACCCCCTTAAGAGTTATGATGCCATCTTGGGAAAACCATGCAGTAAGAAGAAGAGACTCCCTGGCTTCATTTTTTCAGGTAAGAAAAGTACTATGGATTGAAGTAGTTAACTTGACTCCTACTAAAAAGATGCTGTCTTACCTGTCTATATATATCTAGGTTTTTTAGGAACAGTAGGCAATGGCAATCATCCACTAGTGATCAATATGGTTCAGTTGCAGAGGGCAATAGAGGAAGGGTAACCGTATAAGTATATGACACTGCCACATTGCAGTTATGTAATCATAATAGCATTGATGACTAATGGGGAGGGAGGTATGACCATGATGGGTGGGAGGATACATATCTGCCTTGATTCAACTAAGAGAGTTAAGGGAGAAGACAGAAAATTGAAATACTCCCACTTTGAACCGTAATTTAATAACCATGCAAACCAAGCAAGCAAATTAGGTGAACAGCAGGCACATCCCTTTCCACACAGCTCCCTTACTTCTTCTGGATCCAAGCAATTATACACTCATCTTTTCATTCATCTAATCTATTCATCCTTTGATACCTACCATTTGATGTAAGCTTACCCTCTCTCAAACAGACTTTCACTGTTCCAATCTATCCATCCATATTTATCCACCCGTCTGTCCACAGACCAACTTATCCAGTATCCACCCTTTCAAACACCCTTCTTTCACCTATTCGTCCGGCATTTACCCATGTATTGTTCATTACTATCCACTCATTACTCATACTCATTCACCGTTCCTTCACCCACTGAGGCATCCTTTCACCCATTTCATCTATCTTCACCCACCCATGCATCTCCTTTCACTCACCTATGCATCTTTCTTTTCCTTTCACCCACACATCCTTTCACTCATATACCATTTCACCCATTCTTTCTTTTAACCATCCATCCTTTGTTTTTCCATCAAGACATCATTTTTAACCTCCATTCAATCATTATGATGAGCTTTTGTCTGCTGATTTGCAGAAAGAAAGGCATTCCTCTAGAGGTCAAGACGGAAAATGGACAGTCGCTTCAGGCACCTCTGATAACCACATACTTCCAATCTGTAAATGTGTAGCATAGAAAATTCACACCTTGGTGGCCCTATGAAAACATAGAAGTGGAAAGATTCATGCAAACTCTCAACAAGGTAATCCACTTTGCCTAGCTGGGAAATGAGCAAGTAGATTTGGCAATATATGAATGCTTACGAGCTTATCAGAACACACCCCATGCCCCTACTACCCATCGATGATGCAAGGTGGGTGACAAACATAAGAAATGATGCCCACCTACTTCCCCTCAGTTACTCCAGTAAACAACCCAAAGCACATTCAAGAGAGAAGACCACTGCCGTGGTACAACACCCAAGTCAAAGGTACCAAGGAAATGCTAAAGCGCAGACGGTCCGGGAAGAATTTACTCCCCGACTTTGGTTCAACAACTACTGCTGTGCGGGTAAGACGCCATCACCAATCTCACCTACTGAGGCCGACTGAATCTTTGGACTTAGCGAAGAGTGTAGAAGTCAGAATCGATCAATGACATTATACCATAAACAATATCGAACACCATAAGCAATTTAACACTAAATCAAACTTCAAGCTGAAGAAAGTTTCAAAGCTTTATTACAATCCCAAAATCAATATCACATGTATGGTGCGCAAAACTAAGTTATAAACGTACATGAAAACCATAGGCTGACCAAAACATCTGAAAAGATTCAACCTGTTAAACATCAATACGGTTAGAAACTCCAAAAGAATAATATAGATTAACAACAATACAATATTCACATGATTACTAACATTCAAATAGATGATGGTGACATCAGTAAGTCATCGAAATACAATTTAATATTCAATTTCAAATTTCAGGTTTCAAAACTGGGCCATTTCTAACACTAACCAGAAGTGGACTTGCATGTGTGGGAATGGGCTAACACGTGTGGACAAAAACAAAAATAAAAGAAAGACAAAAATACTAAAAAATATGCAGGTGTAAGTCACTAACTAAAGAAAACAAAAAGCATGTTTAGTTATACCTCTCCTCATGGGACAGCATGCAGGACGATCACTTTCTTCTGGTGTCAGTTGACAGCAGCATCAGGATGATGCAGAACACGGGCTGCACATAGGAGAATTCAGCAGTTCAGAATTAGTTGGCCTTATTAGTACTGAACCACATAGCAGAATAGGACAGTTAAAACTACAATGAGGTAACTCATCAGGAAACTTAGCAAAGAGAATATGACAGCAGACTTAAGAGAGAAGTGGATAGCTTCGAGGCAGAAGCAGAACTAGCTTTAAGACTTTCTCGGGACAGACTGACTTCAATTCCAAAGTTCTTCACTAACTAAAATATGCACAATCCTTTCGATTAGTTCTTCAGGTGGGCGCATTCTGTGCTTCAATTTCAGCATCCAATAGCAAGTGATGGCACCACCAAGTTTGTAATTTTTCTAAATCTTCTCAGCAAAAGTCCATTATTCATTCTATGACTTCATATAATTTTGCGGCTATATTACATTTCCTAATAATGTGATACATGCAGATACTTTCTCACAACATACAATAAACTAAACTAATATTCTTTGACATGAGATCTGTAAATTTCCTGTCTTGTTCAACGGCTAGAACAAATTCTGCAATATTGACTAAACTTGAAATATGCCTTTCTCCTGCAATACAATAGGACATTCAACATTCATATTAACAGCAAAGGAAACGAATTCAGGTCAGAAGGGACAGAATAAACAAGTGATTTTCTGTTGCTGCTTGCAAAATGAATCTCTTTCAGGCCTAATCAAGTTAAGGATGCCTTAATACATATTAATACATTAATAACCCTATTGTGCATTTTACACTTCATATATACAAAGCACATTTTTTAATTGCAAGCATTATTCATAACATTTCAAATCTAATTTTAAATGAGTATTTATTTTTCTGCACACACGTAATTTACACTAATAAAATCCATTTATTTGAAATATAAATACTATTAATTCATATTCATTTTAACATTTCAATTATTGATCTACATTTTTGTAAAACATTTTTAATGTTAGCTCAATTTAGTACTTTCATTTAATAAAATGCAAAACTCTCATGTTAAAACATTGTGCACACTATGAATGGTAGCCACATGGCTCACCAAAATTCAAGCGTGTACATTTTACAACTCACGTTATTTTCTCTGTTAGGCTTTTAAATGCAGGTTAATTCATATGCATATGCTAACTTTTATTCCACTAATTTATTAATAAAATCCGGCCTCTCTCAGAAGCAGTAACCTCACCGAAACATCTCCATTCTAAAAGGATTTCAAACCATGCCATACAACAAAGGATACTTGCTGACCATAATGACTCACTGCTTACCTCTTCATGTACACCAGACCACATAGTGAATGAACTGCCAGACATGACCGTGGCAGGACCTACAAGGTTCAAAGTTGAAGCAACATCATCACCTCCTAGTTCCTGGAGAAAATAAGATTCAGCATTGCTGGAAACAGAAGAAATCCTCGATAAGGCTAGCACCCCTATTCACAGAGGCCTGACCCCTCATGGACTGAGGAGTAGTGGACGATACCAGTTGCCACTGGACAGCCTACCACATCCCTGTAGGGTTGTGGCTACCCAGGTGAGTCTGCCTGAAACCTGGTATTGTGATCTTATTTTATTTAAAGCCAAGTGGTGTATAAAATAATGGTGATTTTGTGGGTATACATTGACAACCGGGTGATGGTGAAGGGATATTAAAATCCCTTGGCATGTGTATATGTATTGCTTGGGGAAGAAGTGGTACCTGGGTTCTTAGTGAATAACAGTGTGTGAAAACACGAGATTCAGTGACATCCATTACATACAAATTGTATGTGTTGCTTTATTAAAGAGCCATCTCGGATTTTGTTTGTTTATTGGTGAATAATGGTGAAGGGTCCTCATTGCTCAAACACATTTCCTGGGGAAAGGTAGAGTGACCTATTGAGTGAAAGAATAGACAGATAAGGTATAAAGGCGTAACTATGAGGGGCAGACTCATTACTTACCTAGTTGTCCTTCTTTGTTCCAAGGGGAGTTGTTGATGTCACCAAGGAGATCCTACATGGGCATATGAAGAAGACCATAAGATAAAACGGCAAACCTACCAGTAGACGGTGAACAGAAAGACTTAAATGAGAGACTGCAACCAGTGACATTTTGTTGCTGTTTTGTTTTGCTCTTCCCATATATGTTATAATAAAGCCATCATACGCAAACCAACCTCAAACAAGCCTCCTAAACGTTATTTCTGTCCATCCCACACATTCCCCAATAGAGACAATCAATTGCTGGGTGAACAGCAGTGCTTAATCTGTAAATAAAAAGGTGCCGGTGCCCAAATCCCTCCTCTTAAACACACAGCTGCTGTAATTAAATGTGCGAACACAGAATACTGAGGTAGCGAAACCCTGAAGCCATCTCAGACCTCTTCAATCCATATAAAGCCTCTCCCTGCCCCTCCATCTCACTCTTGCAACTTTCTGCATTCTCCCTTAGTGATGCGTTTTCGTTTTTCTCTTCCTCCGTCTTTCCCATGTGTGTCTTTTAGTTGCAGCAAATGATTGAGGCAGAAGAATAAGCCCCGGCACTGAAAAATAAGTGCCGGTGCTCAGCACCAGAAACAACAAGCACAAATTAAGCACTGGAACAGGTTCTGGCATAAATTTGTATGCCCATTCTATCCCATGATTCTAACGCCTCTCTGGCAGGTAGTATCATAAGAGAGAACATTTGAAAGGCCAAACGGCCATAGAAATGTCTACTATGAAGCTACCTAGAGATGTCTCCTGAGAAGTCACCTAGATAAGATGGCTTCCCATCGGAATTATACAAAGTTAACAAGACCAAACTAGCAACCTTGAAGGCAGCAGTTTAGCAAGAGGAACCCTCAGGTTGAAATTTTATAGGGCTGTCATAACCTGTGCAATGTCTTGGCCCCTGGACTGAACAAGGTCCTTACACAGCTTATGCACCTATGTCAGCTGGGTTTTGTCCAAGGTCGTTCTATAGGGGGTAATATAAACACTTTAATGCATTTATTATGGAGACACAGTATAACATTGTTGAGTAAATCACCCTTTCCTTAGACTCCGACAGTGTTTTGATATAATTTGTATAATGGGACAACTAGTTCTGTTAGGATGGGCCTAGGACAAGAAGTATGTCGTCTATACACCAACACCAAAGCTGGAATCATCATCAGTGATGTCATGTCTGACCCATTTACGGTAAAAAGAGGGGCTAGACAGGGATGTGCACTATCTTCCTGTGGCTTGAACCATTAGCATCAGTCACTCAACACAGAATGAAGAAGATATTTCTGTACAACATCGTGAACGCACTGGGTGATCCATCTCACTCTAACCCCTGAAATGATGTTCATTATCTGTTTTTCAGCCTTCTCAGGATATGGCATACATTGGAACAAAAGCAAAGTCTTGACAATCAAGCCCTCTACTAGGAGAGAGTCGCTGGACTCTTACCCTTTTAAATAGGTATTTTGTAACTTGAAATATCTGGTTATATTATTAAAGCAAGGACTGAAGGTCATGGTTCAGGACAAGAATAAACAGAAACCATAATCGGATTTTGTAATATGGTTTGCCTTGAATCTGTCAGTACGGGGTGAAGTGCAGGTGATTAAGATGAATGTAGTGCCTCGGTACAATTGTGATGATACTGCATTCCATGATTAGAGAAATATATACAAGCATGAAGACTTACATATTGGGCGGGGGAATGTCACCTCTCAAATTGTCTAAACTGTGTGCTGTAACGACCTCTGGAGGAGTAAGAACACCATATATAACTCATTCTCTGTAGCACACAGAATGGCATACCTGACACATCTATTCTAGGACAATGGGTACGCCCCCGTGGGGGTTGAGATTGAAGAATACCTTGTTGTGACTACAGAGAGGTGAGACATAAAATGAACTAATGCCACCAACTGGAACAGTTAACCTGGCCTTAGTCTGGTCCATTAACTCTTGGAAGACGATTTCTAAGCTCCTGAAGATTCCCAGCTACCTCGATGCTGAAGCCCCAATATGTCACGATTTGCAGACATTTCGCCACGGGGTAAGCACCGACCGGCTCTTGACGTCGGTGCTTGCCTCTCTGTGATATCTGTTTTTGTGCCCCCGCTCCCCTGTTCTCCTGCTTCTATACCCACTGGCAATTCTCCACCTCCAACTGCAGCGCTGTTGAAATTGGCACGGCAGTGCAGGTGGCGAAATGTCTGTTGGCACAGACTACCCAACACAAAGGCAGCACCATATGTACCAATGCAAAACCTGAAATTGATGGTGCGCCCTTCTACTGGATAAATGGTCAAGGTTAGGCACTATAAGGATTAAAAGCCTGCTGCTTACTAACTTCTCTAAAACCTTCCAAGAATTGCAAACAAAATATAGACTACCCTACTCCCACTTACAGTTCAATCACTGTTGAATTAAGGCACTGGGGCCTCGCCCTTGTGACCCACCATCCTCTCCCTTTTGGAAATATTTGCCACTATGTTGCCATTATAAAGGGGTAGTTGGGGTCTATAGAGCACGCTGTAGGACCCCTCTTCCATAGCCCCACTGTGGAGGCACTCAAACATAAGTGGGAGGACAGACTCGCTGAACAGCCTCCAGATGAAACATGGCCTGAAATATTATTGAATCGTCATAAGTGTCTTGAAGAGTCTTGGCCAAAAAATGGACTTCTTTAAAATAGGGCATGATTATCCTTGGACAGTTAAAAGACTTGTTAGCGTCAATCGAATCGTATCTTCTAATTGCTAAAGGTGCAACCAGAAAAGCTGAAAAAATGCAAACAAATTTGAAACACTGAAGTAGGCAGTTCAAGACTTGGGCCCTGATTTCAAGCACTCTTGAATATCGTAATTCTATGTGTTGCAGCTAAAACTGCATCTTCTTCCTTTTCCCTGGGTAAATTTCGCTCAGTCAGTGGAACATGGGGGCACAGTTATTGACTTACCTCAGGGAGTGAAGTGTTTGTGAACCATCAGGGCATCCAAGCACAGCACCTGCAGAAGGATATTGACGCTAGAGAGCTAAGACAGATCTTGTCGGGTCTCCTGTGGTGCTGTGAGAAGGGGAGAGGCTGCAGCTCAAGATGGTGCATCCCCTTCTGAGGTTGGAGAGAGGCCTGCACAGCCCTCAATGCCTGCTTCAGGTCCTTGGTTCTCACACGTGGTTCTGGGAACAGCAAGCTTTTTCCTACTGAACAGATTTCCAGAACCCAGGAAATAAAGTTCAACGCCTCAGAGAAGAAGGTCCACCAGCATCAGCTTGTCTTAAATACAGGCATCCGTGGACCCAGAGGTCAGAGAGGGTTCTTCTTGTGATACTTCTAAGATAATGCCAGATGACATTGGACAGGAGTATAGACCAGTCTAGACCAACAGTGAAAAAGCCTGTGGAAGTAAAGGAGAGTAGAAAGAAAGAAGGCGAGGGACAGAGAAAGATAGAGCAATGCATGAAAGAAGGTCTACAGTATCAAATCTTCTCTGTCTTTATACACTCAGATTCTATGATTGATGGCTGATAGCGAACTTTGAAGATGCTTAGGTAACAATAAACGATGGCCCGAAGCTTGATCTGTGAGATAAAGAACCCACATGGGATAAGAGGTAAAGAGATGAGTTGTCAGAACTTTTCTAAAAGTAAGGTGATTTTGATCAAGACAAAACTTCAAAGAAAGTTTATTCCAGTATGTGGCAATTACATTGGAAAAGGTATGTCCACCTATTTTCTCTTTCCCAAACCGACGAGCGACTAAAAGTGCTTCTGAAGTTGAATTCAGAAAGCTTGAAGGAACATCTGATTTGAAGGCTTTTTCTGCCGAAAGTATCGAGGGGCTGTTAAGGAGAGACAGTGTAGATTCACCAGATGATGGGATATCTGCTTATTTTTGTGCAGACCAAGCAAGAGGTGAGCTCCCTTAGTCTCGATTATCGACTTTCTATTCAAAGAATATTTCGGTAGCCGAGGCAGAAGGCATCATAAACCGGACGATCACAATGTAATTTGGTTCATATGGAACCTTTGTGAATGAATGGGTTGCTAGAAAATATTTCGAAGAATGATCTTCCCAGATTTTCACTTGAAACCAACCGAAGTTAGGCTGGTTACAGCGTTCAAGCCGTGGATATTCGGCGATATTTATTGCTGTTACACCGAAGAAGAAAGGTCGGGTGTACTATTAAGAGCAATTAATTATATGGAAACCGGGAGAATAACAAGTCTTGTTGGCGTCAGTATTGGCCACTCCAATCGAATATGAGATTGTTAATGCTGAAAGAAGTAAATAAACTTGAAAAAACACCAAACCTAAGTATACATCCCATAGGTGCAGAAATGAGCGTGTATCTGCAGTATGCATTCTGTGTGCTTGTCAGAGATAGCCTATGATGCTGCAGCTTAACAAGGAGTAGATTTGACCAAGAGTATGCCACTAAGACATGGTCTGGCTCCCCAAATGTGAGTTCCATTTTAGCTGCTTCAAACTCTGCAAATAAAAGTGAGGAAAAGCATCGCGAATAAGAGGAGAGTTTGGTTAGGAGCTCAAAGTCAATGTATGAAGTGATAATGATCAGGCTTTAGTGACAGAAAAGCATGAAGTATAAATGTAAACTAATTACAATACAATATTAAAACACACATGTTACTTTCCAATTCAACATTTTTCTGATGTTTTAGATCGCAGCAATTTGTTTGGCTCTGATGGCACGCTTCCTCTCCATCTTGTTGGCGATATATTGATGATTGTAAGTTATAAAACTTCAATAAAGCTTTTAAACTAAAAATATAAAGCATGAAATGGAAACACATGACCCCTGCAAGAAATCTGATCAGAGGATGTGAGAGCTGAATGAAAGAACACAAAGTAGAGGAGTCAGAGAAGAATATCCTGGTAAATGCAGATTCAGAATATGGCATTTTGTGGAGAGGTCGATTCTGGAGAGGATGGAAAACAGATTTTTAAGAAGCAACAGATCTCGAAGAAGCAAAAGAAGCAAATCATAAAGCTTAATAAAGTAATTGTGCGCAAAGGCAACCCTGGTCTCCATTTTGTGCACAAAATACAGTTCGGGAACAGAATCTGCTTTATAACAGGCCCCTTATGACAGACGCCGAGCATAATTCTGCTCAACTACTTGATTTTCACAGTAAAAGTAAAAACATTCTCTTTTGCTTTTAATTTAAAAACGTGAGGACGTAAACATTTTAATAGAGATAGATAAATTCACAACTACTGCAGGGAGTGAGAGCAAAGGAAGGGAAACTTAAAGCAAACCCAAACTGATGCAAATTATGTACCCAGCTATACTAAACGGTGTATGAAAGAACAACATATCTATCCCCTGCATCTCCCACATGAACAAGCATTATTAAAGGTATGGATATAAAATATAAACAATCACTGGCAATAGCAGTCAGTCTTGCATACCTTTACATTGAAGCGAGACCGTTAAGCATTGCAAATGCTTCTTAATAGTAGCCTTTAATATCTATCAAGATCGATGTTGTAACTTCCATATTTCTGCTGCAGTTTTTCTAGTGACCAATAGGTGGCCCTGAAATGCAGCATACCGGTATTGTTTAAATGTGACTGTTCTCTCAGATTCAATGCATCATTTGAAGCAGGACAACTGATGAATCTGCAGCTGTTGAAGTCAAAACGCTCCAATGAACAGGTCAAGCAACAAATTATAGAAAGGAAATTGAGACTGGCAGGAAAGCTATCCTATCTTGAGCAAGGATTGGCTCTGTGGGGTATGATATACAATACTGTCTGCAGTAGACAGCTGGGGTTGTCTATAGTGAAACTGCAAAAACTTGGGAAATGATAAAACAATTATAAAATTGAGAAGAGCTAAGTTGAATAGTTGTTGAAAGGGAAAGTAAAATAAGAAAGGACAACATGCACATTCTTATGTTAATGATAACTTATGAGCTAGACTAGACAGCAAACTGATCTTACACAAATCTATGCAGGGTAATAGGGTCAATGTAGCAAACATTAACCTGCTGAAATAACAGGACTTTTGACACTGGGAAAAAACAAGGATTGGCAAAGGCTAGTAGTTGCAGTTCTATAACACAATCAATCAATCATCGATTTGTAAAGCCCTGTTAATCACCCATAGGGTCTCAAGGCGATGTCTGTGGGTGTGCTGCTCAGTCAAAGAGCCAGGTCTTGAGGTCCTTCCTGAACTGCGTCAGTGATGGGGGTCTGCCTGAGCTTGAGGGTTCCATGTCCAGGATGCTAGGTAGGAGAAGGATCTTCCTCCTGGTGTGCTCTTCCAGATCTTGCAGACGGCTGCAAGGGCGAGATGGGAGAAACAGAGATGTCTGTTGCATACATAGAAGGCGAGGCGGTGGTTGAGGTATGCTGGTCCAATGTTGTGCTGTGCCTTGTAGGTGTGGATCAGGAGATTGTATGGGATGCGCTTGTTGATTGGGAGCCAGTGTAGGTCTCTGAGGTGGGTGGAGATGTGGCTGTGTTGGGGGATATCCAGGATGAGTCAAACTGCTGCATTCTGGAGTCTTTGAAGCCTTGATTGAAGTTTCTTGGTGATGCTGGTCATAGTCCAGTTTGCTGGTGATGAGTGCATGGGTGACTGTCTTCCTTGTGTCAGAGGGAATCCACTTGAAAATCTTCAGCAGGAGTCGGAGGGTGTGAAAGCTTAACAAACAGACGGCGTTCACTTGGCAAGTCATGGATAGTAAGAAGTCCAGGATAATGCCCAGGTTGCACACGTAGTCTGCGGAGGTGAGTCCCAGAGTGGTGGGTCACCAGCAGTTGTTCCAGGAAGAAGGGGTGGAACCGATTACGAGGATCTCTGTCTTGTTCGAATTGAGCTTGAGGCAGCTGGCCTCCATCCAAGCAGTGGCAGCTCTCATCCCATTGTGGAAATTTCTCTTGGCCTGAGCAGAGTCTTCAAACAGAGAGGAAATCAATTGTGCGTCGTCGGCGCAGAAGACTATGGGGGTCATTACAACCCTGGCGGACGGTGTTAAAGCAGCGGAAATACCGCAAACAGACCGGCGGACAAAAAAAGGGAATTATGACCCTGGCGGAAACCGCCAACAAAGACAGCCACTTTAACACTTCGCCCGCCACGGCGGTACAGACAAGCAGCGCGGCGGTAACCGCCAACAGACAGGCGGAAGACAATGTACCGCCCACACTATTACAACCCGCCAATCCGCCACCTTTTCCGGGGTGGATTCACCGTGGATAAAAACACGGCGGAAACAGCTTTTGCAATGGAAAAACGCTCACCTTAACATATCCCACAAGGAATCCATGGAGCCGGAACTCCAAATACTCCCTGCCCTTGTGTTTCTGCTCTTCTACGACCAACAGCTACGTAGGCACCGCAGACAACGGTGAGTACTGCACCTACGACATGGGGGAGGGGGAGGCAAAAGTTAGGGGGACACCCACCAAACACCCCCACCCCCACCCTCGCATATTACAACATACACACCAATGCATTCACAAAAATCACAGTAACAACCCACAATCCCCCCGGAAGAATGAAAAGACAATGCGAAATTCGGTCAAACCTTGTAATGTGGCAATATACATGTCATACAAAAATATACAGATATATATTTGAAAATCAGTCATAATTATATACAATACGAGAAGTAGTGCAGATATGTACATAACAATGTCCGTGCACCATCAGTCCAAAAATACATGGGCGAGGCCCACAAACGATACCTGACCACAATCGGAGAGAACACTGCATCAGATAGAAATACTACAGGCACCTCAGGGGGAAGGGAAGGGGGGCACCTCAGCCGGATGACTGCAAAGCCAGATCCACGACGGGGCTACATGCCCATTGATGTATCCTGGGGAGTGCAAAGCCACAGTCTCTCAAGTCTCTACAGTGGGTGGGGTGCCCACTGTGCCATCCTGGGGAGTGCAAAGCCACAGTCTCTCAAGTCTCTACAGTGGGTGGGTTGCCCACTGTGCCATCCTGGGAAGTGCAAAGCCACAGTCTCTCAAGTCTCTACAGTGGGTGGCTTGCCCACTGTGCCATCCTGGGGAGTGCAAAGCCACAGTCTCTCAAATTGATGCAGGTCCCTACTGGTACTGGGGGGGACTGGTGCCCAGACTGGATGAGTCTCCCAGTGAAAGGTAGTGTCCTGTCACTGTCCCAGCTGCACATGGGATAAGGATGCCTGATGTGGCGGGCCATTCATTCCTACCCGGTGCATTGCCCTGTTCAGCGGTGCTTTGCCATGGCGGTCTTTGCCCTGTTCAGCGGTGCTTTGCCATAGCGGTCTTTGCCCTGTTCAGCGGTGCTTTGCCATGGCGGTCTTTGCCCTGTTCAGCGGTGCTTTGCCATGGCGGTTCAGGACTGTTCAGCGGTGCTTTGCCATGGCGGTTCTGATAAGGACATTGGTGTGTGGCATGACGTTCTATACACTGGACTTTGGTGTGTGGCATGTCGTCTTCTACACTGGACATTGGTGTGTGGCATAACGTTTCATCATTGCCCAGCGGGGCTGTGGCAGCCGGGGCCCACCAGGGCACTGACTCCGGCGGTGGCGTCCTGACCAGTGACGATACTCGGGCCCTCCTGGGCTGTGACTCTGGCGGTGGTCTCCTGACCAGTGATGATAGTGGGGCCCTCCTGGGCACTGACTCCGGCGGTGGCAGTGGTCTCCTGACCAGTGATGATAGTGTGGCCCTCCTGGCCACTGACTCCGGCGGTGGCGGTGGTCTCCTGACCAGTGACGATACTCGGGCCCTCCTGGGCTGTGACTCTGGCGGTGGCCTCCTGACCAGTGACGATAGTGGGGCCCTCCTGGGCTGTGACTCTGGCAGTGGTCTCCTGACCAGTGACAATAGTGGGGCCCTCCTGGGCTGTGACTCTGGCGGTGGTCTCCTGACCAGTGACGATAGTGGGGCCCTCCTGGGCACTGACTCCGGCAGTGGTCTCCTGACCAGTGATGATACTTGGGCCCCCCTGGGCAATGACTCCGGCGGTGGTCTCCTGAACAGTGACGATACTTGGGCCCTCCTGTAACAAGCTGGCGGTTGTGTCTCAACCGCCGGAAATGATGGCGCACTTCTCCGCTGTGACACTCACAACAGGCTGGGCAGACTTCCTCTGGCCCTTCCCCACCTTTGGTGGAGTCACAGCTGACTCTCCAATCCCCTTGGAACCCATGTCAGTTGTTTTCCCACCAGGAGTCTTAACATGGTCCCGTCGTCCACTATCCAAATTTGGAGCCTTTACAGGGGGTGGGCTGCCAGTGCCTTGGCTCCGGGTCCTACTGCCTGCCCTGGTGGCCGGTGCACTCCAAAAACCTTGAACAGGCACCACTGGTATTAGAGGCTTTTTGGCTGAGGCGCTACGACGGGACTGATGAATTGGAGGGTGGGGTGGGGGCAAAAAGGTCAACTTTACAGAGGGACAGTTTCTGACGAACACTGGGATGGGTAGCTGGAGGGGGTCTGGGAGTGGAGGAAGAGGAGGTGGTTGTCGGAGGTGTAACTTTAGGTGTTTTGGGTGCAGGTGCAGGTACTGGAGGCTGTCGTGAGGTGGATGGATGTTGGGTGAGTGATTGCCGGCGTTTGTGTACTTTGGGAGGGAGCGTCACAGACACACTGGGAGTGGACACAGGGGACGTGTAAATGGCAGTGGAGGTGGTGAGTGCAGGTGAGCGGCTTGTGGTGCTGGGTGTCCTGGTGCAATTCATGGTGCCTGTAGATGTGGTGCATGCAGGTGTGTGTGTAGACGAGACTGGGAGGGAGGAGGGAGAAAAGGAGGAGGGGGAGGCAGTGGATGTTGTTGTGTCTGTATGTGGCTGAGGCTTGCGTGAGTGCTTGTGGTGTGTGTGCTGCCTATGTTTGCTTGAGCTACTTGTGTGTGTTGACTTGTGTGCATGCTGGTCTGTAGGTGTGCTTGGGATGGGCTGGGGTACAGGAGATTGGGTCTGGGTGGAGGAAGTTGGAAGGGGGAGGCTAGACACAGGGACAATTGCTGCCATCAGTGCTGAGGCCAAAGATTGCAGGGTTCGCTGAAGGACAGCCTGACCAGAATGAATGCCCTCCAGGAATGCATTACTGTGTTGCAACTCTCGTTCTACACCCTGGATGGCATTCACAATGGTAGACTGCCCAACAGTGAGTGACCTGAGGAGGTCAATGGCCTCCTCACTGAGGGCAGCAGCGGTGACTTGGGCAGGGCCTTAGGTGCCTGGGGCGAAGGTGATGCCCACCCTCCTGGGTGAGCGGGCACGGGGCGAACGCTGAGGGGCTGCTGGGAGGGCGGTGCTGGTAGGGGAGGTGGCGGCTGTACCTGTAGAGGTGGGGGGCACAGATGGTGCCGCCACCACAAGGGAGCCCACATCGTCGAATGAGTCCGTGTCGCTGCTTGGTGCTCCGGTGCCCGACGTGAAGCTCCCCTCGCCCTCCGTCCCACTGGTGCATTCAGAGTCCGTGGTGTGGCCCTCCATGGCCATGTGGGATGCAGCTCCCTCATGCTCCGGTGCCACTCTACCTCCGCCTGTTGATGCTGATGTACAAAAGGACAGGGAGAGCAGACAAAGGGGGGGAGACAGAAGAAAGAGGGTTTTAGTGCATGGCATACCGCTACCGTTGGCGGACAAGACAAACGCAGCAGCCCCCTGCATTACGCCGTGCTCCTGCCCTCTGCACATGCAATTTCTGGGATATGGCCTATATGGCAATGGTGGACATCGGCGCACATGGATGCCACTGGGGCAACTATACCTCGACTCTGCTGAGGTGGGGTAGAGTGCCACATGGCCTACATTACGGAGGGGCCTTGCCTACCGAACTCGCCCTGGCCTAGGGACACCCACAGCCCACCTCCACCACCCAGACACCTCCACTGCACGCAAAGTCCGCAGAATGAGGTTGTACTCACCCCCTTGTGTCTGCTGTGATGCCCTCAAGCGCCCATCCAACTCCGGGTAGGCCACCGCCAGGATCCAGAACATCAGGGGGGTCATGGTGCGACGGGCACCCCTCCCACGTTGGGAGGCCATCCCCAGCTGAGCCTCCGCCGTCTTCTTGCTGCAGCTGCAAATGTCCTCCTATCTCTTACGGCAGTGGGTGCCCCGTCTCTGGTGGGCCCCCAGGGTCCGGACCTCCTTGGCGATAGCACGCCAAATGTCCCTCTTCTGGTGGGCGCTGACCTATATGACATGCACAAGGAAAGAGGAACAGTCATTACCAACTGCACCGTTGTTGTGAGTGGCCCCCTCCCTACTCTGGCCATGTGGCCCATACATTCCCATGCATTAATGTTCTATGGACTCTGCCCCTTTCCCTCTTCCAACCAGCCCTCTCCACCCAGGCCTAGCCCATCCAACGTGCTCCCTGTGTACTAACCTGTTGGTCTGGAGGACCGTAGGGTAGCGTGTACTGGGGGAGGACCCCGTCTACCAGTTTCTCCAACTCCTGTGCAGTGAAGGCAGGGGCCCTTTCCCCAGACGCAGCAGCCATCGTTGCTTCCAGAACGAGGTCACAGCAGCACTAGCAGTGTAGGTCCTCTCCTGTCGAAGGTCAGGTATCTAGTGATTGAACAGATAGAAAATGGCGGTGACGTCCGCGGCAGTGACGTCCGCGGCGATGCGCATCATCACTGCCAGCGCACCTGTTCATTGGCTCCTGGGACCCATAGGGTCCAATGTTAACCAATGCAGCATTGCACCGCAGTCTACGACCGCCTACCGCGACGGTGTGTGACGCCAGTGCTGTTACCCCACAATCCCATTGTCCCACTTTAGAGGTCAGACAGCCGCCATTTCAGGGGCCCACATGGCTCCATTTACTTCTGCGTCACACATAGCTAGGCCTACACTCAACACACATACAGGAAGGGTTTTGTGAGTGGTGTAGTCTTGTGTGTGACTGTGGGTACATACCTGGATGAATAATGACTGGTTCTTCGCTGTTGTCCTTCGTAGGCACCGTCTGCTGGGACATATAAGAGAAGATGGCGGAATCCTCCGGTGTACCGACCGCTGGTGGACCTGTTGACAATGGAAGAGCAACATGTCATCGTAACCTACCGGTTTGACCGTGCCACAATCCAGGAACTATGTACCCAGTTGGAGCCAGACCTGATGTCACCAATCTGCCATCCGACTGGAATCCCCCCTGACGTGCAGGTGCTGCCAGTGCTCCATTTCCTTGCAAGTGGGTCTTTTCAGACAACTGTGGCCATGGCATCAGGGATGTCCCAGCCTATGTTTTCCAACGTGTTGTCCAGAGTGTTGTCTGCCCTGCTGAAACACGTAAGGAGATACATAATTTTCCCTGAGGTGGAGGATTTGCCTACAGTGAAAGGTGACTTCTATGCCCTTGGACATATCCCCAACGTCACAGGTGCTATTGATGGTACCCATGTAGCTCTGGTCCCCCCCCACAGGAGTGAACAGGTGTACAGGAACAGGAAGAGTTATCATTCCATGAATGTCCAGATGGTCTGTTTGGCAGACCAGTACATCTCGCAGGTAAATGCTATGTTCCCAGGCTCAGTGCATGACGCCTACGTCCTGCGGAATAGCAGCATCGCTGATATGATGGGTCAACTCCAGAGGCACAGTGTATGGCTATTGGGGAACTCTGGTTACCCCAACCTTTCGTGGCTATTGACCCCAGTGAGGAATCCCAGGACCAGGGCAGAGGAACGCTACAATGAGGCCCATGGGCGGACTAGGAGGGTGATCAAACGCACCTTCGGCCTCCTGAAGGCCAGGTTCAGGTGCCTCCATATGACAGGTGGATCACTATTCTACTCACCGAAGAAGGTGTGCGACATCATCATCATCTGCTCCATGCTCCATAATTTGGCTTTGTGACGCCAGGTGCCTTTTCTGCAGGAGGGTGATCCAGATGACGGTGTTGTAGCAGCTATGGAGCCTGTGGACAGTGATGAGGATGCAGCTGATGAAGAAGACAACGACAACAGGGAGTCAGTCATACAGCAATATTTCCAATGAGACACAGGTGAGAACATTTTCATTTTTAGCATTACATTAACTTTCACATGTCTACCTCTATCCTGTTTTTCGATTTGAGTCAACATTTGGTAACTGAGTTGTACCCTTCCATTACGGTTTCACAGGTGTGGTTACCTACGTGTCAACTGCTTGCATCCTTCAAGGGCTTGTGATGTGTGACATAGGTATGTTAGCTTTAGAATGGTACACCCATTATGACACTGTCATTGATAATACATTTTTACTGAATCACAGACTGACTCCAGATTGTTTTGTGTTTCAAGGGTGTTTATTGAAGTGCTCAGAAATGGGAGGGTGTTGGAAAATGGTGATGGGTGATGGTGTAGGAATGTCCATGGCAGAGTCCAGTCTATTAGTCTCACAGGTGCACTGCCCATCTGGGCATAGGAAGTGGAGCTGGGCCAGTTTAAGTATGGACAGGGTAACAAAGTGGGACGGTGGGGGGACAATCAGGGTGGTCTCATTTCCTGGCGGGGGTCTTGCCATCTTGCTCTGTCCTGTTCCTGGATCTCAGGGACCGCTTGCGTGGTGGTTCTCCATCTGCAGGGGGTGGGGTGCTGGTGTGTTGGTCCTGTGGCGGGGCGTCCTGTCCACTAGCGCCGGCGGAGGTGGTGGGCATTTCATTGTCCTGGCTAGTGTCAGGGGCCCCTTGGAGTGCCACGGTGTCCCTCAAGGTCGTCTGTATGTCATTCAGCACCCCTACAATGGTGCCCAGGGTGGAGCTGATGGTCCTGAGCTCCTCCCTGAACCCCAAATACAGTTCGTCCTGCAGGCGCAGGGTCTCCTGCAACTTGTCCAGAACCATCGCCATCGTCTCCTGGGAGTGGTGGTATGCTCCCATGATGGAGGATAGGGCCTCGTGGAGAGTGGGTTCCCTTGGCCTGTCCGCCCCCTGTCGCACAGCAGCCCTCCCAGTTCCCCTGTGTTCCTGTGCCTCCGTCCCCTGGACCGTGCGCCCACTACCACTGCCCCCAGGTCCCTGTTGTTGTTGGGGTGGTGGGTTACCCTGGGTGCCCTGTAGTGGTGGACACACCGCCGATTGACCTGTCCTGGGTAGGGAGGTTTGGGCCCGCTGGGTGGGTGCTGTGCTGGTGTTACCAGAGGGTGGAAGGTCAGTGTTGGTCTGTGCCTGTGCAAGGGGAACCGACTGTCCCGAGGCCCACGATGGTCCGGGCTGGTCATCAGGATCCAGTAGGGCAGATCTGCTCTCGTCACTATGGGCCTCTTCTGGGGGTGGAGTGGTGTTGTCTGGACCCTCTGGTGTGGTGACGGTCCTTCGGGTTCCTGCAGGGGCATAAGAGCATGATTATTGCATGTGTGTGTGTAATGGTGTGCAATGGGTGGGTGTTTGTGTACCCCAGTGCAAGCATTCCGGTGTGTGGGTTTGTGTGGTGATGGTTGGGGGGGTATACTGGGTATGTGCGGTGGGCATGCTTTAGTGAGGGGTGTCCATGCTTAGTTGTGTCATGCAGGGCTTGGGGTTGGGATGGGTGGTTGGTGTCATGGGTACATTAGTGAGGAGTTGTAGTGATAGGGGAGTGGGTGAGGGTGGGGGTGTGGGATAGCATGCAGGTAGGGTGGGGGATATGATAGTTACGAATTGACTTACCAGTGTCCCATCCTCCACCGACTCCTGCGAGGCCCTCAGGATGCAAGGTGGTCAAGACTTGCTCCTCCCATGTTGTTAGTTGTGGGGGAGGAGGTGGGGGTCTGCCGCCAGTCCGCTGTACCGCGATGTTGTGCTTGGAGACTGTTGAACGCACCTTCCCCCGTAGGTCGTTCCACCTCTTCCTGATGTCCTCCCTATTTCTTGGGTGCTGTCCCACGGCGTTCACCCTGTCAACTATTCTGCACCATAACTCCATCTTCCTGGCTATTGATGTGTGCTGTACCTGTGAGCCAAATAGCTGTGGCTCTACCCAGACGATTTCCTCCACCATGACCCTGAACTCCTCCTCGGAGAAGCAAGGGTGTCTTTGGCGTGCCATGGGGTGGTGTGTGTGATGTGTGGGGTGGTGTATGTGGTGATGGTTGTGGTGAGTGTAGTGGTGTGTGGTGTTTTGTGCGTGGATGTTGTGTGGGTGATGGTGTTGTGTGCCTCTGTGTAGTGGGGTTGTCTATTCTGTGCTCTCTCTCTGTCACCTTCGTGTCTAATTTTTCGTTGTAGGGGTTTGTGGGTGATGTGGGTGTGTGTTTTATATTGTATTGGGTGAGTGGGAGTGTTGTTTGTATGTGTATCAGGTGTGTGTATTTGGAATTGTCCAATGTGGCGGTGTTTTGTAGATGTGTGTGTATTCTGAGCGCAGCGGTGTGTACCGCCAATGGAACATCGCGGTTGAAAGACCGCTGCGTGGATTCGTGGGTCGTAATAGCATGGGCGTGTTTCTGTTGGCGTGGAGGTGGAGGTTTTGTTTCCGCCAGTTTATCACTGACCTTTGGTGTGGCGGTGTTGTGTGGGTGTCTGAATTTCGGCAGATTCCAAGATGTGGGTCATAATAGCTGTGGCGAAATGCCGCGGCCGCGGCGGTGTATTGGCGGTCTTCTGCACGGCGGTAAGCGCCTTTTACCGCCAATGTTGTAATGACCCCGTATGTCTTATGATCTTTGGAGCACTCCGCAGCAAGTGTCTTTGGGTTCAGACGTGAACGCTGGTAGTCTGATACTCTGTGTTCTTCCGGTGAGGAAGGACTTGATCCAATCCAAGCTTTATCTTGGATGTCGGCGTCGTGTAGTCTATCACAGAGGGTGGAGTGGGAGACAGTGTCAAATGCAGCGGAGAGGTCGAGGAGAATGAGTGCGGCCGTGCCTCCACGGTCCGGTATAATGCGTATGTTGTCGGTGGCTGCTAAGAGTGCAGCTTCCATGCTGTGGTTGCTTCTGAATCTGGGTTGGGATGGGTCTAGGATGTGGCGTGTCTCGAGTAATTAGGCGAGTTGTTGGTTGACAGTCTTCTCTATTACCTTAGCTGGAAAAGGGAGCAGAGAGATGGGTCTGTACTTCTTCAGCTCCCTAGGGTCGACGGTTGGTTTCTTGAGTAGCGGGTTGATTTTGGTGTGCTTCCAGTCGGAGAGGAAAGTGGTAGTCTTGAAGGATTGTTTTTTGGTTTGACAGAGTTCCGGTACTATGGTGGCGCTGGTCAGTTTGAGGATATTATGAGGGCACGAATCTGAGGGTGCTCCCGAATGGATGGAGTTCATCAGTCTATGGGTGTCCTCTTTATTGATGGGGACTAGGAGTTCATTATCTGGTGAGGTGCTAGGTCTGCGATGGTGAGCTGTGCTGGCGGGTTCTGGTTCCTGAAACCTTTGTAGGTGTCCTGGATTTTACAGTGAAAGTAGATGACGAGGTTGTCGGAGAGGTCTTAGGAGGGAGGGATGGATAAGGTGTCTGTTCCAGGGTTTGTGAACTGTTTGATCATCGCTAAGAGCTCTTTGTTGTTGTGAGTGCTGGGTTTGAGGTGTGCCTGAAAGATTGCTTTTTTAGCGGCTATGATTTTCTGGTGGTGGGTGGTGACTGCACTTTTGTAGGCTTTGCTGTCTTTGGTTGATTTGCTGATCCTCCATTTCCATTCCAGTCATCTGCAGGAGTGCTTGGATTCCTGTAGGTCTGCTTAAATGAGAGACTGCAACCAGTGACATTTTGTTGCTGTTAAACCATTTAGGTGTTTTTCTCTGTCAATTTCCTGTTGTTTTCCTCGGGGGTATGTTTTTGGCATAGTTTGATAGCCAGGGGTGTAGGTTGCATGCAGCTTCATTTGCATCGATTGCATCCGGTGGGAGGAAGTGTATGAGAGCGTTGGTGAGTTGTGCTTCCATGACCTTGCCCCAGCGTCTGCTAGGGGGCAGAGCGCGTAGTGGCGTGCAGTGTTGGTAAAGTGGATGCATTTGTGGTCGGTCCAGTGGTGTTCAGAGGGGTGGGAAATGGTGATGTTGTCCCCTCTGGGTTGAGAATGTGTCCGGCTCTGTGGGTGGGGCTGTTGATGAGTTGTTTGAGGCCAAGAGCTGTGAGGTTGTCCAGGAGGTTTGTGGTGTTGGGGTCATCATGGTTATCAAGGTGGAAATTTAGGTCACCGAGTAGGATGAAGTCGGAGGAGCTGAGTGTTTGGGGGGTGACGAGGTCGGTGATGTCTTCACAGGACTGGGTCGGGATCCAGGTGGCCTGCAGAAAAGTGTGCCATGGAGGGAGGTGTTTGGGTTGGTCTGGATCTAGAACTGTAGGTGTTTGTGATTTGACTGAGACTGTGACTCGATGGTGGTCAGGCAGAGGTTGTTCTTGTAGATTATGGCAATGCCTCCTCCAGGCTTGTTGTTTCTGTCCTTGTGGATGAGTTTGTAGTTGTCCGGGATGGCCATGTTGATGTCTGGGTGATCCATGCCTCAGTGGAGAAGGCTGTTGATTCAAGGAGGTCCCAGACTTCTACTGCATGGTTGACAAGGGAGCATGTGTTGAGGAGTATGCACTTGAGGTGGCCATCCATGCTTGGTGCAGGATCATGAGGCGGTCCTTGGAGAGTGCAGGAGCAGGCACGGCAAGAAAAAGGTTCATGGGTGTTCCTGGTGCTGGCTTGGTGGCAGGCTGGGGATCTTCCTGGGTTGAGGGCGTGTAGCGTGCTCGCATCAAACTGGCGGATGGTGTAAGAGTCAGGGTCTGTGTCTTTGGGCGCAGTCCAGGTGCGGATGGGTGCAGATGGGCTTGCCCTCCTTCAGCACGCCAGCGGTACGGCCGTGCTGTGGCGGCCATTACGAAGGGGACGGAGGTGGGGGGTCCGGTCATCTGGGAGGCGGGAGGGTGGGAAATCGTTTTGTGGGGAGAGGGAGTGGGACTGCAGGGGCATCAGTGGCGTGGGGGAAGAGGAAACAGAAGAAAGAAGAAAAACAGAAAAAGAGGGTGAAAGAAGGAAAAAAAGTAGAAACAAAGCAGAAATAAAAGCAGAAGTAAAAGGCAGGAGTAAAGAGAGAAATAGATACTTACATGCAGATGGCCACCAGGGATGAGGTGCAGGCGGCAGCCTGCGGGTGGAGGTGAGCCGCGAACTGAGAGTCAGGCAGGCTCTCAGTTCGCTCAAATCAGAGGAAGCAGCAGCAGGAGGAGCTGCACTGGGGAGGGCAACAGACACTGACCAGGAGGTCAGAGGAGTCGCTATTGGCTTTCCAGTGCTTTTTCTGATTCACATGTGAGTGCATGCATCAAGACACATACGCATAAAAGGCTGTCAGTGTTGCAGTCAACTTTCAATAAATGTATGACACATGCATGCTTGGTAACATATGGCAGGCATTTTTATTTCCCATTCTAACATGGTGAACATCTGTGTTAGAATGGTAAAGTGGTCTGGCAGCACATTTGAGCTGCCAGAATAGGATAAATGATGGTGAGAGGGGCGCGGTAAGGAACATCAGGAGTGGGGAATGAAAGGAATGCATGAGGATAAGGAAAACATTTTAAAAAATCATGGTAATTGAGGCGGTGAGGGTGGTCTATCAGGGAGCAGTGGAAAGGGAAGGATGAATGAATAGAGTGCTCAGGGAATAAAAAGCCGGGGAAGAGATATAGGCACTCTCATGGATTGTTGAATTTAAAATAAAAAAACAGCTCATCAAGTGTACTGTGGAAGACACAACTCGTCCACTTAGAATGTTTTGAAACTAAAAGACTCCTCAGTATGACAAACACAAGAATAGTGAGGTGAGTCAATGAATCAAGAGTAGACAACTAGGGGTTCAGCCAAAGCCCACTCTTTGAATATGTATTGTTTCAGAACCAGTTAAACTGTGAAGTGAACTGGTTTCATTTTTACAGCGTATCTAATATATAATGGCTCAAATGCTATATGCTCCATGGCAAAGCAGACATCGATTGTTTTCAAACTATTTTTGCTGATTATATAAAAGGAAGAAATATAATGGCTTTTCACTACTGGTTTCAAATGGGAAATATGGTACCGGTTTTTGAGACAAAAATAGTTTTCTTTTTTACAGGCCTTGGCATGAATTAGGAGTTAGTTATAATCTCTGTAACTCAAATAAAATGAATTCTAACTTTTGTATGTGTTGCATATTTCTTCTGTGAAAAGTAATAGAGTAAAACCCGTTTGCGTCATTTGTTATTGCCATAGCAAGCAATCTAGCATAAATTGGTTTCCCGTGTTTTTGCACTGCTGCTAATTTTCTGCTTGTGATATCTCCCCTGATTTGAACTACCACCTCTCCAAATGAGGGTGGAAAATTCTCCAGGAGGGGTTAGGAGTGGCCTGAAGGTGTCAAGATCCACGCAGAACCAGAGAGTAAGTTGACCAGTGTCTTAAAAGAAGAACATATCCTGAAAGAAGCTAGAGATTTATGCAAACAATAGAGAAGTAAAAAAACACTGGAAGGTTGAAAGACATTAAAACTGCGTAGAAATAAAACTGATATCTTGAAATATTATTAGTCTACAAACTTGAGATGCTTGTGTTCCCTGGGAAATGTTCTATGTCTTCCTAGGAAAATGTCTTTTCAGAATGTTTCAGACATAAATAGAGGTTACCTAGGGAAATATGTTGCAGTAGATGAAATACAAAAATGATAAAGGAATTAAAAAGCAAACAGTAAACTTGTCTCACTGATGGAAGTAGCTATAACATATATTGGGGATTTAAGTCAGCTGTTATTCCAACAATTGTGATCTTGTTTAATGCAGCTAAGGACCATCACCCATGCAGAGAAACAAACTTCTCCACTATTTTAAATGCAGATAATTAGCTGGAGGCAGATGGTGGATGCCAGCTTCTGTTCCAGCAGTTGCTATGTAAAGGCGTACACAAATACCCTGGCCAAGAAGAATCATATAACGAATACTGCAGTGATAAATGTTATTACTTGCAATCAGAAGGGAATTCACTGAGAGTGGACCCTATGGTGCGATACAACAAATGGTTAACATTTTAGACCTTAGTGCCTACAAGCATGCCCCTCTATCTGTTATAAATATAATGCAAACAAGGCATTTTCTAGATCTATAGGGAGTTTTTCTAGAAGACCCTTGAGGAATTAGGATTATATAGGTGACTATAATGGATCACTCTCCTGTGGAAAACCATTTGAGCCTCACTATTGCTCTATGGATTTAAAATGTCAAGAATTTACGGTTGCGCCACCATTAATTATTAGGTCTGGCTATTTCTAAGTCTCCAGGTACAGGGTACTCAACAGTAAAGTAAAGATTAGTACTAAGGAAAATTGTGTCTCTTTGAAAAATACAGGTGTTTGGGGTACATTTTACAAAAAAAGAATGTTTAATTTGAGGCTAATGGAGTGACAAATAATTAGAAAAGTTGAAACACTGGCCCATCTGCGTCAAACGCTTCTATGAATAACATATGTAGTGTGTTGAAGATGCTTCCTAAGGGTAATTTTCTGATAAGTATCATTTTAGGCAGTGGGGAAGTATCAGAGAAAGGTCTAAGACTGACTGATGGCTTTATTTGGTCTTGATGTGGAATCGTACTGAGACTTAGGTGGACCAGCTGATCTCGGATTAATTATATAACCTGGAGTCCACCAGATGCCTGGTTAAGGGTGAATGTATATTGCTAGACCGTAGAATATGTTATAGGACACACAATTAATGTGTCTACCTACCAATATTAGTATTAAAACGCTAGATGATAAATACCCTTTTTGTATCATGAATGGCAGACAGAATACAGTAGGGACCACAAATGTATGCAAAGAGGTGTGCTCTGCTGAGTTATGTTATGGTTCACTCCCAATAAATTAAGTGCAATTTCTTACTGATACATATTTTTTCCTCACGAATATGGACAGCGAGAAAAGTCTTTTGAAAGAAACACAGAAAGAATTAATCTACAAGAAGAGTGAAAGTAAACATTTCACTGCCTAAACCAACCCCTCAAACACCAAACACCACACCCTTCATTGAGTCACATTCATGAGTAAACAGGAATCTCCAGATATTTACAGCTGTGTCCTGGATTCAATTAATTGCAGAAAGGAGACCTAGAAGTGAGCAAGTGCATTTCCTCTGGTTAGAAAAATTATTTAAACTGGAGCCCAACCAAGATGAACTACATTCTGGTTGCAAAAATCTGGTAACAACTTGCCACCAGTATTTTTGCGACCAGTACAAAGTTGTATGAACCAATCAGTGTACTAAAAGCTCAGTTTGTAAAACTCTTAGTCAGAGAGGATCATAATCTTACCTGCCTCATGAGTATTAATGAGCTTGATCGCAAAATGTGACTCATTCCAGTTGGAGGCCATCACAGGGATGGTAGCCTGTCAGGGTTGGCAGACTACCATGTCTATAATGGTCTTTCAATAAAGTACTTTTCTATGCAATCCATTTTCCTTTAGGGAAAAAGGATCCCATTTTGTTTTAAAACAAAGTTTATTTTATTAATAATTTTGTTTTTTGTTGGAAAGTTGTTGTTGTTTTTTTTGTGAGTTTACCATTGACAAAAGGGAAGGGGTCTTACAATTTTGACGACAGATTACAGTTGCAAAACATTGATACATAGCCTACCAAGTTGGAAGGGATGCCTGCAACATGCCCTTTCCAAAATAGCGATTCGGTATGAGGTTAGAACCCATTTTATGAGTCTGTAAAAGTTTACCGACTCCCAAAATTGGATTAGTATGTTCCAAAAAGCATTTTTGCAGTTGCAAACTCAGAATGTGAGCATTTCTGCAGATATCAAAATTTGGATACCTTTGAGAATATTCCAACATCCATACTATAGAATCCACTTTAGTTCATAGACATTAATATATTGATATATGTCCCTTGGCTTTAGGCCTTCATCCCCTCTAGATTGAATTAACATATGTATGGAGTTCTTCTTTGCTCAACTTTGGGAGTCTTTGAGCCTACAACTATAACAGTGATTAGGGATCCTCGCTCCGGTAATCTCTGTAAATCAGGTTGCTAGATTAGTCAGGGTAGATGGGGTCTATTCTTTCCTGTCAATTTTATTCTGTATCACTGAAGTCCTTTAGCTGGTATTTAGCGAAAGAGTTTTCTGTTTATGTAGAGGCTCAGATGTCTTTAAGGTGAGCGGTCTTCATAAATGATTATTGGTTGAATGTATGAACGTATTTGTGCCACTATAATCCTCTCTTGATTCCTCTTTCTCCCCAGTTGGCGATCCTACACAATGTCTCTGAAATACCCAACCTGAAGACCCACCTACATAACTGGTTAGTAACCTCACGCTGGAAGGAGCTCACACTTGGAACGGTTTGACTCACCTACTGTCACCGTGCACTGCCTGGCCCCATGGGCAACTGTCCAGCCTGACCTATTCCCCTACAACTAGGGACTGGCACCATAGCTAGCTACCTTACTGTGCCTCTTTTTCCCACCTTCTACTGTCCTCCCTTCAAAACATATTTTGTCTGTTTCCCCTGTATCCCTAGGTAGGGGGTGCTGTTGACTGGACTAAACTTTCTGTATTGTTCAGTCTGTGCAGTTGTTAGTCTTGTTCCCCTTGACTTTGTCTTCTTCCCTCTCCCACAAAATCTTAATGAACAAAGGTTGCAAAAAAGTGAGTAGTACCGCTAGGTATGAGTGAATATTCTTTGTTCTCTCCACCGAAAAAGCATTCCTCAAAGTGAAAGCATGTGGATCACGAAAGTCCACCTCTCTTCCACAAGAGATGCAGGCATCATAGGAGCGAACACTTTTCTGGTTCTCCTATCCTCCCACCCACCCTGCCCCTCCTGCCATGGATAGCAATGTATTAAGGCTGATGGCTGAAGAAACTGTGAATTTTGTCTTGGATAGACCCTTCTCATCACCTAGAACTAAACCTGTTTTTCTCTGTTTCTTCTGATTCTGATGTTTATGTGGATGGGAAGGTGATGGTTCTGTCTCTGTACCAGATCATGATGATAACCCAGCACACGTCCATTTAACTTTGGGTGAAAGGACAGCACAAGTGACTGTGGAATGATTCGAACCGAAAAGTGACCAAAATGGTCACCGGACTTTTTTTCCAATTTTAGAAAATGTGATTAGGTTTTTTAGATGGAAAATATAAAATAAAAAGAAAGACAAGGAAAATACAGCAATCACATGATGTACAGTGCGTATAATGTAAAGAATATTAATCCAAAGTGCACATGATATAGTGAATCAAAGACGCTTTGATCGTTTACGAAGCAGTTTTTTTTTACAGAAATGCTGAAGGAGCATTAAAACTGGATTCACACTGCCTAGGTCAGATTTATATGAATGTTTTCAAAGAATGAGAGGAGAAGAAAGATGAGAAATGGTGAGGAGATAGAGAAGAGAGAAGGGTGAGATAGCGATGGGGAGAATCATGTGGGAGACTAAGACTCATGTAAGCTTGCTGTATAGATTGAATCCATTCTTTGTACAAGAATTTATTAAATGTTTTCACATGTATGCAAACATTAAATGTGCCTGCTTTAATTTAGAATGATTTCAACCGATATTAACTGCAGATGCAGATGATGGGGACAGCATGATTGCATTTCACATGGAAAGTGAGGTTAATGTCAGCATGTAAGTAAGATTTGTGCATGTATAGATGTGTGCGCCTCGTGCGTGTGCGGGCATATTCCTCAGGAAGACATGGACATGAAGTTAAACCAAAAAAAAAACATTTTTGGAATACTGAGACTTACATAAACAATGTGTTGTAGCTATTAATGCTTGTTGTGGAAAGCAATGTTAACACAGAGTATTTTATTTTTACTGCTGAAGGGGTGCATGGCACAGCGAGACACAGTATCGGTGATAACAAACCATTGGGACATAAGAATGAATCTGCACCATGCAGTGTTTGTTGCAGTTTCCACTGAGGCTGGGCTATAATGCTGGAACCTAGTAATGTCACCTGGAATTAGGTTTTGGGGGGCAGTGACCGAAGGGAAAGTCTGCCCCCTGGGGAGCTGTGTGAGCAGGTGCACTGAAAAGTGACTGCACTCTGCCTCGTTTTGGGCCAGAAGGACTTCGGCTCCTATGGAACCCAATATAGCCCAATGGAAACATATAGTTGGTCGTTTGGGCTCCCTAGCCACCATTTTAATAAAGGTGACCTGGTGGCTGGGTTTTTTTCGGCCCCTGTTTTTTTCTGCGTTTTCCTGTTTGAAGCTTGGTCCTCTTTGTGCCTAGATGGTGTCCACAGGAGAAAAAGTGAAGCAGTCTGCATGGACCTCCTGATCCAGGACTAGCTGCCGAGGAAGGCATCCCAGGGCGTGGCGGTAGCTGTATTGGCCTACTTACTGCCAGGCAAATTCAGGGCTGCATTCTGAAAGGTGAGCAATAGAGAGTGTGACCCCTGCGGTGCGTGGCCTCGCATGCTCTTCGTGGGGTTGGCGGGGAGGAAGACAACACCCCTGCGGCCTAATTTGGTGCTGAGAGGGGTAATGGTGATGAAAGGGAAGGAGGCTGCTGCATACACGGGCACGCCAAAAAAGAGTTTATGGGCTGAGGCCAGCTAGGGGGAGTGCCGGGGGCCATTGTTCTCCCCTGGCTAGGAATGGGGGCAAATCCAAGCCTACTATTAGATGAGGGGCCTACAGGGAACATGGACAGCAAGAATAATTTTGGGAGGAGGGTGGGGACTTTGTACTAAGAAGAAGTGATTGGCCGGTAGATAAAAGGGCCCCTCTCACCAAATATGCTCAGGAATCCCTGTTAGAGGAGGAGGATGAAGAGGGGGATCCCTGGCTGGGGAGATGGAATTGGTGCCAAGGGACAGCACAGGTGGGACACAATACTTTGGGGGATGGTGGTCCTTGACAGCAGGACGTATGTTGCGGGGCCCCGAAAGTCAAGGCATGGTGAGGTGCAACTGGTAATGTCATCAAAGTTTGAAGCAGCGGGTTTGGGATGGAGTGGAGGCGAGGAGGACGAAAGGCCGTCTTTTAGGTGGAGCACCATACATGCAGTGCTAAAAAGGGGGCGCCGTCAACCCTTCAAGATAGTGGGATAGCCAGAACCTTTGGGTGTGGGGCTTAGTCTCAGGAACAAAAGCAGAGGCTGGGGAGTGGGACCCTAGAACACCAGTCCTTTCTTCTATTTTTCAGGTGGACAGTCGGTCTTGTCCTAACTTGGCTGAGTTGGGGGCAGCTACGTTGTGCTAAGACGAAGAAAAGCTGGGCCTAGCACAGCTTGCTGGACACCGGCGGGGTATCTTGGGGATCTTGGCGCAGTCAACCAAATAGGTCCAGGATGACTTTGTTGGCTCCTACACTGGGCAGGTTCAGGGTGACACTCAGACAAGGTGGCGATAGGGAAAGAAGGATGGTGTCAGCAGATGGGTATCGTGGGGTCTTAGTGGCCCCCCGGTTACTGGGTGCAGGCCCACATTTGGAGATATTTCCTCATACCCAGTACGGCATAGAGGAGAGGGCCTGAACTGGGCCAGAGTGGAGGACTCATTGGGTGTGTTCTTGGTTGACTATGGAGAGGATAGCCTTGAGGAAGGCAAGGTGTGTGAGCAGGGAAATGCAAGGGAGGGGGTTCAACTAATGTTTTCTCAAGTGTTTTGCAGATGAGGCAGAAGAACAGAGGAGGCCACTGGTGAGGTGGAATGCAGCGACATGGGCACTGTCTTTCGAGCCAGGTAGGATCTTTGGAAGGGGGATGGGCCCTGAGTTGATATCCACAGGTGTGGATGCGGTTTGTGATGGGGGGGGGAGATTGCACAAAGTTAAGTATGTTATGGATGTGGGTGTAGGCACAGTGGTGGCACAGACCTCTGCATCAGGGACAGAATCAAAAGGGATGGAGAGTGAGGTCAGAACAGGGCCTAGTGAAAGAGGCTCAGAGGCAACAGGTGCAAATCAGAGGAAGGGAAGAATACAAAGAAGGGGACCAAGAGTAAGGAGTTGAAGGCGATTGCCCTGCATGGGTACCACCAAGTCGTTGGGGGCCCATTTAATGTTGACAGTGAAAGAAAAGATTTGGAAGGTGGAGTATATAGAGATGCTGAAACTACTACACATGAAGGTGCACTCAAAGGTGGGGCCAAAAGAAGAATATGAGTTAGCTAAGAGGCCAAAGGTCCCACTAATTCCAGAAAATTGGACAGCAGCATTCCTAATTTATGCCAGCGTCTATTGCGAAAAGGTTCCAGAGCGCTGCATGGACATGTTTCGATGCATGGACATTATCTGAAAGGCCCAGCTGTTGTTTAGGGGTGATGCCTGAGCCCAAGTATTGTGAGTGCGCATTGTGTGGGACTCAGAAGCAAA
Source organism: Pleurodeles waltl (assembly GCF_031143425.1). Classification (NCBI taxonomy): domain Eukaryota; kingdom Metazoa; phylum Chordata; class Amphibia; order Caudata; family Salamandridae; genus Pleurodeles; species Pleurodeles waltl. The sequence continues at coordinate 1,010,016,704 of NC_090439.1, read as the reverse complement.
GAAGGGGAAATTGGATGCTGACCTCTGGCAGGACACCATATGCCCTGTGAAATTTGGTAAGATAATATTTAAAGCCACCGGCCTCCCTGTAACATATAAGCCCTTTCAAGGGTGACCCACTCATGGAGGGGTGGGACAGTATCCAAAGCAGCAAGAAGGACTCAAAGGGGCATTCTAGGATTTTAACAAGGGTTTATGTATCAGGGAATATTGTAGGGTCACTTTAGGGTAAAGCCCAGTCTCCAGAACCTCCTAAAAGATCTCCCCATGACCTCAGCCATGAGGTCCGGAGCCAACTGCAAGACACTGGGCGGACATGGGTCATACGGGGAACCCAATGTAATACCCGCTAGCAGGGTCTTGATTAGCAGGGAGAATCTGGTTAAACACATGTGGGGTAAGTTGTTCTAAGGCTGCACTATCGTCGCTATGATGTGGCAGGGGCCCAGAGTCACCTGGATCCTCAGTAAGAGCTGGGAGCTCTGCATAGAGCTTTAAGATTTTCTCTTTAAAGAACCGAGCTACAAAAAGCTTGTGAACTTTCAACTTCTTAATGCAGCCAGGGGGACATAAGGGAGCCGACTGTGTTAAAAAGTTCCTTTGGGACCTTAATATCTGCCCTAATTTTCTGCTCAAAATATCCTACTTTAGCCTATTTTAAGGTAAACTCCCTAAGTTTGATTTTCTCTACCAGCTCAGAGGCCAACTTCCATTTCCGCTCATGTCCCATCATGGAAACAACCTCCTCTGCCGCAGACCTAACCCAATTATTACAATTCTCAGCTGGTGAACCTAGGTCATCAGGTCATTCTCCTTAAATTTCACCAGGGCGTTGAGCAAACTCCTCTGCGTCAATTTTACCCCAATTTCTAATACTCTTGAGGGAGCTTCAAATGTGTTCCATCAACTGTATCCTCTGGACTTTAAATGATACCAACCTATGATCAGTCCATTCTAACTGTGAGCACTCTGTAATGATCGAAATCTTTTAGCTGGCAAAAACTCTGCCAATAATATAACCAGCTTTATGAGATGCAGATTGGAGTAAGCCAAAGTAAAGCATCTAATATAAAAATGCTCTAACATCCCAGTCCAACTCTTCATCTAATCGCAAATTGAAATCCCCCAAAATAATGAGGATATAGCAAGAAATAAGGGCTCTAGTACCTGGTGCCAATTGGAAATGAATTCTTTTTGGAGCCTGGTGCATGATAGATCAACAGCCCTGCCAGCCTCACTACATTCTTGATTTTGATTTTAAAGTGTCCTGCTTCACAGCCGTCAATACAAGTATTGGTCAGTGCTAACGTGCAGATCAACCGTTCTACAAAAATAATAACCCCCCCACCCCCTTTGCATGGTCCTGTCTAATCTCACCACCTTGTAACCTGGCAGAGTAGGAGTGGCAAAATCGAGGCCTGAATCCTCCTTGGCTCAGGTCTCAATGACAAATAGACAGTCCAACTGAACTGAATCAATCATCTCACTGATTTCGAGGCTATGCTTGATAAGAGATAGGGCATTAACTAACGCACACTAAAGAGCCTCCTTGGGCCATAAGACCTCCCCACCATACACTTCCCAGGAGCCCTTTGGGAGCCCTAGGGAGCAGAGAAAGGCAGACAACTTGCGGTCCACAAAAGAACAAAAACAGGCAGTGCAGGAAAAACTGGACAAACAGTGCGGAAGGGAGGATGGCTGGACTGTTTGAGGATTGCCTATGGACAACCCGATTGTCTCCCCACAGGTGTGGTACCCAAAAAAGAACAGGGCCAATTTAGATTAATCCAACATTTGTCCTGGCCTGAAGGCAGCTTAGTCAATGACTTTAACCCAGATGAAAGGGTGGCAGTGTCTTACTCATCTGTAGATGTGGCCATCTCCCTAGTACTGGCAGTGGGCAGAGAAGCCCAGTTATCAAAATGCGACATAAAGTCAGCATTCAGGCTACTCCCAGTACATCTGGATGATTTCCAGCTCTTGTGAATGCATTTTGATGGGAAGTGGTATGTTGACAAGGCATTGCCAATGGGCTGCTCAGTCTTGTGTGTGCTTTTTGAGTGCTTCAGTTCCTTCCTGAAGTGGTTATTCACATGGCAGACAGGTCATAGCATCGTGACCCATTACCTTGAGGATTTCCTGTTTGTGGGTGAGCCCGACTTAGTGGACTGCCAGCATGCTTTGGCAAGATTCCAGGAGCTAATGGGTGGCCTAGGGGTACCGCCTGCACCTGAGAAAACAATGGGTCCCAGTTTGGTGCTGTCTTTTCTGGGTATAGAACTGGACGCTGACAGGTTGGAAGCAAGGCTTGCAATATGACAAATCTTTCAAAGCACTGCTTGTCCCCGGGGTGGACAATAACATTGCAGGCACTCTATCTCATTTTCAGTGGAGAGATTCTGTGGGCTGTCCTAGGAGGCAGACAGGTGCAGGACACCAATACCAGCAGAGCTGTGGTCAGTAGGCAACAAAGGATGGCACAGCTGGTTTTAGGTTCAATAGCAGAATCTACCAGGAGAGCATACAGACAGGCTTGGCTGGGGTTTTTGAATTCAGGAGCAACACGCAGGCAGCTTGTATGGCACAAGACGGAAGATGTAGTGCAATTTAAAGGGCTGTCAAGGATGGCCATAGCAGGGAAACTGGCAGGAATTGGCTTTACGGGTAAACTGTGGGGGGGATATGCCCCGTCGGCTGGTAAGTTGGGGCATATGATGCTTGAAGGGTGCACCCGGGGATCTAGGGTGCAAGGAAAGGACCAGGCAGCCACTTACATGGTGACTGTATGTCATTCATCATCTGCCCCCAGGTAGGCAGGGAGAGGGAGGAGACATTTATCTTCTCCACTTTAATGTATTGGATCTTTTTCGGGTCCTTTAGAGTGTCTGAGTTATTGGGTGGAAAAGGGAAGGAAGGGGTAAGGTGAGAGGAGCTTTCCAGAAGGGAAGACTGGTTAATGGTGAGGCTGCACGGTTCGAAAACTGACTAGAGGCACATGGTAAGAACGTCAGCCTGCAGGCAATTGCGGATTCGGATGTGTGTCCTGTATTGTGGGGTGACAGATGGGCGGCCCAGTGATGGATTGTAGGGGGTACAGATTTTCAACGCCACTCTGGCGCTAAAGTGTCCACCTTTCCAATGGATTTCTGTAGTGCAAAAGGCACTAGCAGATTTAGGGACCACCCTTAAGGAATCCGGAACTCACTCATTCCACATAGGAGAAGATACAGAGGCAGGTTACAGAAATTTGCCCAGGAAAGACACCATGCTTCTGGGGAGATGGGGCTCAGACTGCTATAGGAGATATGTGCACAAGCAACAGGGGGACACCTGTGCACAGAGCTTGCATAATAGCAGATACTTACAGTTTTTTGCCATTCAGACATAAATTATGATTGTGTGAAGCTTTTCACAAATTACGGGGTGCATCTGTCAAGGATAGGCATGGAACTTTATCTTTTGGAAGTGACGGAAGTGGGGGCACTGGTTTTGAATATCAGGAGAATGAACAGAGGCACATCGGTGCCTGTTGGGGGGCAGTAAAAGGCAAGGTTGCATTTTCCTGGGTGGCAGTGTCCCTGGAAAGTTTCACAGGAGGTTCACAGAACTTTAGATGACATTACCAGTGGGTAACACGATAAAGGGAAGGTAGACAAGGAGTTAAGGTTAAGAAATTGGTTGTTTTAGTTAATACTCGTAGTGTTAAGTTGGAGGGGGAGAATAAAGGTGTTAAAGTTGAAAGAGTGGCATTTGTGTTAACTTTCAGGTGGGTCGGGATTTTAGCTGGTGGTACAGTAGGGATGGGTGACAGGGTTGTGGTTAGTTTACGGACTGTTTAGCGAGATGATAGTTTTGTAAGGCAGATTTGCCCAGGTTTGTTGTCTTTGAGCATCTGTTTCAATAAAGCAGCCTTTTCCACACTTACAATGTAGTCAGTGTTTTTTGCCTGCGCCTATATCTCCTGATGTGGGCCTCTTGAGGATTCGGAGAGGAGGTGAAGGGATGAACTGGAGTGCAATCATCTGGCTATACAACACAATACAGAAGTAATGGGGGGTGATGAAACAACACATCAGCCTTTTTTTAAATCATCATACATAAACGCCGTTCAGATTTTGTTAATGAACCCTGAAAACGTTTTTCATTAATTTGTTAAAAATTTGATTGATCCCTTGCCACAAACATACCTAGTACATATGGTATGTGCTGGAGCTATTTTAAAAAGAGCCTGTAATGCTCCAGCCCTTCGTTTTCTGGAGGTAATTGCATGAGTGAATCTCTGTGTACAGGTCCATCGTGCATCTGCACATTGAATACTGCAGCACGGAGCCCGAGCTAACATGGCGGAGGTGAAGTGAGAACGGGATTTTGATTGATTTGAGTCTTTAGTGATTCGCTACCGGCGTCAGATGTTAGAAGTGGGCAGTTATGTTCGTAATACCTTCATGGCTCTTGATATTTGGAAGGACAGGCCCCCAGCTGCCTTCCTTCTGATGCCTGTGTAGGTTACCGCCATTAACTATTAATCATCCAATGTGTTCTTAGCGCCATCCGTCACAGTCACTGGGAATAGTCCCTATGGACCCGAACCCATTAGTGTCAACAAATTGAGGCTATTGATTTTGTATTGCTCTATGAGGCTGGACTCGTGCAGCACAGCCAGGGCAGGCAGTAGGGGTCAGACGGTTCGTGTCAGCAGGTAGGGACTTCAAACACAATGCTGAGCTCTGAGCCCCTGCAGCTGATGCTGCCAATCAAGGGCTTCCACGGGCGGAATGCCATTTTATAAAACATTGTCCCTTTTTAATATCTCTATTTATAAGGCATCCAGCAAAGAAGTTTTAATTACGAGGTTTTATTCTTATTTTTGTGAAGACATCTTACTCTTCGATTTGTTTCTCTTTTTGCCTAGGCCCAATACCGAGTTGGTCAGATCGGAAAAATAACTTCTGACGGCTCTCGTGTGCACTGGTGGAACACTACAAGGTTTTGGCTAGTTACTTACTTTGGGAGAGGCCTCAATCAGGTTTTATTTATTCGTTTTTGGGTAAGGCTGAGTCAGGCACAAATGGGGTTTCATGTCCAAATATCATTACAAATTGTAGAAAAAACTCGCGCACCTCTGAGATTTGTTCCCATGCGGATTTTGTCAGGTAACACATAGCGAAATTTGGATGTGAAAAAGAGTTTAAAAGGAGTGAAACTCTTCCCCAGTAGTGTGTGTTAACTCCGATTCACCAGGATGTCTCTCATTCCCAATCTTCAGGATTAGCTCATCAAGCTGAACGTCTGTGGCAGACAACATGCTTTGTTCTCGAGGTTATGAGTTCGCATCCTGGCAAGGTGGACTTAGCCCTCTATCCTTCTGAGGTCAGTAAATCGAGTGCCATGAATGGGGTACTAGTTACAGCTGTTACTAGAGCCCTTAGAAACTGCAGGATTAGGGCATATCATTTAGCAAAAGAAAATAAATTTGTGATAAAAGCAATGTTAAGTTTTTCCTGGAACTGAACTTTTCTAATTATTAACCCCACCCAGACATCCTGCTTAATCAATAATTAAGAAGTAGGATTACATTTGTGATTTATTAGAGGTTGCTGTGATTGCAGAGAGGCCTTGAATTTAATTCGTAGCCCATCTGCCTAGGTAATGTCTCCAGAGGAGTTCCTCTCATGGCGCAGTTATGGAGCCACTCTCCGCTTTTGAAGCAAACATGGTGGCCAACCAGTGGCCCCGACTACTAAAAGCTACATGGGGGGCAGGGCTGTGCGATCTCAAGCGTCCTCTCACAAGACAGATCGCCATTATGTATATATTACGGATACTAATAGTGGTGTTCCCTCTTCTAAATGCGGGTCTTAGCCTGCGCTTGCACCCGACTTCTGTCGCACCTTTTCCACATACAGATGCTATTACTTTTGCCCCCCTTTTGTTTAGTTGGTGCAGCCAAGTATCGATGTGTTCTACTTATAATTTTAGATTCTGAATTTTCTTCTCAGGGAGTTTCTCGGTTTTTCTTAGTTTTTTTTTAGAGAATATCTAAATACATCAATTGATGTTAAACCTGGACCTGGAATTGAAAAGCATCTGGTGGTGACAAGAAGCATGAATAAGAGAATCTTACTGACTAGTTTTCATCCTGGTTATCTACAGCATCCACCAGGACCAGTGGTTATACTCTTGGTGACCCAGCGTCTCGATTGTGCATGGAATGGTTCTTCGATTGAGATCCTCCTTGTTTTATTCTTCGGCAGATTGTATGCCAGACCAGGATTTAGAAACATTTCATGCAGCTCGGCAAGGGAAGTTCCTGCACTGCATCGCATGAAAGGGAGAGAGCAGAACTGTGTGACATTTTCAAAGAAATGACTCAATACAATCTGCCCTGGTGTACTTTGGGCTGCCTAGTGCCAATGCTGGCACCCTTGCGCCATAGTGCAATTGTATCTGCGTTATCGTTAGGATATTTCCGATACTTCCTTACTGCATAAGAAGTATCCTTCAAGGCTTTTTCCTCTTTGCAAGTGTACTGCACAATGCAGCACACAAGCAAAGAGGAAATAATGAGGAGAAATAAAGATATTTCCCATATCTAAGCCAACCTCAAGAACACCACTCTGGCACAAACCCATATCTACAACTCTTTGTAAATACGTGTTGATGTCAAAATCCATAGGTGGAGGCACAAGAAGGCCTCTGCACCACACATGTAACTACTACCTGATGCAGGGTAATGATACTTTATTTCCAAAGAAACATAAATTGACGTTTGCGTTGCTTTGTAAATACCGAAATGGATCTTGCAACGGGTCTTGCGCCATGCTGCAATGGTGCCTGTGTTACAGGCAAAACTCTCTTTGTTTGGAAAGGTCTACCTTTCGGCACAAAAACATTCCAAAGAGGCACACTCCTATTTCTATGTGTTGAGCAGAATGAACACTTGTAAAGAGGAAGTAACGAGGAAAGATACAATATATTTCTTCGTGTTATGCCTTTGTCAGGTAGGCACACCATTTTCACACAAACCCAGGTTACAAGTCTTTGCAAATCTGGGTTTGTGTCAGCTACATGGATGAATCTGTGCCTAAATTACTAATGTGGTACTTGAAACTGATTCTTCACACACTACAAATTCATCAATGAAGGCCGGTTCTATTTATTTGTTTACTGATTAAAAATACTGCTAATACATATATAAGATGCCTGGTGAAACCAACAGGTCTGACCCCCAAATGGTGGGAACATGGCTGCACCAGTTGGCTCTGCTGGAGGGTTTTAGAGGAAGGAGCTGTATAGGGATCGAAACATGGGGGTCCTTTGGGACAAGGATCACAGAGTGCCCTTTGACCACCTTAAAGATGAGTTTCACTTACACCATTCACAATTCTTTAAGTACGTCCAGGTTCTCTATGTCCTGGAGGCATATCAAGACTTACTCACAGATGTCCTCGAATTTAAAACCCTATAAATAAAGCTTACCATGGGCCCACTCAGATGACATAAGGTCTCCCGTTTGTTCAAATCCCTCTTATTTAATGCTCTAGACCCATTATTTAAACTTAGAGCAAATATTCTATGGACTTTGCAGAATCATTTGTAGATGGATTTTTCACTGAAGGGTTCTGAATGCCATCATATAGACAATAACAACAAGTGTGAAGCCCAAATTCTCAATGATGGCAGTCAGAACCCAGAGGTAAAAAACATCCCCGGTATGCACTTTTTACCCATGTATAATTTTATGTTATATATAGCCCCAATATCATCTGCCCCATGTTAACCTAATATGCAGGGGCAAAGAAATAATGGAGGAGACATACTAAACATTTATTTTCCTCTGTGCCTCAAATGTAAAGATAAACCCCCTAGCCTCCTGTCATCTATGTCCTCACCATCCTCTGTGTCTTCCCCCTGCACTACCGAATCTGTGCTCTCTGTTCTCCATTGGAGCAGAGAACCAGCACTGCACAGACAGGGTCTCAGAGAGGCCCATCAGAGCAGCCTGGAATTCCTTTTTGAGGTAGCAACAGGCAAAAACAACTTTTATTACCACCATTTCTATGTCAAAGTAGTAAATAACCATATTTAGATTGTGGTATTCATGATAGTGGCGCTCAGTGAGAGGCGTACACAGAATTTAGAAGTACAGAATTATAGCTGACTACATTGAATAAGGGGATGTTTTTTACTGAGGGGTGCTAAGTGACATCAAATGGAGGAAATGTATTTAAACTTATCTATGGCCTCAATATTTTCAGTACCTGCTTTCAATTGCTTTCCAGGGGCAGGATAGCTATATACAACAATGCCTCCCATCCCTGTCCTAAAATAAAGAAAACAATTGTCTCCATGATACTCACCCACCCACACCCACTCCTACCCTGCTCTGGGGCTTTCTTTACCCTCCACTTCCCTCTGGAAGTTGTGCTCACCTCCTTCAGTAGGAGCAGAGAATCAGTGCCGCACTGATAAGCAATCTGACAGGCCTGGAGAGCAGCCTGGAGTCCGTATGATGTAGAAACAAGGAGAAACAGCTTTTGTTTTCCACTGTTGCTAACTCAGAGCAGTGAGGAACCATATTAGAACTCATAATAGTGGCTCTCACTGACGCAGAGAGCCTTTAAAAACGTACAGAATTACAAATTGGTAACTGGTAATAATTGAGATGTTATTCATCAAGGACATCAAATAGACAACCAGAGCAAAATTCGAGATGTCCATGATGTCACTGAGAAGCCATGGTGAATACGTTCTTAGTTATTCACAGTTTACCCATCTTTAGTTATGTGCTGCATATGTCCCCCTAAATCATCAGCCCCTGCTGTTGACATATATGCAGGGCCAGAGGGGTACTGGGGGCGCTTTTACATGTATCAAAATAAAAATGGCTTCTTCCACCCTCCTTCACCATCTTTGAAATACTCTTCTCTCTCCTAAAATAAAAAAAACTATGCCTACTACTCTGCCATCTGTGCCACAACCATTTGCTCACCCCAAACAATATTCATTGTTTTCATTGTGTGAAAATAAACCATTGGAAACTGAGAACATGTCTGACTTGAACATATAGACAGAAGAATTAAAACCAAAATACCTTTATTTTGTAAGGCGCCCAAGTCGAAGGTATCCAGGCTCTAATTTTAATAGTAAAATATGAGAACCCAGACAGTGGTTGACAGGCAGGGAGGAGCTCAGAGTATCTAAAAAAATGTGAACACATCTGATAGACTCTTAATTCTAAAAAAAAAAAAATGGCGACGGGAAAGTATTTTTTTTTACAGTTTATTGATGGGGCATTCTTATTGGAATTAGTTTGATAATTGGATATTTCTATTTAATTGTTTATTCCCTTTATGTGTCTGTCATGTTACTGTACTTTTTTACTCTCACTTCCCTATGCCACACTGAATCCTTCTAAGTATAGATGTATTGCTAATAAAGGAGGATCAAAAAAGATGTAAAAGCAACGTGATAGTGAATGCACGGGTATAACACATAAAATAGACCCCGCCCCCTTACAAAATGCACTCATGCAGGAGTAACCCAGATCAAACATAGGATCTTTCCCAAAGTATGGAATACAAGAGATTCACCTGCAAGTTGGGATTCACCAGGATTGTGAGTGCTCTTAGAGCCTCCAGTCAGATGAATTGTGGGTAACAGCTCCTCATATAATCCACTAAAGGTTTCCAGAGGGTACCGAATTTGTTCCTCTTGCTCTGTACATCACATGAAAGCATTTGAACGGCCATTATATTCCATATCCTTCTCGACCAGTCATTGCTTGTCCTGGGAGCTACCTGTTTCAGTGCTTAATTTGTAAAAAAAAAAAAAAAAAATGCCGGGCCCCTCATCAGGCCACTGCAGCTTATGTCACCTGTTGTCCCTGGCAGAAATACTAATGACAGTACATATGGAATGACTAACAATTACACTCTTACAATCATGAAAATTCAAAATATTCCAGGTCCTCTAAGATATAGGATTGTCTAGGGCACCAACAGTCATACTATTGTACATTGAATTAGTAAATACTTCTTGTTGTGCTCATCTCTAAAGTAGAAAAACAGTGCGCCCATATGGCAGACATTCAGGAGTGCTGCTGCTGACAATTAGGTGCCAGTGGCCAACAATGGAAACCACCGGCTTAAACTAAGCACTAGCCTTTTGCAATCCTTGACCAATATCCTATTTTCTGTGAATAGCGTGTTTACTAGTAGTGTCCAGTTGTTCCTTGGCATGACCTTAAGAGACAATGGCCCTCATTCCAACCCTGGTGGTCTATGACCGCCAGGGTGGAGGGCAACGGAAGCACCACCAACAGGCTGGCGGTGCTTCCAGGGCCATTCTGACCGCGGCGGTAAAGCCGCAGTCAGAAAAGGGGAACCGGCGGTTTCCCGCCGGTTTTCCCCTGGCCCAGGGAATCCTCCATGGAGGCGCTGCTTGCAGCGCCGCCATGGGGATTCCAACCCCCTTCCCGCCAGCCTGTTTCTGGCGGTTTACACTGCCAGAACCAGGATGGCGGGAATGGGTGTCGTGGGGCCCCTGGGGGCCCCTGCACTGCCCATGCCACTGGCATGGGCAGTGCAGGGGCCCCCTAACAGGGCCCCATGAAGATTTTCACTGTCTGCTTTGCAGACAGTGAAAATCGCGACGAGTGCTACTGCACCTGTCGCACCCCTGCAACACCGCCGGCTCCATTCGGAGCCGGCTTCTATGTTGCAGGGGCTTTCCCGCTGGGCCGGCGGGCGGCCTTTTGGCAGTCGCCCGCCGGCCCAGCGGGAAAGCCAGAATGGCATCCGCGGTCTCCTGACCGCGGAGCGGCCATTCGGCGGTGACCGCATGGCGGGCGGCGACCGCCAATGTGTTTTTTCCCAAAATTTTTGCATCAGGTTGAGGTTCAGCTGGGATGAGGTAACCCAGCACCTTCCTTTTGTAGCTTAAGGAGTCCTTCCAAACTATATGCAGTTTTCTGTGGGTCTTACACCTTATGTATATCTCTTTGGGTTGTTTTTGCCAATTCTGGATACTTCTCAAGGCTCTCAATGGAGTCTGCCATGATTTGTGCCATTCGTCCTGTGTTATAGCTCCATTTACTGCAGTTCCCCAGGTGAACATAAAAGACCACCTCAGTTGTATAATTGTGTGTGTCTGTGTGGTCTGTATTCTGGAGGTCCAGCTTTTCCTTGTGTTCCCTCCTGCGGAGAATATCACCAAGGCATTAGGTGTGGGTGGAACTTTCAGAGTTTCACTCTAAGGAATTCCCTGGAGTTACATAATAACTCTGCAGGGTTCTGCGGACTTCCAAGAGTGGGCAGAATCGGTCAAGCTGTGCTGCTTGCAATGATTTTTAGCACCAGGAGCTTCTTCCACACTTTAAAATCAGCACGAATGGCAGCACGCAGCACACCAGAGAGCACTGCTTCTTTCTGCCACTTGAGTACATTTTCTACTTGAATGACAGCTTTCTCATCGAAGCTTAGTGCCAACATGGTGCAAGGGTGTTTGTGATGTAGGCAGGATTGTTTTTCTGCAGCTAGGCGTACCTTCCTGCACAAAAACAATCCTGAGAGGTTTTTTCCTCTTTCTGTATGTGCTGCATAATGCAGCACACGTACAGAAAGAGGAACAACCAGGAAAAATAAAGATATTTCTCCTTGTTGCGCCTCTCCTGGCGAGGAGTATCTTTTTGGCACATTCCCAGGTTTACCAGGTTTGGTAGATCTGAAAATGTGTCAAAAGCCATTGAAGTTGTGTGGGAACACCCAGGCAACACCCATGGAATGCCTCCCTGGTGCAGAGTAATGCAACACAGCGATTCTTAAGCCATGCAATCAGCTTCAAAAATCTGACATAAGGTTTGCATCACTCTTGAACCATGTTGCATGTTGCAACAGCAATGCAGATCTGGTCATAAATATGGCCCTAAGTTTGTAAAGCCCTCGGGGTATCATGACACAGAATAACAGGTATTTCGAGCTAGCCAACTCAAAAGTAACCAGTTTATCAACCCCAAAAAGAGGAAATGTTAAAGGAACCTATCAAGATTCAACCTGTGACCTAAAAGTCAAAAATAGGTTTTCTAGACAAGATGCATTAGCCATAGATGGTGTGCACTACAACCGGACTACCCACATGCACTTCAGTTTATTTCATTTGTGGCACTTTAAAATGTGTTTCAGTATCCAGTCAATAATTTAATTTTATGGATTTTATTGACCTTTATTTTACAGTGATTAGAAATGTCAGACGTTTGGCATGAAGCCATATATCCGAAAACAAATCATTCTCATGATTTCTGATGTCACCCGAGCCTCACTCTTCTTTGTGAGGAGCTCAATTGGTGATTCATCATACTATTGCCCCTGTTGCCAAAGCAAATATGGGTGCATCTAGGCATGCCTTGACCCTACGCACTCATGCCTCTAAAAAAGATGACTATTTCAAAGGTAGTTCCTAATAGGTCCAGCCTGATGTTCTAGCCTGCGAGGCAGGCTGCAATTGTTGGGGTGAGGCTAAATATGGTTGGCAGCGTACACCATTCCCAAGGAATGAGGCTACCTAGCTCTGTCCCTAGGTAAGATGGTGCACCTTCCATGTCCATGAGTAAGGGGGTAGAGAATGAGCTGGATATTTTTGGACTCTTATGATCCAATCTTACTTTGCAGTTCCCTTCACCTAGCCACTCTCAGCTCGTTGTAAACAGTTATTATGTTCAGGGTGCACAGCCCGAGGTCTCCCTGCTCCTTCTGGTAACACTCATACCACCGGTGACTCTATATCTTAGGGCATTCAGTTTCACTTCTGCTGCTTGTTGCATTGACAGGTGGATGAGAGACTGGGTAACACGGTGCTGCCAGCTAAAGCTGGCACATAGCTGCCACGGAGTTGCAAGGTAGATATTTTATCGGTGCCACACTGAACAGTCCAGGTGGCAGAACCGCCATTCTCCTTGCGTCCCAGCACTTTCTCAAGTAGCTTACCGAATATGTTGTAAAAGAGGGGCACACTACACTGCTCCGTGCCAGCCTTGTGCCTTTGTGCTGTTCCCTGTTTCGAGTGAATTCGTGTTAGGGCCTCATTACAAGGCAGATTGCAATCCGGATTAGGGGATCCACGATACCTGTGTGGCACTGGAGTATTTAATCTGAGACGCAGTAGGCCAAGTCTTCAAGTGAAATATGGGGCAAATAAATTTAGGAATCGGCATGGGCAGACCGATTCCTGTATGTTGGTCCCCTAAAGCTTGGAAAAGGGAGTTCGTTTTATACCTTTTAAGTACAAATGTCCCATGTCTGTATTGGCACTGTATGGGGCTCGGCAAGAAATAAGGGTGCGTATAGGACCTGACTTCTAATGGGCCTCTTACTAGGTGAACCGTTCTAAGAGTAGATCCTGGTCAATAAACAATTTATCGTGCAATATCTATATATAGTCTGGCTGAATCGCCATTGTTTCTAAGGGCAATAATACGTTTCAGTTTTAATTACGCAGGCCTGAGTTTATTCTATCACAACTCTCATAACTGAATTAAAAGCAAGATTAGGGATAATATCCGAGCACTTATAGACTTCAACATTCCTACATTTTACATTATGGACTGTTTACCATGCATTGACATTCTGTTAAGTCTGTCGCTTATGGAGCCTATCGTTTCTGCCTATAAGATTAGATCGTTAGTATTTATTGCAGCAACTCGAAGCTCACTGACGTTTTGTTATGAACCGATGTGGTAATGACGAGAACAGATCAAATGAACCAAGCGAATATGTCTATTTTGGTATCAAAAGTCCCAAAAATATAGACAAGGGCTCATTGTATGAACTTGCAAGCAAGTGTTCCCAGTACTTGTGTTTACTTAGTAGATGAAGCCCCTGTTGCACGGGATGAGCCATGAAATGATTTTCAGATGTGCAAAATACCTCGCAAATGGGTAAATGCAGTGGTGTAAGGAAACTTGAGGGCCCCCCCCTTGCAAAGTACATGGTGCCCCCCCCCACCACCTAACACCTCTCAGACCCTGTCAGTACACTGTGCTGAGGGGGGCCCCTGGAGCTCGCCCTCCCCGCACCATGTAATGCAACTGGGTAAATGTAAAGGTTATAGCACACGGCGCGAGGCATTTCACAGCTGAAAACACCTCATTAGACTAGGAGACATGGATCTTCTTTTTGTGCTTTGCCACAGTGGCAGAACAATTCAAATTTCACCCATTTTAGGATTCCCTGTAGAAATACTTGCTTGATTCAGTTCTTAGAGTCAAAATCATTTGCAGGACATGTAGCAAGAAGATAAACATTATTATTAATTTATTTAGAGTAAAAATACATTTTCACCCTTTACGGTAACGTTACAAGCTCTTCTTTAAAGTCTGATAGAAAGAGTGATTCTTTTTCTAGAACCATGTCCTTATTTTGATGGTTCACAAACATCAAACAGGGCAGGACTGGTTAGTACTTAGGCAGTATCCACAAGGCTCAAGGGTATGTCCAAGCTAATTGCATTTTTTAGGTCGAGCGTAAGCATACGACCACTTGAATACTTTTAAGTATACTTCTTCTGTGGGCTTCCATCTATTTCATTTGTAAGTTTCAATGTCATTTAAAAATCCTTGCTTGCTAGTGGTCAGTCATGCTTCTTTGTCCCTCCTTTAGTGTGGGAGCAGTGTCCAACTACTGTAAAATTACGCTTTGTTCTGTTTATCTGGTCTGTAGGGGACTTTTTTTACTTTGTTTCCTGCTCCTGTCAAAGGAAGCTTCCCTTTTCATTTGCAGAGCATTCTTGTTCTGAGCGTAGCTGTAAACAAGGCAATAAATCAAGCTGTGTTGTTTTATTTGGGGTATTTTCTATTGGCAGTTGGTGTCCTTTACCATGCTCTTGAAAGATGAAACGCCATACCTGAGGCCTGACTCCAGTCTACTCCGCCTCGCTTATGAGAAAAGCAAGCACAGATACCTGCCCTCCCCCCCTTGCAAGGCTCTGTTTGCCAACAGTGCAGAGCAACCTCTACCTGTCAACTATGTGCACGACTAGGGCGTTATCAGACAATCACTCCGGTGATGAACCGCCCCCTAGCCAGGATAGGTGGTGCCTAAAAAATTCTTGATTGAACAGTCTGCGCATGCTGCACTGCACATGTTCTGTCCGGTCCACGTCCATTTCCTCCAGCCAATGGGACAACGGAATGTACAGCCTAGGGGTAGGACGCCCTGCAGAGTGTTCTCTATGGTGGGCTGGAAGCAGAAAGTATGTAGCAGGAGAGCTTGATCTTTGAGTTTCCTCAGTCTGTAAATTAGAAGCAAGAGTGTTGGCAGGACGAGTCGCTATCGCAGCCAGTATCTAAACACTCCTGCTCTGGTTCAGCTAGCCATTTGACAGCGTGAATCCTCTTGAATGCCTTGCTTGGCTCGCACAATGCTGAAGTTCCGTAAAATAGTCATTGTTTGCTACCCAAAAGTAGGACGAGAGAACAAAACTGCACTACTGCGCTTAGCAGACAGAGACGTTTGTTACTTAGTGTCTATGTTTTAAAGAACGTAATGTTCTCAACATTCTTTTCTTGCCTTTTTCTTTCCTGCTCTCTGTCCCCTGAAGTTTCGATTTTCTATTAAGGAACGCTTGGTCATTTGCTTCTTTAACGGGAGACACCTTCTTCTAGTGTACATAATAGCCACCTTCCACATTTGAAAGACCTCTCTGCTGCCCTTCTCTGCCACATGGAGTACTCCATCATAGTTTGCCTTCCATTACGAAATACTCCACGAAGTAGGTTAAGCGATGTGTTGCGATAGACGAGCAGTGCCATTGTAGACACATGAATATCATACATGCCAACACACCCGATTCAGACGGGAGACTCCTAATTTTCAAAGTCAAAATGGGTGATTTTAGCTTTCTCCCACCTAAATACAGCATTCATTTCAATGGAGGTCCATGGGGGAAAATCAACTCCTCTTATTTTCGAGTCAAATGCTCCCTCTTTCCAAATGTTGACATGTGGTTATGTATATGTGTGTGTCTATATACCATAATATTGAAAAAACTTTGGTGGTGGCTATTTAGTTCTCAGGCTATTTCAGAGTCCCTTTTTTGTGGACTGTCGTTTGATGATATGCATTGGCATTTTCTGTTGTTTCTTGTAGGTTTAAAAGGATGGCCAATATTTCTACTTAAGTTTACCAAAAAACATATATTTCTATGAAAAAAAGTGGAGATGTTTTCCAAATGTTTTTGTAAGTCGAGTAGTGTTAAAAGAACCTAAGCTAAGCTACTTTCATGATTTTGCTCCCTTAGTCGTTGGATCTTGTTTCTAAAGGGGAACTGGAGAGGAAGAATGGGTCTGTGTCTCAGTTATATGCAGTGCTTAATTTGTGCCGGGGTTGGCACCAGCACTCATTTTTGAAGACCAGCACTTATTTTTCTGCATCAGACGTTTACCCAGAGGGAGGGACAAACCGGTCCAATCTGGAGGAAGAGAAAGGTGAAAAAACTCACAAACAGAGAAAGCAGGGACCTCCACAAGTGAGATAAATGGACCGAGAGGTTCTCACAGTGGATTAAAGAGCCCTAAAGTGATTTTAACGCTACGCAATCTTCGTATAAGGTGCACCAACATTTAATTTAACCAGCCCTGGGTTTCCAAGCAAAGCTTTGGAATGGCCCTCATTGTTTTACACACTAAGCACTGATTTTGTTTGATTTATCTAAAAAAATGCTTAGAGACGTTATATAGTTGAAGCCATCAGGCATGATTGGAAGTCCACAAACTGGGGCGTGCGCTCCTGTCTGTAACTGGCGACCAGGGTGACGGGGCGCAGGGTTTATATCTCAGCAAGTGATGAAGATGGCCCAGTAGAGCTGCCTTACTTAGCATGCTTCCAGCTTGTTTTGTTTACATACAGCAGGTGGCAAGCTTTTATTTGGCTGTTTGGGGCAGTTCACGCTTAGGCCCTCATAACTTTTTGTCCACATAAGCTACCCACACCAAATTTGCGTCCTTTTTTTCCAACATCCTAGGGATTTTAGAGGTACCCAGACTTTGTGGGTTCCCCTGAAGGAGACCAAGAAATTAGCCAAAATACCGCGAAAAATTTGTTAAAAAAAGAAAATGGCAAAAAAGGGCTACAGAAGAAGGCTTGTGGATTTTCCCTGAAAATGGCATCAACAAAGGGTTTATGGTGCAAAAATCACCATCTTCCCAGCTTTCGGGAACAGGCAGACTTCAATCAGAAAACCCAATTTTTCAACACAATTTTGGCATTTTACTGGGACATACCCCATTTTTACATTTTTACTGGGGCATACCCCAGTTTTCAGCCTCCTTCCAATTAGTGACAGAAATGGGTGTGAACCCAATGCTAGATCCCAGAAAGCTAAACATTTCTGGTAAAGTAGACAAAATTCTGAATCCAGCAAGGGGTAATTTGTGTAGATCCTACAAGGGTTTCCTACAGAAAATAACAGCTGAAATAAACAAATATTGAAATTGAGGTGAAAAAAACCTGCCATTTTTCTCCACGTTTAATTCTGTAACTTTTTCCTGCGATGTCAGATTTTTTAAAGCAATATACTGTTACGTCTGCTGGACTCTTCTGGTTGTGGGGATATATAGGGCTTGTAGGTTCTTCAAGAACCTTAGGTGCCCAGAGCCAATAAATGAGCTGCATCTTCAAATGGGTTTTCATTCTATACCGGGTATACAGCAATTTGTTTGCTGAAAGATAAAGAGTGAAAAATAGGTATCAAGAAAACCTTTGTATTTCCAAAATGGGCACAAGATAAGGTGTTGAGAAGCTGTGGTTATTTGCACATCTCTGAATTCCGGGGTGCCCATACTAATATGTGAATTACAGGGCATTTCTCAAATAGACGTCTTGTTTACACACTGTCTTACATTTGGAATGAATAAATGTAGAGAAAGAAAAGGGGCAATAACCCTTGTTTTGCTATTCTGTGTTCCCCCAAGTCTCCCAATAAAAATAGCACCTCACTTGCATGGGTAGGCCTAATGCTCGCGTCAGGAAACAGAACATGGACACATCACATTTGTACATTGAAATCAGACGTGTTTTTTGCAAAGTCCCTAGCTGTAGATTTTGGCCTCTAGCTCAGCCGGCACCTAGGGAACCTACCAAACCTATGCATTTTTGAAAACTAGACATCAAGGGAAATCCAGGATGGGGTGAGTTATGGGGCTTCCACCCAGCATTCCCCCAAGTCTCCCGATAAAAATGATACCTCACTTGTGTGGGTAGGCCTAGCGCTCGCGACAGGAAATGTCCCAAAACACAAAGTGGACACATCACATTTTCCAAAAGAAAACAGAGCTGTTTTTTGGAAAGTGCCTAGCTGTGGATTTTGGCCTCTAGCTCAGCTGGCACCTAAGGAAACCTTCCAAACCTATGCATTTTTTAAAACTAAACACCTAGGGGAATCCATGATAGGGTGATTTGTGGGGCTCTCACCAGGTTCTGTTACCCAGAATCCTTTGCAAACCTCATAATTTGGCCACAAAAACACATTTTCCTCATATTTTGGTGACAGAAAGTTCTGGAATCTGAAAGGAGCCACAAATTTCCTTCCACCCAGCGTTCCCCCAAGTCTTCTGATAAAAATGATACCTCACTTGTGTGGGTAGGCCTAGCACCCGCGACAAGAAATGTCCCAAAACACAATGTGGACACATCACATTTTCCCAAAGAAAATAGAGCTCTTTTTTGGAAAGTGCCTAGCTGTGGATTTTGGCCTCTAGCTCAGCCGGCACCTAATGAAACCTTCCAAACTTGTGCATTTGTGAAAACTAGACACCAAGGGGAATCCAGGATGGGGTGTCTTGTGGGGCTCTCACCAGGTTCTTTTACCCAGAATCCTTTGCAAACCTCAACATTCAGCCATAAAAACACTTTCTCCTTACATTTCGGTAACAGAAAGTTCTGGAATCTGAGAGGAGCCACACATTTCCTTCCACCCAGCATTCCATCAAGTCTCCCGATACAAATGGTACCTCACTTGTGTGGGTAGGCCTAGTGCTTGCAACAGAAAATGCCCCAAAACACTATCTGGACACATCAAAATTATCAAATACAAAACTACCTGTTTTTGAGGGCCGGCGCCTGCGTTTTTGGGCCTGGGCTTAGCAGCCATACAGGGAAACCTACCAAACCCAGACGTTTCTCAAAACTAGACACCTGAGTGAGTCCAGGGAGGTGTGACTTGCGTGGATTCCCCAGTGTTTTCTTACCCAGAATCCTCAACAAAGCTCAAATTTTGCTAAAAAATCAATCACATTTTCCCCACATTTCTGTGTGGGATCACCGCACCGGGACAACTTTCATACCACCCAACCATCCCCTCGGTCTCCCGGGAAAAAAAAAATGATACCTCACTTGTGTAGGTGGACCAAGTGCCTGCCACAGAGAAGAGCCAAAAACGTGTTGAAACTGAGGGGGGCCAAGTGCCTGTCACAGGGACAAGACAAAAACATGTTGAAACTGAGGAGGAACCAAAGCGTGTCCAAAAGGGCAGTTGGAAAAAAAACATTTTTAGGCTGACAAGTGGGGCAGAATTCTTATCGGTATGGATGATACAGTGGAGGGTGGTAGGAATTTTATGGATTCCTGCAGATTTCGGAAGGTTCCATCACAGAAATGGGGAAAAAAATTGTGATTTCCAGAAAAGTTGGAGGTTTGCAGGGCATTGTGGGTAAGAAAATGGCGCAGGGTGCATGTGAAACACACCACCCTGGACTCACCAGATGTTTAGTTTTCAGAAGTGTCTAGGTCTTGTGGATTTTTATACATGTCAGCATCCCAAAGTCCAAAAAGTGCAGCCCTCACCATTCCAAGAGGGACCATTTTGAGAGTTAGCCAAGCTCTCATGGCCCAAATGTAAAACCAAAACCCAAAATAATCAAATGTCCTCTTGCTTGCCGTGGGATAAGATGTTTTAGTGTGCGGGGGGAGAGCTGAAAGACTGTTACCTCCTTAATTTGGGGTGAGGGCATAACCAGGCCCATACTGGTTGGTAGCCACCACCCCACTATTTTTTGTTTTTTTTTAGTTCCCTGACATCTAGTAGACTTTCTGCCCCTCCAGGGTGTGGATCGGAGGTAATTGCCCTATCTGCCCACTGGTGGGCAGAACAAGTTTGGCCCCATTTGTTTGGGGTGGGGTTATGGCCATACCCCCACTCTCTTATTTTGGAAAAAAATCTTCCCTGGTCTCTGGTGAGCTTTCTGGCTCCTTGGCGGCAGATGGCCTTCCAAAAATAGGCCGATCTGCCCCCCAGGGGGGCAGATATGGCCAACAGTAATGTGCCCCCATGGGGAGCGACCCTTGCCCAAGGGGCTGCCCTCCCAAACAAAATACACACATACACACACACCAATCCCTGGTGCCTAAGTGGTTTCTGCCCCCCGGGAGCAGATCAGCCTAATAGAAATGGGCCGATCTGCCCCCAAGGAGAACAGAAATGGCCTAAAATAAATTTGCCCCCCCAGGGGTGCAACCCTTGCCTAAGGGGTCGCTCCCCTTGCGTGAAATTGAACAATATCCCTGGTGCCTAGTGGTTTCTGCCCCAAGGGGGGCAGAAAAGGCCTAAAATAAATTTGCCCCCTAGGGAAATGACCTTTGCATAAGGGGTTGCTCCCCTTGCGTGAAATTGATGCAAAAAAATAAAAATCCCTGGTGCTAGTGATTTCTGTCCCCCTTTGGGGCAGAAATGGCCTAAATGCAATTTGCCCCCCGGGGAGCGAACCTTGCCTAAGGGGTCACTCCCCATATATAAAAAAATAAAGTAAACAAAAAAAAATCCCTGGTGTCTAGGGGTTTCTGACTCCCTTGGGGACAGATCGGCCTAATTATAATAGGCAGGTCTGAAAAGGCCTAAAAATATTTTGCCCCCCTGGGGAGCGGCCATTGTCCAAGGGGCCGCTCCCCTTGTTCAATAATAAAAAAAAAATAATACCTGGCGTCTAGTGCTTTCTGCCCCTCCCAGGGGGAAGACTGGCCTAATAAAAATAGGTCGATCTGCCCCACAAGGGGGCAGAAATGGCCTAAAAGTAATTTTGCCCCCCATGGGAGTGACCCTTGCCTAAGGGGTCGCTCCCCATATATAAAAATAATATAGCTATCTTAGGCTGATCTGTCCCCGGGGGGGCAGAAATGGCCGAAAATGAATTTGGTCCCCTGGGGAATGGCCCTTGCCCGAGGGGCGGCTACCCTCATGTCAATAACTTGTAAAAAAAATCCCTGGTGTCTAGTGGGCATTTCTGCTGCCCGATCGCATCGCGATCGGGCAGCAGAAATGCTGAGAAAGACATCAAAGGAAAGGAAAGGCCTTTCCTTTGATGCCTTTCACGTCCCCTCCACATGATTGGAGGAGAGATGTAAAAGCATTTCTCCTCCGATCCGCGCTGGAAGCTCAGCGCAGGCCTCTGATGATGTCAGCACACGATCGTGCGCTGACATCATCAGATGCCACAGTGGGGCGGGCGTGTAAGGGGAAGCGATTCCCCTTCCATCCCTGCAGTGGAGGCCCCGAGGCGAGGCTCATGGGGAAGCGAGCCGGTCCCAGGACGTAACGGTTACATCCTTGGCGCCTCAGCGCCACAGCCAAGGATGTAACCATTACATACTTCGCTGCCAACGGGTTAAAGTATGTACAAAAAATGTGGAAACTGTGATCTTGAGTGCACCGAATACCAATATTTTTTAATGTGCTCATTAAAAGGACGCATTGCAGGACTCAGCTGATAAAATCTTTGTGTTACCTTTCCAGAAAAAATTATTCTTTGTCACCATGAAGCTTCAAGTGACAATTAAAGCCCATACTGGCTGCTAGGCAGCCTTTATATTTGGTGATTAACCAATTCCACACATTTGTTTTTCTTTTAGGTAGCAGGCACCCTTGTGAGAAGGCTACCTGTCCCTTCTTTCACCCTTGCCTCCACCCTGTTTCAGCAAAAGTCACCTGAAGGTCTGGATTAGCTGTTCAGGAATGTGATAGCTGTGGTTTCAACAAAACATTTGTGAACTTTTCTTTTAAAAACATGGCCACCCCGTCCACTTCAACCTCTGTTTACATGCAGAGTTTTCTTGATAACATTAGGGACATGTCTCCCTTGCTGTGCAGGACCCAAGGAAAAGAGTTAAGATGTGGGTCCTCCCATTTTGAGGTCAAGCATAGCAGCGGACAAGCGCTGCTTTTACGACCCGTTGGTATATATGTGGGCTTTTAACCACGCCCACCTCACACCCATCACCTTCACTCGTTCGTGGGCTTGCCTTTAAAAAATCCTTTGACGACATTGGTAAATGCTTTACGTTTGTCCCTCCTTGGGCAGTTTGTTACCGCCTTGGGGACCAACCCAGTCACATGGATAATTGCACTTTTGCCAATATGTTTGACTGCGAGCTGGCTTCTTTTTCCTTTTATCTCTCTCCTTTGCGCACATGCTCATTGCAGCCGTGGCGCTTTGAATCGGCTTGCTTATGTCATCCGTTTTACTTTTCATGTTCAATTTATGTGTCAAGAAAAGTCCAGTTAAGAATTTACAATACTAATAGCACACGCAAACGCAAGACCCATTGCATTGCAAATGCTTTATTTAACATTCAGTCTTCCAGCTTCCAGCATCGAAAGCAATTAAACGGGATATAATAGTGAACTTAAAACATTAAATAAATGAGCCACCAGCATACAGGTAAGCATTAGGCTGAGCAATCAACAACTTTAATTAGTTGGCCTTCTGATAGGGTGAATTGGACAAGGTATGAGGCTTGAGGGCATTCGGATGAGGACACCAGGATTTGGCCAATGGCGCAATTTCATATGACACATTAATTTTCCAGTCTATTATTTTTCTTTCTCGTGTGGTAAGATTAGTTAATTGCCGACAGGGGACGTTTTATGCTCTACTTCAGAGAGTTTTTAAAAACCTTGGAGAACTTTTGACAAAGTAATATATTTGCATGTTTGAAACCTGTCTGGCTTTGCCTGTGTTCCCATTCAGAGGGGGCGGGGCTTAGCCATTCAGGTTGGACTGTCCATTGTGGGTCTGGCTCAAGACTGATTCGAATCTGGGTGGTCCCTGCCTGCGATGGCTTAGACTAGCTACAAAAGATTGGAATATGGCCTGATCATGCCAGTTGCTGAGATTAATTCAAGCACTCCATCGGTCATGAATACTAATTAGGCAGGTCAAAATTTATGAACCACTGTAATTGGCCTTGAATGCATGGATGGAGCCTTTCGAGGGACAGCAACCTTTCAACCCTGAGTTTGCTTTCGCAAACAAGAAACATTTATTTTTTAAAGCAGCCCAAGTAGGAAGGTGAAACTTTTTTTTACATGTTTCTAATTTATGACCACATGGGGGAGAAGGCAATTATCCTCTATAGCACTGCCTGCTCCCATTCAGTCGCCTACACATTTCCACAGGGACAGATTCCCCTTTCCAAATCACTTACCACTGCAGCTTTTGGCATTATAACTGGTGAATGTTTGGCAACCACTGTGCAGCCACAAACCATTGATGCATACCTTTTTGAAATGCAAATAGGTGTGGTAGGGTCCTTTCATCCCCCCTTTTATTTTTATTTGTGAATCGGAAAAGGTCAGCAAATGCCCTTTTATGAGTCATAAAGAATTTTCTCACTTATAAAAGGGCTTTTGTACAATGTGGAACCCCCTATATCAGTAGCAAATCCTGCTATTTTTTGAATCGCATGCTTTGCACAAAATGGCTTTATCCATCTGGCCCCTCATGTTTAGAGCTGCTTCTAGGACCAAGAGCCTGTGAGCACCAGTGTTTTTGTGTGTGTTTCAGGTGTAAGTACAACTTACATATACAGTTTTTCCTGGAAGTTCTAGTACTAACTACTCATTCCGTTTTTTTGTGCTATTTACTATGTCATACTGTATCTTAATTTCTAATCCCTACAACCAGGTAGCATAAGTCTTTACTGCTCGATGTCATTAACCCTGCAGAGTCATGTTTGTAACAAAAGTGGCTTAGTCAGTACTGATGTGCAACAAAACTAATGGCCCTTGGATACCAGTTGTGAAGACACTACCCATCATGTATACTCCCCAGTAACCACCGATTGCCCAAGAACCCCTAGAACGTGCTTCAACGTCTATCCACATTTGTTTTAAAATGAGTATTGAAGTATTCAAAAAATGTAATGATAGAGACGAACAGAAGAAAATTACCCTTGAGTAAGATATAGTATGGTACATAAAATATCACCGGAGTTCTTGTTTATAGCCTCACATTGATTTCTTCAAAGAGAAAGAGAACCATCTCAGATGACTGGTCCTTAAGGGAAGATGAAAAGCACAGCTACCTTGAAGGTAGGATCAGACTCTTATGAAGCTTACATCACTGGTGTTAGGTTGGCCTAGCTAGGGCAGACTCTGATGCTCCTAAAACTGTTCATGAGTCAGCAGGGGGGGCACAGAAGAGGATTTGCATGCATTTGTGGAACATGAACTCTAGTAGGTAGACTCACTTTTATGGTTGTTTGCTGTTAGCAAAATATCGCCTGACAGAAATAATGTAGAATGATAAATAAAAGGTAATTTAGAAGACTGGGTGTCTATTTTCTGTTATTATGTTCAATGGGGTGATATTGTTGAGAACAGTATTTAGGACGTGATCGTCGTTTTTGTTACCATATCCTGGCATCATACCTGCTGACATCCCTGTGTATACGCCTGCTGCTTGACCTTTCATGGAAGGCAGATGTAATTTGTACTTACTGCAGCAATTCTGTTAACAATGTGGAAAGTATTAGCACACACAGGAATGCTATCATTGTAACTTGTAGTTAGTGCATACGTGCATTTCTATTTACGACGGAATATTATTTAAAGTTGTATGGACATAGGAGTGACTTTTTTTTTAGCACATTTCAAAACAATTGCTCGTTCATTGAACTTTTTTTTTTTTTTTTACTATTTATTCATGCCTGTCATCTTTTGATAGCAACTGAACTATTCTTGTAGAAACTAAGGGCCTGATTTAGTTGGGTGACGGATTTCCCGTCCACTGAAATATAAATCTCCTTATATCCTATGGGATTTATATTTTGGCGGACGGGCTATACTTATGTGAAAAGTGTTTAACATCTTTCACACGCAAAGGTTTTTGTGGCAAAAAGCTCTACTAGCCAGAGATGTTTTAAGGCATGGGTGAAGTGGGCTCTGGACCAGTGCCTCAACTTTTCAGGGGCCCCCTTGTTAGAGCCAGCTCTGTATTGCAGAGCCTTGCCATGATTGCTTTGAATAATGCTTAAACAGTTACTTTAAATACTGTTTTCCTTTCATTTATTGTTACTGTGGGTGTTGTGTTAGAGTCTATTACAAACATTTTGCAGAGAAATGTTGTGTTTAGCTTTTATGAAACATCCATAAAAAAAGTTTCTTTTAGATCAAAACAGGACCTCACATACGAGAAATAGGAGGGTGCTACAGAGATTATTTGCAGACATGTTAGTGAAATGGTGCTCTGTTACATTATTGAAAACATAAGTCAGTAGCCATGAATATTAGATGTTAACACATTTAGAATCTGGAAGGGTGGGCCTGTGCGCTGTCAGTGACCTGGCCGAAGAGGGCGTTAATCCAGTTGAAACTGGATTATAAATGGAAAGCTTTTCCAAGGAGTGGGGGGCCAAAATACCTTTGGCCAAGGGCCCCAAACTACTTAAGATGTCCCTGCTACTAGCGCAGTGCTAATTCTCTTTGGAACATGAAGTTTACAATCCCTATTAATGTATGCAGTGTGTGTGTTCTGGAGCAGGAACTGCTCAAATGCCCATAGCATTCAAAGGCAATCTATGGCCTTTATTTATACTTTTTTTTGTGCCGCATTTGCGTCATTGTTTGATGCAAAAGCGGCACAAACGTACAAAATAGAATTGCATTTTGTAAATTTGCGCCGCTTTTGCGTCAAAAAGTGATGCTAATGTGGCGCAAAAAAAGTATAAACCAGGGTTTAAGGCCCATATTTATACTTTTTAAGTGTTAAATGTGCGTTATTTTTTTACGCAAAAGTGGCGCAAAATTAGAAAATACAAATGTATTTTGTATGTTTGCGCCGCTTTTGCGTCAAAAAGCGGCCCAAATGCGGTGCTAAAAAAGTATAAATATGGGCCTAAATGCGTTTAAGTCATGCAAAATACCTGTCATTGGGTCAATACTAACACCAAATGAAAACAGAAACGAACAATGGGAAAATGTTGTGAAAGGTGACACTGCAAGATTTTGTAACCCGGATTATGTGCAGCAGCCACAAAACCAACATATTGTGTGATTTACCCTAGTCTGTGAAATCCTCAATTTGAGTGGATGCCTCGGGCACAGCATTAAAGAAAGATGCAGCACCACAGCCTGCAAGCCACGGCTCCATGCTAAGCCACGATCAGTGGCACACAAACCGCTGTTCTTTGCGTTTACCTGGTTGATAGCATCATCTGTATACGACGCGGTTTACAAACAATGCTGCACAATTTTTGTCTGTTTGTGCAACTACATACAGAAGGTTCCACACAACGCACCACTGCGGGAATCTTCGTAAATCTGCCTCACAATGATATAAGCTTGTGACAGCATCTTAACTAATGTGGTCACAATTTAGCTTTATAAGGAGGAATAGGGCCTATAAAACCACAGCAGCTGATAGCAACCGAACAGATGCCTTGGTTTCCTGCCCAAACAGGCTGTTCCCTCTTCACAGGCACAAAGCTGCGAGGCGTGAGAGTACATCTTATTTAATGATGGTAACATATGTGGCAGACTGGTTATTGATGTGGACACTATAGAGAAAGGCAACAAAGACAGATGGGCATGTTCGGCATTTATTTTGCATACTGAGCAGTGATCTTCATCCCTAGTTTGATACTAATGGCAAGTACTATTTCAGGTCGCTTTCCCTCTACGAGAAGAATTCTGAGCAATAAAACATTGTAATTGAGAAACGACGTAAAGTATTCACATGTGTCCAGAAGCATATTTGGCCCACTAACAATAACCCTATGAGACTGATGGGATAATAAGGACTACCGCTCACTAATGTATTCCAAGTCGATAACCATATCAGTTTTCGACGAATGCATTTACACTAGGACCCTCAAAAACTGATGTAATTTCTTGAAAGATATGCTGGATCGTGCATCCTGATGGAACCCGATCAGCTTTGGTCCCCAGGAGTGAACGATCCTCAGGGACCCCAATAATCAACATACTCAAAATTGGACTGACAATCAATACATTCACCAGGTCTGTGTAAACTACTCTCCAATAGATAGAAATCACACCTCCAGGATCTCAAAATTTTAGTTATGCGTAACTTTTTTTTTTTAAAGAAGTTTCCTATTTCATCAGTCCTACAATGTCCAACCATACCTGTCAAAGTCATATTACAAAATGTGTTCCAAGCAAGATTTAGCTCACTGCACATTGGAATAAAAAAGGCCATCTTTGTAGTAGGACCTGATCGAAAATACTTCCATGAAATATCCTTCACTTGGAGAACCACTGCGGTGGGAGATGTGAATGCTGAACATTTTGAGGGGTGTAGGTTCAACAGTCTGGATCAACCTACCCTACCACGAACACCAGAAGTCGTTTGGGGGTGTGCTGAAGTTGGAAGGCAGGGTTTTTCATACATGAAACTGGAGCCACTCACTTAGGAGGTAAAATATTTAATTAATTACAGCAATAGCAGGTAGGTCCTCTCAGGGGTCCACCCTCCCTCCAACTGTCCCTGTCTCCTAGCTTCGACTCCAGAGCACACACCAACGTTCTATTACATCATTCACCAGTTCAGACATACAGGGATTGGGGACGCACAGAATACTACACAGCTCACTTGCTAACAAACACCAAAGCAATGAACAGCCATTCCCTTGCAATAAAGCACAGGTAGAAGCATTCACAATCTCCAAATTTCAACCTAACACATTTATCCAACCAGTTCTGCTCAACCAATTGTACCAATTAAGCCCACCTTGCACTCCTTGATCTCCAACCAATTGTGCTAAACTCAGTTGTGCTCAACCAATTGTACCCAGCCAATTGTGCTCTTCAATACCCATGCAGACACACAAAAACAACAAATAGCAGCCACAGAAACTCCGTGATAGGTCAGGACATGTTGTTCCCAACACCTTATGTCAAAACAAGCATTGGCAAACCCAAATGTTTTGCCTAATCCAAATCTATATGTCTTTGCCAATGTCTTTTTGACATGGTGGACAGGAAGTCATTAACTGAGTTAGTTACTCAAGTGTTTGTGATTTAGTGCCTGATTTGAAGATACTTTCCCTCATTTTGGAGCACGGGGTTTCAGATGTGTGTGGACAAGGAATGGAGAAGTTTAAATATCCATACATTAAACACGCAATCAACACAGATTCACTCACCCCACCTGTATCCCACACACGTACTCATCATCCAGCCATTTCATAGCACACTATAAAAGGTGACGCCACATTTGCCTAGTCAGTGTTTATTCTAAATGGTATGTGTATTCGAATGGGCTTACAGTTGGATCTTGGAACAGATCGGCATGAGCGACACGATTTTGTAAAAACATCATATTGTGCCGTGTGATGCCTGTAAATACGACAGTAAATTCAACAGAGCAGTTGGATAGCCTCACTTACAGAAAGCAATGACAGAATCAAATAAGGCAAACATATTTGGAGCCTTGACATTGACAAGTCTTGGTACCTCAGATAATGCCTACATTTCAGATCTGCCTCCACCAGGAAGAAAACTGGGTTGATGGGACTAATGTATTTCTGGTCAAGTAAAAACAACAGTTTCATGCTGTGATGCAAATCACTGGTTCTCTTATACCTTGCTAAAGTGAGCTTGCAAAGAGAATTTTCTAAATGGTCTACAACTGTTTGTCTTTGTTCACCTCTTTGGTGTGAGTAAGTCTGTCTTCTATAAACAAAACTAAGTGAAGAGATTTTATCATTAATAAATTAAAACTTGTACTCATAATTAATCATTGCTGTAGGTAATAGTTATAAATCAATTTGAATGAGTATGTACATGAACATTACTGTAAGACAGGATCAGTCACAATATCACCGGAAGGCGTATTGCATAACAGTTTTTTTTTCGACCAGTAAGTACAATGTGCTCTTGTGTATTTAAGAAACATTCCATAAGCCAGTCATGAATGCCTCTGAAAAATAATATACAAAATACTACTAACATCAGTAGCTGCTAAACAGCTGCAACCTCGAGATCTCCACCATCCTGACAATCTACTTCCATCCTTGCTGCTCTCAAGCCCAAACGTGTAATTTATAAAACTGCAAGCTTGCTATGCCTTCAAATGATAAAGCACCCTGAAATAACTTTTTCAAAGTCTGAAACATTAGACCACACGCGGGGCACATCCTTCAACGAAATCATTTAGAGCCCATACTCATTGACGCTACGAGCACTCACAATTCCATTTCACTTACCCATGTCATCGTCCTTAGTAATGAAGAGCGTCACGTGATCAGTGTAGTGAACGGAAGTGCCAAGAATGTCCTGGGAGGCATCAGCTTTGTGCAGCACGATAAAGCTGCGAGGTCACTCGTGCCACCCGTAACGAGATTACTTTGATAGTTTCACAAGGATGTCTCCTCCCCAAGGAACTGAATGAAACGTCAGCCTAGAGGCGCAGGGCTTGGGACAGAACCACTGTGTTACATTTCCTTATGTTACTGCCGAAAGCACCGTAATAGTACATTAATGTGCCCTTTTAACATGAATTAACACTGACAGGCCTCACATTCTGTCACGTCTCCACGAATGACGCATACATAATTCGAGCTGCACCAGGTCATAGTCATGGCAGTCTATGCTGCTAATGCAGAGCTGGCTGAAGCGATTTCCCTCTTTACCGTGGAATTTAATATAAAAACTATGTTGCATTATCAGAGGATGCAGCAACAAACCAATTAACATGTTCTGCACAGCACAGTTATCTTTCCTGCTCAGAAGGCAATATCACGTTTTGTAATAAGTAGCATAGAGCTTCATGTCCCTACTTGAAACTATGCAAGGAGTTTCTATTCTTCATCCAAGCGGTGCTCCATTTATGATACACATATGTGCAATGAAACATACATACAAATGTGTCGCCGATACAACTCGATGGTTTGAGATTCCGATACAGAGTTTCAGTTTCAGATTTCAGTCCATAGTTTGAGTGCCAGCAGGGTTAATTACGGCTCTGCAGTGTTCGTTGTATTGGTTTTTGCACATGAGCAAAGTGGTGTGTCACGTCTTCATTCATGCACCACAGAGGACATTCACCACCTCAGTGTACATGCGCTGCTTGGCCACTATTTCTCATTATACTGAAACAAACCATTGGTAAATAAAACCTGCACGTCTGAGGAACACGAATGAAGGCAGTGAGCAGCTTTAACTAGGCTAACAAACTCCTAGCGCTGGCTCAAGCGTCCCGTGGGGCCATCTGTAGAGTTGCCTCTTGCGGGTTTATAAGTCAAATTGCACATTTACTGTCTAGTTCACAGCTCAGGTTTTATCTTTGAATAAGATAGCAAACAAACACACCTGAGAGTGGGAGGAGGGCACTCATAAATAAAGAAAAAGTACCTACAAAGTGAAGTAGCCAGTGAAAGGGCACTGGCCAGTAGCCAATGGCAGTGAAAGGAAGGAGTACTTGGTTCAAAATCCACATGACAGCATGGACGACAAGATGGCGAAGCAGCATAGAGCAGGACGTGAAAGCAGACGACGTGCTGGCCAATCAGAAGCATATAATTTAGAGTGACGTTGGACTAAGCCAATGGTAAGGCCAGGTAAGTAAGGGGAGGGTTGTAAGCCCATTTTAAGATTTCTTTTTCCACAAAAGATTTTGCAAGCACAGCGTGCAATCCAAACCTAAAAAGAGACAACTAGGTTGTGACTACCAGTGCACAATGGTCTAAGACAAGCCCATCTTGTTACCTGTTCAGACATGAGGCCCTACCACCACATCCCTGCACATTCACAATGACACAATACAACATTTATGCATGCAGGACATGTAGTCATGAATGCTCAGCCATGCAACAGCCAGAATATGTAACTCACCAGCTTCCTTTGAAAAAGGGTTTCACAGTTATCCCTACGTCCACACATTTGAGGCATAAACTAAACAAAAATGGAAAGTTAAACCATAAGCCCCCTCAACTGAAAATTCGCCTCACCAGTCGCGAACATGAAACATTCCATAACAACTAGTCTTATACGTTATAACCTCCGACATCCATCTCACTCTACTAAACTACACAGCACAACAAAATCTCACAACTTCTCCATTTTCCAAAAGCAAAACACATGTCCCTACTAGGATACCACACACCACACCTAATACAAACAAAAGTGCAGACCAGCACTCCACCAAGCTCACACTCTGTCACACTAGCTGACCAAACCAACATGACCAAGTGCCAAACGAAAGAAAGGACCTAATCAGCACTCAGTATCAAACCCCCTGGAAACTGCATCAGAAAAAGTCGGAGTTTCTTTTGAACACAATGATGACAGTCTCCAGTAGACACATATTGAAAAATCAAGCACTGGGGAAGTCCAGCAATACAATCACTGGCATCAGACCATATCAGCAGGTAAAGAAATAACCACCTACAGTACACTAGTGCTACATCAAACACTACCATTCAAACACAACAGTGACTGCCTCTGTAGTACATAACTGAATAAACTGCACCAGAAAACAATCACAATCGTACTCTGCCTACTGTACACACTCCAGATAAATCTTACCATTTGTGCAGAATGAGCACAATCAAGCTAAACTTGTGTCTATCACCCACAGCATCATCGGGTAATACATTTCTCACATTTTCACTCTCTAGAGTACTTCCCCTTGCAACCTCTCATGACATGATACTTCTTTTCTCCCACATCAAACCCATGGGGCATAACCCATGAAACTTCTCAAGATAGAATACTACTCTTACCCTACTTAGCACGACATGGGTCACTCCCCTATGGAACTTCTCACAACAAGGTAGCTTAGTCTCCAACTTAGTACATCATGGGGAACTTCCTCCTGCAACTTTTCAAGATAGGGTACTACTCTGTCTGAGCTGCGCATACCATGATGTACTCCCTACATTCTGCCTCTAGCAACAGGGTACTGTTCTTTCCCATACAGCTCAAACAAACACACACAAAAGTATAATATGGTTGTATCCTTCATGGGATAGTCTTTTTCCACATCCACAATACTTGAACGTTCAGAAGCTGCACATATTTACAAAATAACACACAGATGGGTACTGCATCTTGCTTCCTACACTGCTAACTAGACTCTATATGGTGTGAAAGGTAAACACTCAAGCAGTACTCCCAAAACTAACTGCATGTAGCTAGTTTAAACTTCCCAACCTGTCTTGCTATACTAATCATCCATCACACCATAGCTGTCAAGATAAACTGCACTTCCCAAACAACAGAAGTCAACTTACCAGGAAACTTTCTCACCCAACACATACATTACCAATAAAGTTTATGTGGCACATGCCACCAAACTGTTCTCCAGCCTAATGAACTTCACAGTTAGTGGGCAACAAAGTACATTCTACATAGAATACTACAAAATCCACGCATAACAAATAACCTTTCACATTAATTAACCACACATCACATTTTTACTTTGCAATTGGACAATAGCCATGCAGGTGATGTTTCAGCTTCCCATGTCTTCAGGACAAGTTATAGCTTTGAGCAACACAGTTTGATTTTCCTTTCTTTCTATATTAAAAAGGAGACCTCATGTAATATGTTAGAAATTGAGTCTTTGGTTGGCAGTCTGGTTACCCCCTGTCCAAGCAAGGACCCTCACTCTAGTCAGGGTGAAAGAGAATCACCCTCAGCTAACCCCCACTCACCCCCTTGGTAGCTTGGCATGAGCAGTAGGCTTAACTTCAGAGTGCTAGGTGTAAAGTATTTGTAGCAACACACACAGTAACTCAATGAAAACATTACAAAATGACACAACACAGGTTTATAAAAATAGAGAATATTTAACTAAACCAAACAAGACGAAAACTACAAAAATCCACAATACACAAGTCAAGTTATCAATTAAAAAGCAAAAAGAGTCTTCATGTAGTTTTAAACACAATGCTAATGCTGTTAGCGTGGAAATGTACCTGGGTGAGTCAAAAATAACCCTGCACGGGCGAGTGTGGGTCAAAAGGGGCTTGCAATGCGTCGATATTACTCACAAGCGAGAACTTGCATAGTTTCTCCTTCAGTCGGGTCGGTGTGCGTCATTTCTTCTCTCCGCAGGAGAGCGACGCGTCAATCCGGTCAGCGCTCTCGTGTTCGGGCAGGCCTTGTGTCGTTCTTTGCACGCCCAGCGATGGTTGCGTCAGAAATTCAGCCGCACAATGATCTGAAAACCACGCAGCGCAGGTTGCGATCTCACCGTTCACCGTCAGCGATGCTGCGTGTCGATTCTTTTATTTTTTAGCCACAGATCAGAGTCGCGTCGATCTTCTCCCCGCACGGCGTTTGGTGCTTGGATTTCTCACTCTTAGGCTACCAGCTTCTCTTCTCAGGGTCCCAGGAACTGGATGGGCACCACTTGGCAGAGTAGGAGTCTCAGCAGAGGCTCCAGGTGCTGGCAAAGAGACGTCTTTGCTGTCCTTGAGACTTCAAACAACAGGAGGCAAGCTCTAAATCAAGCCCTTGGGGAGTTCTTCACAAGAAGGAAGGAAACACAAAGTCCAGTCTTTGTCCTCTAGCACAGGCAGAAGCAGCAACTGCAGGATAGCCCCACAAGGCACAGTCACAGGCAGGGCAGCTCTTCTTTCTCAGCTCTTCTCAAGGCAGAGGTTCCTCTTGGTTTCCAGAAGTGTTCTAAAGTCTGTGGTTTTGGGTGCCCTTCTTGTACCCATTTTGTCCTTTGAAGTAGGCCTACTTCAAAGGAAAGTCTCTCTTGTTTGTGAAATCTTGCCTTGCCCAGGCCAGGCACCAGACACAAAGCAGTGGGTTGGAGACTGCATTGTGTGAGGGCAGGCACAGCCCTTTCAGGAGTTAGTGACAACTCCTTACCTCCCTCCTAGCACAGATGGCTCATCAGGGAATGCAGACTACACCCCAGCTCCCTTTGTGTCACTGTCCAGTGAGAGGTGCAACCAGCCCAACTGTCAAACTGACCCAGACAGGGAATCCAGAAACAGGCAGTCACAGAAATGGTTTAAGCAAGAAAATGTTCACTTTCTAAAAGTGGCATTTTCAAACACACAATCTTAAAATCAGCTTTACTAAAAGATGGTATTTTTAAATTGTGAGCTCAGAGGCCCCAAACTCCACATGTCTATCTGCTCCCAAAAGGAATCTACACTTTAATCATATTTAAAGGTAGCCCCCATGTTAACCTATGAGAGGGACAGGCCTTGTATCAGTGAAAAACAAATTTAGCAGGATTTCACAGTCAGGACATATAAAACACATTACTATAGGTCCTGCCTTAACCACACACTGCACCCTGCCCTTGGGCTGCCTGGGGCCTACCTTGGGGGTGTCGTATATGTAAGAAAAAGGAAGGTTTAGGCCTGGCAAGTGGGTACACTTGCCAAGTTGAATATACAGTTTAAAACTGCAGACACAGACACTGTAGTGGCAGGTCTGAGACATGATTGCAGAGCTACTTATGTGGGTGGCACAACCAGTGCTGCAGGCTCACTAGTAGCATTTGATTTACAGGCCCTGGGCACCTCTAGTGCACTGTACTAGGGACTTACCAGTAAATCAAATATGCCAGTGATGGATGAACCAATTACATACACATTTTTTATAGGAGCACTTGCACTTTAGCACTGGTTAGCAGTGGTAAAATGCCCAGAGTAACAAAAACAGCAAAAACAGAATCCAGCACACATCAACAACCTGGGAAACAGAGGCACAAAGTTAAGGGAGGCCACGCCAAGGATAAAAAGTCTAACATAATCTTTTTTTAAACTTCTTCAGACCTGTCCCAATCAAATATCAACTTGCTACTTTCATCATAATGTCTTAGTCTACACATCCAAAACCTCCACTCAAGTGCTTAATTTGTGCCAGTGTTTTCCAGTGCTTGACACTGGAAACTATTTCTTAACACCAGCACCTTGTTAGTGTACCTCATGGTGTCACTCTCTCATTATTTTTTAAATGAGCACATTAACAGAGTTCTTGATAATTTAATCCATGCCATTTTCACAGCTTTGGGTGACCTGGAATAGCCCAAAATATCACATTTGTAGGAGTGTGAAGGCTAGAAGACAGTACTGGTACTGGAACTTGTCAGGGATGCCAGGGGCATTGAGTAGCACAAGCAGCCGTGGCCTTACTTTTTTTGTTTTACAAATTAAGCACTACTCCACTTCAACATCCAGGCCTAGATTCCAGGACATTAGACATTAGACTCTCTCATGACCGGGTAGCACTGCTATGCTCTGAAACACTAACCTCTCTTCTTTCAGTGCTGACTGACTTGCACCTGAGAGGAAAGTCCCCATTTACTTAGTGCTGTGCATCGTCACAAGACCTCTTTTCATTGCCTTGACTGTAGTGCTTGTAGGAGCTGCACCATCTCCTCTGGTCATACCATGCTAGATGCATTAAAATATGCAGAATGCCTTTAACCAGCTCTCTTAGAGACCTCGGGCTGTCCTCTTAAAACATAGTCATGCCTCATGTGTTTACCAGGATTCTTGGCAGATAATTATGCACAGGACCCACCCCATATGCCCAAAAACTGAACTATGGTACAACATGTAAATAAACAACAATAGTCCAGTGTGGGAAACATCCAGAACAACGATCTACGTTGTTAACATAAGCGGAACCACGCTTGCGTTAACAACGACTCCCTTTTTCTCTGCCTTAACCACGCATGTGCGTTGTTCAGCACATGCGTGGTTAAAGCAGAGAAAAAGGGACCTACTCACCATCGGGAGAAGATGCAGTCAGGTAAGTGGGGCTGGGGCAGGGTTGGGGAGTAGTTTTTAGGAGTGAGGGGTGGATTATGGGCTTGGGGTGGGGGAAGGTCAGGGTTATTTGTTTTTTTAGGGGCGGGGTGAGGGATCGGGGTAGTTCTGGTTTTTAGGGGCAGGGGGATCGGGCAGTTCTGTTTTTAGGGGTGGGGGAGAGGGTAGTTTTGTTCTGGGGGTGGGGGGTCGGGGTACTTTTGTTTTTGGGGGTAGGGAATTGGGGTCGTTTGTTTTTTAGGGGTGGGGGGTCAGGGTTGTTTGATTTTTGGGGGTGGGATGGTCGTTGTTTTTTGGGGATGGGGTCTGGGTAATTTTATTAGGGGTGGGGTAGTTTTATTTTTGGGGGTGGGGTCGGTTTTTTTCAGGTGGGGGTTGGGATGGGTTTTAGGGCTCAGGGTGGGTGGGGTATATCGGGGTAGTTTTAAGGGCGGGTGGGGGAGACCTGGGTAGTTTTATTTTTGGGGCAGATGGGAGGTCAGGTAGTTTTATTTTTTGGGTGGGAGGTCGGGATAGTTTTATTTTTAAGGCAGGTGAGGGGTCCAGGTAGTTTTATTTTTAGGGCAGGTGTGGGGGTCAGAGTAATTTTATTTTTAGGGGTGGGGTCAGTTTTTAAGGAGGGTTGGGGCGTCGGGTAGGTTTTTAGGGCTCAGGGAGGGTGGGGGGTATCAGTGTAGTTTTGAGCGGCAGGTGGGGGTTGGGGTAGTTTTATTTTTAAGGTGGGTGGGGGCCGGGGTAGTTGTATTTTTAGGGCGGGTGGGGGAATGGCATGCGAAAACCACACATGCCGTTCCACACATGCCTTTACTAGACATGTCTTTACAACAAAAAATCGTTGTAAAGGCATGGTGATAAAAGCATTCGTGGTAACAATGCGGTCGTTGTTCCGACCACATTGTTCAGGCATGTGTGGTTGGCGCATGCATTGTTCCATCATACATTCGTCCATTGGTACTCTTTTTCATATACATAATAAGCCTGATTCTCTCTCTTGGTATGCAAAATACTTTACTCAATTTGTTCCCAAAATATATAAGATGAGTGTTAAACAAAATGAATTAAAGTGCAGATTGTGCAGGGCTAAAAAGTGCAGTGATGTGCAGTATTTACAATGATCCATATGTACAGTGGGATGTCTTAAAAAGTTTATATCCTAAAAACAGTCAAAGTATTTTTAACACCAAGAGAGATAGTCAGACTGATTATACATATAAAAGAGTCCCACTGAACTATTGTTGTTTATTTACAGCAGGGTTCCTGCTCTTAATGCGGTACAGACCACCCAGAGATGCAGGTAGAGCGTGTGCCTTTCGACTGGCTCATGAGGAATGGATAAGCCCAACACATGTGATGCTTGAATTCAAATGGAGCGATGTGCAACCGTAGCAGTACCAAGCACACAGGACCCCCCTAAAGGTATGGACTAGCCTGTGCCACAGTCACCTTAATTGGGAAATCATACTGCATACTCCGCAAGCCCTTATCATTATGCCACCTTCACCGTTGATTGTGTAACTGCCTGACCTAAAGATCTATGGATCATTTCAGAGATATGCTTCCAGTAAAGGAAATTTGTTGCCTCTTCCCACGGTCTCCAAATCACTATCTCCACTGTGCTGCCCTTATAACACTGAAGTATACAAAAATGATGGGTGGAATGCTTGAGTTTGGACCCAGCCATATGCAAATCAGTCTTGATCCTGTTTCAGTAGGAACCTTCCACCCTGAACTGCCAGGAAGGCCCTTCCTGAAATAGAACACAAGCAACCCAAGTCCAGTTTCACCCTGCTTGAGGATCTTTAGTCAGGTGTAGCTTTGTTCCAGCCTGGTTCCAGTGGCACAGGATGCATGGGACCTACATCTGGGTATACCCATTGCACTTGAGGTGTCACACTGCAATATACAAAAACGTGATTGGTGGAATGCTTGAATTAATCTCAGCCACTGGTAACTACACAAGGGCTGCATCCACATCTATCATTATTTTGCACATCATGCCACCTCAATTTGGAGCCAGTCAAGTGCAAATGAGTCTTGAACCTGCTCAAGTAGGAACAGTCCAGCCCGCACTGCCAGGCCAGGTCTTCCCAGAATGAAATACAAGCAAACCAAGACCTGTTTTACCCTGACTGGGGCTCTTCAGTCTGGAGTAGGTTGGTTCCAGTAGCCTAGTGAGAATGGGACCTACATCTGGGCATGCCCGTTGCACTTCGGGTGCCGTACTGAAGTAGAAAAAAAATGATGGGTAAAATGCTTGTATTAATCTCAGCTAGTGGCAATTTGATGGAACTGCATCACAGTCAAGTTGATACAAAACAATAGGTGGGACTATTACCCTGAGTGATTGCCAGTGGTTTAAGTTTCTTTTCAGACAGTCACTACTTTGAGTGGATTGGTTTTGCACAAGTGATTTTGAGTGCAGCAGAGCAACATGCAGAGAAGGTTCCTCAACACAAACCATATAACCACACACAGATATGTTCCTATTTTACTAATGTTGCTACCACACTACAGGGGATTTCTGCAATTATATTTTACAATGTGTTTTTTTAATGCCTAATAATAATTTTAGTCAAATTTGACCTTGACATTTATATTGTTAAATCATATATTCATACAATTTCTTGTTTCACCTTTAAGGCCCTATGTTATTGTCCCACCCACCCAGGCCACAACATCTACTTCTGCTCCGAGCACTACACCACAATCCGGATTGACACTGCAGAGCACACAGATCATAGTGGCTTGTAAGTTAAATGTCTGCCCTTTTGTGTTTGGATTTTACCTATTTTTTTGGTAGCTGAGGGGACAGCTGTTTGTGTATTGTCACACATCCCTATTTATTCTCTGGGAACTATGTAATGCAATTGTTGATCACATTATATTTTATCTGATAAAACTGCCCTTAAACTTGGCATTGTCAGGGAAGCCTTATATCTGTTAATCCTGTTAACTTGCAGGCGAGTAATCTTTGTGTGTATCAAACTTTGCATTTTATTCCATAAAAATATAACGTTCATGTATAGGATGGCTTACTCCCCTACATATGCCCCTCTCTCCTGTCAGCTTTTGCCATACACCAGCCCCTGGTGTTCACCTTGTGAACATCAACAACAATGACATCAGGGGAAATCCTAACTGCAACACTTAGGCCCTCTAACATCTGCTGTTAGGTACATCTGGGAACCTCAGATCTTTACTTTTAAATCTCATCAAGTCCTTTGACTATTTTTTTCAATTGTTTCTTTTATATGAAAAGCTCAAAGTGTTTTATTGGTATATATTATTTTTTCTTTTCACATATTTATCCCTAATCTGTCAACATTTATGGTCAAGATCTCTTTTATAGTGTGTGAAAAAGTATTGAATATAATTCTCTCTAATGCTACTGGATCAGGAGTCACTGGCAACACCTACTACAAGGACACTGGTTAATTAGTGGACATCACAAGGGTAATCCAGAAATTCAATATCTGTGGTTTGAGCTAGTGAGTGGAGCTATGAAATTGGCATGAATGGATCAACCCTTAATTCCAATTCTTTATATTCACATGGTACTAAGTTTAATATATTTTTTCTGAACAATGTCAATTAAAATACAGTAGAATTAAGACACAAAACTGTATTTGATGTTTGTAACTCTTTAGATCTTCTTTTTGAATGACATTGTGCCAGACGATGGTGCTGAACATTCTACAAGTGGAGGATGGGAAACCAAGCAGTGATTCTTTCTACCTCCTAGCAACTGTCTCATTGGCCAACAGAGCTTAAAAAGAAGAGGAGAAGTGGCAAATGGTAGTTAAGGAGGAAGAAGACCTGGATCAGGAGGAAGTTGCTGCCCCCGCACAGAACATCTCCACCAAAGCTTCTTTATGCTCTGGATACAGTTTTCCTTGAAAATCAGTTTTGAGGATGGCCTCATTCCCATAGAAGCTAGAGTATGTCTTGCCTGTTCTAGACCTTCCAGGATATCTGCAGCCATCTCCTCTAAATCTGCAACCCATTAGACAAAGCAGCCATTGTCACTCACAGACCATGACCCAGGCTTATTTACACTGGCTATTACTCTGCACAAAAGACAAAAGTACTCAATGTTCACAGGGCATTTGGAGCGTCTATTTTCAACCTTAGCGAGTTCAACCACTTTGGCCTCGGACCTCCTTTGCTGCTTAAGATGCTATTGAAGGAGGTTTACTATTTCAGAGCATATTCACCCAGAGTGCTCATGTTAAAATAGAAGTCTCAGAAATGAGTGCAGTATCTTAATTCGCTTACAGTCTTCTTGCAGTCAGATAGAAGAAAACTAAAGGATCTGGAGAGCTTCTCTCAAAGGCAAGGTCTCCTGTATGTCTAGCAGCTGCACAGTTTGTCCTGAGGTTCTTTGCCTTGCCCAGTCCAGTACTGCCATGGTTTGCAAACAATTGTTTTCCAAATGGCTTTGTTTTTTTAGTTCTCCAACTGGACTTTTGGACAAAAATAAATGAATGCAGAAGGTAACGCATGATTCATGAAAACCTTTGCATTTTAAAGCTGCATTGAATATGTACCTATGTTAAATCTTTTCTAAGAACCCCAGTGTCTGTGGACAATTAACATAGACCCAGCAGTATATTTATGCTGCCGACTGAGTGTGCAGGGACAACATGTGTGAAGCCAACGTTCTGAGAGGGCACACACTAAACCAGCCTTGGGAAAGCCAATAGGTGTGGGTTTAATGAAATGTTCTATGGTAATATGAAGCATTATAAGTAGATCGCATGGGAGAGGATATGTATTTCAGTAGAAGCAAAAAATTGGAGAATGATATTGGTGTAGGTTAAATGTACAGGTGACAGATGCACTATTCAGCCGGACCTAAAATTCATGTAGGTTATGTCAGCCTTCCTCCCCTCTGTGCTGCTGCCAGAGTAAAAACACATACATTATCTAGTTATCTAAGACCCTTTAATAGCTGTGCAATGTTATGTGTGCCCCTAAATATTCAAGCTCAGGCAGCTGAATAAAAAAACAAAAAAGTAACAAAAGGATCACTGCTGCCTGGAGGTCAAGCACTTTTTAATATAGGCACACAACTTCTGCACAATCAAAACATGTACTTCTGACTCCCAACATGTGAGCGGGTCCAAAGCCCCTCTCTAGTGATGCTAACATAATTGTCTGGCGAAAGCTGCATTGTCAAGCCAGTCCATAAAAAAACAGGTAGCACCTACGTTCTGGCATGATGGCTGGCTGCAACCATCACATTCTTTGAACCATTAACTTGCCAATGATTAAGACGCACATACTGTACATGGCAATAGTATAAACAATTTCTCAAAGTCAACTACACCCCAGTCTGTGATTGAAAACTATAAACCAGGGTTGGAAAGTACTGGATTCCCTAAGCAATGGATAGCCATACTAATCAAAGAAAATACTTTTTATGTAAATTCAACTAACATAACATAACGTGACATAGAAAACCTTAACATACCTGCATTACTCATGCTGGGTACCCAATATGCTGTCACAGTTCACAGAAGCATTTGAATTGGCCAGCCACACTATGTCAGTGCCCCAAGTGGTACTCATGAGGGCATACATGGCACCCTTCAGGATCCAGTCACCAGCCCACAACCATCTCTTTCATAACATGGCGCATAAGCATACCATTGTCACAAAATGTCAAGAGCATCCAAGTCTTTTAATGGCTTTAGTTTAATAACAGCCAGGCTGGTGAGCTTAAAATAAATCTGGGTAAAAATGGTGCTGGCCCAGAATTCAGTAGAGGCAGGGTGTTCCACTGGGCCCGCCTGTAAGAGGTATATAAATCTTGTGGTTCTCTCGCCGTGACATATTTACTACTCCTCCTGACTTACATAAGTACAATGAAGTCGTAAAATGATATGACTGAAACAAGGTGTATGGACATATGGCAATTATCATATAAAACATGGATTTTACATTAGAGCTGAGTTATTGACATTAAACATGATTTCAGAACTACACATGTTAGGTTTAGATTTTCATATGTACAGATGTCACTTTGTAACCATGTACTTTGAAGACCACCCTTAAATTGTACAATCAGTGTTCATGTG
This sequence comes from Pleurodeles waltl, assembly GCF_031143425.1. Classification (NCBI taxonomy): domain Eukaryota; kingdom Metazoa; phylum Chordata; class Amphibia; order Caudata; family Salamandridae; genus Pleurodeles; species Pleurodeles waltl. The sequence goes on along the minus strand of NC_090439.1, from coordinate 1,009,974,595 downwards.
TGATGCTGTGCCATTAGGATTGAGCCTGAGGGAACATGCACTTGTGCATGCGTCTCACCTGCAAGCCTCTTATGTTAACAAAAGGGCTTGGAGCCCACATGTTGATTACTAATTACCGGCTTGCTTGGCGCTCTTCTTTATAGCCTCGTCATTCGTCACTGCAGGCTTGGCATAATTTCTGTTTCTCTCTGTGGAGCAGGGACCAAGCACTGATAGATTCAACTTAATCAGTGTCCATCCACTGCTCCTGACGTGACTGAGGTACTATTTTGTTCTTTTTACCCTCTAGTGACTTGCAAACAGAAGGCGTGTGACTGGTAAAAACGTGCCCACCAGGACAAACAAAATTGCAAAGTATTATTGTATATAGTTAACTTTTTTTATTTTGTCAAGTCTTCTTTTCTCACTTTGCATTCATGTTTGGTTTGGTTTTTGCTTGTGGGCACTGTTCTCACATGATGACCATTATCTTGTTCTAAATATTGCAATGCAACATTATTTCTTTGTTATGTGTAATTTCTGAAACTATGATTTAATACATAATCATGCAGTATACCTCAAGGCACCACACTTGAATCAAATCCAATCCACCTCACATCAATCAAACCCCACTCAATACAACCCGCCCCAGACCAACCCAATCCACGCCACTCTAATCCACCCCACTCCAATCCAAACCACTCACCCCAATCCAGTCCTCCCAACCCACCCCACTCCAATCTGACACACTCCAATCCAAACCACTCTGCCCCACTCCAATCCAAAACAATCTGCCTAACTCGAGTCTGACCCACTCCAATCCAACACAATCTGCCCACTCCAGTCCAAAACAATCTGCCCCACTCCAATCTGCCCACTCCCATCCAAAACAATCTGCCCCACTCCAATGCAAAACAATCGGCCCCACTCCAATCTGCCCTACTCCAATCTACCCCACTCCAATCCAAAACAATGGACCCCACTCTAGTCTGCCCCACTCTAATCTACCCCACTCCACTCCAAAACAATTGGCCCCACTCCAATCTGCCCCACTCCAAGCCACAAGAATCGGCCAAACTAATCAAGAGCAATCTGCCCATTCCAATCTAAAACAATCTGCTTCACTCCAATCTGCCCCACTCCAATCCAAAACAATCTGCCCCACTCTAAACTGCCCCACTCCAATCCAAAACAATCTATCCCACTCCAGTCCAAAACAATCACCTCCAGTCCAGTCTGCCCCACTCCAATCCAAAACAATCTGCCCCTCTCCAAACTACCCCACAGCAATCTAAAACAATCAGTCCACTCCAATCCAAAACAATCTCCACTACAACTCAACATAAACAGCCCTACCCCAATCCAATCTGCCACAGTGTAATCCAAAACAATCTTCTCCACTCCAATCCAAAACAATCTGCCCACTCCAATTCAAAATAAACCGCCCCTCTCCAATGTGCCCCACTCCAATCCAAAGCAATCTGTCACACTCCATTCTGCCCCACTCCAGTCAAAAACATTTCACCCCACCCGTCTACTCCACTCAAAGCCAAAACAATCCACCCAACTCCAATCTGACCCACTGTAATCCACCCCATCAATCCAATCCTTCCACTCAGATCTATTCTACTCCACTCCAACCCACTGCAACCCAATCCATCCCACTCCAGTCCAATCCACCCACCCATTCCACTTGAGTCCAGTCCACCCCACTCCAATCCAGTCCAGTTCACCTTATTCTACTCAGGTCCACTCCACCCAAGTTCAATCCACCTCATTCAATCCAATCCATCAGCCCACCCCACTCCAATCCCTCAGCCCACTCCAATCCACCCCACTCTAAACCAATCCACCCACTCCAATCCAATCCAAACAAATCCAACCCACTGCAGTCCAATCCACCCCACCCCACTCTAGTCCAATCCACCCCACTCCAATCCTCTCCCCTCCAGTCCAATCCATCCCAGTCCAATCCATCCCACTCCAGTCCACCCCACTCCAATCCACCCCACTCTAATCTAACCCACCCCAATCCAATCAACCTCACCTCAGTACTGTCACTCAAATCAAATCCACCCTTTCCAATCCAACCTTATCTACCCCAATACCATCCACCCCACCCAAGTCCACCCTAATCCAATCCATCTCATCCCATTTCAGTCCACCTCACTCAAATCCAATCCACCCCATCCAATCGACCCCACTCAATCCACCCCATGGTACACCAATCTAGACCACCCCATTTTACTCCATTCCAATGCACCATACTACCTCAATCCACTCCCTCCTGCTCCATCCTATTCCAACCTACTCCACTCTACTGTATGCCACTCCACTCTATGATACTGCACTCTACGACACTCTCTGGCACTGAACTACTGAAATCTACTCCCCACTACACAACTCTATGGCACACTACTCTCCCCACCTCTACTCTCCGATACTCTACATCAACAAATCCACTCTACGACACTCTAGCCTACAACATTCCACACCATCAACTTTTAGCCATGCTGAACAGCAATGACACTGGTGTACAACATGGCAAAATACATTAGCAATAGCCCTTGTATAGATGAAACCTATTGGCTTTGTTACTACAGCTTTTAATAGAGTAACAGCTTTCAACAGTGTAACTGAACGATTTATTCATGGATTTCATTTAGGGGTCACTATTGCGACCCCGGCTTGGCCCTTGAGACCCCTGGCACTGCCTTTGCGACCCCTGGCCTCAGAGGTGGCAAAATCAGTGCCAGGAACATAGTGGCTGCTCATCCCTTGGTTAGGCTTGCTCTCCCTTCGTGTTCTCTCAAATGTTTTTATTACCCTAATAGTGAATAATGAGATGTTATTCACTATTAGTAAAGTAAATAAATGAGAAACAACAAAGAGAGTGGAGCCATAACCGATGTGCATTTTTGTATTACACTAGTAGTGAATAATGTTTCATTTTTCACTATCAGTGTAATTAAAAATGTTAAAAATGGAGTACAATTAGCTGGGATAGAACCTTCCCAGGCAGCCGAGGTAAGCAACAAATTGTTTTAAATATAGGTGTGTGCTTGCTTCGGTGTGATTATGTGTTTACACGAGAGAGAGAGAGTGTGTGTGTGTATGTGCGGATGTGTTTATGTGTAAGCGTGTGTATATGTTTGAGTGAAACTGAAGGTCAATGGGCAAGTGATGTCATCTCCGCCACCCCTGGCATTGGCGTTCATGTATTCATTGTGTTCATTTTTAACAAACAGATTATCAAGTAAAAATAGCATTTATTGGTAAAAGAGAAACATTACATGATACTCAGTCCCATCCCTTTCGGAATGTACTATCAGTTGCGGGGGTGATATGTTTCTCTTCGGGTCAAGACTCCCCATAGACTGCTATTAATTACAGTGCGTGTGACAGTAGCGCCGCCCTTGGCGCGGGACAGAGAACCGAAGAGCAGCACGCTTGACTTCTGTGCTCAGGGCAGGGCACACAAGACCATTTTACCGTCTGTGCATTTGTCAACCTGTCCTCTTTACATGAGCTGCATTTACTGTAAACACAAAGGGGACCGCGTCCCCTTGTTTTCCAGTCGGAGATAATAGTTTAAAAGCGTCTATGACTGCGAGATTAACTCAATAATCCTGTTTATCCGCCTCTCGCCTCTCCTTGTACAGGATAAATCAATAGCGTTTAGCCCCTGTAATTGAAATCAGCCTGCTCGCGGTGCCTGCCCCTGGATACAGGAGGCGGGCTGTAATAATCTGTTCTGTTCTGTCTTAATCCTCCGGGGTTGAGGCAGACCTAATTATGCCACTGAAAGGCCTAGATTTTCAGCTGCTGCTGTTTGTCCCGGTGAAAGGAACAGCAGCAGAACACCATCTTCCCGCGAATTGTTCATCAAGTGCTCGCTGCATGGCACTCTCCAGAGAGGGGCAGGGAGTCCTTTTCTATTAAACGTGTAGCGCAGCAAGAATAAAAAACTATTGACAGACATAGCCGACAATCAGAGCCATCATTTACACCGGAGAAGGCGCGGAGAAAGGGATTTTCTCGTACCTTTTATGCATAGAGAATATAAAAGTCTTATTGTTTTGTTACCTTGTGTCCCCCCTCCCCCCTTCGTCTTCTGCTGCTTCATTTCGTCCTCGCTTTCTTTAAATGGCCTGCTCTAAAAAGTGCGCACTCTTTGTTGCGAGCAGTAGGCGGAAGTGATCACTTGCGGCTCTGTCCTCACCCGGACCTTCTTTGCAGAAAGTTTGGCATGAAGAAATTACCTTTGTGTGCATGTGCGCGTTTCAGGTCTCAAGGCCCGTTGTATAATTGATGTGTCACAATTTGGGAGAATTAATTGCTGTACTGGACTAATTGTGATTAGTCGGTTTAACGAGTTAACAGTTTTTTTTTTACAGTAATGCTCATGAACAGGAGCATTCTCTCTTTGCATATACGTACGCCTCTTTACTCTTTTCTAACAAGAGTGAGTGGCTCTTGCACCAAACTCTGCCACTCCCACTCCTAACCAGTGGTACCACGTGGCGAATACGTCCATGACACTATAGCTCTCCACACTTTTGACTTTAAACAGTGCAAAGAGACGATGAGGTTTACGGCGCCTCACCCCCACGGGCTTCCCAGGCACCTTGCGATGCTAGCACCCGTACTATTTCCACACATATCCTTAACGGTGAGCTCCACTGATTGTGCTACATGGGTGTTCAGTAAGGTGAGTTGTGACAGGAGTCCGTATCATCTTAAGTATTTTTTTTTTTTGGGGGGTGGGGCCGCTGTTCGGAAAAACTTTGAATTTTATCAGCCATATCCTGATAATTCACGCTCCGTGATGCTAAATATTATTGAATTTTGTATGCTAAAGCTTGAGCTAGAGAAATTGACGAAAGTGTGGTAGAGAGGGATTTCTCTTTTGCAGGGGCTCCTTGGATGATATGGTATCTTTCTTACTGCCCACTTTGCCCATACCTTAGAGTGTCTCTGACAGGCGTAAACCGTATACAGAGATCCAGCCTTCTCCAGCACCGCTGAAACCAGTGACATGCACAATGGAACCCTTCATTTTACCAGGTCCATGCTCTAGTGGTTTATCCAGGTGCATGTCTGTTCGCTACATTCTGGTACTTGAATGTAGGAGGCTAGCCTGGCTTGTAGTGGGTACCAAAGGTACTTACACCTTGTGTCAGGTCCAGTTATCCCTTATTAGTAGAAGAGAGGTGTTTCTAGCAGCTTAGGCTGATAGAAGGTAGCTATGGCAAAGCAGTTTAGGCTGAACTAGGAGACATGTAAAGCTCCTACTATACCACTTATATCGTATGCACAATATCATAAGAAAACACAATACAAAGAGTTACTAAAAATAAAGGTACTTTATTTTTATGACAATATGCCACAAGTATCTCAGTGAGTACCCTCAGCAAGAAGGTAAGTAATATACACAAGTTATATGTACACAAACCAAAATCAGGTAAGAGTCAGAAAAGTAATGCAAACAGTGTAGAATTACAATAGGTTGCAGTAGGAGAAAAATAGGTCTAGGGGCAACACAAACCATATACTCCAAAAGTGGAATGCGAATCACAAATAGACCCCAGACCTATGGGAGCTTGTAGAGGGTCGCTGGGACTGTAAGAAAACAGTCAGGGTGTCCAAGATACCCCACCCCAAGACCCTGAAAAGTAGGAGTAAAGTACACCTACTACCCCAAAAGAGCACAATAGTCGTGATAGGGGGATTCTGCAAGAACAACAAACACCAGCAGTGCACTGACAATGGATTTCCGGACCTGAGGACCTGCAAGGCAAGGGGACCAAGTCCAATAGTCGCGACAGTGTCCGGGGGGGCAGGAGCCCAGAGCCCAGGAAACCCCGGATGAAGGTGCAAGGAAGCTGCCTCCAGATGGAAGAAGCTTGGAGTTCAGCGAGAAAGAAGGGGACTAGGAACTTGAGGACAGATGTCCCACGTCGCGATGGAGCTTGTAGAGGTGTTCCCACGCAGAAATACCGCAAACAAGCCTTGCTAGCTGCAACGGTCGCGGTACAGGTTTTTGGGTGCTGCTGAGGACCAGGATGTCGCCTTTTGGAAGAGGAGACAAAGGGGGCGCTCAGCAACTCAGGGAGCCCTCACAGAAGCAGGCAGCACCCGCAGAAGTACCCCAACAGGCACTTAGAAGATTAGTGAACCGGAGTCCACGCGAAGTTACAAAGGAGGGTCCCACGACGTCAGAGGCCAACTCAGCGGGTTGTGCACTGCAGGACGGAGTGCTGGGGACCCAGGCTAGGCTGTGCACGAAGGAAATCCTGGAAGAGTGCACAGGAAACAGAGCAGCTGCAAATCATGCAGTACACAGCTTTGCAGTCTAGCGTGGGGAGGCAAGGACTTACCTCCACCAAACTTGGACTGAAGAGTCACAGGATTGTGGGAGTCACTTGTACAGAGTTGCTGTGTTCCAGGGACCACGCTCGTCAGGATGAGAGGGGACCCAGAGGACCGGTGATGCAGTCTTTTGGTGCCTGCGTTAGCAGGGGGAAGATTCCGTCGACCCACAGGAGATTTCTTTGGAGCTTCTGGTGCAGGGTGAAGGCAGGCTACCCCCAGAGCATGCACCAGCTGGAAACAGTCGATAAAGCCGGCAGGATGAGGCGCTACAATGTTGCTGGTAGTCGTCTTGCTACTTTGTTGCAGTTTTGCAGGCATCCTGGAGCAGTCAGCGGTCAATCCTTGGTAGAAGTCAAAGAGGGAGATGCAGAGGAACTCTTGTGAGCTCTTGCATTCGTTATCTGAAGAATTCCCTAAAGCAGAGACCCTAAATAGCCAGAAAAGGAGGTTTGGCTACCAAGAAAGGAGGAGTGGCTACCAAGAAAGGTAAGAGCCTATCAGAAGGAGTCTCTGACGTCACCTGCTGGCACTGGCCACTCAGAGCAGTCCAGTGTGCCCCCAACACCTCTGTTTCCAAGATAGCAGAGGTCTGGGACACACTGGAGGAGCTCTGGGCACCTCCCCTGTGAGGTACTGGTCAGGGGAGTGGTCACTCCCCTTTCCTTTGTCCAGTTTCGCGCCAGAGCAGGCCTGGGGGATCCCTGAACCGGTGTAAACTGGCTTATGCAGAGATGGGCACCATCTGTGCCCATCAAAGCATTTCCAGAGGCTGAGGGAGGCTACTCCTCCCCAGCCCTTCACACCTGTTTCCAAAGGGAGAGGGTGTAACACCCTCTCTCAGAGGAAATCCTTTGTTCTGCCTTCCTGTGCCAGGGCTGCCTGGACCCCAGGAGGGCAGAATCCTGTCTGAGGGGTTGGCAGCAGCTGCTGCAGTGGAAACCACGGAAAGGCAGTTTGGCAGTACCCGGGTTCTGTGCTAGAGACCCGGGGGCTCATGGAATTGTCACCCCAATACCAGAATGGTATTGGGGTGACAATTCCATGATCTTAGACATGTTACATGGCCATGTTCGGAGTTACCATTGTGACGCTATACACAGGTAGTGATCTATGTATAGTGCACACGTGTAATGGTATCCCCGCACTCACAAAGTCTGGGGAATTTGCCCTGAACGATGTGGGGGCACCTTGGCTAGTGCCAGGGTGCCCACACACTAAGTAACTTGGCACCCAACCTTCACCAGGTGAAGGTTAGACATATAGGTGACGTATAAGTTACTTATGTGCAGTAGTAAATGGCTGTGAAATAAAGTGGACGTTATTTCACGCAGGCTGCAGTGGCAGGCCTGTGTAAGAATTGTCAGAGCTCCTTATGAGTGGCAAAAGAAATGCTGCAGCCCATAGGAATCTCCTGGAACCCCAATACCCTGGGTAACTCAGTACCACATACAAAGGAATTATATGGGTGTACCAGTATGCCAATGTGAATTAGAACATTTAGTCAGTAGCCTGTAGTGACAAATTTGGAAAGCAGAGAGAGCATAACCACTGAGGTTCTGGTTAGCAGAGCCTCAGTGATACAGTTAGGCACCACATAGGGAACACATACAGGGCACATACTATGAGCACAGGGGCCCTACCTGGCAGGGTCCCAGTGACACAAGGACTAAAACAACATACATACAGTGAAATATGGGGGTAATATGCCAGGCAAGATGGTACTTTCCTACAAACCCCCCTCCCCAAACGAAGGACAATAAGACTAGCCATGACCTGAAGAGTCTTCATTGTCTAAGTGGAAATATCTGGAGAGTCCATCTGCATTGGAGTGGGTACTCCCAGGTCTATGTTCCACTGTATAGTCCATTCCCTGTAGAGATATGGACCACCTCAACAATTTAGGGTTTTCACCTTTCATTTGTTTTAGCCAAAGTAGAGGTTTGTGGTCTGTCTGAACAATAAAGTGAGTGCCAAACAGGTATGGTCTCAACTTTTTCAGTGCCCAGACCACAGCAAAGGCCTCCCTCTCTATGGCAGACCAACGCTTTTCTCTAGGGGTAAACCTTCTGCTGATAAAAGCAACTGGTTGATCCTGGCCCTCAGAATTCAGTTGTGATAAGACTGACCCTACCCCTAATTCAGATGCATCAGTTTGAACAATGAATTTCTTGGAGTAACATGGGCTTTTTAGGACAGTTGCAGAGCACATGGCCTGTTTAAGCTCCTCAAAAGCTTTCTGACAGCTAGCTGTCCATAACACCTTCTTAGGCATTTTCTTACTTGTGGGATCATTAAGAGGGGGTGCTATGGAGCCATAATTTTTAATGAATCTTCTGTAGTACCCTGTGAGGCCTAAGAAGGCTCTCACCTGGGTCTGAATTGTAGGGGGAACCCAATCCATGATTGTCTGGATTTTCCCCTGTAGTGGTGCAATCTGTTCTCCACCTACCAGGTGGCCCAGATAAACCACTTTTCCCTGCCCTAGCTGGCACTTTGAGGCCTTGATAGTGAGGCCTGCCTTTTGCAGGGCCTCCAAAACGTTCCAAAGGTGGACCAGGTGCTCATCCCAGGTTGAGCTAAAGACAGCAATGTCATCAAGATATGCTGCACTGAAAGCCTCCAACCCTTGCAGGACTGTGTTCACCAACCTCTGAAAAGTGGCAGGTGCATTTTTCAAACCAAAGGGCATTACTGTGAATTGGTAGTGCCCTCCTATAGTAGAAATGCAGTCTTTGGTTTAGCATCTTCTGCCAATTTGATCTACCAATACCCTGTAGTCAAATCAAAGGTGCTAAGATACTTGGCAGAAGCCAGTGTATCAATGAGCTTATCTGCCCTGGGTATAGGGTGAGCATCAGTTTTTGTTACCTGATTGAGACCTCTGTAGTCTACACAGAACCTCATCTCCCTCTTTCCATCTTTGGTGTGAGGTTTTGGTACAAGCACCACTGGGCTAGCCCATGGGCTTTCAGAAGGTTCAATCACTCCCAGATCCAAAATTTTCTGCACCTCTTCTTTAATGCAGTCTCTGACATGGTCAGGCTGCCTATAAATGTTACTTTTGACAGGCAGGCTGTCTCCATTGTCAATTGTGTGTTCACACCAGGATGTTGTACCTGGTACAATTGAAAAGAGGTCAGAAAATTGTCCTAGGAGATTGATGCAGTTGTCTTTCTGTTCTGCAGTCAGACAATCTGCCAAAACTACCCCCTCCACTAAGGCATCTGCTTCAGTTGTGGAGAAGAGATCAGGGAGAGGGTCACTCTCTTCTTCCTGTCCCTCATCTGTTGCCATGAGCAGGGTGAGATCAGCCCTGTCATAGTAGGGTTTCAGGCTGTTGACATGAATCACCCTAAGGGGACTCCTGGCAGTGCCCAGGTCTACCAAATAGGTAACCTCACCCTTCTTCTCAACAATTTGATGGGGTCCACTCCATTTGTCTTGGAGTGCTCTTGGGGCCACAGGCTCCAATACCCACACCTTCTGTCCTGGTTGGTACTGGATCAGAACAGCCTTCTGGCCATGCCATTGCTTTTGCAGCTAGTGGCTGGCCTGAAGGTTTTTACTGGCCTTTTTCATGTACTCTGCCATTCTGGATCTTAGGCCAAGTACATAATCTACTATGTCCTGTTTAGGGGCTTTTAAAGGTTGTTCCCAACCCACCTTCACAAGAGTGAGTGGACCTCTTACAGGGTGCCCAAAGAGAAGTTCAAAGGGGCTAAAGCCCACTCCTTTCTGGGGTACCTCCCTGTAAGCCAAAAGGAGGCAAGGTAACAGGACATCCCATCTCCTTCTGAGTGTTTCAGGGAGTCCCATTATCATACCTTTGAGAGTTTTATTAAACCTCTCTACCAGTCCATTATTCTGTGGATGGCAAGGAGTGGTGAACTTGTAGGTAACACCACACTCCTTCCACATGGCTTTCAAGTATGCAGACATGTAGTTGCTACCTCTGTCTGATACTACCTCTTTAGGGAAACCCACTCTGGAAAAGATTCCCAGGAGGGCCTTTGCCACTGCAGGGGCTGTAGTGGTCCTTAGAGGAATTCCTTCAGGATATCTTGTGGCATGGTCTACAACCACCAAGATAAACCTATTGCCTGAAGCAGTAGGAGGGTCAAGGGGGGCAACTATGTCAACCCCTACCCTTTCAAAGAGCACCCCAACCACAGGAAGTGGAATTAGGGGGGCCTTTGGAATGCCACCAGTCTTGCCACTGGCTTGGCAGGTCACAAAAGACTTGTAAAAATCTTTAGTGTCCTCTGACATCCTAGGCCAGTGCAACAAGGGGACAAGTCTTTCCCAAGTTTTTATCTGGCCCAAATGCCAAGCCAAAGGAATGTCATGTGCAAGAGTTAGGAGAAACTCTCTGTACTGCAGGGGAATGACCAATCTCATGGCTGCTCCAGGTTTTGGGTCCCTTGCCTCTGTGTACAAGAGGTTATCCTCCCAGTAAACTCTATGGCTGTCACTGACATCCCCATTTTGCTGTTTGACAGCTTGCTGTCTGAGACCCTCTAATGTGGGACAGGTTTGCTGTGCCACCCTCAGCTCTTCCCTGGCAGGCCCCCCTCCACCCAAAAGCTCAGCAGTGTCTGCTGCCAGCTCATCTGGTGAAGATTCTGCACAGGGAGGAAATTCCTCTTCCTCAGAAGGGGAATCATCTGTAGAGGGAGGGATAGTGGGTAAGGATTTACCCTTGCTACCCCTAGCTTTAGGGAGCACTTGGTCCATTGTTCCAGGATCCAAGTTACCCTGTCCGTTTTGCTTTTTGGCCTGAGCCCTGGTTAAAGCACAAATATGCCCAGGAATGCCCAGCATTGCTGCAGGAGCCTCCAACTCCACTTCTGCCCAAGCTTATTTCTCTAAATCATTCCCTAGTAGACAGTCTACAGGTAAATCTGAGGCAACCACAACTTTCTTTGGACCAGTAACCCCCCACCAGTTGAGATTCACAACAGCCATGGGGTGGCTAAGAGTGTTGTTATGAGCGTCTGTCACTTGGTACTGCTGACTAAGTAGGTGTTGTTCAGGGTGGACCAGTTTCTCTATCACCATATTTACATAGCTCCTGTATCCCATTAGGCCTAAACCTCAACACCATTTATTAGGGGAAGTTGCTTGTACTTATCCATATTAAGGGGACAAGCAACCAAGGTGGCCAAATCAATGGCACCTTCAGAGACTAAAACAGCCTCTGTGGTCTCCCTAACCAGACCAACCCCAACTACATTGCCAATAGTGAGCCCAGCTACACCCTTAGATTGGCTATTAGTAGATTTCCCACCACCACTGCTATTACTGGGGGCACTAGAATTTTCAGCAGGGGTTGTGGTGGTGGGAGGTTTGGTGTTTTTCTTTGGACAACTGGAATCAGTTGCCCAATGGCCTTTGACTTTACACAAATAACACCAAGGCTTTTTAGGTTGATTATTGGAAGAGGATTTGGACCCACCACCCCCAGAGGTTTTTTGTGGGCCTGATGAAGACTAAGGGGGTCATTCCAACCCTGGCGGTCGGTGTTAAAGCTGCGGCAAAACCGCTAACAGGCTGGCGGTAAAAAAAATGGAATTTGGACCCTGGCGGAAACCGCCAACAGAGACCGCCACTTCAACACACCGCCCGCCACGGCGGGACAAACAAACAGCGCGGCGGTCACCGCCAACAGACAGGCGGGAGACAATGTACCGCCCACCCTATCACAACCCACCAATCCGCCACGTTTTCCGGGGCGGTAGCCCCGCCGATAAAAACACGGCGGAAACAACCATTTCAAACGGAAAACGCTCACCTCCATACACCCCACGAGGAATCTAGACAGCATGGAACCCGAACTCCACAGCCTCCCAGCGATTGTCTTCCTGCTCCTCTACCAGGAGCACGAACGCCGGCGCAGAAGACAACGGTGAGTACTGCACCTACGACACAGGGGAGGGGGGAGGCAAAGAATTACGGGGACACACATATGCGACACACCCACCCTCACCCTCACCCACTACAACACACACATCAATGCATAGCAAGACATCACAGTTACCCCCCCCAAACCCCTGGAAGAATGCAAAGACAAAAGGAAATGATTATAAACATTGGAATATATTGTATGACTGGCTTTAAAATATATCACACATCAAAAACTTTTTCTATACATAAATTGTCCAGTCCGATATTTGTATCAGGCATTGTCCGTGGACCACTGGGCCCAAATCACATGGGCAAAGCCGACACAGGATACCTGATTCCAATGGAGAGAACACTGCAGGGGCATCAGATACCAAAACTACAGGCACCTCAGGGGGAAGGGAAGGTGGGGCACCTCAGCCAGATGAGTCCACGACGCCAGATCCACAAGGGGCCTCCATGGCCACTGTTCCATCCTGGGGAGTGCAAAGCTACAGTCTCTCAAGTCTCTACAGTGGGTGGGTTGCCCACTGTGCCATCCTGGGGAGTGCAAAGCCACAGCCTCTCAAGTCTCTACAGTGGGTGGGTTGCCCACTGTGCCATCCTGGGGAGTGCAAAGCCACAGTCTCTCAAGTCTCTACAGTGGGTGGGTTGCCCACTGTTCCATCCTGGGGAGTGCAAAGCCACAGTCTCTCAAGTCTCTACAGTGGGTGGGTTGCCCACTGTGCCATCCTGGGGAGTGCAAAGCTACAGTCTCTCAAGTCTCTACAGTGGGTGGGTGCCCACTGTTCCATCCTGGGGAGTGCAAAGCCACAGTCTCTCAAGTCTCTACAGTGGGTGGGTTGCCCACTGTGCCATCCTGGGGAGTGCAAAGCCACAGTCTCTCAAGTCTCTACAGTGGGTGGGTTGCCCACTGTTTCATCCTGGGGAGTGCAAAGCCACAGTCTCTCAAGTCTCACAAGTGGGTGGGTTGCCCACTGTGCCATCCTGGGGAGTGCAAAGCCACAGTCTCTCAAGTCTCTACAGTGGGTGGGTTGCCCACTGTTTCATCCTGGGGAGTGCAAAGCCACAGTCTCTCAAGTCTCACAAGTGGGTGGGTTGCCCACTGTGTCATCCTGGGGAGTGCAAAGCCACAGTCTCTCAAGTCACTACAGTGGGTGGGTTGCCCACTGTGCCATCCTGGGGAGTGCAAAGTCACAGTCTCTCAAGTCTCTACAGTGGGTGGGTTGCCCACTGTGCCATCCTGGGGAGTGCGAAGCCACAGTCTCTCAAGTCAATAACAGTCTCCACTGGTACTGGAGGGGGACTAGTGCCCAGAGTGCTTTGTGCAGCCCTGCCCGACACAGATGCGGGCCTGCCCCTTCCGTCAATGGGCCAGCGGTGCTTGAGACGGCGGTGCCCAGTTCAGCGGTGCTTGAGACGGCGGTGCCCAGTTCAGCGGTGCTTGAGACGGCGGTGCCCAGTTCAGCGGTGCTTGAGATGAACGGCCCAGCGCAGCGGTGCTTGAGACAGCGGTGCCCAGTTCAGCGGTGCTTGAGATGAAGGGCCCAGCGCAGCGGTGCTTGAGACGGTGGTGCCCAGTTCAGCGGTGCTTGAGACGGCGGTGCCCTGTTCAGCGGTGCTTGAGACGGCGGTGCCCTGTTCAGCGGTGCTTGAGACGGCGGTGCCCTGTTCAGCGGTGCTTGAGACGGCGGTGCCCTGTTTAGCGGTGCTTGAGACGGCGGTGCCCTGTTCAGCGGTGCTTGAGATGAAAGGCCCAGCGCAGCAGTGCTTGATACGGCGGTGCCCAGTTCAGCGGTGCTTGAGACGGCGGTGCCCTGTTCAGCGGTGCTTGAGACGGCGGTGCCCTGTTCAGCGGTGCTTGAGACGGCGGTGCCCTGTTCAGCGGTGCCCTGTTCAGCGGTGCTTGAGATGAAGGGCCCAGCCCAGCGGTGCTTGAGACGGCAGTGCCCAGTTCAGCGGTGCTTGAGACGGCGGTGCCCTGTTCAGCGGTGCTTCGGATGAGTGCCCAGTTCAGCGGATCCGCCCATGGCGTGGAGGTCATTCGCCACCTGACCTGTGGCTGGCTGCGCCTTCCTGCCCACCTGGGATGGGGCTGGTGGGGCCCTCCTGGGCTGCAGTACCGGGCCTGTTGGTGTCCTCCTGCCCACCTGGGATGGGGCTTGCGGGGCCCTCCTGCACAGCTGGGCTGCTGGCGGTCTTGTCGGGCGTGCTGCCCTTCCCAGCCTTCCCTGTTCGCCTGTGGCCCTTCCCCACCTTTGGCGGTGTGCCAGCTGGCACCACACTCCCTGCCGGAGCCATGGTAGGGATTTTGGTCCCAGGTGTTTTAGGCCTCTCTCGCCGGCCACTGACAATCTTCGCATGTTTTTGCGGGGGTGGGCTGGCCGCGCTTTGGCTCCCTACTGAACTGGCTGCCCTTGAGGGTGGGGGACTCCACAGTCCATGGCAGACTGTCTTCACAGGGCCCGCTTTTGTGGTGGCTGAGGTGCTGACTGGAGTCCTATTAGATGGACGGGGTGGGGGAGTTGTTGGAAAGAGGTCAAGTTTTGATAGGAAAAGAATTTTAGGAAGAAAGGGACGGGTAGGTGTAGTAGGTATGGGAGTGGAGGAAGAGGTTGTGGTTGTAGGAGTTTGAAATCTGGTGTCTTTGGGTGCAGGTGCTTTGGCTGGAGGCTGTTGTGAAGTGGATGGCTGTTGGGTGGGTGGCTGCCTGCGTTTGTGTAGCTTGGAAGAGGGGGTGACAGACACACTGGGAGAGGACACAGGGGACGTGTGAATGGTAGTGGGGGTGGTGACTGCACGTGTGCGGGGGGTTCTGGTGGGTGTGCTGGTGATGGACGTAGTGGCTGAAGATGTTGTGTGGTGTGAGTGGAGACGTCACACGGAGGGAGGAGGGAGACGAGGAGGAGGGGGACACAGTGGAGACAGTGGGTGTTGGTATATCTGCATGTGGATGTTGCTTGTGTGAATGCTTGTGTGATGTGTGGTGCTTATGTCTGTCTGAGCTTCCCTTGGGTGTTGAGGTGTATGCAGGCTGGTCTGATGGTGTGTCTGGGATAGGCAGAGGTACAGGGGATTGGGTATGGGTGGAGGAAGTTGGAGGGGGGAGGCTAGAGACAGGGACAATTGCTGCCATCAGTGCTGAGGCCAGAGTGTTGAACGATCGCTGATGGGCAGCCTGACCAGAATGAATGCCCTCCAGGTATGCATTACTCTGGTGCACCTCCCTTTCTACACCCTGGATGGCATTCAAAAGGGTAGACTGCCCAACAATGAGCGTCCTCAGGAGGTCAATGACCTCCTCACTGAGGGCAGCAGGGGTGACTGGGGTAGGGCCTGAGGTGCCTGGGGCGAAGGAGATGCCCACCTTCCTGGGTGAGCGGGCACGGGGCAAACCCTGAGGGGCTGCTGGGAGGGCGGTGCTGGTGCGCTGGGTGGCGGCTTTACCTGTTGTTGCGGGGGGCACGGATGTTGCCGCCACCACAAGGGAGCTCCCTTCAGAGGACAAGTCGCTGTCACTGACATCCACACGAGTCCCCGCTGTGGAGCTCCCCTCGCCCTCCGTCTCACTGGTGAATTCCGATTCAGTTGCATGGCCCGCCATGGCCATGTGAGATGCAGCTCCCTCGTGCTCCGATGCCACTTCTCCTCCGCCTGATGATGCTAATGCACAAATGAACAGGAAGACAACAAAAAAGGGGGGTGGGGACAAATAAAGAAATGTTGAGTGCATGCATTGGCGACACTGTTGGCGGACAGGACAGACACAGAAGCCCCCTGCACTACGCTGCGCACTTGGGGTCGACTACGCAATCCGTGGGACATGGCCTACAAGCCTATGGGTGACCTCTGCTCACATACATGACACAGGGCAATGAATAGCTGTACTTGGCACCCTACAGAGGTGGGGGGTGGGGGCACAGGGCCATGCCTTACGGAGGGGCCTAGCCTACAGATATTGCCCTGGCCTAGGGATACCCACAGCCCTCCTCCCCCACCCAGACACCTCCACTGCGCGCAAAGTCACCAGGATTTGATTGTACTCACCCCCTTGTGTCTGCTGTGATGTCTTCACGCGCCCATCCAAATCGGGGTAGGCCACCACCAGGATCCGGGACATCAGAGGGGTCGAAGTACGACTGGCACCCCTCCCACGTTGGGAGGCCATCCCCAGCTGAGCCTCCGCCATCTTCCTGCTCCAGCGTCGGATGTCCTCCCATCTCTTCCGGCAGTGGGTGCCCCGTCTGTGGTGGACCCCCAGGGTCCGGACGTCCTTGGTGATGGCACGCCAAATATCGATTTTCTGGTGGGCGCTGACCTATGTGACATGTACAGGGAGAGAAGAATAATCATCACCTTCTGCATGCTCGATGTGAGTGGCCCCCCCATCCCCACCCTTGCCATGTGGCACATGCTCTCATCTGTCGTTTGATGCATGGCTCAATCGCTCCCCTCACCACCATCTTTCATCCACCCACTCAACACAGGCATTGGCCACAAAGCATGGTCCCAGTGTACTTACCTGTTGGTCTGGAGGACCGTACAGTAGCGCATACTGGGGGAGGACCCCATCCACGAGTTTCTCCAACTCCTGAGCAGTGAAGGCAGGGGCCCTTTCCCCAGTCGCATGAGCCATTTTCTCTTCCAGACCGTGGTCACAGCAGCACTTGCAGTGTAGGTCCTCTCCTGTCGAAGATCAGGTATCGAGTGATTAAGCAGATAGAAAATGGCGGTCACGCCCGCGGCGGTGCGTACCACGGCGGTGCGTACCGCGAACGCCGGTGCACATCATCATTGGCTCCTGAGACCCATAGGGTTCAATGTTAACCAATGCTGCTTTGCGCCACGGTCTTCGACCGCCTACCGCCACGGTGTGCCACACCATCGCATTGACCTCACATCCCATTGTCGCACTTCACAGGTCAGGCAGCCGCCATTTCAAGGGCCCACATGCCTTAATTTCTACTGCGTCACACATACCTAGGCCATGCATCGACACTCATACAAGCCATTCAATGCATTGGGAATCGTGTTATGTGCAAGCTGTGGTTACGTACCTGTTCGCTGTTGTCCTTCATAGGCACCGTCCGCTGGGACATGCGAGGAGATGGAGAAATCTTCCCGTGTACAGACCGCTGGTGGACCTGTCGACAATGGAGGAAAGACATGTCACACTGACATACAGGGTTGACCGAGCCACTATACAGGAACTGTGTGCCCAGCTGGAGCCAGACCTGATGTCACCAATCCGCCAACCCACAGGGATCCCCCCTCTAGTGCAGGTGCTGTCAGTACTCCATTTCCTAGCAAGTGGGTCATTTCAAACAACAGTGGCCATATCATCAGGGATGTCCCAGCCCATGTTTTCCAAGGTGTTGTCCAGAGTGTTGTCTGCCCTGCTCAAACACATGCGGAGCTACATCGTCTTCCCTGAGGTGGGGGATTTGGCTACAGTGAAGGCTGATTTCTATGCCCTTGGACATATACCCAACATCATTGGTGCCATTGATGGGACACATGTTGCTTTGGTCCCCCCCAGCAGGAATGAACAGGTGTACAGGAACAGGAAGAGTTATCATTCCATGAATGTCCAGATGGTCTGTTTGGCTGACCAGTACATCTCCCATGTTAATGCCAAGTTCCCTGGGTCAGTGCATGACGCGTACATCATGCGGAATAACAGCATCCCTTACGTGATGGGTCAACTCCAGAGGCACCGTGTGTGGCTAATTGGTGACTCTGGTTACCCCAATCTGTCATGGCTACTGACCCCAGTGAGGAATCCTTGGACAAGGGCAGAGGAACGGTACAATGAGGCCCATGGCCGTACTAGGAGGGTGATCGAGCGGACCTTCGGCCTCCTGAAGGCCAGGTTTAGGTGCCTCCATATGACTGGTGGATCCCTAATGTACTCACCAAAGAAGGTGTGCCAGATCATCGTGGCCTGCTGTATGCTTCACAACCTGGCTTTGCGACGCCAGGTGCCTTTTCTGCAGGAGGATGGTCCAGATGGTGGTGTTGTAGCAGCTGTGGAGCCTGTGGAGAGTGAAGAGGAGGAAGGCGAAGAGGACGACATAGAGAACAGGAACACAGTAATACAGCAGTATTTCCAATGACACACAGGTAAGAATCCACACCGGCATATTACATATACTTAACCCCTACTACCTCTCTACTGTCTGACCTTTTCCCCCAGTGTATGGTAACTGAGTTGTGACTTTCCCTTCCGATTTCAGAGATGTGGGCCCAACTGCGTGACATCTGCTTTATTTCCCCATGGACTACAGCTGTGTGACAGTGGTATGTTGGCATCACAATGTGAATATGCCATTTGGCACGGTAATGTCTAATACATTTGTACAAATTCACAGCCAGACTCCAGATTGCATGCAATAAGTGTGTTTATTACAGTGCTCTAAATTGGTGGGTGGTTGCAAATCGTTGAGGTGTGATGGTGGAGGATTGTCCATGGCAGAGTCCAGACTATCAGTATCACAGGTGCATTGTCCAGATGCCTGTGGAAAGTGGAGCAGGGGCAGTGTAAGGTTGGACAGGGTGTCAATGTGGGACAGTGGGATGACAATCAGGGAGGTATCCTTTCCTGGCTGGGGTCTTGGCATCTTACTCTGTCTTCTTCCTGGATCTCAGGGCCCGCTTGCGGGGTGGTTCTCCTTCTGCAGGGGGTGTGGTTCTGGTGGCCTGTTGGTCTTGTGTCGGGGCCTCCTGTCCACTAGCGCCAGCGGAGGTGGTAGGCAGTTCTTGGTCCATGCTAGTGTCAGGGGTCCTTTGTGGTCCCACAATGTGGTGACTACCTGATTCAGAGCCACTACGATGGTGCCCATGGCGGAACTGATGTTTCTTAGTTCTTCCCTGAACCCCATATCCTGTTGCTCTTGCAGAAGCTGGATCTCCTGAAACCTGGCCAGGACGGTGGCCATCGTCTCCTGGGAGTGGTGGTATGCTCCCATGATGGAGGAGAGGGCCTCATGGAGAGTGGGTTCCCTGGGCCTGTCCCCCCCCCTGTCGCACAGCAGCCCTCCCAGTTCCCCTGTTTCAGTGGGGCTCTGTCCCCTGGACCGTGTGCCCACTACCACTGCCCCCAGGTCCCTGTTGTTGTTGGGGTGGTGGGTTAACCTGGGTGCCCTGTAGTGGTGGACACACTGCTGATTGACGTGTCCTGGGGACAGAGATATGGGCCCGCTGTGTGGGTGCTGTGCTGGTGTTCCCAGAGGGGGGTAGGTCTGCTGTGGCCTGTGGCTGTCTGAGGGGAACCGACTGTCCAGAGGTCCCCGATGGGCCGGGCTGGTCATCTAGATCCAGGGAGACAGAGCTGCTGTCATCACTGTGGGCCTCTTCTGGAGGTGGAGTGGACATTTATGGACCCTCCTGCGCAGTGACGTGGCGTTCGGGTCCTGCAGGGGTATAAAAGTATGATTATTGCTTCTGTGTGTGCCATAGCGTGCAATGGGTGGGTGCCCGTGTACCCCTGTGCTTGCATTCCTGTGTGGGGGCTTTTGTGACGGTGGTTTGGGGGGGGGATGGGTATGTGCAGTGGGCATGCTTAGGTGATGGGTGTCCATGCTTTGTGGTCGCATGCAGGGCTTGGTGTTGGGATGGGTGGGTTGTGAGGGTGAGACATTTGCAAGGAGTAGGTGTGATGGGGGTGGGGGTATGAGTTGGCATGCTGGTGGGGTGGGGGGGATGAAGTAGTTAAGATTTGACTTACCAGAGTCCATTCCTCCGCCTACTCCTGCGAGGCCCTCAGGATGCAGGATCGCCAAGACCTGCTCCTCCCATGTTGTAAATTCTGGGGGAGGAGGTGGGGGTCCGCCGCCAGTCCGCTGCACCGCAATGTTGTGCCTGGATACCATGGAACGCACCTTCCCCCGTAGGTCGTTCCACCGCTTCCTGATGTCGTCCCGATTTCTTGGGTGCTGTCCCACAGCGTTGACCCTGTCCACTATTCTGCTCCATAGCTCCATCTTCCTGGCAATGGTGGTGTGCTGCACCTGTGTCCCGAAGAGCTGTGGCTCTACACGTACAATTTCCTCCACCATGACCCTGAGTTCAGCCTCAGAAAACCTGGGGTGTCTTTGCGGTGCCATGGGGTGGTTTGGGTGATGTGTGGGGTGGATTGTGTGGTGCTAAGTGTGGTGATGTGTATTGGTGTGTAGTTTGAAGTGCGTGGTAATATTGCTGGGTGACAGTGAATTGCGCGTCTGGGTGCTCGGGTCTCTTTTCTCTGTGCGTGTTCACGAATCTCTAGGAGTGGGGGTTTGTGGGTGATGTGGGTGTGTGTTTTATATTGTGTTGGGTGTGTAGGAGTGTTGTTTGTATGTGTATCAGGTGTGTGTATTTTGAATTATCCAATGTGGCTGTGTTTTGTAAGTGTGTGTGTATTTTGAGCGCGGCGGTGTGTAGCGCCAATGGAATACCGCGGTTGAAAGACCGCCGCGTGGATTCGTGTGTCGTGATAGTGTGGGTGTATTTCTGTTGGCGTGACGGTGGAGGTCTGGTCATCGCCAGTTTCTCGCTGGCCTTTGGTGTGGCGGACTTTTGTGGATGTCTGTATTTTGGCGGTTTGACTGTTGTGGGTCAGAATGACCGTGCCGGTTTACTGCGGCCGTGCCGGTGTTATGGCGGTCTTCTGCACGGCGGTAAGCGCCTTTTACCGCCGAGGTTGGAATGACCACCTAAGTATGTTTACTTTTGTCCCCACCCTTGTCAGAAGACTTACCATCCTTCTTCTTGCCATCCTTGTCACCCCCTGTATAAACTTTTCTGTTCACCCTTGTTCTGACCCACTTGTCTGCCTTCTTTCCCAATTCTTGGGGAGAGGTCAGATCCGAGTCCACTAAGTATTGATGCAACAAGTCAGACACACAGTTGTTCAGAATATGCTCTCTCAGAATAAGATTATACAGGCTTTCATATCCAGATACCTTACTGCCATGTAACCACCCTTCCAAGGCCTTCACTGAACATTCCACAAAATCTGTCCAGTCTTCAGAGGACTCCTTTCTGGTGTCTCTGAACTTAATCCTGTATTGTTCAGTGGTTAAGCCAAATCCATCCAAAAGTGCATCCTTCAATACTGTGTAATTGTTAGCTTCATTTTCTCTAACAGTAAGGAGCCTATCCCTACCCTTTCCAGTGAATGATAGCCACAAAATAGCAGCCCACTGCCTTTGAAGGACCAACTGTACCATATAGGCCCTTTCAAGTGCAGCAAACCACTTGTTGATGTCATCCCCCTCCTTGTAAGGGGGAACTATCTTGTGCAGATTCCTGGAATCATGCTCTCTAACAGGATTACTATCAGGAATACTGCTGCTGCCACCAAGGGGTCCTAACCCCAACCTCTGTATTTCCTTCTCAATGTCTAGGGATTCCCTATCTGAGGCCAGCTGTTGCTGTTTAAGCTTCAGTCTGGTCTCTTCAACCCTCAACTTTTTGAGTTCCCTTTCTAACAAGTTATCCTCAGGGTGGGTGGGTTGGGAATGCTTTGACACAGATGACACATTGGAAACTTCAGAGGGGGCCTGCCCCTAACTGTCTGGACGCTGGTAACCTGGCCTCTAGGAATAAAGGATGCCCTACTGTGATGGGAACCTCTATCACTACCAGTATTACTAGGTGCCCTGCTAGGGGGCAGACCCTTGTCAGAACCCTCCCCAGCTTCCTCAGGGGGTTCCTCTGAATCAGACTGGGAAGCTTCTACTAACCTCTCATTGGATGGGCCAGACTGGTTCTGGTCATCCACCATAAGCATGTTAAACAGAAACTCTTTTGTAGGGTTCTTTCCTATAACTAAACATCTATCTAAGCAGAGACTCCTTAAGCTCTTGTAGTTCAAATTGTCATAAGTAGTATTGACAGTTTTGAGAGTGGAATCAACCACAGACATGATAGCAAAAGGTTTAGAGATAGGGGAAAGAGAGAACAAGTTTTAGAACTTTAGAAAGTACAGAGAAAAACCTTTTTCTAACTTTTAGAAAACTTTTAGAAGTTTTAAGAAACTTTTCAGAACTTTGTAAAAAGTTTTAGAATAGAAAAGCAAACATTTTTGGTTAAGTGTACATACACTGAACTGTTTGGTATATGATTCTCTTATGAAAAGTACAAAATGACAAAGTGGGAAAGCAGTTGCAAGTACTTATCCCACCGCTGCAACACCAATGTAGGAGGCTGGCCTGGCTTGTAGTGGGTACCAAAGGGACTTACACCTTGTGCCAGGTCCAGTTATCCCTTATTAGTAGAAGAGAGGTGTTTCTAGCAGCTTAGGCTGATAGAAGGTAGCTATGGCAAAGCAGCTTAGGCTGAACTAGGAGACATGTAAAGCTCCTACTATACCACTTATATCGTATGCACAATATCATAAGAAAACACAATACAAAGAGTTACTAAAAATAAAGGTACTTTATGTTTATGACAATATGCCACAAGTATCTCAATGAGTACCCTCAGTAAGAAGGTAAGTAATATACACAACTTATATGTACACAAACCAAAATCAGGTAAGTAAGAGTCAGAAAAGTAATGCAAACAGTGTAGAATTACAATAGGTTGCAATAGGAGAAAAATAGGTCTAGGGGCAACACAAACCTTATACTCCAAAAGTGGAATGCGAATCACAAATGGACCCCAGACCTATGGGAGCTTATAGAGGGTCACTGGGACTGTAAGAAAACAGTCAGGGTGTCCAAGATACCCCACCCCAAGACCCTGAAAAGTAGGAGTAAAGTACACCTACAACCCCAAAAGAGCACAATAGTCTTGATAGGGGGATTCTGAAAGAACAACAAACACCAGCAGTGCACTGACAACGGATTTCCGTACCTGAGGACCTGCAAGGCAAGGGGACCAAGTCCAATAGTCGCAACAGTGTCCAGGGGGGGCAGGAGCCCAGGAAACCCCAGAGTAAGGTGCAAGGAAGCTGCCTCCAGATGGAAGAAGCTTGGAGTTCTGCAAGAAAGAAGAGGACTAGGAACTTCTCCTCTGGAGGGAAGATGTCCCACGTCGCGATGAAGCTTGCAGAGGTGTTCCCACGCAGAAATACTGCAAACAAGCCGTGCTAGCTGCAAGGGTCGTGGTAGAGGTTTTTGGGTGCTACTGGGGACCAGGAAGGACCAGGATGTCGCCTTTTGGAGGAGGAGACAGAGGGGACGCTCAGCAACTCAGAGAGCCCTCACAGAAGCAAGCAGCACCCGCAGAAGTACCCAACAGGCACTTAGAAGATTAGTGAACCGGAGTCCACGCGAAGTTACAAAGGAGGGTCCCACGACGTCGGAGACCAACTCAGCGGGTTGTGCACTGCAGGACGGAGTGCTGGGGACCCAGGCTAGGCTGTGCATGAAAGAAATCCTGGAAGAGTGCACTGGAGCCGGAGCAGCTGCAAATCATGCAATACACAGCTTTGCAGTCTAGCGTGGGGAGGCAAGGACTTACCTCCACCAAACTTGGACTGAAGAGTCACTGGATTGTGGAAGTCACTTGTACAGAGTTGCTGTGTTCCAGGGACCACGGTCCTTAGAATGAGAGGGGACCAAGAGGACCGGTGATGCAGTTTTTTGGTGCCTGCGTTAGCAGGGGGAAGATTCCGTCGACCCACGGGAGATTTCTTCGGAGCTTCTGGTGCAGGGTGAAGACAGGCTACACCCAGAGCATGCACCACCTGGAAACAGTCAAGAAAGCCGGCAGGACGAGGTGCTACAATGTTGCAGATAGTCGTCTTGCTACTTTGTTGCGGTTTTGCAGGCTTCCTGCAGCAGTCAGCGGTCGATCCTTGGTAGAAGTCGAAGAGGGAGATGCAGAGGAACTCTGGTGAGCTCTTGCATTCGTTATCTGAAGAATTCCCCAAAGCAGAGACCCTAAATAGCCAGAAAAGGAGGTTTGGCTACCAAGAAAGGAGGATTGGCTACCAAGAAAGGCAAGAGCCTATCAGAAGGAGTCTCTGACGTCACCTGCTGACACTGGCCACTCAGACCAGTCCAGTGTGCCCCCAACACCTCTGTTTCCAAGATGGCAAAGGTCTGGGACACACTGGAGGAGCTCTGGGCACCTCCCCTGGGAGGTACTGGTCAGGGGAGTGGCCACTCCCCTTTCCTTTGTCCAGTTTCGCGCCAGAGCAGGGCTGGGGGATCCCTGAACCGGTGTAGACTGGCTTATGCAGGGATTGGCACCATCTGTGCCCATCAAAGAATTTCCAGAGGCTGGGGGAGGCTACTCCTCCCCAGCCCTTCACACCTATTTCCAAAGGGAGAGGGTGTAACACCCTCTCTCAGAGGAAATCCTTTGTTCTGCCTTCCTGGGCCAGTGCTGCCTGGACCCCAGGAGGGCAGAAACCTGTCTGAGGGGTTGGCAGCAGCAGCTGCAGTGGAAACCCCGGAAAGGCAGTTTGGCAGTACCCGGGTTCTGTGCTAGAGACCCGGGGGATCCTGGAATTGTCCCCCCAATACCATATTGGTATTGGGGTGACAATTCCATGATCTTAGACATGTTACATTGCCATGTTCGGAGTTACCATTGTGATGCTATACACAGGTAGTGACCTATGTATAGTGCACGCATGTAATGGTGTCCCCGCACTCACAAGGACCGGGGAATTTGCCCTGAATGATGTGGGGGCACCTTGGCTAGTGCCAGGGTGCCCACACACTAAGTAACTTGGCACCCAACCTTCACCAGGTGAAGGTTAGACATATAGGTGACTTATAAGTTACTTATGTGCAGTGGTAAATGGCTGTGAAATAACGTGGACGTTATTTCACGCAGGCTGCAGTGGCTCCCTATTGGTGGCAAAAGAAATGCTGCAGCCCATAGGGATCTCCTGGAACCCCAATACCCTGGGTACCTCAGTACCATATACAAGGGAATTATATGGGTGTACCAGTATGCCAATGTGAATTGGTAAATTTAGTCAGTAGCCTGTAGTGACAGATTTGGAAAGCAGAGAGAGCATAAACACTGAGGTTCTGGTTAGCAGAGCCTCAGTGGTACAATTAGGCACCACACAGGGAACACATACAGGTCACATACTATGAGCACTGGGGCCCTGCCTGGCAGGGTCCCCGTGACACAAGGACTAAAACAACATACGTACAGTGAAATATGGGGGTAACCTGCCAGGCAAGATGGTAATTTTGCTACATTGAAATCCTGATTTTATAGTAAGATCAAAAGAACTACCATTCAGTGTGAGAGAAAATACACGGACTGGATGAAATGCACAAGCCTGTATTTAGAAAACCAGATCAGAGCTTGAGAATGACAGTTTAATATTTTTAAGTCTGACAACCTCAGCATGAGCGAGATAATGAAAAAGATAGTTGCAGAGAGGGTGAGAAGCAGCGGTCTGACAATATTGAGCATCAGTTCATCAGAGCCTAGTTTTTGCACATCTGGCCATGAGCTAAACATTATGGACCTAATTCATAAAGACATTTTTGTCCTTTTACAGATGGTTATGACTGAAAATAGCTGGTTTTACTCCTGCTGGTGATTCACAGAAGAACATCTATTAGGTGCCAACCATTTTGCACCTGCATAATTGTCCACACCAACTACATGTGACTACACTTTCATCTCTACCTATATGGTTACATATTCAAAGTAATTAGAGATGAACATTGTTTCCAGGAATAGCATTTCACCCTCAACAGTGCACAGAAAAATGCGGGATTTGATTTGCAAAAACCTTACTGTGGTTTACTGGCCTGGAGTCAACAACCTGATTGATCATGGCTTGGCACACTCTCAGGAATCAAAGATGGAAAGATTTCTTAGTTAGCATCAACGTTTGAAACATATAGAGTCAGAACACCCTAACAACACTGTGGGGAGTGTTCCAAGAAGTGGGCACCAAAAGCAAAGGGCTATTGCTTAGCACCACCAGTGAAGGGCTATTGCTGCTGAGGAGACAAAATAATGATCCCACACACACACTTCCAGACTTAGGGCCCTATTTGGAGTTTGGTGGACGGGAAAGCACATCCACCAAACTTCCGACAGGATGGCCGCAGACTACGCGGTGACCTCCCCGCCAGTGTTGTTAAGAGTTTCATGCTAGGTCAGCGGGCGCAAACCTAAGTAATCGAGCCGGCGGCAATGCTGTAACCTGCAGGGTGTACCATCACCCTCGCAATGATAACTGTCTGCAAAGCAGATAATGATCATTGCAATGGTACTGGCCGGGGGGGGCCTGCACTGCCCATGCCAAGTGCATGGGCAGAGCAGGGGCCTCCATGGGGCCCCCTGCACCAGTTCTCCACTAGCCTTTTCATGGCGGTGCTACCGCCATGAAAAGGCTGGCGGAGAACTAGGTTGTAATCCCCAGGGCAGTGCTGCTTCCAGCTCTGCCCTGGCAGATTAGGACCGACACCAACCTCCAGACCACCGAGATCTCTGAGTATGGTGGAGCTGGCGGTTCCCTGGTGGCCACTGCTAGGGTTGTAATGTGGCGGTTGGACCGACGCATTTGCACCAGTCTGACTGCCATCCGTGAGTCTGGTGATCTAACAAAGCAGTTCACTCACAAAGGACACCATGGAATATGCAGAACAAATGTGAGATTGAGAGAGAAAGTATGGTGGCTAAACATGGACCATTTGGTGGAAGTGGTAAGGACTACTTATTGTGACTGACATGCACACCAACATGTGTGTCCCAAGCTTGAGAAAATCATTGCAGTGCATGGCATATCATCATAGTTGAAGATGGACAATGTACCTCTTTTTCAAGGTAGTGAGTTCCAGTCTTACCTCAGGAGGATAAAACCTCAGAACACAAGTTCAGTCCCTGCTGGCCTCACGCAAAGTATTCTACATTGTATCAAGCAACAAGAGAGCACTGAATGTATGCTATTCAATCTTATTACACATCTTCCACAGTACTCCTCAGTGTACCTCCCATTGTGCACCCCCAACCCTAATGTTTGGCTGACCCATAAAGGACACAATTTCATCATTGCCACAGTGGATCCCTCTCACACTAGATGCAAAGGCATGTCAAAAAAGTCAAGAATGCACAAACCACCAACTCAGCCAAAAGGTGTGGCACAATGCCCTCGAACATCTGTGATGGTGATCAGCTCTTGATTCTGGGGCGACAACTAGGCTGGACATTCTCTACACTAATTGAGAGGGGCCAATTAACAGTTACACTGGATTCTGATGGTTACCCCTGTGTTTCCTAGAATGTGAAAAGGCTTCAATGTTATATTCAGGGTAGCCTTGAACCAAGATAGGATAAGGAGCAGCCTGCACATCAGTCTCAGCTGGTTTAACCCTCAAGAATGAACTAGTAGATGGATTTTCAAATGGTTAGGCACCTAAGCAGAGAGCAGCAGTACCCAACAATTTAGTGATGACAAAGGGTCCCACAAATTCAGGCATGAATTTGGGATGTGAACCAGGGATGTTTAATGTGTAGTAGACATCCAAACCTAGCCTCCTTGTTTGTACTTAGTGGCAGGTCTTTTAATTCTTTAAAAAACAATCTTGTAATTAGCATTGAACTTTGTCAGATTTGAAACTGCAGATTTGTGGATGGAAACCATATATGTAGTAAATTGATGAACAACCTAATGCACTGTGGAGTGACTTATCATAGGCTACTTCTTTAAAAAGAATCCGGGAAACACAGTAATTTTGGCCTTCCATAATAAAGTATTTTAAGAACTGTCTAAGGAACTGATTAAGGCCCTCATTACAGCCCTGGCGGTCGGTGGTAAAGCGGCGGTAAAACCACCAACAGGCCGGCGGTAAAAAAAATGGAATTATGACCATGGCGGAAACCGCCAACATAGACAGCCACTTTAATACTCCGACCGCCACGGAGGTACAAACAAACAGCATGGCGGTCACCGCCAACAGACAGGCGGAAGACAATGTACCGCCCACACTATTATGACAGGCCAATCCACCACCTTTTCAGGGGCGTATTCAACGCAAACAAAAACACGGCGGAAACAGGACTTGGAAGGGAAAACACTCACCTCTACACACCCCATGAGGAACCAGGACGCCACGGAGCCTGAACTCCAAATCCTCCCTGCGATAGTCTTTCTGCTCCTCTACCAGGAGCACAAACGACGGCGGCGGCGACCACGGTGAGTACTGCACCTACAACACAGGGGGGGGGGAGGGAAAAAAGAGTGACACACACATGCAACACGCAACACCCCCACCCCCACCCCCACCCTCACCCACAACAACATAAACACAAATACATGCTGCAACATTACATTTTCACCCCCCAACCCCACCTGGAAGAACGCAATGACAAAAGGAAATTATTGTAACCATTGTAATCAAGAATAATCTATTAGTCAAAAATTTATATACACTATAAACATTTATGTACACCAAGAATTGAAGTCCAGGTACTGCACCTATATAAAATGCATGGGTGAGGCCCACACTCGATCGAAACGGAGAGAACACTGCAGGGGCATCAGATCGAAATAAAACGGGCACCTCAGGGGGAAGGGAAGAGGGGGGCACCTCAGCCACATGAGTGCACGATGCCAGCTCCACGAGGGGGCTCTATGCCCATTGATGTCTCCTGGGGAGTGCAAAGCCACAGTCTCTCAAGTCTCTCCAGTGGGTGGTTTGCCCAATGCTTTATCCTGGGGAGTGGAAAGCCACAGTCTCTCAAGTGGATAACAGTCTCCACTGGTTCTGGAGGGGGCTTTGTGCCCCGAGTGCTTCATCCTGCCAAGGACTGAGGTAGTGGATGTCTTTCTCCACTGGTTCCGGAGGGGGCTTTGTGCCCAGAGTGCTTCATCCTTCCAAGGACTGAGGTAGTGGATGTGATACTCCACTGGTTCTGGAGGGGGCTTTGTGCTCAGAGTGCTTCATCTTGCCAAGGACTGAGGTAGTGGATGTCTGTCTCCACTGGTTCTAGAGGGGGCTTTGTGCCCAGAGTGCTTCATCCTGCCAAGGACTGAGGTAGTGGTTGTGACACTCCACTGGTTCTGGAGGGGGCTTTGTGCCCAGAGTGCTTCATCCTGCCAAGGACTGAGGTAGTGGATGTGACACTCCACTGACGTTGGTGCAACATGCAAGCTGCCCAGGCCCCTGGAACTGACCACCAGCCTCGTACGAATGACCACTGGGGATGGCAGCCATGTCTGCGGTGGTGCCACTGGCTCAGGATGTCGCGGGCTCCTGGCGGTGCTGTTGGCGGGGTCAGTAGCGGCAGTGCTTGCGACGGTCATTGTGGCGGCGGTGCTGGTGGCGGCCTCACTGACTCCGGTGCAGGTGGCTGGCTCACTGACTGCCATGCTGGTGGCTGGCTCACTGACTGCCGTGCTAGCGGCGGTGCTGGTGGCGGACTCACTGACCGTGGTGCTGGCGGCAGTGTCAGTAGCGGTGGTGCTGGTGGCGGGCTCACTGACTGTGGTGCTGGCGGCGGTATCAGTAGCGGCGGTGCTGGTGGCGGGCTCACTGACTGCAGTGCTGCTGAAGATCTCAGTATCTGGGGTGCTGGCGGCGGTGTCCGTGGCGGCGGTGCATGTGGCGGTGCCGGTGGCGGTCTTGTCCGCCGTGCAGGTTGGCGGCGACGTTGACTTGCCTTTCATTTTCAGGCCCTTTCCCACCTTGGATGGTGGCGCAGCTGTCTTGCCACTTCCAACAATTGTCTTGCCTGAGCCCTTGGTGGCAAGTGTCTTGGCCTTCTCCCTCCAGGATGTGGGCAACTTTTTCTGTTTTGGAGGTGGGGGGATGTCCTTGGCCTCGCTCCTTGGGACACTGGCAGCCCTATTGCTTGGTGCACTCCAAAATCCGGCTATTGCTGGCACCACTGTGCCCGGTGATGTGGTGGCTGAGGTGCTGGGTTGGGACCTAGAAAGGCGGGCCCTGGGGAACGGACGGGGGGGTGTAGGGAAGAGGTCATCATTTGATAGGAAAAGCTTTTTAGACACACTGGGACGGGTAGATGGAGGGGGTTTGGGAGTGGAGGAAAAGGTAGTGGTTGTAGGAGGTGTTCGTTTGCTGACTTTGGGTGAAGGTGCATGGGCTGGAGGCTGTCGTGAGGTGGATGGCTGTTGGGTGGGTGTGTGACTACGTTTGTGAACTTTGGGAGGAGGGCTCACAGACACACTGGGAGGGGACACAGGAGATGTGTGAATGGTAGTGGGGGTGGTGAGTGCACGTGAGCGGTGTGTGGTGATGGGCATGCTGGTGATGGAGGTAGTGGATGAAGATGTAGTGCATGCAGGTGTGAGTGGAGACGTGACAGGGAGGGAGGAGGGAGATGTGGAGGAGGGGGACACAGTGGAGGCAGTGGATTTGGTATGTGTGCATGGGTATGATGCTTGTGTGAGTGCCTGTGGGATGTGTGGTGCTTATGTTTGCCAGAGCCACCCTTGTGTGTTGATGTGTGTACATGCTGGTCTGAGGGTGTGCTTGGGATAGGCTGAGGTACTGGGGAGTGGGTCTGGGTGGAGGAAGTTGGAGGGGGGAGGCTGGACACAGGGACAATGGCTCCCATCAGTGCAGAGGCCAGAGCCTGAAATTCTCGCTGTTGGGCTGCCTGGCCAGAATGAATGCCCTCCAGGTATGCATTTGTCTGTTGCAACTGCCTCTCTACAACCTGGATGGCATTCAGAATGGTAGACTGCCCAACAGTGAGGGATCTCAGGAGGTCAATGGCCTCCTCACTGAGGGCAGCAGGGCTGACTGGGGCAGGGCCTGAGGTGCCTGGGGCGAAGGAGATGCCCAACCTCCTGGGTGAGCAGCCATAAGACACACGCTGAGGGGCTGCTGGGAGGGCGGTGCTGGTAGGGGGGTGGAGGCTGTACCTGTTGATGCGGGGGGCACAGAGGGGCCCGCCACCGCAAGGGAGCTCCCATCAGAGGAGGAGTCGGTGTCGCTGGTCTCTGCTCCTGTCCCCACTATGGAGCTCCCCTCGCCCTCTGTCCCACTGGTGACTTCAGACTCCGTTGTCTCACCCTCCAGGGCCATGTCGGATGCAGCTCCCTCCTGCTCCGGTGGCACTGCTCCTCCACCTGATGATGCTAATCCACACAACAACAGGGAGACCATAAAAAGGGGGGGAAGAAAGACATGTTCAGTGCATGCAATACCGCTACCGTAGGCTGGGTCTGGTGGCTTAGTGGACTAATGCGTCCATTGTAGGGGCCTGTGTTTGACCTCATGGTCACAGGTTCAAATCCCGGCAGGTTCACTCAGCCTTTCATCCAAAATTCTGAGGTCCATAAAATGAGTACCATTGAGTTGGGTAACAATAAACATCTGTTATTCAGCGCCAAGATGCCTGCGGGTGAACGTGCGCTTTACAAATACACATGTTATGTTGGCAGACACTACAGACACAGCAGCCCTCTGCACTACGCCATGCACTTAGAGTTCCCTAATTAATCACAGGGACATGGGGTACATGGCCTATGCCTGATTGCTGCACACATGGAAGTCACAGGAGCCTGACTAGGTGTGGATGGCTCTTACCACTGGTGGGGTTGGGGTGCCACTTAGCCTGTCTCACAAAGGGTCCTTGCCTACAAAGCTCGCCCTAGCCTAGGGGAACCCACTGCCCACCTCCCCCACCCAGACACCTCCAATGCGTGCAGAGTCAGATGGATGTGACGGTACTCACCCCCTTGTGGCTGCTGTGATGCCCTCAAGCGACCATCCAACTCCCTATACGCCCCCACCAGGATCCCGAAAATCAGGGGGGGTCATGGTGCGATGGGCACCCCTCCCACGTTGGTGGGCCATCCTCAGCTGGGCCTCCGCCGTCTTCTTGCTCCAGTGGCAAATGTCCTCCCATCTTTTATGGCAGTGGGTGCTCCATCTGTGGTGGACCCCCAGGGTCCAGATGTCCTTGATGATGGCACGCCAAATATCCTTCTTCTTTTGGGTGCTGACCTACAGGAATAGTACTGGGGAAAAGAAAAAACTTTAACCGTCCAGACTGTCAAAGTCATTGTCCCATGTTCCCACCCTTGCCCTGACGCAAATACACTCACTGTCCGATCATGCAGGCCTCATTCCCCCCCCTCATCCACACCACCCCAAACAGGCATTGCCCATACAGCATGCTCACAGTGTACTCACCTGTTTGTCTGGAGGACCGTAGAGTAGCGTGTACTGGGGGAGGACCCCATCCACTAGTTTATCCAACTCCTCCAATGTGAAGGGAGGGGCCCTTTCCCCAGACACATGAGCCATTGTCGCTTCCAGACTGAGGTCACAGCAGCACTTGCAGTGTAGGTCCTCTCCTGTCGAAGATCAGGTATCAAGTGAGTAAACAGATAGAAAATGGCGGTCACATCAGCGGCGGTGCGTACCTTCACCGCTGGCGTACATCGTCATTGGCTCTTGGGACCCATAGGGCCCAATGTTAACCAATGCAGGATTGTGCTGCGGACTTCGACCGCCTACCGCAACGGTGTACATCGCCAACGCAGTTACCTCATATCCCCTTGTCCCACATTACAGGTCAGGCAGCTGCCATTTCAGGGGGCCACATGGCATTACTTTTAAATGCGTCACACACATCTAGGCCTTGCATACACACAAAGACAGGCACATAGTGGATTGACAAATGTGTGCAATAAAATTGTTTTTTTACTACCTCAGTGTTGGCTGACTCTGTGCTCGCTGTTCTCATCCATAGGGCACGTCCGCTGGGGCAGGTGAGGAGATGGTGGCATCCTCTGGTGTACAGACCGCTGGTAGACCTGTCGACAATGGAAGAGAGACATGTAATAGTCACCTACAGACTTGATCGTGCCACAATCCAGGAACTGTGTGCCCAGTTGGAGCCAGACCTGATGTCAGCTATCCGCCATCCACAGGAATCCGCCATCTAGTGCAGGTCCTGTCAGTACTCCGTTTCCTGGCAAGTGGGTCTTTTCACACAACAGTGGCCATAGCATCAGGGATGTCCCAGCCTATGTTCTCAAACGTGTTGTCCAGAGTGTTGTCTGCCCTGCTGAAACACATGCGCAGCTACATCGTGTTCCCTCAGGTGGAGGATTTGCCTACAGTGAAAGGTGACTTCTATGCCCTGGGACATATCCGCAACATCATAGGTGGCATTGATGGGACACGTGGCCTTGGTCCCCCCCCCACAGGAGTGAACAGGTGTACAGAAACCGGAAGAGCTACCATTCAATGAATGTGCAGATGGTGTGTTTGGCTGACCAGTACATCTCCCATGTGAACGCCAAGTTTCCTGGCTCACTGCATGATGCTTACATTCTGAGGAATTGCAGCATCCCTTATGTGATGGGGCAAGTCCAGAGGCACCGTGTGTGGCCAATAGGTGAGGACAAGGACCCTATACCCTGTGAATAGTTGTCTGGATCTGGGGTTGTCCCTAAGGGTTAGTGTGTGTCTAACAGTTGTCCCTCGACATTTGCAGGTGACTCTGATTACCCAAACCTGTCATGGCTACTGACCCCAGTGAGAAATCCCAGGACAAGGGCAGAGGAACGCTACAACGAGGCACATGGGCGAACTAGGAGAGTGATAGAAAGGACCTTCAGCCTCCTGAAGGCCAGGTTCCGGTGCCTCCATATGACAGGTGGTTCTCTGTACTACTCCCCACAGAAGGTGTGCGAGATCATCGTGGCCTGCTGTATGCTGCACAACTTGTCATTGCGACGACAGGTGCCTTTTATGCAGGAGGATGGTCCACAAGGAGGTGTTGTGGCAGCTGTGGAGCCTGTGGACAGTGAAGAAGAGGAGGCAGAAGAAGAGGATATCGACAACAGAAACAACGTGATTCAGCACTACTTCCAGTGAGACACAGGTAAGAAGACATCACTGCCTCCTACATCTGATAAAATTGTTAGACCTATCATATGTCTGTCACTTTCACCCATTGTATGGACCCTGACCTGTCACTTTGCCTTTCTATTTCACAGATGTGGGTCCCACTGTGTGACGTCTGCTATGTTACCTCATGGGCTAGAGCTGTGTGACATATGTATGTTGACAGTACAATGGACATTGCTATTTTCCTCAGTTATTGCAAATACACATTTGTGAAAGCACAGACTGACTCCAGATTGTTTTGTGATTCAAGGGTGTTTATTTAAGTGCACATTAGTGGAGGGGATTGTAAAATGGTCAGGGGTGATGGTGGAGGAATGCCTATGGCAGAGCCCAGTTATTTGTCTCACAGGTGCATTGTCCAAAGGGGCATAGGAAGTGGAGCTAGGGCAGTTTAAGGATGGACAGGGTGACAAAATGGGACAGGAGGATGACATTCAGGGTAGTCTCATTTCTTGGCTGGGTCTTGGCATTGTTCTCTGTCTTTGTCCTGGATCTCAGGGACCGTTTGCTGGGTGGTTCTCCATCTGCAGGGGGTGGGGTGCTGGTGTCGTGGTCCTGTGGTGGTGCCTCCTGTCCACTAGCGCCGGCGGAGGTGGTGGGCAGTTCATCGTCCAGGCTAGTGTCAGGGGCCCCTTGTTGTGCCACAGTGTCCCTCCTGGTGTTCACAAGGTCCTTCAGCACCCCTACAATGGAGACCAGGGTGGTGTTGATGGACTTGAGTTCCTCCCTGATCCCCAAATACTGTTCCTCCTGCAGCCGCTGGGTCTCCTGAAACTTGGCTAGTACCGTTGCCATCGTCTCCTGGGAATGATGGTACGGTCCCATAATGTTGGAGAGGGCCTCGTGGAGAGTGGGTTCCCTGGGCCTGTCCTCCCCCATCGCACAGCAGACCTCCCAGTTCCCCGTTTTTCCTGTGCCTCTGTCCCCTGAACCGTGTGCCCACTGTCACTGCCCCCAGGTCCCTGCTGTTCTTGGGTTGGTGGGTTTGCCTGGGTTCCCTGTAGTGGTGGACACACTGCTGCTTGACGTGTCCTGGGGACAGAGGTATGGGTCCGCTGGGTGGGTGCTGTGCTGGTGTTTCCTGAGGGTGGAGGCTCTGTGATGGCTTGTGACTGTGTCAGGGGAACCGACTGTCCCGAGATCCCAGATGGGCCGGGCTGGTCGTCTAGATCCAGTTGGACAGAGCTGCTGTCATCACTGTGGGCCTCTTCTGGGGGGGGGGTGGACATGTCTGGAACCTTCTGTCCGGTGATGTTGGGTAGGGGTCCTGCAGGGGTGTAAAGGCATGATTATTGCATCTGTGTGTGCCATTGTGTGCAATGGTTGGGTGACCCTGTACTCCAGTCTTAGATTCTTGTGTAGGATCTTGTGTGATAATTGTTTTGGGGTCTGTGTGGATATCTGTAGTGGACATGCTTTGGTGATGGGTGTCCATGCTTTGTTGTTGCATGCAGGGCTTGGTGTTGGGATGGGTGGTTTGTGATAGTGGGACATATGTGAGGTGTTGGATTGATGGGGTGAGGGTGAGGGTGGGGGTATGTGATAGCATGCAGGAAGGGTGGGGGATATGGTAGTTAAGATTTGACGAGAGTCCATTCCTCCAGCTACTCCTGCGAGGCCCTCAGGTTGCAGTATAGCCAAGACCTGCTCCTCCCATGTTGTTAGTTGTGGGGGAGGAGGTGGGGTCTGCCGCCAGTCCTCTGAACTGCAATCTGGTGTCTTGAGACCACGGAACTCACCTTCCCCGTAGGTCGTTCCACCTCTTCCTGATGTCATACCGTGTTCTTGGATGCTGTCCCACTGCTTTGACCCTGTCCATGATTCTGCGCCATAGCTCCATCTTCCTAGCTATGGAGGTGTGCTGCACCTGTGATCCGAATAGCTGTGGCTCTACCCGGATGATTTCCTCCACCATGACTCTGAGCTCCTCCTCAGAAAACCTGTGGTGTCTTTGCGGTGCCATGGGGTGGTGTGGGTGATGTGTGAGGTGGTGTGTGTTATGATGTGTGAGGGGATGTGTTTGTGTGTGTTGTGTGAGGTGCGTGGATGTTGTGTGATTGATGGTGTTGAGTGCCTGTGGATGCTAGTTTGTTGATGGTGGTGTCTCTCTCTGGCCTTCTGTCACAATTCTGGTCGTAAGGGTTTGTGGGTGATGTGGGTGTGTGTTTTATATTGTATTGGGTGTGTGGGTGTGGTGTGTGTATGTGTATCAGGTGTGTGTATTTCGATTTGTCCAATGTGGTTGTGTTTTGTAAGTGTGTGTGTATTTTGAGCGCGGCGGTGTATACCGCCAATGGAATACCACGGTTGAAAGACCACCTCATGGAATCGTGGGTCGTGATAGTGTGGGTGTATTCCTGTCGGTTTTGTTATCGCCAGTTTATCACTGACCTTTGGTGTGGCAGACTTGTGTGGGTGTCTGGATTTTGGTGGATTCCGAGCTGTGAGTCATAATAGCTGTAGCGGAATTCCGCGGCCGCAGCGGTGTGTTGGCGGTCTTCTGCACGGCGGTAAGCGGTATTTACCGCCAATGTTGTAATGAGTGCCTAAATCTTTTGGTCTGCCCACATTTCTGAGGCTGATGACTTGTTAATTTTGAGTACCCATCTGTTGCAATGGAGTGTTCTAAAAGTTTGCTGTGAACTGAGATCCTCTGTCCATTATCATCCCTTCAGACAGTCCTGTAACCTTACACTATTTATCAGAAACGTTGTAGCTAGTTTAGGACGGTGAGCAATCAAAGGTACAAAATGTGCGAACCAGGTGAAGTAGTCTATCACAACTAAAAGTGGTATAAAGCCCTTTGAAGGTGGCAGGTCTGCTATGAAATCCATGACGATATAAACCTACAGTTGATGAGGAACAGATAAAGGTTACAATAATCAAATCGGCCGCTGCTGTTCAGATTTCGCCAGAACACATATCACACAGTTCCTTACATATATAGTTTATATCCTTATTTAGTTTGTGCCACCAAAAATGCCTGAGAATGAACTGAGAGGCCGGCCTCATCCCAGGGTGGTCTGCTGTTGGGGAATTATGACACCAAAAGCATATCAGTTCTTGTAAACTACTTTCTGTAACAAAAAAACACTGGGGTGGAGCTTCTCGTATCCATTATTTTACTGACATTTTTCTTTAAAATCTCATGAATTTGTTCCAAGAAAATGTCTGCCTTTATGTATAGGCTCTGGATTGCAAAATTGTAACGTATTAGTCCCTTGTAGCCTACAGCTGTCATAGCAGGAAGGAAGAGAGCATTGGCCCTTCCCTGTGTTTTCCCAGGGCGAAATGAGATTTCATAGTGAAAATTGTAAAAAGACCTTCCATTGAGCATGACTGGGATTACAGCATCATATAGATTTTAAAAATCCTCATTTTTGTGGTTGGTTCACCGTTATCTTGTGTTCAGCATCTTCTAAGTAATGCCCCTAATGGATTAAAGCCTACTTAATGGCAAACAGTTTTCCTTTACAGATTGTTTAGTTTACTTCTGAAGAGGAACATGTATGGTAAAGAAATCAACAAGATGAAGTTCTTCTGTCTCATAGTTATGTAGTGATAAGTATGTTCTTATGGCATGAAAAAA
This sequence comes from Pleurodeles waltl, assembly GCF_031143425.1. NCBI lineage: Eukaryota > Metazoa > Chordata > Amphibia > Caudata > Salamandridae > Pleurodeles > Pleurodeles waltl. The sequence goes on along the minus strand of NC_090439.1, from coordinate 1,009,936,945 downwards.
GGCATCTGTTTCCACGATGAACGGTAGGTTGCAGTCTGGATGTCAAAGGACTGGAGCTCCATGGATTATGCCTTGCTTGGTTAGCTGAGTTACAGTCCACACAGTTTGAGAATATTTGCAAAGGAACTGTCTGTAAACGTTGCCAAAATGTAAGCATTTTTGGATGTTGCTTACATTTCTAGCCAGAGGCCACTCCAGCAGCACTTTTACTTTAACTAGATACATTTGTATTCCATTTTCTGATATGATGAATAAGAGAAAGCTGATGTAAGATTTTTCAACTTCGTATTTTTTGAACTTTGCATTTAAGAAATGCTTCCTCAAGCTAGATAATGTTTCCATTAAATGTGTGCAATGTTCTTTCAGTGAATCCAAGAAGGTATTGTTGTGGCATATCTCTACATAATATTCCAAGATGTCCCTAGAAGTATTGTTTATGAAATGCTGAAATGCTGCTGGGGCAATGTAAAGACAGACCAGAATGACCAAATACGCAAAATATACATACTTGATGTTAAATGCTGTTTTCCATTCACCCTCTTTACAAATCTGTACTAAATTGCGCCCTCCTAATAGATCTGACTTTGCAAAGACTACTGCTGTTTTAGTTTGGTCCATCAAGACACAAATGAGAGGCAAGGGGCAGCTGTTATGTATGGCATGTTGTTCAATTCCCTATAATTCACACAAGGTTGCCTTCAAGTTTTGCTACAGAAAAGTAGGTGAAGAAGAGTGCCTGATAAAACCTGAGCCCAATCAATGACAGCATTTTGTTTTCTAAGCCACTCCGGGACATCGTTTTTTATAGGTTTTGCATCGTCAAATAAGGTGATGTAGGGTGATGCAAAACCTATAATGAGATTTATCAATCCATGCAAGTCCACCCTGCATGGCCCTGCGTGGCTTGGTAAATCTAGTATAATACAAGGCAGCCAAAGTGTTACATATGTGGAGGGTGGGTGTTCCCATGCATCCACCCATGTATTCTGACAAATTCCCACATTTGTCAAGAGTGGTAGATCTAGGAATACGTCAGAGTTATACGCATTCCCACAAGAGGCGCAATGCAGAGAAATATTTTTATTTCGCCTCATTGTTTACTCTTTTCACGCACACCTAGAAAGAGTAAAATGTCTCTGAGGATTGTTTTTGTGCAGGGTGGTGCCCCTCCCTGCACAAAACAATCCTGCCTACACCAATGGTGCAAGGGTGCCTGCGTTGGTGGTAGGCAGCATATTGTATGCCAGAGCAGGCAGAGATCAAGGATGCGTTGTATAATTTTATATAAGGTGCATTCCTGCCTTCTCCCTTTCATGCAACGCAGCAAAATGGTTTGCTTTGCTACACTGTTTGAAAGTTTGTTAAATATGCCCCTCAGAGTTCAACATTACTGTAAAAAATTGTGTATAAAAAAAGGTCTGAGATCATGAATTCCGGATGTCTAAAAGATGTGGCCATTAGTACAGGCAGAGTCTCTTGACTGATATCGCCAGAGGTTAATGGTGTTCTTTTGATGAGTCTTTCAGCCTCCTTTCTTGAGTTGAAATTTCAGCAATTTACTGGAAAGAATAATCCATTAAGCATCTGGATGCTCCACAGTCAATCAAAACTAGGAGCAAAAAAGACCCCCCAATGTGGTAAGTTCGGGCAAATAGTAATACAAACCTGACATGGGTTTGCGGGATAATGACGGGAATGCCAGCTTTCCTGCAAATAATGCCCTGACTTTCCACAATATAGGCATGATCCTTCTTTTCTGTGTTCTTTCACAAATTTCCTATTTGCATAGGCTCTTCTCAACTGATTTTACCCTGTGTGGTACAGTTAGCATCACTGAACATTGTATCAACTACATTCATTCTGTCGTACAATTGTTCCTCTGTGTTTTTTTAGGAGATAAATCAATCAGTGCCTCTGTTTGGTTTCCAGGCTTTAAATTATACTCTGATTCGACTGACATAGCGGACCCACCATAAGCAAAATAAGAGGCAGATCTGTGGGAAACAGTTCCACTGGTCAGATACAAGTACAGTTGTGCGCAAACCAAGCTACTTTCCATTAACTACAGATACAAACTCATCCACTTTACATTTTTTCACAGACTTTATCCCTCTTCCATCTTCTTATATAAAATTGACTTCACCAAATTCCTGCAATGTGTATGTTGTGGGCGGAGTCCGTTGAATTTTTCCACCTGGCGTGGAAGTACCCAATGAAAGCAACATACTGGACAAAGATAGCATGCAAAGCTAGGGAGATCGCCGAGGCCACATTTCAATGCTTCCCCTGGGCGATTTGGCTGAGAAGTAATAAACTAATTCCAAGGTTGGTTAGACGACTGGTGGCGACAAGGATGCTGCTGGCGAAGCAGACACTTGCAATGACTTGGATGAAACGCCTCGCCCCAAATACTTCGGATTGGCTGAAAGATGTAGTCTTCAGTGTTATATGCCTCAAACTTTGCACCTCAAGTTTAAGGACAATGCATGCTTGTATTTACATACTGTTGTAAAAGATTCCTTGAGTGCCTGCTCTGTGACTTGTGATATCTTTTGATGGGTGCACTGTTGCCAAATGTGGCTTAAACCATTGTTTGTCTATATATTATTTTGCGTGCTGCAATGACTTGAATCCTACCTCACACCAAAGAGATGCTTGTTTTGTATTTCTAACTATAAAAAAAATCAATCAGTGCCTCTGTGCTTCTAGGTTTCACTACAAGAGAAAGTGCGCCCTAGAACCTTTCCTTTAAACAGTGTTTAAAAGCTGCAGCAGCATCTTCATCAGTCCACCTAGATGCGGCATTTAATTGCTAGAAATGGCGCCCATGATGAATCTGTCCTTAGAACTTTGGCATAACGTGAGTGATCAAGAAAGGGCTGACTGAGTGGTCTGCTTTTTTACATGTGAGTTGACTTAGGAATCCTTCACAGTGTTTAAGTACAGGAATATCCCCACTTTTGTCCGGGCTAATGCCTCATTAGTGAGGTTGGTTGAGATGAATGTAATCTTAGCTTGATCATTAGAAAATACATGAAGTCGAATCAGGAAATACAATATAAATTGTGCCAAAAAAGAGCAAAGATTACATATTTTTGGGGGTTGCTAAGTGAGATGTCCTAACACCTATATCTCCTCTCCAACTAGGACTCTACAGAGACCCACTAGAACCGGAGGTGAAGAATGTGCTAATATAAGCAGACTTGAAAGCTGAAGTACTCAGAGGGGAGATGTTGCTTCGATTACTTACAGGTAATAGCATTACTCTGAGCCCTTCTCTCACTGTGATGAATTACTAACATGAGGCCCTTGTGCCTTACTTCACAACCTCCTCAATCTATAAAAAGTCCCCTCCTTACTTTCTGTTTCTTACCAAGCCCATTCTATCACACAGTTGGACTGAACAGCACTGCTGGAGAAGGGTCTAATTCATCACCGCGAGAGAGGGACTCAGAATAATGCAATTACTGGTAAGTAATCAAAGCATTACCTCCTTGTCCCTCTCACCGTGATGAATTACTAACATGAAATGTACCCAAGCCACAAACTGGACCAGGATAACTGAATGCTCATGGAGAAAACAAACTTTAATAAGACACAAAAAACTGTTACAACACAGATGCCAACACTTCAGAACCCAAAAGATTAGGAACCTCTGGTTCCTGCACTAACAGATAGTAGTTAACAAAAGTAGATGGGACTGCCCAAGTGGAAGCCCAACAAATTTCTAGCAGTTCCCCCATGAAGGTTGACATGCCCCGAGTGGACCTCTCCTGCATCCCAAGAGGAGACAACATACCAAACTGCTTGTAAGCCAAAAGAATCCCAGATCTGATCCACCTGCTCCAGGTCTGAGTAGAAGGCTTACCGCCTTTACGAGCTGGACCAAAATTAGCAAACAAGGTGGCGGAAACCTTGAACTCCTTCACCCTCTCTAGGGAGATCAACCTGCTCTTCTAACATCAAGAGAATGAAGAGCCACCTGCTCAGTAGACTGAGGGTGTGGAGAAAACACCAGGATAATCACTTTCTGCTGCAGATGAAACATGGACTTCATTTTTGGGACAAACCCAGGACCCAATCAAAGGAGAATCTGGGAGGAGGGCAATAATGAGTGGGACTTGGGCCAACAACCATCACCAGGATGACAGCCAAACCACCAGAGGTCCTAGGTGATGTAGCATCACAAATGCCTTTGAGGTGTGCGACAGTAGACAGACCACTGGTGTCCCCTTGTCAGAGAGGGTCAACAGCACAGTCTCTGACCACACCTTCATCATCATAGCAGCTCAAAGACTAGATTCGGTGACTGTATGAAACATCACATACTGTTGATATAACCCTGTTGGGTTCTGTTCAGATCTATGGTCGTATGAATAGTGTCAGCACCTACATAAGGACACATGATGCACAGCCCATGTGGCCTAAAGCCTGGCACAACAGAAGGGTTAAGTAAAGGGAAGTGGAGCGCTGAAGCTGAGTTTCGATGCCTAATATCTGAGTGTGGTGTAGTCTGTAATGATCAGAAGCCAGGCCCTCAGTGCTGGCCTAGGTTGTACAACCCACAAGAGTCACCAAAGACACTCAAGTCAGGCAAACATCACAACATTTCATTTAGCAATATGCTGTAAGAAAGAAAGCTGGATTCCATTACAAACACAGTGCTAAATAAATGCATATTGTTTCAACAGAGACCAATTGTATATGTTTTATATGTAGAAAAGTTTTAAAATAAGTACCACAACTAGCCGAAAAAGAATCACTATCCCCAGTAAAAAGAAACTCTATTCAAAATCTACCCACAAAAAAACAAGGCCTATTACATAAACTTTGTAAACTTTTTCATGGAAACTTCATTTGAAATCAGTCACAATGTGTTTTTTTCATGACTCTTTAATAGAGAATATTAGCAGACTGATATCTGTCTGTGGTTTTATTTATTTATTTTATTTACTGTATTTATAAAGCGCTCCAATCACCCCAGGTGGATATCACAGCGCTGGGTCAAGGTTTACATAGCTCCATGCACTAAAATCCCTATAGGGCAAATAGCAAAGTGTTCAACCTCTCCCTAAACTTGAAGTGGGTGAGTGGGTGCATGAGGATGTCAGTATGTCTGTAAGTGGGTGTGTGACAGTCTAAGTGGGTGTGCGAGTGGGTGCATAAATGTCTGCGTGGGTCTGAGTGGGTGCGTAGGAGTCTGACTGGGGCTCCGAGTGAGTGCAAGAGGGTCTGAGTGGGTCTGTGAGTGGGTACATGAGAGTCTGAGTGGATCTGTGAGTGGGTGCGTAAGTGTCTGAGTGGGTGTGTGAGTGGGAGAATTGATTGAAAGAGGGAAAGAGAGAGAAAAAGGGAGAGAGATAGAGTTTTTAGGCTTTGATGTCTGATATACTTAGAATGAGATATTTCTATCCAAATAAAAAAAAAAAAAATGTTATATATATTTTTTTAATTATATATATATATATTTTATTTAAAAAAATGGTAATGAGTCCAGCGGTATTCAAGCACTGAGCTATTGGGGTTTTGATTTAACATTTTTTTTCAGCCCTTCAAGGGCTTTCTGGGACTGTGAGGGAGCCCTCAAGGGCTCCCCCGCTGTCCCTCCTTATTTATTTATTGATTTATTTTTTCTAAATTTTTGTTTTTAATAAAATGTCCCTTATGGGCTACCCAATGCTGCAGCAGTGCTATTTCTTTAGCAGGCACGGAGCTGCTTTGACAGAAGCTCTGTGCTTGCTGAAGCATTTCATCTCTGTTCCCTGCATGCGTGCAGAGGACAGAGATAAAAACCTGCTTTAAAGGTCCTGCTGTAAAACAGCAGAGTGTTTGCTGTGGCTTGGCTGCAGCACTGCAGCCAAGCTACAGCAAACAGCTATGTCCCCGTGGTGGGCACCCCGAGACAATACAGGGGTGATCCCCAGTGGCTCCATGAGGGGTGCTGTGCGGACCCCCTCCAACAAGAAAGTAGCCTCAGGGAAGTGGTGGTCCCCAGGGTGTAGGGGGACCACAGCCCCTCCCTTTAATTAAATTGATGGCCCCCTGCACTTACTCTTGCTCTCCGCCAGCCTTTTCATGGTGGACTGACGGAGAACAAGGTTGTAATCAGCAGGGTGTCGCTGACTTTAGCGCCGCCCTGGCTGATTACAACCAGGACTGCCGTCAGCACATCTGGATCACTTATCCTGGCGGGGACATCGATAGGTTGGTGGGTAAGCCCGCCAACCTTGTAATATGGCAATCCGACTGCCACCGCGAGGCTGGCGGTCGTCAGACCACCATCTTCATATTAAGGCCCTTAGACTTTTGGCCTAAGTTTAGACCAAAAGTCTAAGTTTGCGAATTTTTGGTATTCAGAAAGGTAAATTACGAGTATTATCTTTACGTCTGCACTCAAGGCAGAATCTCTCCCCCTGGGGCAGAATCTCTGCACTCGGGATCCACCCGGGTGCAGAGAGTACAATTAGAGTGCGGAGATTACACTCTGGGTGTGGAATGGAATCTCCACACTCGGGCGGAGATTCCGCTCTGAGTGCAGACATAAAGATACTACTCGTAACTTACCTTTGTGGATACCGAAAATCATAATCTTAGGGCCTCATTTTCGAGGCCCGTGGCGCAGGGTGGCGCATGTGTCTTGCTACGCCACCCTGTGCCACCAGGAAAGGGCAGAAATGCGTTGTGTCTACAAGATACAGTGCATTTCTGACCTCTTCCCTTGCCCTGGAGCACAAATTGCTGCCTAGCACCAAAGGTGCTGTAAAAATCTGACACATTCCCAGACTTGTAAATCTGGAAATGTGTCAGATTCCTTCAGGTCCCATGGGTGTTACATGGGAATACCCCAAGCAACACCCATGGAACACCCCTTTCACACAGTATTATTCATGCAGGGTGGCTTTGAATGGCCTTGTAAATATAGGCTGGCACACTGCGCAACCGGAGGGTAAGAAAATTGACACTCCTGTGGTGCAGGGTTCCTGCCATGAAAAGGATGGATGAAAGGCAGAGTTGGGGGCCACAGAGGGGCCCCCTGCCAGCACCCTCGTAATGTGCACTGTCTGCTAAGGCTGCTGAGCAGTGAATGCATTAACATTGGCCTTGGCTTCCTGATACAATGTCTCTGCCGTCCAGCCTGGTGGAAACATTGAAATAAGACGGTGGTCAGGCCAGTGGCCTGATGGCTGCCTCACTGCCGCTGTATTGGATTCGGTCGGTCAGAGCGCCAAACTCGTAATCATCCCTAAAGTGATGATTTATGATGTGATTTCATTCCTGGGGTCTGAACACTGAACAACCACTCTAAAAATGCTAAAAGAGATTAGGGGGCTGATTACGAGTTTGGTGGTCCTGCGACCGCCATGTTGGAGGTGGCGGTCGAACCACCAATGGTCTGGCAGAGTGGACCTCCGTAGCATGAGCTTGGTGGTTGTACCCACAGAAGACCGGCAGCGGTTCGCCGGCAACACCAGACAGCACAGATGACTATGGTGGAGTCTGTGTTTTTGCCAGACCCATTAGAAGGTTGCACACTGTCAAGGTGACCGTGGCGGTCCAACCACCAGGAGGAAGCTGGCAGAAGCAAACATTATAAAGGGAGGCACTCACCTGCAGGCAGCCTCACACGTCCAGAGCCGCCATGGAGCCCTTTGCAAACGTCATTCCACTGCTCATCCAGAGACAACTAAATCAACGTCAATGTGGGCAACACCAACCGTAAGTACACACACCTACCTGTATCATTAACCCTTAAAAACTGCACGTAGAGCCGGAAAACACATCAACGGGGGGACGCCACAGGCAGCAGCTACACATTTTATACAATACACTCTCACTGACAGCCAGCAACACGGACACATACACACTCACAATATGCACACTTTGGCCGGCACACTCTCACTGCATGGCAACACTACACAAATACACACGGCCACACAGCTCAGGCACTGGGACACTGAAGGCTACACAACATTGTCACATACAGCAACAACAACACACCTACAGCACATATACAAACACAACTCACACACTCACATCCAACACTGGCCAGGGACAGTCCTCACATACAACACACATCTCAATCTCTGTGGCATAGAACACAAACAACACCACCAATAAACAACCCTGCAATGGACACCCAGAACACACACATCATACCACAATGGACACACAATGCCATGCACAAAACATAGAAAGACAAATACACCAGGGACAACTTCACAACTATACCTACATATTTGGGATGGGGCCAACTGGGACACACAGGGAAGGAAACTGCACTGGGACAAATCACACTCCCAACAGTACCCTCAATCAACATATCCCTACAAGGGGCACATGGACAAACAATACTAAAAACAATTGTCATGCACATCTAAACAGTAGGGAAGGGCAAGCCAACAAAGCGCTACAACTCCTACTGCATGGGGCAGATCTCTACAGAAACCAGCTGCAAAGGACACACACCTAAATGGACACATGCACAGGCAAATGCAAACAAAGGTAGCACAACTGAACACACGCCATGTCTGCACATACTAAACTCAAGATTATACCCATCACATCAGTACAGAAGCCATATCATGGGGACAAGTACACCATACATGCCCACATTGCTCAACACAATAAGAAATACATACCACAACAAACACTACACAATGTCACAATGCCAACATTGCAATTACACACAAATACCTACACACACAACACATAACCTCCCCTGGGGGACACCAGCACTGCACACAAACTCACATACTACAAACAATACCAAGTGGAGAAGCAAGCAGGCTCACACACACACAACTGCAGGCACACTACTAAAGTCACTCAGGTACCACAACAAGCTAGAAAAGGACAAAGGTGTACCCAAAAAAACAATTGTTTGGGTTTATTATGTGTAAAACGTCAGAAAGTCCAAGGCCATAGGCCAGTCCATCAGATTTGCCTAAATGGCACAGTTTTGTGCCCCTACTTGACTCCTTAATGCCATGTAACCTCCACAGAAAGGGGCATCAAGGGGGCAGGCAGGCACCTCAGGGATTACCCGGGGGTGAGTAAGATTGGACTTGAGAGGGGAGGTTTGGGCTTGGGAGGGGGTGCTTCTTTGGAGGAGTTGGCTTCTTCTTGGCGGGAGGAGGGGTATGGGTGTTTGCAGGGGAAGCAGGGGACACCTTAGAGGTGAAAGAGATGGCCTTGGATAAGACAAAGGACCTTTTGGGTGTGGTACGGGGGAGAACAGGGGTAAGGTCAAGGTCACACAGAAAAAACTTCTTGGACACTCGGGCGGTCATCAGAAGGGGGACGGGATTTGGAGAATGAGGGAGTGGCCAATCAATCAATCAATTAGAAATTTGTAAAGCGCACTACTCACCCATGAAGGTCTCAAGACGCTGAGGAGGGGTGGAGAATGGGGGGGTGCTGCTACTGCTCGAACAGCCAGGTCTTGAGAAGTTTCCTGAAGATAAGGAGGTCTTTGGTCTGGTGCAGATGAGTGGGAAGAGTGTGCCACGTTTTGTCAGCGAGGTGTGAGAATGACCTACCATCGGTTGTGGTTCTGCGGACTGGTGGGACGGTTGCGAGGTCGGCGGAGCAGAGATACAGAGTCATGGTGTAGAAGGAGAGTCGTCTGTTGAGGTATTCTGGTCCGGTGTTGTGCAGTCCTTTGTGAGCGTGGGTGAGAAGTTTGAAGGTGATTCTCTTGTTGACTGGGAGCCAGTGCAGGTTTCTCAGGTGGTCTGTGATATGGCAGTGGCGGGGGATGTCCAGGATGAGGTGTGCGGAGGCGTTCTGGATGCGTTGCAGCCTCTTCTGGAGTTTGGCCGTGGGTCCTGCGTAGAGGGCATTGCCGTAGTCCAGTTTGCTGCTTACAAGGGCATAAGTGACTGTTCTTCTGGTTTTGGTGGGTATCCATTTGTAGATCTTTTGGAGCATGCAGAGGGTGTTGAAGCAGGAGGAGGAGATGGCGCTGACTTGCTGGGTCCTGGATAATGAGGAGTCCAAGGTGAAACATAGGTTGCGTGCATGGTCGGTGGGAGTCGGAGTGGCTCCGAGAGTGGCAGGCCACCAGGAGTCATCCCATACGGAGGGCGTGGAGCCGAAGATGAGGACTTTCGTCTTGTCGGAATTGAGTTTGAGGCAGCTGCTCTTCATCCATTCGGCGATGGCCTTCATTCCTTCATGGAGGTTGGTCTTGGCGGAGTCCTTGGTGAGGGAGAGGATCAGCTGGGTGTCATCGGCGTATGAGATGATGTTGAGGTTGTGGGATCGGGCGATGTTAGTGAGCGGGGCCATGTAGACGTTGAAGAGGTTCGGGCTGAGGGACGAACCCTGGGGTACGCCGCAGATGATTTCAGTGGCATTCGAGTGGAATGGGGGGAGGTTGACTTTCTGGGTTCTGCCGGTGAGATAGGGGAGGTGACCCAGTCCAGGGCTCTGTCGCGGAATCCTGCATTGCTGAGGCGTGAGTGTAGGGTGTGGTGGCAGATGGTGTCAAACTCAGCCGAGAGGTCCAGGAGGATGAGGGCTGTGGTTTTGCCGTTGTCCAGTATGGTTCTGATGTTGTCGGTGGCGGCGATGAGGGCAGTTTCGGTACTGTGGTTGCTGCGGAATCTAGATTGGGAAGGGTCCAGGGTGCAGTTCTCCTCAAGGAAGCGGGTTAGTTGTCTATTGACAGACTTCTCAATGACTTTTGCCGGGAAGGGGAGCAGGGAGATAGGCCGGAAGCTCTTGAGGCCCTTTGGGTCCGCCTTGGGTTTTCTGAGGAGGGCATTGATCTCGGCGTGTTTCCAGCTCTCCGGGAAGTGGCGGACTCAAAGGAGCCCATAGTTGGGGTGCGATGACGGAGCTTGCTTTGATGAGGATGTGGTGAGGGCAGAGGTCAGATGGAGAGCCAGAGTGGATGGTGTTCATGATTTCAATGGTGTTGTTGTCGTTGACGGGGGTCCAGGAGAGCAGGAGGTTGGTCGGAGGTGAATCTGTGGTGTTGGTGGTTGCCGGGGGGGGTTCTGGGTGCTGAAGCTGTTGTGGATGTCTGCAATCTTGCGGCGGAAGTAGGAGGCTAGAAAGTCGCAAAGGTCTTGGGATGGTGGGATGGCGTTGGCATTGGAGCTTGAGTTGGAGAGATCCTTCACAACGTTGAAGAGCTCCTTGTGGTTGTGTGCATTGTTGTTGATTCGGTCTTTGAAGGCAGTTCTCTTGGCGGCTCGGATGAGTTTGTGGTGTCTGCAGATGGCGTTTTTGAAGGCTGTGTGGTTGTACAGAGTCTGATCTTGGCGCCACTTTCTTTTGAGTCTTCGCAGGTTTGCTTAGATTAGTGGAGGTCAGCGGTAAACCAGAAGGCCTTTCTGTTGGTGCGTCTGTTGGAGGGATTCTTGATTGGGGCAAGAGTATTGGCACAGGTGACAACCCATTGCCTGAAGTTACGGGCAGCTGCATTAGTGTTGGTGGTGTGGATGGGTGGGTTCCGGGAGAGGGTTGCGATAAGTTGGTCTTCAGGGACCTTAATCCAACTCCGGTGGGCGATCCATTGTGGGTGGTGGTGTGTTGTGGGTTTCTTGAAGGAGAAGTGGATGTCGAGCAGGGTGGCGGTGTTGTTGTCGTTGGTGTTCTTAAGGTGGAAGTTTAAGTCCCCGAGGAGTATGTAGTCTGTTGATGGGAGAGCGTGCGTGCTGATGACGTTGGTGATGGAGACGCTGAACTGCTGTCGGTTGCCGGGGGGCCTGTAGATGAGGGTCTCTCGGAGGGTGGTGTTTGGGTCAGTGTGGATCTGGAAGTGCAGGGTTTCGGTAGTGCTGAGGGTGTCTTCGGTGCTGGTCGTGATCTTGAGGGTGTTCTTGTGGATGATGGCGATGCCTCCTCCTGGTTTGTTGGAGCGGTCCCTGCGGGCGATCTTGTAACTGTCCGGGACGGCTATGGCGATGTCAGGTGCTGAGGAGGGGTTCATCTAGGTCTCGGTCAGGAAGGCGACGTCTGGGGAGGCTGAGTAAAGTAGATTCCATAGCTCTACTGCATGCTTGTAGACAGAGCGGGTGTTGAGGAGAATACATCTGAGATGGTTGCGTCCTACCTTGGTGGGTGGGTTGGTGTGAAGGCTGATGAAGGTGCAGTTTCGGCAGGAGAAGGGTCCGCGGGTGGTCTGCGGGGAGGCTTGAAGGCAGGTGGGAGAGCGGCCGGTGTTGAGGGCGCGGAGGGTGGTGGCGTCATAGTGAAGACGTGCGTGGCGGCGGTGGGGGGAATGGGAGGCAGAGGTTCTGGCGCTGGGCGCGGCCAAGGCACGGACGGGTGCAGATGGGCTTGCCTTTGGTGCACCTTCGGCGCAACCGCACAGCGGCCGCCAATAAGTAGGGAGGAGGGTGGGAGGAGAGGACAGCTGGGAGGCGGGAGTGGGAGTGAAAAATGGCGCAAAAAATGGGGTGGGGGTGCAAAAAGGGGGTGGGGCTGCAGGGGCAGCAGCAGTGGGGGAGAAAGAGAAGGGGGGGGAGCGGGGTGAGAGAGTGAGTGGAGTGAGAGAAAAACGAGGAAGAGAGTAGCGCGAAGCAAAAGGAGTGCAAAGGGACAGAAGGGAAGCAGAGCACAGAGCAAAGCAGAGAATGGAGGAGAAAAGGAGGAGAGAGGCAGAAGGTAGCCTAGTAGGAAAGCAGCGCTCTCCCACTAAACACCTGGGATGAGGCGCAGGCAGAAGCCTGCCGGAGGAGGAGGGCCTCGAACTCCTGACAGGGGTCAGGAGTTCAGAGGAGGCAGAGAAAGGGCTCTATTTGCAAGGTGGAGCCACGGGAGGCAGAGCAGTGCACTGACCCGGTCGTATGTTGTGTAGGTGTGGATGTCATGGGTGCGTGCTTGTGGGGTGAATGCTTGTGTGTGGTGGGTGTCTGTTGGGTGGGTGAGTGAGGGCGTTTATATGTCTTGGGCTTGGAGGTGGAAGTGCTGGGGGATGCCGTTGAGAGTGGGTGGCTGTCTGTTGGTGTGGTGATTATGGTGGATGTCTGAGGGTCTGCTGTGTGGTGTTTACCAGTAGGATGGGTGTAGTGGCTTTATCATTGACTGTTGTTGTGGTGCCTGTAGGTATCCTTTGTGCCATGTGTGTGATGCTGGGGGTGGTGGGGGCATCAGGGGAAGTTGTGAGTGTTGCTGTGTCTGTGGGTGGATGTTATCTATGTGCGTGCCGGTATGTCTTGTGGTGCTTGTGTTTGTGTGCACTACCTTTGTCTGTTGCAGTGGATGCTTGAGGGTCTTTGTGTGCTTTGGGTATATCTGTGAAGGGGGATTTGGACTGAGAAGAGGGAGGTGGAGTGGGGGAAAGAAGGTGGGGGATGACTGGCTGCCATCAGTGTGGAGGCCAGAGCCTGAAAATATATCTGTAGGCCAGTCATTGCACAGTGAATGCCCTCCAGGAAGGTGTTTGTCTGTGGTGTTTGTCTGTGTGTCGCCAGTCCCTGGATGACATTCATGATGGCTGAATGACCCAAAGAGATTGTCCTTAGGAGGTCAATAGCCTCCTCACTTAGGGCAGCATGGGTAACAGGGGCTGGGGCAGAGGTGCCTGCGGCAAAGGAGACGCTCACCCTCTTGGATGAGCGGGAATGGCCAACTGGGTGGGAAGCAACAGGGAGGGCAGTGATAGGACAGAGGGTGGCAGACAAGGATGGTACAGAGGGGTCCCCAATGGGCCCGCCACCACTAGGTAGTGGCCACTGGAGGAGGAATCTGTAGATGATGACTGGTCCCAGTCTACCCCGTAGCATTCATCCCGCCCTCCAGACCACTGGGCCCCTCTGTGTCGGTTGTATCTTGACCTGACGTCCTGTGGCCAGATGCTTCCCTACTTGGCTCAACCCCCTCTCCTCTGCCCGCCTGTGCTGATGCTGCAAATACAAAGACAAATAGTGTCATAACATGTACATGACTACCCTTCAACCACAACTCTGAGTGACAGACAATACCATCATGTCAACTAGCACCCAGCTAAACCTTCAACTAAGTGGCACAATCATGTACCATCACACATGCATGCATGCCATCTGGACTTACCAAAGTTACCCACCAGAAAATCAGGATTTCATAGAACAACAACTAAATGGATGAAGTCTAGCAACCACAAAAACATTACTTCAACTAGGTGAACTCTCCATCTTCCAAGATATGCCACATGCCGCAGAACCCAGTCAACTTGTAGCAAACAGGGGTATCCCACTGTAAACTACTCTGCTATATTTCACAAACAAGCAAATGCACACATCTATCTTGCACTTACATGATGTACCAACAATCAGAGATGATGCCAATTAAATCCTGCTAACTCAGATTCCTATCTGCACTATCCTGGAGTAGGTGACATAGAAATACCCATGTCACAATGGACACATTCCAACAATGTACAGCTCAATACGTTACATCTGTCCCAGCTGAGTCAAGGAGGTAGTACTAAGGTCACCCAGATAGGGCTCACATGTGGCATTAAAAGGGCCAACATTGACATCAGCTCTAATATGTGAGGGAGAGTTGTCTCGAGAAAACATGCAACAATGAATCAGCAAGCAACAGGATAGCCACCACTAATGTCTGGCACCAATCACAATTACATCATCTCAGTGTATCTGTAGTAAACATACGTTCCTTGCATGTTGGAGTGTCACAGAACTTGCAATGACCAATTGAAGAACCCCAACCCGATGTCCAATGTGAAGCCACATCACTTCCCATACCTCAGAAATGGTAAGCCTGACATCAGTCTGTGGATGAATGCCTAAACCCAAACACATGTGATGACAACATCACTGCAGTCACTCCATGATGCATGCCTACAGTCAGGCCACAATCCCCAATCACTACATAGGTGCAGTGCACTAATCAACATAATGCCACATCAAGGGCATGGGAAACACAGAGTTGTTCCACAATCTTGGTCTACCTGCCATGTCCCTCGGTGTAACTGTGGTCCTACATGCCAAGTGACATATTGTGACGCAAGAAGGTATAAGTCAGATGATAACCAAAGGTGGCACACTCCTGTCTGTGGCACAATATGAAATGGATCACCTTTGTAATTTTACCAATCCATTAACTGTTTTTCATGCATATATATATATATATATATATATATATATATATATATATATATATATATATATATATATATATGTGTGTGTGTGACTACATACATTATCCCATCAACACAGGTAGAACATGTATGATACTGCATAAAGGAATGCATCGCTAAGAAAAAAGGACACATGCTCGCACAATGGAATGTTGGCTACAGTCATGGGGCATAATTCTTGTCAATGGGCATTCCCCCCTTACCAATGGAAAGTAGTTTGCTACATCTCCAGGCCTTTAGCCATGTCAGCCATGTCACATCTATGCTGGGTACAACCTTATCACATACTGCAGTGAGGCCCCAGCATCAATCATACACTGAAGACCACTTGCTTCTGGGTGGCAAATGTCTGCATAGACATTTGCCTAGACACATAACAAAGGACAGTGATCACTCACCCACTTCCCTATTGTCGGTGGCATTCAGAGGAAGTGAGCTGTGGGTCAGAAATCACACCCACCCCAACTACAAATAGTACATGATTGTTCACTGCACACAGCCATTTGTAGCTCCTGCAGAGGAAGTGGTCTGGGGATTCACAACAGGTTTGTACTAGGTTCCAGGTTCAGAAGTCAAGCTACCCCAGTTTGATACACATCACATGTCAACACAAACAATCTCCCATCAACTGTGTGACACATGGCTCAGCCTTCATTGTGAGGGGGAGCAGTCAGAAGCCCCACTTATTCACCTGGAAATGGAACAGGCAGGAATTTGCTGTTTACTCACCCCCTTGTGGCTGCTGTGCTGCCCTCAAATGCCCATCCAGCTCCGGGTAGGCCAAAGCCAGAATGTGGGCCATTAGAGGGGTCATGGTACAATGGGCACTAATCAGCAGACCAACCAACCACCCTGCTCAGGCCCTTCGCTGACTAGGTAGGCCAACTGACATCTTGTGGGACATGCCCAAGCAATCAGAGTGAGCTTAGAAGCACTATGGGACACATGGCAACACCGGGGCTTCTAAGAGGTCGATTCCATAGGCACAAAGGTTTCAATTCACTCACACCCTGTGAGGATGGTTATCCACCAACATTTACTCCAGCCTAGTGCCAGGGCACAAGACCCAACCCCACACATGGGTAACAATAAAGGGACTGGCATGGTGGGTACAGGAAGTTCCTAGCCTGTGCATGTGTGGACTAGTGGACTCACAGATGCATACTCATTCCACCTCAGCGGGTGGAGTAATGTATCATCTACCTGTGACACAGAACCTGCTTCTGGAAATATGTGTCCATGCTACAGTGATGGCATCCAACAAACAAAGGCATGCTTTGTTAATTGTCAGCCATGTACCACAACAATCGGGCCAGATATCATAGGTTCACAGGATTCATCACACTGTCTGCACTATGAGACTGACATGTATGCTCTAAGTCACCACAGGAAAAATTTGACCTGTGTAATGATGACAACAGGGTTGTGGGAGTAAGGGACCTGTCAGGGGTCAGAGACACTCATTGACATTGATGCCCAGTGCACATTGATCACAGAGCTTTTATTCTCCATATAATACCATTTACATGGTCCTCAGTGAACAAACCTCAGGAAGCTGCATCTTAACACAGAGACTAGAGTGGTCCACATGACAGGATGTCCTGCAAGACAGGTAGTGGACACAGTGTCACAGTTGCATAGTGAAAATGACTCAACGCAAGCCTAGAATGGGACCCATACAGTGAGCTACAGTTGACAGACACTGAGCAGACAGAACCTGCATTAAAATTGATTCCCATCAATTCCATGCATGACAGAACATCATGTAGTTAAAAGCAATTTACCATGTGATGTGTGTGTAGCAATCAAAAGGGCAAAGTGAGTCTGCATGTGCCTCCAAAATGACAGATTAGTACGCCAGATGTGGTCTGAAGCTCAGTGGCAACATACACATGGCTCAGTTTACACACACCTCACACATACAACATGCCCACTCTGCCTGTGCTGTCATGTACATGTGCTCTCACATTGTCAACATCCATGGGTCAAGTGTTGTATGGGAATGCCTGAGGAGTTCCTTCACCTAGTTTGGTGCACCCCACATAAGGAACAACATGGTACACTCAAAACACACACACACAAAACTCAGATGCCTCAACATCTGGCACTGATCCGAGTTACATGCACAAAAAGTCTCCCATTGACGCCACACCAACGGCATCCCCATGGTCCTGACTACATACTGGTCACCATGGCCTCAATCTAGCCTGTGAGGAGTAGAAATATGGTGAAGTATAGGGTGAAATAGTGTACATGAGGCACTTACCTGTTCCCCTGGTGCACCATAAAGCTGTTCATGCAGGGGTAGGACTTCCTTCACTAGCTTCTCAAGCTCCCCCCGGGAGAAGACTGGGGCCCTATCACCTGCAGGACATGGTATGATTGCTCCTAGAGGTGGTACACAGCAGCTCAGATCGTTGAGGTCTTGCTGGCAGCAGTGTCATCAGTCATTTGAAGGATGTGGCAGAACATGGTGGACACATCCGCCACATACGCAGCGTCACTGCCGGCGGACACAGCCATTGGCCCAAGACCGCCACTAGCAACAGCTTTATTCTGTGGCAGTGTCTTCCGTGGTAGCATCTGCCTACCGGCATGACGATGTCCGCCGGCGGTCGAGGACGGTTCACAATGTCCAGTGGAGTAGGTCATGCAGCCGCCATTTTAGGGGCATAACATACAGCTTATGACCAAACAAAATGCGTCACAAGTACAAAAATGCTGTTAATGCTAGTGGTGCGTGCTTGTTTTGCGCTGGCATGTAGATCTTTTGACTTTTACACCCTTTTGGGCATATGCTACACACATATGGCTACCCCTCCTCACAAGTTATGTTATATGACATCAACTCACAGTCCAAGTGGCAAGTATCATGCAGAAATAGATTCTGTCCAGGTAGATGATGTGTACACAGTTGTGGGAATGCAAGGGGGAAACATGTTACTTCTGTGTGATTGACAGTGGTGACGCGTACTGTGTATCATGTCCTCAACCTCTGACATGCCTTGCCACAGTTTGTGAATGACATGCATATATGTATGTTGAAAGGGACGAATTGAATGATGCCTATACCCATTTTTTGTCCCACCTTGCCACACAGGGAGGGGAAGGATCAGACATCCTCCTGTGTACCGTCCACTGGCAGACCTTCAGGCCATAGAAAACAGACACATCATCCAGATCTACCTCCTGAATAGGCAAACAATCGTGGATCTCTGTCGTCAGTTGGAGCCAGATCTGATGCTTGCCGATGGTCATCCAAATAGAATATCATCCATCACACAAGTCATGACAGTGTTGCACTTCCTGGCCACAGGTTCTCCAGAATGGCACTATCTGCTGGGATGTCACAGCCTATGTTCAGCCTAGTATTGAAGGATGTACTCTCAGCAATGTTGAAACACCTGGACAGCTACATACGATTTCCTCAATGTGAGGATTTTGCCCATGTGAAGGCTGACTTCTATGGTTTGGCACACATCCCACATGTGGTGGGAGCCATTGGTGGTACACATGTAGCCTTAGTTCCACCACATGGCAATGAACACGTCTTCTGAACAGGAAGAATTTTCATTCCATCAATGTCCAGATTGTTTGTTTAACAGACCTCTACATTTCACAGATCTGTGCCCATTATCTGGGTTCAGTCTATGATGCCTTTATCATTCGGAACAGCACAGTTCCACAGCTGATGTCACAACTGTACCCAGAGAGGGCCTGGCTGGTTGGTAAGTCACATCTGTCATATATGTTTTTTTAAAGCAATGTCTGTTGCAATGAAAATTATGAGAGGGACTCCTAGTTGCACATATGTCGCATTCCCCTACAGGGGACTCTGTATACCAAAACTGTCCATGGTTGTTGACACAGGTGAGGAACCCAAATACGCCAGGGGAAGTCAGCTTCAACAATGCCTATGGAAGAACACGGAGTGTCATGGGGTGGGCTTTTGGACTCCTGAAAGACAGATTTCAGTGTCTGGACAAGACAGATGGAGCCCTCCTCTATTCACCCGAAAAGGTTTGTAAGATCATTGTGGCCTTCTGCATGCTTGACAACTTTGCTCTGCGGACAAGTATCCCATACATACCAGATGAGGGGGAGCTAGCAGTGCCACTGGGTGAGCCCCCTGAAATGCCAAGTGAAGATGACAGTGATGAAGAGGAAGGTGAAGATTTGCAGGTAGATCACATCAATCACTACTTCACTTGAGTGTAAGTGTGTCATGTGATGTGATTTCCGTGACTGTCTGGGGAAGTGCATGGGTCAGGATATGTTGAGTAGTGTAATTTCCCATTAAACACAGGGCACCTCATGCTATGCAGTATACAGCCAAGCTTTGCTGCCTAAGTCAGGACATGTAACTACCTTTACGATCTGCCTTGTTTGTGTCAGTTTCATTACAATGTGGGTGAATCTACAGTACTTTGTGATGTGGTGTGAGTCATATGAATGATTTTTCATGCATTAACTCCCTGTATTCTAATTTTTCAACCAGGTCTCTTCATCATGCCATCCTTATGTGGGCATTTCAGAGATGTGTCATTGGTGGGTAGCTGTTCTGACATCTGAAGTGGACATGGATTGATCCAGGTAATGTTGGTCACAGATTTGGGGTGTATGGGTCCTGTGTCAAAGGAGCCTGGACAGTGGGTGGGAGAGATCTGAAGTGCACAATACACATGTGAGTTGTGGTGTGATGGGCCAATTGTTTCATGTGTATGACCATGTGGCCTTGCTACTTGTCATCCAGTGCAATCCATGCATTCTCCCTTCACTTTGTATGTACAGAGATCCTGTATGACCTTTTTGTGGCTGGCAATGTGTTCCCACATAGCAGGCCAGAGTGCATGTGCCACAACACTGACACAGGTTAGCATCATACCACTAGATACGTGGTTAATAGGATGGACCTAGGATCAGGAAATGTTGTACTGACCTAAGGCTGTGCCCTTGTGAATGTTTGGTTTGGTATGTGATAAGGCTCAAGCTGGTGACAACATCCACTAATTTGTAGGCCTAGTCTGCAGGACAAGGTCTGCCAAAACACATTCTACTGTGGTCTGGGGAACAGTCCCTTTAGGATATCTGGCCTGACTCAATGTGGTTCAGACGTTCTTGGCTATGGTAGCCCATACCTTTTAACAGCCTATGTGCAGTACAGTGCAATGAAATGTTTGGTGTGACCAGACCCTTGTGACATTGTGTTGCTAATCATCTTCAGCATGACACAACCTGAGACCTCATCCTCCTTCCATTACCATCTTATGTCTTCCTTATGTGCATTACATGTGTTTAACATTTGACATTTCAAAATTGTTTAAAAAAAAGAGGAAGTAGGCAGTGTTTTGTGATAGGTGTGCTTATTATTTACATATGTACATGGAATAATTGTGAAACTCTGAAAAAAGTAAGGTAATGTGATCAGTCTTGGTGGATGCAGTCAATACAGTAGATGCCACAACATTTGAAGTCCAAAGCCCCGTGTCCTACTTCCATGGCAAATGGAAAGTGGTAAAAGACAGTTAACAGAGTGAATCTGTGGCACAGAAAGGAGTTCCATCAAGAAGAGGTCACTTCCTGGCAGTGGTAGGTGTCTTGTCATCTGCACTTCCTGGAGTCTTGGGTGAACGTTCCCGATTGCGGGGGGTTCAGTAACTACAGAGCCAGGCGTGTCTGAGGCAGGGGCATGTTGTTGTTCACGGTCCCTGATCAGGGTACTGTTAATCTCCTTGAACACCCCTGTTAGGGAGGCCAAGATGGTGTTTGAGGCTTCCCACTTTTCCACAGCTTCCCGATGGAAGTCCATCTGCAGCTGCTACATCTCCCTGAGTTCGGTAAGTACCTGGCACATCATGCCTTGGGATTATTGGTAGGCTCCCAAGACTTGGCTGATGGTGTCCTGGCCAGGAGCATCACCAGCAGCCTCTTGTCGCTGGGCCAGACCAATCCTCCCACGCACCCTACCCCCACATGCCTGCACCCTTGGTACAGCCTGCCTCCTTCCACTGGTTCCAGGTCCTTCATTGTCAGAGTTGGCTTGCTGTGACTCAGGAGCTTGGACTGGGGGGCATAAGATGTTAGTAATTGTCCTCAGGACACAGGTTTGGGGGTGATTGGCTTCCTGAGATGTTAAGGCCACGGGGCTATAAGGAGTCGATCTAGTCAGGGTGAGGCTCAGTGATGTCATCGGACCAGGTTGTCCAGATGGGCCAGAACCATCCTCAATGTCCACACATCCAGGAGTGGTGTCCTCACTGAGGGCTTCATCCAGTCTCTTCAGTGGTGTCAGTAGTCGCAATGGCTGTGCGACCTATTGATGTGAGAGATATAATGTTACAGGTTGTATTGTGACATCTACCTTCAATAGATGACAGTGACATTTGGCTAGGGCCATCTATGGATTGGGGTTAGCAGCTTTCACTTATGTGACATGTTCACATGCTATCCTTTGTAATGACCTGAGATTTGAGTTGCATTTTAGTCAACTGGCTTCAGAATGTCTGAGTACCTTAGCACTTGGAGGGATGGTCATAGACCTATATCTTGCCAGCAGTGCAGGCAAAACAGTGACTGGGCAGGATGTGGTTTAGGTCATCTTAAGACCTAGTTGGCTGTTATGCAGGCAGACCCACTACCTTGAAGAATATGTGATATTTGTCACCATGTGGTCAGTGCATAGTGGATATGTCTACTGGCAAAACCATTCAGATGATGCATCTTGGGGCCTTTGATCTGTCATAAAATTTCATAGCCCACATTTTGAGATGCCTTCCTGCCCACAACATTTCATCTTGGAATAGCTGCTCAAGATGGTTCTGGGTGTATAGCCACATCACAGGGTGTATCATGACCTATATCGTGGTCCATCCCAGGTGGGTAAACTTCATTAGTGAGTTCACAGACAGATGTGCAATGTCACATGCCCACTAGCCTGGGGATAGGAATTACATGGGCTTGCCCTCCTGGGATCTACAGTGATGTTTCTATATACTCACAGTATACATGGGTCATCCTCTGAGGTGAGTACCCTTCCATTGCAAGTTAACCTCCAAGGATATTTGAGCATATGCAGAGTGGGCTGGTGCTTTGAATTGGGTAGACCTAGCCTCCTGACTTAGCAATCATGTGACTCCCTGCTCCTCATGCACTTTTTATATGTCATCCCCCAAGGGTGAGTGCACTTCATGTGTGAATTCCTAGGAAAATTGTATTTTGACAGGTATTCACTGGACTGGTACTTGGAGTGGCAGTTAGGGATCCTCCTGTGTAGCCATGTATCACACACACCATGTATCACACACACCATACAGGTGTTATCCTATCTAGGTGAGTACAGTTCAATAGCTGAGTAGAACTAGTGGGCTCATAATAGTAGAGGACACTGTGATGGCTGAGTGGGGTAACACTACTAGTACCTCCTGGCCTTAGCAGTCCTGTCAGTGCTTGTGCTATACATGCACACTGTACAGTTGAGCTCCTTTCTAGGTGAGTACATTCATTTGGGGCTTTACAATACATGGTAATTTTGTATGTGCTACACAGTTCTGATTTTGTGATTTGTAAGACAGTGCCTGCTGGGAATTGTAGTGCTGTCAGCCCCTGTCACACACCCAGTATACACAGATGAAGTTCCCCCAGGTGAGTCTAGTTCACACGAGAGAAGGCAGACAGTGTTCTTGGGTCAGGTGGAGACGGGGCTGGTGATTGGGGTGCCAGTGAAGGTGTCCAAAGGTGAGCATGCACGCCAATACATTTAGTTGAAATATTTTTGTGTTGTGACTTACCAGATTCCACTCCCCTGGGTATTCACGTCAAGCCCTCAGGATGCAGGATTGCCAAGACCTTCTCCTCCCATGATGTGAGTTGTAAGGGAGGAGGTGGGGGACCACCGCCAGTCTTCTGGAGCTGCAGCTGGTGCCTGGATGCCATGGAACGGACCTTCCCCCTGAGGTCGTTCCATCTCTTCCTGATGTTGTCACTTGTGCGCAGGGTGGGGCCTACAGCATTCACTCTGTTGACGACCCTTTGCTACATTTCCATTTCCCATGAAATAGTAGTTTGCTGGACTTGGGCTCCAAATAAATGTGGCAATTCTATAATGATTTCATCCACCATGACTCTTAACTCATCTTCAGTGAAACTGGGATTTTCTTTTGTGACGTGGTGGTGTTAAAAATAGATGGGTGGGCGCTAGGACAATTAACAGGTGACGGGAAGTAAATAGAGTAGAGAGGTGCAGATGGATGTGATAATGGTGTGTTGAGCGTGTGGGGTGTGTTATTGGTGTAAATTGGAGGAGTGGATTTTAAGTTTGGGGAATTTTGCGCTGTCTTGCAGGGTCTAGCTGTGAAAATGCAAAGGGTTGTACTGTGTGTTTTACAGTGTGCTTTGTAGGCGTGTTAAATGTGGGAATGTGTATCAGCTGTGTTGTTTTCAAATCCATCCAATGTAGTATTGTGCATTACTGTGGTGACCAACCGACATTGGTAGACCGCCATGGCTGAACTGCCATTGCAGATTTTGACTTGTAATAGGTTCGGTGGTTAGTTGACGGGCTGGCGGTTCTTGTGGTCGGACTGCCTATTTACAGCCATTACGAGTCCTGGCAGTGTTGTTTTTTTGGCTGACATTTGGCCGTCCTGACTGCCAAACTCATAATGAAACTCATAATGAAGCCCTAGATGTTTTTTGAGTATGCTAAGCTACAGTATGCCAAAATATTCAACAATTGGTGAATTCTTTGAAGCAGGAGACACAAATACCCTAATAAAGTAAATGCCTTCAAGGACTTTCCATCTATACTAAACATAGCCCCAAACTTATCATATCCCAAAGGAAGCTAACTTTTGATTTGGTGATAGGGTATACTGAAATTGCACAATTTAAATTTCATATTTAAAAACATGGTGTCAGACTCCATTCAGGTCACATGGGGCAAGCGGGGACTACTGCATCACAGCTGTGCAAGTTGGAGTTGTTTGCCTCTAATGTCCTTTGGTCCACTGTACTATGGTTTTGCAAAATAGATAGTACACCTCTACCACTCCAGACTCTCAGGGTAGAGAAGGGGAGCAGTCAAAAGCATCTCACGGGGGTTGTGTAGTCCGTAGAGGTTTAGACCTAAAACAGTCAAGGAACAGATACAATACTTCACTGTCCTGCCTACTGCTTTTCAGTTAGTAAAAAGAAAAGTACTTTAATCACACCAAAATTAGATACTACAAGGATTCCAAATGTTAACCACCACAAGGATGCACATCATCAGTGTTATGGGGGTTAGCAACATAGAAATCAATAGACTGGATTGAAGTGCAGGTGCAAACTCAGAACCAGTGCAGATGAGCACCTTCTTTAGTTTATGTGACCATAAGTCAGTCCATATTTTTGTTAGTAGACAGTGCTCCTCAAGCAGGGTTTTAAGCTTAAGCACATGAGTGCAGACCAGGTTCCACAGATGTGAAGGCACGCTCGTAGGTGCAGCAACTTGGCCTAGTCTGTCTCTCGTTCTCTTTGTGCAGGACCCTGCGTAGTGACTCTGGGAAAGTTTGCAGGTCCTGGTACTCACAGAGGTTGGCTTCCAACTGTGATGTGGATGAACAAATACGCTGTGCTCCTCTGTTGGTGGTTACTGGAGCAAACACACCAGGGTGGGGGTGATTGTTGGTGTGCTAAGGTGGCCATGTTGCTTGAATACAGAAACACTCAGGGAGAGTGAGAGACCTTCAGGTAAACTAAGGTCAACTCTGGATACTCCGTGAACATACAGTCTGCTTTTCTGGATGGCTCCTCTTCCAGGCTCAGAAGCTGGGCTCCTCCTTCAACAGGCAGTTAGATCCTGTAATTCACTGTGTCACAATTAGCAGTTTCTTTCTTTAGTTTTAAATCTGTCAATTGTGGATTGTCAGCAAGGGCTTTAAACCTACTAAAGCAGGCAGCATGATATTGTATGGTTGGGTATGGGTCACAATGATCTATGTGGACAGCCTTAGTAGTTAAGCTCATGAGACTGCATTATAGGTTTCCATCAGTCAGCGTGGGACTAAAATAGGTGAGTCCATTGTTGGGCTACGAGTTGATTTGAATGAGAGAGATAAATACTGACTGATGTTGGTTCTACACCTTAATTACTTTTTACTGGAGGTTTTTATGGAGCAATCACTGGTCAATATTTACTCCCTTCAGAAGTGGTCAGGTGGGAATCAGGAATAAGACCTAAGAAGCTTCGTTCTTCTTGTATAAGGCTGTGCACTGATTTATGGACAGAGCAACACTTTAACTCTTTCATGCTCACAATGGGTTCGCCATTGGTACAAATCCAAACGGTGTGTGGGTTTCACGGTAGAAGTAGGCCTTGCTGGGGTTTACTTCATCCCTAAAATAAATCATCATATGCCCAGAAAAAGCGCATGATTCACAAAGGTGAAGTAACGCTTTTGTGTAAGTTTATGAAAGTTTGCTTTTCACAAAGGTTTTTTAGTAGTAGTATCATTATGACTGTGGAGTTTCCGCACATAAAAAAATAAGACTGTCGTGCAGAGACTTCAGTCATAAAAATACTACTAGTAATATACCTTTGTGAATAGCAAACAATCATAAACTTACACAAAAGTGTAAGTTTGCATTTGGGAATCAGGCCCAATATGTCACTATGCATTCCTCCTCTCACTTTGCCGTGTTTAGTGGTCACTGGTAGGATGTAGGCCCAAATGGCGGCAGCACCTAGCTGATGTGTCAAGCATCAAGGCTAGTAGTGGTGATGGAGCTCAGTTGTCAACCAAGAACACTCCTTACTAAATCCAACAACATACATAGACCTCACTAGATGGGTCATATTACCCCTGTAAGGAATACTGGGGAGTTGTGCATCTTTTTTTCATTCCGCAGTACTCCTTTTCCTCCATCAGCACTGGGAGAAAGGGGGACTTAAATGGAATAAGCAGGATCTAATGTGAAGGCTAGTGGAGAAGCAGTTCTGCAGTCACTCCAAAACGTTACTTTTATCAAATGTGAAGTCGTCACAAATAACATATTTTCTTCCCTTTTGAATCACAGACTGTAATTTTCATCAGTCTAGAATGGGATTCGATCTATTTTTAAAAAAAATCACAGGACAAGACTGCAAAATGAAATTACTTAGAGCTCTCCAGCTGTACCAGTATGACTCATCAAATGTACAATATTTCTTTCAAAGTTGAATATAATCTGTTCCATTTGATCTAATCCCACTCGAGAATGGTTGTCTTCATAGTTTATCATATTTATGTCATGATAACTTTTATATTATATCAACACACCTTTATTTGTTATTGAGGGTTAGCTCCCCATTAGTCCAGCTTCCTTGTAGCCCTTTATGTAAACATGCATGTTTAAATATATCTGTACTATTTTACATTGAGTTAGCCTGGTCCTTCAGGAAATGCTTCTTCTGCTGTCTACTGTGGCAATCTATAGTCAACCTCAAGTGGTCCCTGCCTTTGGAGGTATTTCACTGGCATTTCACTTGTAAGGAAGGATATTTAAATGTTCTAGGTAGCCGCCCAATATTTCTAAAACGTTCTGAGGCTTTTTGACAGCTGATGCATGCATGGCACTGACGGCCAAGGCCCAATCACCTTCCACGTTTATCTGGAGAGACTGCTTGGGATTCTAGGACAGTTTGTACATGTATGAGTGGTTGATGGATGACGTAAGGTGAGTGAACATTACCCCTGGGGCCAAATAGGCAAAATGGACACTTGAATTGTCGGATAAATGCATTACTAGTTGAAAGAGTTATATTTGAAATAAAATACCCTGAATCTCACCCAGTTTGACAAAGAGCTCATAATGTGATGAGTAGCTTTGTGAAAGTCCATTGACAGCAATTAAGTCTGATTATAATTAAGGCTTTAAACTCAGAATGTAAATAAGTGAGTTGGAAGTGACTCTTCCCTCCGCCTCAGCATCTCTGTCGGTGTTGTTCAGTCAATGCCACACTGCATTTGTAGACCAGTGTTATTCCCAAATTCACTTTTACACTGCGCACCAGTGGCGTCGCGAACTTCCAGCTTTCACAGCTTGAAAGGGGGTGGAGTTGACACGTACAGTTATTAATGAGCCTGTCTTGCCCGCAGCTCTGCAGAAAGAAAGCTCTTAAAAACATGAAATGAAGAGAAAACGATAACGGAGGCCAGGCCGTGCAAAGTTAATCACAGGAAAGAAATGATGAGAAAACGTGAAGAGGGCTAGAAGGAAGTACATCAGAAAATAAATAAGTCAAAAGGATGAAAGGATGGGTGGAAGGGTGAAAACTGTGTGGGTCAAAGAAAGTGGCTGAAATGATGAAAGTCTGGGTAAATGGATAGATCGATCAATCAATCAATCAGGACTTGTGAAGCATGGCTAATCACCCGTGAGGATATCCAGGCACTGAGAACCATGCTGCAAGAGGGCAGCGAGTTCAGTTGAACAGCCAGGTTGAGTTCCAGCAGAGAGGATGAGGTCCAGAGGTGAATGGGGAGGTAATTCCAGGACTTTGTGGGGAGGTACTTCGTTTGCTTCGGTGGATGCGAGGGGGGGCGTGTGAGGGAAAAGGAGGTGGAGCGCAGATGCCTGGTGGTTGGAGGCATCCACCTACCGTCCTCCAACCACCAGGCATCTGCATGGTTGGATGGTCGGAAGGGAGATGGATGAATGGATGGTTGGATGGAGGGCTAAAAACATGCGTTGATGGATTAATAAAAGGAGGGTGTATAGGTTGATGGATGGATAAAAGGATGGAAAAATAGTTGAAAGTGTGAGTGGAAGGGTAGATGGAAGATTAATGATGAAAGGGTGGATGGATAGAATGGTGAAAGGATGAACAGAAGCATGAAAAGATGGATAGATGAATGCAAGAGAAGCTTAAAAGATAGAGAGACAGATGGATGGAAGGCGAAATGAAGAGAGCCATTTAGAGTGAATGACATTCGAGGTATGGATCAAAGTGGGGGTATTTTTATTTTCTGGCTACTCCCTCACTACATACCTTTCTGAAAATGAAGGAAACCGCTATGCACACATACACATGCAAGCATTCACATATGCGCAAACACATCCACATATAATAAAACACTACACTACACTAAAGTTATCTTTATCACGTTATGTATTGCGGATGTCAGCACTTGATGGAAGAAAGCCAGGCTGAATGTATTGTCAGGCTTGTGTTATTGTTCTGTGTTTCACAATGTCATGTGCAGCAGGTTTCATTCGCTGCTAAGGTTAAGACATACATGTGCACTACTAGAGACTGCAGATGGATATCACAAGGTAATTAGGCGACCTATTGGCTACTTAGTAGGCTTAAGCCAGTCCTGTGGATGTTCTGAATGTATGTGTATGGTGCCAGAATATTGTGTCTATACTATGGTTTACAAAGATTTTGCCCCCTTGGAATTAATAGAAGAAAATCTACATTCAAGGGAGTAACATTTGTGAGTGATATTTAGGGCATGGTATTTATGTCAGACAATATTTTTGTTATCATTATTCTGACATACAACCGCATGTATGTATGTAATCCAATAATGTATCATTCAAATGCGTACTGTATCCCAGTCCAAAACCTGAGGTGCTACTGGTTGCTGCAAGGTAAACTTGTAAACCTCTTAAGTTTTGGGTGCCTAACAACTGATCTATGCTGAACCCAATGGAGCAATGTAGGAGGAGGACAGTACTGCAGTCAATATTTTGAGAGCTGCTGGTGTCGGGAGGTGGCTGTCACCCCCAACTTGCATGTCATATGTACCAAAAGTTAGGTCCCCACATCTTGATAACATATAGGGCCTGATTACAACTTTGGAGGAGGTGTTAATCCATCCCAAAAGTGACGGTAAAGTGACGGATATACCACCAGTCGTATTACGAGTCCATTATATCCTATGGAACTCGTAATACGGCTGGTGGTATATCAGTCACTTTTGGGACGGATTAACACCTCCTCCAAAGTTGTAATCAGGCCCATAGTCTCATTTGATTGCTTTGATGGTGGAAGCAGTACTGGCTCCCACCTGGAAGTGGGGGAGAATACTGGTGTAGGATTGGACCCCAACAGAATAGTTAATAACAATATCTCAGAAAGGTACATAGGAAGACAATCATTTAGCTGCTTCTGAGATCATTGCGACTGGCTGTAGACAAAAACGCACATTCCAAATCTAAAGGGCTAAAGGGAAGACAAACACAGTATCTTCAGGCTTAGTTAAAAAAGGATGATACATTCTCCCACAAATAACTCCAGGATACCTCACTTTTCAAAAGAAATCTACCTGCATAGCACCATTGCTACCTAGAAAAAGACAGGCTGAAGGTAAGCTCCATCTTCCTTTGCAGCCACCTTCTCTTCAACGATCAAAGGAAAACCTAAACATGATCTGCTCCCCTACACCACACACACACTGACATACTGTTAGAAATTGGGTCTGCAGTTGACAGATGTATGCACCTTATTCAAGTTGGGAACACAGTCCTAGTCAGGGTAAGCCAGTTACACTCTCTAAATTAACTTGTGTTCACCCTCTAGTAGCTTGGCACGCAGTATGCAGGCTTAACTTAAGAGGCAATGTGTAAAGTATTTGTGCAACACACACACACAGTAACACAATGAAAACACAGCAAAAAGACACCACAGAGTTAAACAATACTAAATGACAATACTCCAATCAGTAGAAGTTGAGATATGAATGTTTAAAGATTAAATAAAAATTAGTGCTTAGAAGTCAGTCGCAGTCAAACGTTTACTTGAGGTCGTGAGATCCTTTGCAAATCCAAAGTTCAGGCTGACCATGATGGTGGGTAGACTGGCTACAAAACCCACACAGGGCCTGCTGAAACTGTACCTTTTATGGAGCAAAGCATCAATGTCAAGGGGTCGATCCAGCCATATTTTCCATGCAATTGGGTCACTGCATTGTAGTCAGACTCCAGTGAAGTGAACTTGATGCTTTGTCATTGAACCACACAGAGGCCCTCATTATAACATTAGCGGCAAATGCCGCCTACCGCCACGGCGACAGCCACCAACATACCGTCGCCGTGGCTACCAACTGCCAAAATATGACCGTAGCCAGAAGGCTGGTGGAATTCCGGCTACGGTCATGGCGGCGGACGGCAGTAAGGTAGCGCTGCTGTCAGCAGCACCGCCATGCCAGTAGAACGCTGCCGATCGTATCATGTCCCATGATACGGCCTGGCGGTGTTCTGCTGGCGAACGCTGCTGCTGGCAGCAGCGCCGCGTCCCGTCTCCTGCCGCAGGACCCCCTGCAAGCAGGTAAGTCAGGTTCTCCAACAGGGGAGGGGGGTGAGGAGTGGTGTGTGTGTGTGACTGTATTTGTGTGTGTGCATGCGGGTGTGAGGTGTGTGGAATGTGTGTGTGCATGAATGGGTGTGTGTACGTGTATGTTGTGTCGTGTGATTGCGTGTGTGCTAGTATGTATGTTTGTGAGTGTTGCTGTGTGTGTATGAATGTATGCATGCGTGGGTGAATGTGGGTATGCATGTGTGTATCTATGTGCGTGTAGGTGTGTGTATGTTGGAGGGTCAGGAGAAGGAGGGGGA
This sequence comes from Pleurodeles waltl, assembly GCF_031143425.1. Classification (NCBI taxonomy): domain Eukaryota; kingdom Metazoa; phylum Chordata; class Amphibia; order Caudata; family Salamandridae; genus Pleurodeles; species Pleurodeles waltl. The sequence continues at coordinate 1,009,906,272 of NC_090439.1, read as the reverse complement.
GGGTGGGGAAGGACTCTGGGGAGGGGGAGAGGGGCGGGGGAGACCCTATCAGTGCCAGGGAAAGAATTTCCTGGCACTGATAGTGCCTACCCCCATGGTTTTCATGGCGGTACAGAAGCCACGGAAATCATGGCGGTGGGTGGGGGTCATAATGCCATGGGATTGTAGTCTCAGGCCCGGCGGTCATTACCGCCGTGGTGGTTGGGGTGTTAAATTGGCGGTTTGGCTGTGGCCAAACCGCCGATGTCATAATAGTGGCAGTATCTACCACCAGCCTGTTGGCGGTACTAACGCGAGTATTACACCAACCACCAGGGTTGTAATGACCCCCAGAGTGTCATTGTTGAGCGGCGCAGGCTGTGAATCTGCTGTCGTCGAACAGCCTTTGCATCGGCCTCAAAGGAGCGAAGCAGCAGAATCTCTCACGCACTCGAGAAGATGAGTCATTCTTTTTCAGAAATCAGCGACAGAACCTACTTCTGAGGCCCAGGAGTTAAAGGGGCACCTCAGGCAAGGGTAGGACTCACAGGAGGCAGAGTCCAACAGCACCCGGAGAGTTGAAGGCAGTCCTTGATGTCCCTGGGACTGCAGAAGGACAGGGGGCAAGCCAGCAAGGCCGTGGAGTCACTCTGGGTTCAGCAGGATGGGTCCAGTACTTGTCCTCAGCAGGGCAGAGATAAACAGGCAGGAGGCCAGCTCAGCAAAGCAGAGAAGCAGTTCCTTGGAACAGTCAGTCCATGCAAAGTGGCAATCTTTACAGCACAGCTGTCTTTACTGCAGCAGAGTTCTTCCCAAGTCCAGAAGTGTACTGATCTGCTAAGAGCCCCAGTACTTACACCAAAAAGTGCCTTTTGAAGTGGAGGTGACTTCAAAGCAGCTCCTTGAAGTGCACAGGTCCCCCTTTGACCCCAGCTCTGGCTCTAAACTATCAGTAGGGGGTAATCAGCTGATTGTGTTGGGACAGACACTTCCCAATAGAAGTGTAAGTGCTAGCTCCTCTACACCTTTTCAGCCCAGGAAGGCCCATCAGAATGCAAATGAATGCATATGAGTCCTTTGTCACAAACACTGTTCCTGTGTTTGTGGCTGTCTAGAGGGAATACAGTTAGCTGTCAAGTAGTCCAGATGTGTATTGGAGACAGTCTGCAAGACACACAGAGCAGTAAGGGCTGAAAAATGTCCACTTTCTAAAAGTAGCATTTCCAAAATAGTAATGTTAAATCTGACTGTACCATTAAAGAAGGTTTATCATTCCCATTCAAATGATATGAAACATGATGTAACTACTCCTTTCTGATCAGGATTTACAGCTTAAAAGTATATGAAGGAATTCCCAATGCTGACATATGAGACAAGTAGGCCTCACAGCAGTGAAAAACAATGTTGAGAGTGTTTCACTAATAGCACATGAAAACTTAAAAGTATATGTCCTGCCTTTTACTTATGTGGCACCCTGCCCTATCACCTAGCTAGGGCCTGTCTTAAGGGTGACTTTTATGTAATAAAAGGAGAGTTTCAGGCTTCGCAAGAGTTTCTAAATGTTGAGTCGAAGTGGTAGTGAAACTGCACACGCATGCCCTGCAATGCAGGCCTGAGACAGGTTTGAAAGGCTACTGGTGTGGGTTGCACAATCAGTGCTACAGGCTCACTAGTAGCATTTAATTTACAGGCTCTGGATATACTGTATACCACTTTTACAAGTGACTTATAAGTAAATTAAATATGCCGATTGTGGATGCACCATTGCTACCATGTTTTTAGGGGACAAGCACATGTATGTTAGCAGTAGTTAGCAGTGATAAATAGCTCAGAGTCCTAAGACAAACACAAAAGATACAGCGAAAACAAGAGGTGAAAGGCAACAAGTCTAGGGTAAGAACACCCTTAGGATGCCAATTCTAACACATACAATACACCATGTCTCAAAATATGTACTCAAGGAGGAAGTGAAAGACAGCCATTTTTTTCACAAGATGTACAGTAGTCTGATTATAGTGAGTGCCCTAGATCCCTTCAGGATGGTTAATAAATGGAATATGAATGGAGTTAATATAATACCAATAGGACTCACAAAATAAGTTTGCAACACAGGTCTTTTATATTTATTGACTATTCACTCCCCCAAATCTACAAAACTATCGATGATACATGTCACTAACAATTTGAGACTTAATAATTGCATTGTGGTATACATCGATTTTCTGCCCAGCCAGCCTATTTGGCAGTACATTGCTCTAAAAGTCTGTGTTTTCTCTCAGGAAGATGCTTCCAGTGTCAGGTGCGAATTCAATTCCTTACATATTTGAGCCCGCAACACCTTCCACTAAGCCTCTCTAAATATCAAATGCCTGGAGTCCCTGTCACAACATTCTGTCTAGTTAAAGTACCTCCATACTCTACTACCTACCACTAAAGTCATTTAAGCTTCCTATCCATTGCTTAATTTGAGCTGGTGGTTTCCGTTGCAGGGCACTGGCGCTTATTTTTTTGAGGACAGGCACTTATTTTTCTCTCTCAAGCATTTACTGCGAGTAAAAGACACACATGGAAAAGACGGAGGAAGAGGAAACTGAAAAGGCGTCACAAAGGGAGAAAGCAGAAAGCTGCAAGAGTGAGCTGAAGGGTCAGCGAGTGGCTTTAAATGGATTAAAGAGGCCAGAGATGGCTTTAGGATTATGCTGCCTCAGGTTTCCCTGCTCGCACATTTAATTGCAGCAGACCCGTGTTTCAGGGGAGACCTTCGGGCACCGGCACGTTATTATTTACAAATTAAGCACTGTCCCTTCCTCTCATACACATCGATGTATGACACCTTCACATCTACACATTGAAACCTCCTGACAATATTTGAAGATCAATTTCATTCAATTCCTTCTATTCCATGAGATGCTCCTGCACACATCATAACAGAGTGTGCTATAAATGTTATTACTCTGACACATACTTGTGATTCACTTGTGAAATGCAGAAGGCACATCATGCAATATGCATAAACTTCATTGTTTTTGGGAGTAAATGTCGATTTTCCAAATTTACACAATGAAGCTAGCATTATGCATCACTGTTTTTCAAATCCTTACAGCAGCACTTTAAAGAAAAAACTCTTAACAAGTAACTTAGCAACTTTAGAACCAGAGTGTTCTTCATCCTATTTGTCTCCTGTGACACCAACCGCCCTCCCCTCTGATTGCTCCGAGGCTCCAAAGTTTTTCTACACCTTTCCTTATTCTCCTCACACACCTTCAGTTTCACAAAAATATCTCAGCTGTTTTATTCTTTCCCCATACTTGTGCTTACACCTCACCACATACATTTATAGATTGCCATCAAATTATGGATAAAAAAAAGTATTTTTCATAGTTTATATCTTTAGCTGGACTCTAAATAGCACACTGCCTGGATTTTCAAAAACACACTCAACCTCCCATTCAGAAGCCCTACTAAAAGAAATGAAACACAGCAAAGCAGTAAAAAAATGTTGACCTACAGCTACGACTGGTACTGATCTACATCAATTCATAGTTCAGTGACTCACACTATTCCAAACATAATTTTGTCAGAAGATTTCCCAACTTCACATCAGGGGCCTCCATCGGATTAACCCCCCCTCTCTATGCACCAATGTATCCACATACACTATCCATCTCTGGTCCTTCTCCTGGTTCCAAGTGCCAATGACTCCTGCAAGAGTGTTGTAGACTCCTCTGAAAGACCATTGAACTACTCAGATCTGTTGATATCTTGCAAACAAGAATGGTGAGAGACCCACTCTTTACAAAGGATGCTCTTATCTTTCTACTTCTATAAAACTACCTTTTCTGCTTGAATCAAAAATGATTCTTCCACTACCAACTCCATCACACTTGGAAACCACAGCTGTGAGACACCAAATGGGGTTAGGAACACCAATACACAATCATGTCTCGAAAGCCTCTGGAACATCATAAATGGTGGGAAAGCATAACATTTCCTCTTGCTCCAACCCTGTTTAAAAGCATTCACTCCTAAGGCTCACAGATCCAGTCTCCAAAGGATATATTCCAGCTGCATTGTCAATCTGGATGCAAACAAGTCCACTTCTAAAGGACCTCAAACTGCCTGGCCTAATTTGCAGTATTTCAAATCCAAAATACAGTTGCTTGCAATCTGTGAAATTTCTTGAAAACCAATCTGCCATTACATTATCTTGTCCCCACAAGTATTTCACCTTGCGAGACACCTAGTGCTCCAGACTATTTTCCAGATTTTTGATAACTCTGTCAGTTTCCTTGATCTGCTCCCTCCTAACTAATGCATTTGCTGTACTGCTGACAAATTGTCCATACATAATAATGCTGATCTCCTTTTAAAAAAAAGCCTTGAAACCTCTTCAACTCTAAACAATTTGTGTTTTGACTTCTCTCCTACATTTTCCATTTGTCACTTGGTTCCTGTTTTCCTGATTGCACTCCCAACTATTTGTATTTTGTATTTATAAAGCGCATTCTGGCCATGGCATCGAAGCGCTAAGCAGTAGAGGGACACGTGTCTAAGAGAAAACAAAAAAGAAAAAACAACTACTGAGGAAAGAGCAAAGTTTTTAATTGCTTCCTAAAGGCCATAAAATATTGTTCCTTCCTAACAATCAAGGGAAGCAAATTCCAATGTTTGGCAGCCGCTACAATAAATGTTTTTTCCCCCATCTGGCCGTATGAGTTCGAGGGACACGGACCAGGTGGGCTCCTGTTGATCTGAGCTGATGGCTCGGCGTATACCATCATAGCCTTGAGGAGAGATATTCAGATCCGTGCATACGCAAAGACTTGTGACTCAAACATAAAGTTTTAAAAATAATGCGCTTTATAACAGGCAGCCAATGCAATTGTTTCAAACTTCTGCTAGCTGACGTTGAGCGGGGAAGATCTAATATTAAACGGGCAGCTGTATTTTGAATCAATTGGAGTTTCCTATCCGAGGTGTTATCAATATTGAGCATTAGAGCATTGCAGTAATGTAATCTAGAAATTACTAATGCCACGATCACTGTGATTCTAAGCCCTTTTTGCAAATAAGTCCAAAAAGCTAGATTTGGTGATGGAATTAACTTGAGACTTAAAAGATAGGCAGTTGTCGAATGACTCACAAATTTCTGGTGGAGGTAATGGGAGTAGGCAGTTCGCCACACACTGATGGCCACCAGCGTGAACTCCAAAATTCCTTGCTAGAGCCAAAAAACAAAATCTCTGTTTCGTCGCCATTCATCTTAAGCCAGTTCAAGCCCATCCAACTGTTAACCTCACGCATACAGTGGTAGAAGCGATCTGCAACTTCCTCCCAGTTCTTAGGGACAGGAATGATTAATTCTGTATCATCAGCATAAGAAGTGGCCATAAAGCCAAACGAAAGAATAAGTCTGGCCAGTGGGGCTGCGTACAGATTAAATAATGTAGGGCGGATTGCAGAGCCTTGAGGGACACCACATGGAAGTTGATATGTTGGTGCTCTAAAATCTCCACAGCTTACCGTGATGGATCTTTCTCCTAAAAAAGATTTCAAGATATTTAATGCTGTACCTCTAATCCCTGCTTGGTAGGGACGAAATGCCATAATATGAGGGGAAATAGTATCAAAAGCAGCTGATAAATCCAGTAAAAGTAATATAACTCCTTGCTCTTCCTCCAAAAGTCTGCGGATAGTATCTGATGTGGTGATGAGGGTGGATTCCGTACTGTGGGCTTTCCTAAAGCCATGTTGAGTAGAATACAGGCTACCCGAATCTTGGGGAAAATTGGCTAGCTCTATATTAATATGTTTCTCAAAAATCTTTGACTGAACAGGCAGCAAGGCAGTAGGCCGCAGATTTTTAAGATCATGTGCTGCTCCATCTGGTTTCTTTTTTAGGGGAACCACAGTCACTTCTTTCCAGGATGGTGGAAAAACTCCTGAAGTTAGAACGTCCTGGAAAAACGAAGCAAGAGCTGTAGATACTAAATCAGGAACCAGCTGAAAAATATGAGGCGGACAGGGGTCCCTGGGGGAACCTGACTTAATTCCCATCATGATCTCTTTAATCCTTTCTGGTGGTAGCGGCTGGAAGTTAGTTAACATGGGGCAGTCCTTGTCTAAAATGCTATTTAAATAATCATATGGGTCAGATATCCCCACAGAATGAGAATATTTTTAAAAAAGGTAGCCACCTTATTGCAAAATGTTTGCGAATTCTCCATTTAAGGGGGCATGGAGGGGACCGTAAGGGAAGTACCACTTTGAAAAGTTCTCTAGGGGCATTTGATGCCTCCTTAATTTTTCAAGTAAAATAATCGGATTTAGCTTTAATTTGTGCATCTTTATAGGCCCTAAGGACAGCTCTAAGCTTCTCTTTCTCCTCAGAATTTGGATCTAACTTCCATCTCCGTTCTTGTTGGTGATGTTTTCTCTGTAAGCTCTTGAGATCCTTCGTAAACCAGGGGCAACTAACATTTTTCTTTTTTTTCAAGAAAGCGGTTCTAAGCAGAGCAAGTTGATCAATTGCAATATTGATCCCCTGATTAAAACTGTCAGTTGCCTACAGAGAAATATTCCTTGCAGCTTCCCACCCTGATACCAATGCCGGTCCTAGTTGTTGACTCTTAATATGGTTCCAGTATCTAACTGGTTTCATGGTAGGACTAACATACTGAGGGAATTGAGCATTAGTCAAACTAAAGATGAAAAGATGGTGGTCACTCCAATCAAGAGGCCTATAGCACAACCAAGTCATCATGACGGGCAAATATCCCATTCAGCAGGTGACCTGCCCTGTGTGTGGCTGTTGTGACTTTTAATTCCCACTCAAAATCTGCCATGAAATTCAGGAACTCTAATGTGAGGGTCCTGACCTATGGCAATTCATGGAAGTCACCAAAACAAACTCTAGAAATTATCTAAAAATTGCATGTCCATTTCGAGACTCAGAACATTCTAATCCCCATCTCAACTCTTCCTTTGTCTCCTCCATTAAGAAGTGCTTAATTTGTGCTTGTTCAAACCGGTGCTAAGCACCGGCACTTATTTTTGAGGGCCGGCGTTTATTGTTCTGCCTCAAGCATTTACAGCTAACAAAATACACATTTGGGAAAGACGGAGGAAGATAAACACGAAAAATCTTCACAATGGGAGAAAGCAGAAAGCTGCAAGAGTGAGCTGAAAGGTCAGGGAGGGGCTTTAAATGGATTGAAGAGGCCCGAGATGGCTTCGGGATTACGCTCCCTCAGTATTCAGTGTTCCCACATTTAATTGCAGCAGCCGCATGTTTAAGAGGAGGGCTTTGAGTACCGGCACGTTTTAATTTACAAATTAAGCACTGCCATTAAGGGCACCTTGTCTCTGTACTGCAGCCCTTCCCGTAGAGAGATTTGGCTCTCTGCAGTGTCCCCTAATATCAGGACCATGAAAATACACCCTGCATTGGAGATAACAACCCTATTGCTCCCAAAACCTTCAAATCCACCCCACCTCTCTTCACCAATGGACAATTTTAGCCTTTTTTATTTACACCTTCCTCCTCAGAAGCCTCATAGCACTTAAAGTATATCCGCCTCAAAGCCTAGAAACTTTAAACCCCATTGAGTTCCAAACCCAACTTCTCTATTTACTATAAATAGCTAACCTTCCAGCATACTCTTCACCAACTAAAGATTAACTCCTCCAAGCTGTAAGACATTTTCAAAAAATCCATACAGATATTTTATCAACCCTTTTCATCTCTCTCTGAAATAATGCTGCCACAAGGTGTAGAATCCTGATGAGAAAACAGCCTCTAAAGACAGGGAGGAGGGCGGGTATATAATATGATAAAGCAGACTCTCTCTTCTGAACTGCAAATGCACATGACTCTCTTCCACTATGATAACATTGCATCCCACAAATCCATTTTGATCAACCAATCTTCCTCTTGTAATCGCCACAACCTTGAAATGTATGTAATCCAGAAACCTGTCTAGTTCTCTTTGATTTTTAACTGGCCACCAACCATTTATCCTTCTTTTCCACTAAATAGCTTTACTCACAAATGTTTTGTTTCTCTCCAACATTTACAATGTCTCCCTTATCTAACATTTTCCTCACTTCTTCCTTCACCAACTCCTTTGCTCTTGTCTGGCTCTGAAATCCAGTCCTCACCTAAAATGTCTAACTTGCAAACTCTGTCTATCATCCCATTGTACGCAGACACTCATGGATCACCTTACGTCCTTATCAAGTGGATGTTTAATCAATTTTTTCCATATATTTTGCAGCATTCTCTGTGGGCTATCATTCAGTACTATGGGGTGCCTTACTGATTTTGGACTGAACATATTATTCCACTGTGCATCCTTCAGAAGCTGTTTTACAATAATCTTATTCTCATGTTTTATAAACTCCTCCTAGTAATAAGCATCCTCATCCAAGTCCAAAACATACCCATCACACATTGAACCATTATCTATTCCATTCTCCTACAGCTCAAACTTCTATTCCTCATAATTAATCATCTTTCTCTTTGTGCCTCTCAAGACATTTCCTCAGGGCATGCAGCTAAGGGAATTATGTTTTTTAATGTTTTGGCCATCTTCTTTCCTTAATTACTATATTACAATATTTCTGCTGCTTTTAAAAGACTCAGGCGGTCATTACAACATTGGCGGTAAATGCTGCAGAAGACCGCCAACACACCGCCGCGGAATTCCGCTACAGCTATTACGACCCACAGCTCGGAATCCGCCAAAATTCAGACACCTACACAAGTCCACCACACCAAAGGTCAGTGATAAACTGGTGAAAACAAAACCTCCACCGTCACGCCAACAGAAATACGCCCACACTATCACGACACACGAATCCACGCGGCGGTCTTTCAACCGCGGTATTCCATTGGCGGTACACACCGCCGCGCTCAAAACACACACACGTTTACAAAACACAGCCACATTGGACAATTCAAAATACACACACCTGATACACATACACACACCACTCCCGCATACCCATTACAATATAAAACACACACCCACATCACCCACAAACCCTTACGACCACAATTACCGAGAGAAGGCCAGAGAGAGACACTCCAAACAACTACCAAGCATCCACAGGCACACAATACCATCGCCCACATAACTTCCACGCACCTCACACAACACACCACTAAATACCACCCCACTTATCACTACACACACCACCCCACACATCACCCACACCACCCCATGGCACGGCAAAGACACCCCAGGTTCTCTGAGGAGGAGCTCAGGGTCATGGTGGAGGAAATTGTCCGGGTAGAGCCACAGCTATTTGGATCACAGGTGCAGCACACCTCCATAGCTAGGAAGATGGAGCTATGGCGCAGAATAGTGGACAGGGTTAACGCAGTGGGACAGCATCCAAGAAATAGGGATGACATCAGGAAGAGGTGGAACGACCTATGGGGGAAGGTGCGTTCCGTGGTCTCAAGACACCACCTTGCGGTTCACCGGACTGGCGGCGGATCCCCACCTCCTCCCCCACAACTAACAACATGGGAGGAGCAGGTCTTGGCGATTCTGCATTCTGAGGGCCTCGCAGGAATAGATCGAGGAATGGACTCTGTTAAGTCAAATCTTAAATATTACATCCCCCACCCTACCTGCATGCTATCACATACCCCCACCCTCACCCCCATCACTCCAACACCTCACATATGCCCCAACATCACAAACCACACATCCTAACACCAAGCCCTGCATGCATCACCAAAGCATGGACACCCATCACCAAAGCATGGCCACTACACATACCCATACACCCCCGTAAACCACCATCACACAAGGTCCCACACAGGAATGCAAGCACTGGGGTACATGGTCACCCACTTAATGCACACCATGGCACACACAGAAGTAATAAACATCCTTTTATACCCCTGCAGGACCCCTACCCAACGTCACCGGACAGGAGGGTCCACACATGTCCACACCACCAATAGAAGATGCCCACAGTGATGACAGCAGCTCTGTCCAACTGGATCTAGATGACCAGCCCCGCCCATCGGGGACCTCGGGACAGTCGGTTCCCCTGACACAGTCACAGGCCACTACAGAGCTTCCCCCCTCTGGAAACACCAGCACAGCAGCCTCCCAGCGGGCCCATACCTCTGTCCCCAGGACACGTTAATCAGCAGTGTGTCCACCACTACAGGGAACCCAGGCTAACCCCAACAACAACAGGGACCTGGGGGCAGTGGTAGTGGGCACACGGTCCAGGGGACGGAGGCCCAGGAACACAGGGGAACTGGGGGGGCTGCTGTGCGACAGGGGGAGGGAACCCACTCTCCACGAGGCCCTCTCCAACATCATGGGAGCTTACCACCACTCTCAGGAGACGATGGCAACGGTACTGGCCAAGTTTCAGGAGACCCAGCGCCTGCAGGAGGAACAGTATTTGAGCTTCAGGGAGGAACTCAGATCCATCAATTCCACCCTGGGCACCATTGTAGGGGTGCTGAAGGAAGTACTCAAAACTAGGAGGGACACTGTGGCACAACAAGGGGCCCCTGACACTAGCCTGTACGATGAACTTCCCACCACCTCCGCCGGTGCTAGTGGACAGGAGGCACCGCCACAGGACCACCACACCAGCACCCCACCCACTGCAGAGGGAGAACCACCCCGCAAACGGTCCCTGAGATCCAGGACAAAGACAGAGAACGATGCCAAGACCCCTGCCAAGAAATGAGACCACCCTGAATGTCATCTTTATGTCCCACTTTGTCACCCTGTCCATCCTCAAACTGCCCCAGCTCCACTTCCTATGCCTATTTGGGCACTGCACCTGTGAGACTAATAGACTGGACTCTGCCATGGACATTGCTCCACCATCACCCCTCACCATTTTACAACCCCGTCCAATATTAAGCACTGAAATAAACACCCTTGAAGCACAAAACAATCTGGAGTCAGTCTGTGATTTCAAAATAGTGTAATAGCAATTACAGTGACAAAATGCTCTTCCAAATGTAATGTCAACATACCTATGTCACGCAGCTCTAGTCCATGAGGAAACAAAGCAGATGTCACACTGTGGGACCCACATCTGTGAAATCGTAAGGGAAAGTGACAACAAAGTGACAGTAGAGAGGTAGTAGTGTTAAAGTACATGTAGTAGGCAGGTTTGTATTCTTACCTGTGTCTCACTGGAAATATTGCAGGATCACCGAGTTCCTGTTGTCGATGTCCTCTTCTTCTGCTTCCTCGTCTTCACTGTCCACAGGCTCCACAGCTGCAACAACACCACCACCTGCAGAAAAGGCACCTGTCGTCGCAAAGCTAAGTTGTGAAGCATACAGCAGGCCACGATGATCTGCCACACCTTCTTTGGTGAGTTAAATAGCGATCCACCTGTCATATCGAGGCACCTGAACCTGGCCTTCAGGAGGCCGAAGGTGCCCTCTATAATCCGCCGAGTTCGCCCATGGGCCTCATTGTAGCGTTCCTCTGCCCTTGTCCTGGGATTCCTCACTGGGGTCAGTAGCCATGACAGGTTGGGGTAACCAGAGTCACCTGCAAATGCGTGGGACAACTGTTAGACACACACTAACCTGTTGGGATATCCCCAGACCCAGACAACCATTCCCACTGACTTGCTTCCAGGTGCTCACCTAATAGCCACACACGGTGCCTCTGGAGTTGACCCATCACATAAGAGATGCTGCTATTCCACAGGATGTAAACGTCATGCACTGAGCCAGGGAATTTGGCATTAACATGGGAGATGTACTGGTCTGCCAAACACACCATCTGCACATTCATGGAATGATAACTGTTCCGGTTTCTGTACACCTGTTCACTCCTGCGGGAGGTACCAAAGCAACATGTGTCCCATCAATGGCACCTATGATGTTGGGGATATGTCCCAGGGCATAGAAGTCACCTTTCACTGTAGGCAATTCCTCCACCTGAGGGAAAATGATGTAGCTCTGCATGTGTTTCAGCAGGGCAGACAACACTCTGGACAACACGTTGGAAATCATAGGCTGGGACATCCCTGATGCTATGGCCACTGTTGTTTGAAATGACCCACTTGGAAGGAAATGGAGTACTGACAGCACCTGCACTTGAGGGAGGATTCCTGTGGGATGGCGGATAGCTGACATCAGGTCTGGCTGCAACTGGGCACACAGTTCCTGGATTGTGGCACGATCAAGCCTGTAGGTGGTGATCACATGTCTTTCCTCAATTGTCGCCAGGTCTACCAGCGGTCTGTACACCGGAGGATGCCGCCATCTCCTCACATGTCCCAGTGGACGGTGCCTATGAAGGACAACAGCGAGCACAGAGTCAACCAACTCAGAGGTACGTCCCCACAGCTTACACAGAACACAAATCATAATCCGAAATTTGGCCTGTATGAGTGGTGAGGCAAGGCCTAGGTATGTGTGACGCACTTAAAAATTAGGCCATGTGGGCCCCTGAAATGGCGGCTGCCTGACCTGTAAAGTGGGACAATGGGATGTGATGTAACTGCGCTGGCGTTGTACACCGTCGCGGTAGGCAGTCGAAGACTGCGGCGCAATTCTGCATTGTTTAACATTGGGCCCTATGGGTCCCAGGAGCCAATGACGATGTACGCCGGCGGTGACGGTACGCACCGCCGCGGACGTGACCGCCATTTTCTATCTGTGTAATCACTCGATACCTGATCTTCGACAGGAGAGGACCAACACTGCAAGTGCTGCTGTGACCTCAGTCTGGAAGAGACAATGGCTCGTGCGTCTGGGCAAAGGGCCCCTGCCTTCACATCGGAGGAGATGGAGAAACTCGTGGATGGGGTCCTCCCCCAGTACACGCTACTCTACGGTCCTCCAGACAAACAGGTAAGTACATTGGGAGCATGCTGTATGGGCTATGCCTGTGTGGAGTGGGGTGGATGAAAGATGGGGGGGGGGAGATTGAGGCGTGCATGAAACGACGGTGAGTGCATGTGCATCATGGCAATGGTAGGGATGGGGGCCAATTACTGTGACAGTCCATTTGGTAATAACTTTTCTTTTCCCCCTGTACAATTCATGTAGGTCAGTGCCCACCAGAAAAAAAAGATATTTTGCGTGCCATCGCCAAGGACGTCCGGACCCTGGGGGTCTACCACAGACGGAGCACCCACTGCCGTAAGAGATGGGAGGACAGTCGCCACTGGAGCAAGAAGACGGCGGATGCCCAGCTGGGGATGGCCTCCCAACGTGGGAGGGGTGCCCGTCGCACCATGACCCCCCTGATGTTCAGGATCCTGGCGGTGGCGTACCCGGAGTTGGATGGGCGCTTGAGGGCATCACAGCAGCCACAAGGGGGTGAGTACACTCTCATTCTGCTGAATTTGCATGCAGTGGAGGTGTCTGGGTGGGGGAGGTGGGCTGTGGGTTTCCCTAGGCCAGGGCGAGTGTGCTAGTTAGGTCCCCTTGTTCTGGCAGACCCTGTGACACCCCACCCCACCTGTGTACAGTGCCAAGTACACCTAGTCAGGCTCCTGTGTCATCCATGTGTGCAGATGTCGGCCATAGCCTTGTAGGCCATGTCCCAGGGATTGAACAGTGGAGCCCAAGTGCGCGGCGTAGTGCAGGGGGCTTCTGTGTCTGTCGTGTCCGCCAACGGTAGCAGTAATGCATGCACTCAACATGTCTTTCTTCTGTCGTTCCCCCCCCCCTTTTTGTGGTCTCCCTGTTCTTGTGTGCATTAGCATCATCAGGCGGAGGAGCAGTGGCACCGGAGCAGGAGGGAGCTGCATCCCACATGGCCTGGAGGGCGACACTACGGACTCGGAGTTCACCAGTGGGACAGAGGGCGAGGGGAGCTCCACAGCGGGGACAGGAGCTGACACCAGTGACACAGACTCGTCCTCTGATGAGAGCTCCCTTGTAGTGGTGGCAACATCTGTGCCCCCCGCATCTACAGGTACAGCCGCCACCCCACCTACCAGCACCGCCCTCCCAGCAGCCCCTCAGCCTTTGCCCTGTGCCCGCTCACCCAGGAGGGTGGGCATCACCTTCGCCCCAGGCACCTCAGCCCCTGCCCCAGTCACCCCTGCTGCCCTCAGTGAGGAGGCCATTAACCTCCTCAGGTCCCTCACTGTTGGGCAGTCTACCATTTTGAATGCCATCCAGGGTGTAGAAAGGCAGTTGCAACAAACAAATGCATTCCTGGAGGGCATTCATTCTGGTCAGGTGGCCCTTCAGCAAGCTTTTTCAGAATCTGGCCTCAGCACTGATGGCAGCCATTGGCCCTGTCTCTAGCCTCCCCCCTCCAACTTCCTCCACCCAGACCCAATCCCCTGTACCTCAGCCTATCCCAAGCACACCTTCAGACCAGCATGCACACACGTCAACACACAAGGGAAGCTCTGGCAAACATAAGCACCACACATCCCACAGGCACTCACGCAAGCATCACACACATGCAGACACACCAACATCCACTGCCTCCACTGTGTCCCCCTCCTCCTCGTCTCCCTCCTCCCTCCCAGTCTCGTCTCCACTCACACCTGCATGCACTACATCTACAGCCACTACTTCCATCACCAGCACACCCACCACCACACCCCGATCACGTGCAGTCACCACCCCCACTGCCATTCACACGTCCCCTGTGTCCTCTCCCAGTGTGTCTGTGACGCCACCTCCCAAGATACACAAATGCAGGCACACACCCACCCAACAGCCATCCACCTCACGACAGCCTCCAGCGCATGCACCTTCACCCAAAGTCACCAAACGAACACCTCCTACAACCACAACCTCTTCCTCCACTCCCAAACCCCCTCCAGCTACCCATCCCAGTGTTCCCAAGAAACTTTTCCTGTCCAACCTTGACCTCTTTCCCTCACCTCCCCCACCCCGTCCGTCTCCTAGGGCCTGACTCTCCAGGTCTCAACCTAGCACCTCAGCCACAACATCTCCGGGTCCAGTGGTGCCTGTAGTCACCGGAATCTGGAGTGCACCGGCCACCAGGGCAGCCAGTGAGGCACGGAGCCAGAGCACAAACAGTCCCCCACCTGTGAAGCATCAAAAGTTGGCCAGTGCCCGGCGGGAGAGGGGGAAGACTCCAGCCACCAAAGCCGCTCCCAGGGGTACTGGTGGGAGTGTGGAGTCAGCTGCGACACCTTCCAAGGTGGGGAAGGGCCACAAGAAAGTCAGCAAGTCTGGGAAGAGCAGCACGGCAGAGAAGACCGCCATCATCCCCGCTGCCCAGGAGGCCACCGCCAGCACCAGCCCAGCTGCCCAGGAGGCGACCGCCATCATCCCCGCTGCCCAGGAGGCCACCGCCACCGGCCCTGCTGCCCAGGAGGCCACCAGCCCTGCTGCCCAGGAGGCCACCACCACCAGCCCTGCTGCCCAGGAGGCCACCGCCACCAGCCCTGCTGCCCAGGAGGCCACCGCCAGCACTAGCCCCGCTGGGCCAGACAGGACCGTCAGCACCAGCCCCGCTGGGCCATGAAGGACTGCCAGCACCACCCCGCTGGGCCAGACAGGACCGCCAGCACCAGCCCCACTGGGCCAGACAGGACCGCCAGCACCAGCCCCGCTGGGCCATGAAGGACTGCCAGCACCAGCCCCGCTGGGCCAGACAGGACCGTCAGCAGCTGAGTCACTGCAAATGCCACTAGCACCGCTGAACAGGGCACCTCTGCCACAAGCACCACTGAACAGGGCACCACTGCCACAAGCACCACTGAACAGGGCACCGCTGAACAGGGCACCGCCACCACAAGCACCGCTGAACAGGGCACCGCCGCCACAAGCACCGCTGAACAGGGCCTGCCGCAACAAGCACCGCCGAGCAGGGCACCGCCGAGCAGGGCACCGCCGAGCAGGGCACCGCCGCCACAAGCACCGCTGAACAGGGACCCGCCGCCACAAGCACCGCTGAACAGGGCACCGCCGCCACAAGCACCACTGAACAGGGCACCACCGCTGGCCCATGAGCGCCAAGGGCACTGACGCTACTGAGTCCGTCACGAGCAGGATGAAGCACTCTGGGCACCAAGCCCCCTCCAGAACCAGTGGAGTATCACATCCACTACCTCTGTCCTTGGCAGGATGAAGCACTCTGGGCACAAAGCCCCCCCCAGAACCAGTGGAGTATCACATCCACTACCTATGTCCTTGGCAGGATGAAGCACTCTGAGCACAAAGCCCCCTCCAGAACCAGTGGAGAAAGGCATCCACTTGAGAGACTGTGGCTTTGCACTCCTCAGGGTGGAACAGTGGGCAAACCACCCACTGTAGAGACTTGAGAGACTGTGGCTTTGCACTCCCCAGGATGGAACAGTGGGCAAACCACCCACTGTAGAGACTTGAGAGACTGTGGCTTTGCACTCCCCAGGATGGGACAGTGGGCAACCCACCCACTGTAGAGGCTTGAGACACTGTGGCTTTGCACTCCCCAGGATTGAACAGTGGGCATGTGGCCCCCTCGTGGATTTGGCATCGTGCACTCAACCGGCTGAAGTGCCCCTCCTTTCCCTTCCCCCTGAGGTGCCTGTTTTATTGCTATCTGATGCCCCTGCAGTTTTCTCTCCGTCATGTTCGGGGATTGATTGTGGGCCTCCCCCATACCGTGTGGGCCCAGTGTTCCACGGACTTCAATGGAGCACTACCTGGACTACTATTCTTGGTGTACATTTTGTTTATAGTGTATATATATATTTTTGCGTACTGGATTTTAATATATTACAATGGTTACACTCATTTACTTTGGTCTTTGCATTCTTCCGGGGGGGGTTGCGGGGTGTAACTGTCATGTATCATGCTGTATTAGTGTGTGTGTTGTCGTGGGTGAGGGTGGGGGTGTTGCGTATTGCGTGTGTGTGTCCCTGTTTTTTCCCTCCCCCTCCCCTGTGTCGTAGGTGCAGTACTCAGCGTTGTCTTCACCGCCGGCGTTTGTGCTCCTGGTAGAGGAGCAAGAAGATAAGGGCTGGCAGGATCTGGAGCTCGGGTTCCATGGCGTCCGGATTCCTTGTGGGGTGTGTAGAGGTGAGCGTTTTCCCTTTGAAGTCCTGTTTCCGCCGTGTTTTTGTCCGCGGTGAATCCACCCCGGAAAAGGTGGTGGATTGGTAGGTTGTGATACTGTGGGCAGTACATTGTCCTCCGCCTGTCTGTTGGCGGTGACCGCCAAGCTGTTTGTTTGTACCACCGTGGCGGTCGGAGTGTTAAAGTGGCTGTCTTTGTTGGCGGTTTCCGCCACAGTCGTGATTCCATTTTTTTTTCCACCGGCCTGCTTGCGGTTTTACCGCCGCTTTAACACCGACCGCCAGGGTTGTAATGACCACCTCCTTGTCTTGTTTAGACACCTCCCTTATTTATTCGTGGCTATTTAGCCTTCCTCAGGCATAGACCAAAATGAATCCTCAGAATTATTAGCGTTCTTCCTTTTCCAAACACAATCTGCACTTACCTCTTCTTTCACAGTCCGTAAAATTATCTCCTCCTGGACAGTCTCACTTGTCCACTCACCGGATCTTTTCTCTGTCGTTTTATTAAAATGTCTCCTCAATTAAACCAATCAGTTATCCCTCAAAAGTCAGCCCTTTCTGAAGAAATATTCTGTTTGGAATTCAGAATTAACTAACCCCACACAAAGTGGTGCAGTGTGTTGCAACCTATCTTCTTAGCTGCCAGCTGCTCTCCTTTCACTGCCACAGCTCCCATTGTTAGCATGGTTATTCGCCTAATCCAAAAATCTCTTTCCAGTACTCACAATACTTTTTAGCCAATCTTTATCCACACTTTGTCAATGATGATAGGGCATGACCAACTGTCTCAGCAACTGCTCTTCACGCTCGCCTTCATGAGCCACCCAGTTAATGTTAATGGCATCAGCAGCTTTCTGATCATGAGCTGGAAACTCCAAAGCTTTCACTCCTGCCTTAAATTCAAAATCAAGGTCTATGCCTGGCCAAATGTGCAATGTCATTTCAAGCTAGAAGTAGTTTATAAGTAGTATATTTCACAATACAGCTTCCAATCATTTACAAAAACTGTTGCTCCCCAGAACTCTTACACTCATCCCACTTGTTCATGCTTATCTGATGATCCCCAAAATTGGGAAAATCATCCAAACTCATTCCCTTCACCTCTTGTCACCTAAAAATACACCACTTTAAAAGTCAACCACACTGATACTTTAAATTCAGACATTAATCAAACTATTCAAGAGACACTTCACATTGGTACCTATCTGCCAAGGAGCAGCTTCGAAAGAGAAGTAATGTTGTTTCACAGGGGCCATGTAGGATTAAGAATATGTTGAATCTAAAGTTTATAAGTTACTTGTTAAGTGATATTCTTGAAAGTGGTGCTGTGGGACGTGGAAATAAAAGATAAATCCATGAAGCTAGCCTCCGATATTGACATAAAATTCAGTTGGGTCACGGGTGTAGCAGCAGAGGTGGGGCATCTATCAGGTGGTAGTCTTTACACAAGAAGAAGGCATAGCCATGACAACATTTTCTGTGACATTATTGGATGGATAGTACAATCCATCCCTACTCCACTATATTAGAACAGAAAAAGGGAAACACTGGAGTATGCAATGAAGCTGTATGCCTAACTGGGGGTGGCTACTTTGAGTATGTGTGGGGGGTCAGAATTATAAATAGAATGGGTCAGGTAAACTGAGGGAGGTCAACAGTTAGAGACAGTGACTTAGGGCCCAATTTTAAATTTGGCGGTCAGACTGTCCTCCACCTGGCCATGGAGTAAATTACTCCATCACCCTGGTGGAGGTCCAGGAGACCAAATGTTGAAATGTCTGTTAGGCCGATTGACATTTTAAGCATTGACAGGAACTGCAGTCAAGGTGTTTCCAACTAATCCATTGTAACTTTGCTCTGTGGCTCTGTCAATTATGAAGGAACCGTATGTCAAAGTTAAAAAAAAATGTATTCTCAAAAACAAAACCGAAAAGCGGGATTTTGTTTTGAAAATAAAAAAGTATGCTTCCCAAGGATAAAGGGATATTATGCAGTTTTCACTGCCACTTACGGCCAGGATTTTCGTGGTCTTTCCACCAACATATAACTTAGGCCCCTAGTCTGCTGCACGCATTTAGAAAAGTGATAACCATAGTTGTCTTGAAACAGTGGGGCTGTGTACCAGATGAAATCCATTCACAGAATATTTGGGGGTGGTTAATGAGTGTAAATGTCAAAATAGTATGGGCGTTAACAATTTGTTGGGCAAGAAAGACTGTGGAAGAGCAGGAGGGATTGACTCACCAGAGAATGAAAATTAGCTCGTTTGAGTTGGTGGGGATAAAGTTGGTAAGACTTGATGTGCAAAAGGAGAGTAGAGATCAGTCCAAAGTCAGAGGAGCGAATACAAGAATGTTAGGGAGTGTCCAAAAGAATATGATCTCATATGAGAAGTGAGTAGCGGAGTCACAGGCTGTAAGTGGTACTGGGTAAGATTAGTATGAGGTGACAAGGGGAGGAAATAGAGAGTTGTAAACCTTTTGACGGGTGATAGATGTACAAGAATATAATTATCTTGGTACTAGGTAGCCTTGGTCTGATCTGGGGTCATGGTCCTAATGGAGCAAACAATAGTGGTGTTCTAGACTGCTACCACGCAGTAACACCCTGCCAGTACATGCAATTACTTATTAAATTGAGTGCAAATGTCTTCACGCTAGCGGTGTAGAAATCTGCAGTAGTAAATCAATTTATACCTGCTAGAAATCATTTTCTGAAATCCTAGCTGGCATAAGTGAAAGTACTTTCAGCAGTAAATGTAGGATTATGGCCAGACATACCATTGTGAAATAGGCCTTCTGTATTTTGTTAGGAATGGCATTTATTAGTAGGCATGTGGTTCTTTCCAGTGTTGCCTTGCCATCTGTGGTTTTGGTAGGATATGGTGTGGTCATGTACATACCTGTGTTCATGCTCTTGTTTGGCATCTAAGCATTTCTAGAAATGTCTGAAAGCTAAACTATTTAAGTTCAACTTCTACTGAGCTTCATTTGGAATAGGGGGCTTGATTGAAGAACATTGGGCAGGATTCCACCTGCACTTGATTGGACTCTGACATCCCTCATCCTTACAGACTTTGGCAAAGCCCTCAGTACTATGAAATATTAAATGGTGACCTGTGGCAGTATCTTAAACTACTACATAAATAAATACATTTAAGGGAGAGCTATTTCAAAGCCTGCAGACCATACAAATGAATAAAAGAAAAAGCTTCACTATCTCTTTATTGGAAATTAATAGTTTATTAACAACCCTAAGGACATGGTCAAGAGATGAGCGAGGAGCCACTACCTCTTTGAGGATTAGGAAGAGTTTCGTGGTTGCTCCAGATGTCATTCAACATAGCACATATACTAAAAACAGCGAGTAATATGCCTGTTCAAGGCAGTTTTCTGCAAGTGCCGCAGTAACTGGTTAAAGGCATTTTTCCTGGTGAGGTTGTGACGGTCTCTCTTTTTTCAAGTCATATTATGCATTGCACCCTTAATATTGGAGCCATCACATGCCTAGAGGCTTATGTCTGCTGTTATGGGCTTGGTGCTAGCTGGACCAGACTACTTGACAATATGTAATTATGCATTAAGCCGGTTTAGAGAGGACTTGGCTGGGCAGGTTGTGATGGACTGTTCCTATTGGGGCAGGACGAAGGCTTATTTGTATATGGCTGGTTCCTTTCTGAGGCAACATCATTGCCAAAAAAATGATGGACTGTGATATCATCTGTGTAGTTACCAGAGGCTGGGATTCATTCCAGCATCCCAGATATCACGTTTATGTATTCTTTATCATGTCAAGGTACTTCATGAAGTTAGGGTTTTCTGTTTTTTGCTCTCCTGAATGTGTACTCTCAACACACAGTTTTGATATCATGATCAGCCTGGGGTGGTTTGTTAAGGGATATTCAACTAATTAAGGATCAGTTAACTAGTTTACTCTGATGCTTCCAACCAGCTCCACCAGTGTATTCTGGAAGACACATGTACATCACAAACCTGCAAAGATTTTCTTTTCCTTTGAGAAGAAATAAACTCATAGAGTCAGGCGTTATCAAAACATTCAGTCGTAAATAGGAAGTGAACTGAGGTGGAGTAGTGTTTTAACACCCATGAATTTTATACTAATTTCTTTTTGGTAGTGTCGAAGGAAATGTGGTCTAAAATGATGTAGGTTTTAACCAAGCATGGGCTCTTTTCATTGCATAATACAAACAAATTAGAGGTTACTTGGATTTACTCTCTGGATTGTCCAGGCCAAGTCCTACCTCTGTTTTACCCATCGTGAAGTCTAGCGCCCCTCCACATGGCAATCTTTCTGGGCTCTGCATGGCAAAGTGAGGGTCATAAAGTGGTCGGGCAGTGTCCCTGGAGGGACTACTGACTGTACTCACACGTGATACACTCCTGTTCAAGTGCAACCAAGCCTCTGACCTCTTCTGACCACATACCTTTCTTCAGGAATCCCGATCCAGTGTAGAGAAAAACACTTCTTTATATTCAGTCCTGCATCTGTAACAATCACCAACAACAGCCATTCTAGATTGTTTGTTTATGTAAACTGGGGTTTTGAAATGTTTTCTAACATGATTTACCGGATGGTCCCTTTAAACGAGAAGCGAATTGCAATTTGAATAGTAAAATCTAGGTCCTTTCCTAAAACAAATGTTGGTGCAGACTGTGTTATGTGTGGGCTTGGTCTGAAGGAAGAGGCGGAGAAGAGAGCTTCGGAGTTTGGGCTCTAATGTACAGATAAATGTCTTTTCACTCTGGAATTTCTAAAATTAACACAGATGAATCTGTACAAAGGTTAACGGAAGGGGCTGAGAGACTAAAGAAAACCCTGCAGGTAATTGTAAAAGTACAGAGAGCAATGACACTGTAGTCTGAAAACTTGACAGCTATACAGTAGGTTCACATGTCTGTGCCTGTCTGTGTCACTGGAGAGAGGAAGATTTAAATATTCAGAGATTCCAAAACAAATGTCATGGCCTATATTTACTGCAGTATAACACTGCAGTTAAGAGAAATAATTACATGGGGGTAGAAATGTACACTTCCTGCCCCTAGGAACTGCAGGGCAGGAGTGACAAACTGATTACGTCTGTAAGTCAGAAAGTTCAACTCTCATTTTTTCAAATAATTCCAGAAAGTGCCTCTAAGGTCTCAGTACTCAGTAGCAGCTGGAGATGAATCACAGGACACAGAGCGGTGATATTCGATACGCACATTCCCTCACACTCAGTTGCTGATCTATGTTTGTGCGAACTTGTCTCTTACCGTTCATGTCCCACGTGGCCCTGCTCCATTGTGTCTATCACTTAATCTCCCCCACAGGAAGTGGTCATCTCCCCAGTGATGCAGATGTGCTGAGCGGACACTGGGTCCTAGTATTCTATTAGTACCAAACACTTGCTAGACCAGGTGTTTTAATAAAAATATTAATGAATTGTCATGTATTCTGAGTAGCGGATTTGCGTGGAAAATGTAATAATGTAGAGAAAAAATAATGCACACATTTGAAAATGTGTCCACATGAGTGGCCGCCAATGTTCACAAAGTGAACTTATTTATGGCTTATTAATATGAAATATGGAGCTTTTGTTTGATTAATGTAGTAATATGTCATATTAAGGGTTATGCATTATGTCTTAGCTTTATTAATTGTAGGCCTTAACTTAGCAGAGGTCTTGGCCTAGTTGCACGGCCTCATGTCAAGCTGTATTTCTAAACTGCTTAGAGAATTAAACTGTGATTTTCCACTGTGCGGACCAAATGTGCTGGTAGCTAAAAGTCTTTCTCATGAGAGCTGCTTGCTAGAAGATGCTGTTCCTGTTGAATGAAACATTGTAAATGTAACGTGTGTAAGACTGACTTTCTCATGAGAGAACAATAACCACACTGACTGGATTATAGGCTGCAACAATATTGTTACCTGACGATCCGGATGATGAGGCCATTACAGGAAAAGCCAATCAGCGACATGTGAACCGTGTACTAGTAGAAACTGTAGATTTGAGGTTTTAGTTTTATTGGACAAAGTGTGAACATGCGATCCCTTGACCAATAGGGACTTGGGAAGTAGTTTAGGAAATCTAACTTAGCTGGACTGCACTGAGAAGAAGCTGCCATTGCGCTTTTGACTTTTGCCAACGCCAATACTTTCTTGAGCGTCTTGAAAATAGACGTGTCTAACTTTGATGCCAAAGACTTTGCGTTCTGAACTTTAATGCTGAATCCTGATGCCTTGCTGACCAGACTGATGTTCTGATGACAAAAACTGTCACAGCTTGCTGATCCAAACTGAGGATAGATATATCTATTAATGAGTTAATTTGCTATGTATATTTGCTTTTTCTTTCTAGGTTCCAACAGCACTATTTTGAAAGTGCCATAGTTAGATGTTTTCCAAATTTGTTATGACTAAATTGTTTTACATGAAGCCTAACATGCTGATTCTAATCTGGTGTTAGTTAAGGATCCTCACTTATGAAGTCCGCTGTATGGAGTAACATTTGATGACCTTCTTCGCTCAATCTAAATGAATGTGATATGGTTTGCGCAGTTGTTCTTGTTACTACTTTGCCCCGTAACCTTCGAACGTGTAATTGTTCAAGCTTTGATTAGTCATGGGACACAGAGTTTCATTCTTGGTTGACACAGGAGCTACACGCTCTACCGTAAGATCAGTTGAAGTCCCGAATTTGCCCCTTTCGGGAAAGACAGTTCAGATTGTGGGGGAAGCGAATCAGTATTTGACCAACCAGTTCAGGTTAAAATTGGCAACTTCCAAGGATTGTACAAATTTGTGGTCTGTGATTCAAGTCCAGTATTCCTACTGGGAAGAGACTTAGGGCCAGATGTAGCAAAAGAAAATTTTGCTACTTGCAAATTGCGAGTCTGACCAACTCGCAATTTGCAACTCGCAAAATTGTATGCAGAAATGTGTCTCAGACACCTTCTGCGTCTCGCTGTGGGGTCGCAAAGACCCACCTCATGAATATTAATGAGGTGGGTTGCATTTTGCGACCCTATAGCGAGTCCCTGCACTCACAGGGATGGTGGCCTGCTGGAGACAGCAGACCTCCATGTCTGTGACTGCTTTTGTAATAAAGCAGTTTTTTTTTTTTAATTGCAGCCCGTTTTCCTTAAAGGAAAACGAGTTTCAATACATAAAAATAATGAAACCATTTGGTTTAATTTTTTCAGAGCAGGCAGTGGTCCATTGGACCACTGCCTGCTCTTAAAAATTATTTTTTGCGACATTCACAAAGGGGAAGGGGTCCCATGGGGACCCCTTCCCGTTTGCGAATGAGTTACCACCCACTTCAAGTGGGTGTTAACTGCGAATTGCTTTGCAACCGCTTTCGCAGTCACAAAGCAATTCTGCATCGTGGTGTGAGTCGCAAATAGGAAGGGAACACCCCTTCCTATTTGCGAGTCGGATTCACATTTTGCGAGTCGGTACCGACTCGCAAAATGTGAATCAGCATCGCGATGGCCGTTTTGCATGGCGCAAACTGCGTTTTTCACAGTTTACGACATGCAAAACGGTTCCTACATCTGGCCCTTACTGTGCAAAACAAGATGCTTGATTTCTTGTTCAAATGATGGAATCGAGATACAGACAAATAGTGATGAAGAAGATGACCTAGTTCCCGAGACAGAGTGTGAAACTACAAATGAAGAATATCTGATGATTGATTTTTTTGCCCGTGTTTACAATGAAGGAGCTTCATCCTGATTTGCAGGGAACAATTAAGGAGAAAGTGTGGGATCTGACAGGGAAAGAGATAGGTCTGATAAAGGGAGTTGAACCAGTTAAAGTTTCTGTAAAGATGAATGCAATTTTTCCTCAAATTCCTCAGTACCACATGTCACAAGATGTCCTTATGAAGGTCGCGCAAATCATTGCAGAATTTGTGAAACAAGGGGCTCTGAAGGAAAGGTTGAGCAGCCCATGTAAGTCACCGATAATGGGTCTGAAAGAGCCCTTTGGGAAAGTTCCAATTGTCCAGGATTTGAGAAAAATAAATTACATTGTGATCAGATGTTGCCCCGTGGTGCCAAATCCAGCTGTGATAATGTTTCAGATTCCATGTGATGCTGAGTGGTTCACTGTCATTGATTTGTCGCAAGCCTTTTTTTCTGTGCCACTTCATGAGGACAGCCAATTTCTCTTTTGTTTCAAATTTTTGGACCGAGTTTACTGTTGGTGTAAATTTTGTCAGGGTTTTCAGAGTCGCCTTCCATATTCAATCAGATCTTGAAAAAGAATTTGGAGTCGTTGGAATTGCCTTTTCAATAGATCTTGGTACAGTACATTGATGACTTGTTGATTATGTCCAAAACAAGGGACGAGTGCAAGTATGACACGATTGCCTTACTGAATCATTTGGGAAAGAATGGTCATAAAATGTCACCATTGATATTGCAATACTGTCAGAAAGAAGTGAAATACTTGGTTCACCAGATTGTGAAGGGGTCGAGAAAGATATCCAGAGAAAGGGTTACAACCATATTGCAGATGAATCCCCTGACCACACAGAGAGATGCCAGGATGTTTCTAGGATGGTAGGCTACTGCCACCAATGGATTCCCAAATTTTCTGTCATTTCAAGACCATTGCAGAAGCTGACTTATAAAGAAGTTACCAATCCCATACTGTTAGACAAGGTTGGAATGAAAGAGTTCACTTAATTGGGAGAGAGTCTGTGCAAAGCTCTGACTTTAGGTATGCCTGACTACACAAAACCTTTCACATTGTTTTGTCATGAGCATGATGCATGATCTTTGTCTTGACGCAGGTCCATGGGGGTGTAAACCGCTCCATAGCATACTTTTCAGCTACTTTGGACCCAGTTGCAGAAGCTTTACCAGGTTCTTTGTGTGCAGTTGCAGCGGTTGGACAGAGCCTCACACAGTGTGAAAGTATTGTGATAGGACATCCCTTGACTATTTTGGTCCCTCACTCTATTGAGATCCTACTTACAAAGATGAAAACCGAATAATTGAAAGGTGCAAAGTTGACCAGATATGAGACGAATATTCTAGGATTACCAAATGTGTCATTGAAAAGATGTACACTGCTGAACCCGTCAACCTTACTTCCAAATGAAAATGTTGAAACTGAGAAATTGGAGGACATGGACCATGATCTACATGGATAGCCAGTATAGATTTGTGATAGTCCATGATGTTGGCCAGTTTTGGTCACAGAGAGGTTTCCTAACCTCATCTGGTTCACCAGTGAGAAATGATGAGAGAATTAAAGATCTGTTGCATGCTATCCAAATGCCCGAAAAGATTGCCGTGGCAAAATGCAGTGCACATCTGAAGCCTCAGGACTTCGTGTCAATGGGAAATGGATACGCAGATCAGGTCGCAAGGTTTTGTGCATTGAACTGTATATCGTTCAAAGATAAGTGGGAACTGTTACCCGAAGAAGACGAAACATGTCCAAGTTTTGCATTAAAGGTAATTGATACATTGGAGGAATTGAAAATGTTACAGAATAATGTGGACAGGGAAGAAAAACATTCGTGGAGCAAAATGAAATGTGTACAGAGACAAGATGAACTGTGGGTTTCAGAAGAGGGTCAACTGGTTTTGCCTAATAGTCTGTTGTCTCAAATGGCTTGGTATTATCATGGTCAGGCACATATTGGGAGGGATGCCATGATTCATTTGTTAATACATGATTGGTTCAATCCAAGGTTTAGACAGGTTGCTGAAGCAGTTTGCCATCATTGCATCATTTGCCAACAAATGAATGAGGGAAAAAGGACAGTGGTTAATTTGAGCCACATTGGAAGAGCAGGAGGTCCATTCAGCAGATTGCAAATGGATTTTATTGAGATGCCTGTTGTGTGGAGTTTTGAAGTATGTGTTGGTGATTGTGTGCATCTTTAGTCACTGGATTGAAGCGTATCCTACACAAAGAAATGACAGTCTCACAGTGCCGAAACTACTGCTTAGTGAACTGATACCACGTTTTGGGTTTCCGATCTCTCTAGAATCAGATATGGGAAGTCACTTCATCAATGAAGTAATTAAATTACTGTGTGCAGTACTGAACATTGAGCAGAAGCTGCATTGGAGTTACTGCCCTGAAGCATCAGGACTAGTGGAACAAAAATAATGGTACCTTGAAGTCAAGAGTTGCAAAGATGTGTGCGTCCACAAATCTGAAATGGCCCGACGCACTGCCTTTAGTTTTGATGCAAATGAGAAACACACCCGACAGGAAGATAGGATTGTCGCCACATTAGATCCTTATGGGCTGAGCCATGAGGTTGCCAGCTGTGCCTGCGAATGCACTTGTCAACATTACAGATGATATGGTGTTGGACTACTGCAAAGGTCTGGCTGATGTGGTTCTCTCTTTCCCTCAGCAGGTGGAAGCCACCACACAGCCACCAATCTATGACCCAGGGCACAACCTGAGAGCCGGTGACTGGGTTGTGGTCCAGAAACATGTAAGGAAAACATGTTTGGAGCTTCGTTGGAAGGATCCTTACCAGGTTGTCCTGACAACTACCGCAGCTGTGAAGTGCGCTGGAGTTCTGAACTGGACCCCTGCCAGTCACACAAAGAAAGTAATATGCCCGACTGATGAAGAAGCAGAGTTGTTAAAAGTACCAAAAACAGCAAACCAAGTGTCAGGGCCGGAAAGAGGAACTGAGACCGGATATGAGCCTGTTCAGGGCAGTTCAGTCACTCCTGTGAGAGATGAAGGAGAAGACCTCCAGGAGCGTGACGGTGAGCCTATCTGAACTGAGGTAGCAGGAGAGCTGTTAGAAATGGGGTCTTTGGTTGGTAGTCAGGTTACCTCCTGTCCAAGCAAGGACCCTCACTCTAGTCATCGTAAAGGATAATCACCCTCAGCTAACCCCGCTCACCCACTTGGTAGCTTGGCAGGAGCAGGCAGGCTTAACTTCAGAGTTCTAGGTGTAAACTATTTGTACCATCACACACAGTAACTTAATGAAAACACTACAAAATGACACTACACAGGTTTAGAAAAATAGAAAATATGCATCTAAACAAAATAAGACCAAAATGACAAAAAAACAATATACACAAGTCAAATTACTAACTTTAAAATCAAAAGAGTCTTAAATCCTTTTGTAAACAGGTAAAACACTGTTAGCATTGAAAAGTACCTGGGTAGCGTCAAAATAGCATGAACGGGCGTGTGTGTCGAAAAAGATAAGCAGTGCGTCGATTTCTCACCCGCAAGCGAGATCGTACGTCGTTTCTCCTTCTCTGGTTGGGTCGCCATGCGTCGTTTTCCTCTCTGCAGGAGAGCGATGCGTCGATCCGGGCAGCACTCGGGTCCGGGCAGGCGTTGTGTCATGTTTCCACGTCCAGCAAGGTTTGAGTCAAAAATCCTGCCTCACGTTGTTAGCAAAAGCTTCACGTTCTATGGCACTCCACCTACATTCCCTGGGAAGTAACCTCCTGCTAATAAAGGCTATGGGTTGATCTAGACCAGGGTTCTGCAAAGTCAGTCCTGGAGAGCTGGGTCCATGCCAGATTTTTAGCATATCCACATTTAGAAAAATGTAGATTTCTGATACATCTTGTTTCTAAATGTGGATATGCTAAAAATATGCCATGGACTCGGCTCTCCAGGACCGACTTTGCAGAACACTGATCTAGGCCCTCTTCATTAAACTGTTAGAGTACTGCTCCAATACCATGCTCTGAGGCATCTGTTTGCACAAAAAACTCCTTGGAACGAGTCAGGTGCCTTCAGCACAGGTGCTGTGCACATGGCAGCCTTCAGGGCATCAAAAGCGATCTGGCAAGCCTCTGTCCAGATCACCTTCTTTGGTTGCTTCTTAGAAGCTAACTCAGTAAAGGGGGTAACAATGGTACCATACCCCTCAACAAACCTCCTGTAGTAGCTAGTGAGGCCTAAAAAGACCCTCACCACATTCTGGGTTTTCGGGAGGCTCCCAAGCCAGAATGGTGTCAATTTTTGGCTACTGGGGTGACACCTGCCCACTCCCTACCTGGCATCCCAAGTACACCACAGAACCCTGCCCTATTTGGCACTTGCTTGCCTTAATAGTGAGGCCTGCCTTTTGCAGGGCCTCCAACACTCTGCAGAGGTGTTGCAGATGTTCCTCCCATGTGGAACTTAAAACAGCAATGTCATCCAGGTAGGCGGCACTAAACTCATCCAGCCGAGCCAACATCTGGTTGACCAACCTCTGAAAGGTGGCAGGGGCATTTTCCATCCCAAATGGCATCATCTTGAACTAAAAGTGCCCATTTGGGGTAGAATATGCAGACCTCTCCTTGGCCCCCTCAGTCAAGGCAATCTGCCAATACACGATGTTAAATCAAACGTACTGAGGTTGGTGGCAGCTCCCAACCGATCTATGAGCTCATCAGCTCGGGGATGGGTTGTGCGTCAGTCTTACTAACCGCATTGAGTCCCTGGTAGTCCACATAGAACCGGAGTTCTGGAGTGGCACCAGGTGCAGCAGCCTTTGGAACCATTACCACAGGGATGGGCCAAGGACTGCTCAATAACCCCTAGGGTTAACATTTTGGATACATCATCCTTAATGATAGCCCTGACCTTGTCAGTCACCCTGTAAACTTTCTGTTTAATGGGTGTACTGTCCCCAGTGTCCACATCATGTGTGCACAAGTGTGTGACCCCTGGGATCAAGGAAAACAGTGAGGCGAACGGTCCCAACACCTGTTGACAGTCCCTCTGCTGCTCTGCAGTCAGGGAGAGGGAGAGGATCACTCCCTCCACAGACCCATCTTTTTCTCCTGCAGACAAAAGGTCAGGGAGAGGCTCACTCTCCTCCTCCACCCCATCATCTGTGGCAAGCAGCATGGACAGTTCAGTCCGCTCAAAGTGTGGCTTGAGTCGGTTAACATGCAGGGCCTTAAAGGGTTCCTGGGAGTCTGCAAGTCCACCAAGTAGATGACTTCACTCTTGTGCTCCACCACCTCAAATGGCCCAGTCCACTTGTCTTGGTGTACCGTAGGCTCCACTGGTGCCATCACCCAGACTTTTTGTCCAGGTTGAACCTCGACCAGAGTGGCATTCCGGTCATACCACCGTTTCATATCCTCCTGGCTTGCTTCCAGGTTCTCCTGTGCGAGACTCTTGAACCGGGCAGTCTGGTTTCTCAGAGCCAGCATGTAGCTAAATACACCCTGGGGGGTTTTACTAGGAGCTTTTACCAAAGCCTCCCTCACCAGACTTAAGGGTCCCCTCACAGGGTGGCCATAGATCCGCTCAAAGGGACTAAACACAAGTCCCTTTTGAGGCACCTCCCTGTAGGCAAACAGAAGGCATGGCAAGAGGACGTCCCACTTCTGCCTCAAGTGCTCTGACAGGCACATAATCATGCCTTTCAAGGTGCGGTTGAATCTCTCAACCAGACCATTGCTTTAGGGGTGGTAAGGGGTGGTGAACTTGTAGGTTACCCACCACTCACTCCACAGAGACTTCATATAGGTAGATATGAAGTTGGTACCCCTATCAGAGACCATTTCCTTGGGGAACCCCATGCGGGTAAAAACCCCCATCAATGCATGACCCACCACCGGGGAAGTGATTGACCTCAGAGGAATGGCTTCTGGGTACCGGGTGGCATGGTCCACCAAGACCAGGATGATCCTGTTGCCCATGGCTGTCTTGGCATCCAGAGGCCTCACAATGTCAATAATGACCCTTACAAAGGGGGTACTAACAACAGGAAAAGGTTGGAGGAGAGCCTTACATTTCCCCTCACTCTTGCCACTTGCCTGACAAGTTAAACAAGACCTACAATGAGCATCTGAGTACCTGCACATTAGGGGTCAGTAGAAGTGGGTGACAAGCCTCTCAAAGGTCTTGTCCTGTCCCAAATGTCCTGCTAAAGGCACATCATGAGCCAACCCAAGTAGGAAGGCCCTGAAGCACTGGGGTACCACCGGCACACGGGCTGATCCAGGCTCAGGAACCTAAGCCTCACTGGGCATGTCTTCTGTGCTGCACAGAATGCTTCCCTGGTGCCCCCCCCTTCCTGCTGCCACTGCGACATCTCAGGGACCTCCCCCAGTTCAGCCACCTGTTCCCCTGTAGGCTCTGGGGCGTCACCCTCATGCTCTGCCTCCTCCCAGACCGTGGAAACATCTGGGGCAAGTTTCTCGCACCCCCTGCCCTTCCTCTTTTTGGCGGTCCCCTAGGCCACTGTTTCAGGCTCCAGCGGCTCTTGACCACTCTGACGGGCTGCCATTGACCTGGGAGATACGCATACCAACCCAGACAGACCCAACATCTCCAAGTGTGACCTTTGTTCCACCTCCTTTCAAGGGGAATCCTCCAGGTCATTGCCAAACAAACAATCTACAGGCATGGTTGGACTCACAGCTACCTTCAAGGAACCTGAGACCCCCCCCCCATTCAAAGGGAATCTGCGCCACTCTACACAGGTGCTCTGAGTTGTCCACTGAAATTACTTGGTGAAGTACACAGGGATCAATCTGCTCTTAAGGCACCAGGTGACTCCTTACTGTAGTCACACTGGCTCCTGTGTCTCTCAGAGCCTCCACCCTCTGTCCATTGATGGTCACCCACTGCCTGTACTTCTTAGTGTTCTCAGGCACTAGGGTCCTCTGGACCATCTCACTGTCCCCTAGTGAGACAAGGGTCATTTCAGCTGGCTCCCATCCACCTGGAACCAATTCCTCCCCAAGCGCTACACTAGCCAAACCCTGGGACTGCGCACCAGTGGCACTAGCCAAACCCTGGGACTGCGCACCAGTGGTTGCTGGTGTACTCTTGGGGAATTTGGGGGTCCCCACTCACATGACCCACTTGGTCACATGCATAACACTTACGTGGGGGACCCCCTGCCACTGGTTTCCCTTTAGATAACCATGGCTTGTTCTTACCTGGGGGCTGGTAATCTTTACCCTGGGAATCAGATTGGGGCCCTTTAGAGAACTCCCCCTGTTTACCCTTACCCCCCTTTCTTCTGAGAGGGAGCCTGCCCACCTTTGGCGTGGTCCCCCTCATACCTCTTTTGGACCCTGGTGCTCTCCCAGTGGTCCGCTTCCTGCACAAGTTTCCTGGGATCAGTCAGCTTGCTGTCAATTAGGTGCTGGCACAGCTCTGGAAAACATAAACTGTACAAGTGGTCCGAAGCAATTACATTGGAAAGCCCCTCATACGTTGTTACCTTACTGCCCTTCACCCAACCATCCAGTGACCTGCAAAAAGAATCAACACATTCCAACCATGGTTGTGGTTCCTTCTTCTTATAGGACCTAAACTTTACCTTACACTGCTCAGGGGTGAGACCATGTCTTGCGAGTAGGGCATCCTTCATGACAGAGTAGGTGAGCCCCTGAGAATCCCCTAAGGATGTCAGAGTATCCCTCCCCTCTACCTCAAAGTGCTTCCACAGACCTGCCCCCCCAATGAGCTTCAGTGACCAGATTCATGTGGAGAGCAGACTCATACCCCTTGAAACACAAATATATGTCATCCTCCCTCTTGTAATTCTTCACTAGGTCTTTTGGGATGTGTACCCTTCTCTCAGGCTGCACTGTACTGTTGCTGCCACCATCTCTACTGGACTGGCTCCTCTGATCTGTCTCTCTCAAATTAAGCTCGTGAGCCAGCAGTATCTTCTTTTCCTCAATGGCCATCCTTCTCTCTTCCATCTCCCTTTCATTCCTACACTCTTCTAGCTCCAACTGGTGAGCCCTCTCTGCCTGTCTGTCCTGTAACTCATCAGGTGTCAGACCCCTGGAGGACACACTGCTACTTGTCCTGGAGACTCTCTCCCTGGACATAACAGGGACCCCCTCTATACCATTTTGGATGGATTCCACCTCCTCCTCCTCATATTCTCTGTCTGCCCCTCAGCTTTTTTGGCTGTCGCCCAGGCCCTCGGCGCCTTTTGCAGCTCCTCCTTTTTGGTGGAGCCCTTAATGGGACAGGCCAAATCTTTACAGAACTGCTTCAACTGAGCCACAGTATAGCTCTCTAGTTTCCCTAGATCAAAAGCAGCTCCAGCTGATGAAATGTCAACAAAGTGCAAAGTTCCAAAGGCAGAACCCAATGAAGTTCAAGAAAAGTAAATCAAGGGATCAGCAAAAAATATGGAAGTAGAACAAAAAAGAGTCCCGCAGAGAAAAAGCAAAAATCACAAGGCAAGTAGTACGTGGTCACGTAGTGCTCTGCACTGAAAACAGTATAGTACACTTAATCACCGCATGTCAAGTACAAATACAAGTCCAATCCCAACCGCTGATCACCAATGTCAGAAATGGGGTCTTTGGTTGGCAGTCAGGTTACCCCCTGTCCAAGCAAGGACCCTCACTCTAGTCAGGGTAAAGGAGAATCACCCTCAGCTCACCCCACTCACCCCTTTGGTAGCTTGGCACGAGCAGGCAGGCTTAACTTCAGAGTTCTAAGTGTAAAGTATTTGTACCAACACACTCAGTAACTACAAAATGACACTACACAGGTTTAGAAAAATAGAAAATATTTATCTAAACAAAACAAGACCAAAACGACAAAAATCCTACATACACAAGTTAAGTTATTATTTTAAAAGCAAAGGAGTCTTAAATCCTTTTGTAAACAGGTAAAACACTGTTAGCGTTGAAAAGTACCTGGATATCGTCAAAATAACTTGCACCAGCGAGTGTGTGTGGAAAAAGGTAAGCGGTGTGTCAATTTCTCACCCACAAGCAAGATCGTGCGTCGTTTCTCCTTCTCCGGATGGGTCGGCGTGCATAGGTTTTCCTCTACGCAGGAAAGTGATGCCTCGATCCGGGCAGCGCTCGGGTCCGGGCAGGCGTTGTGTCATTTTCCCACACCCACCAAGGTTTGCGTCGTAAATCCCACCGCACGGTGTTAGCAAAACTGCGCTGTGTGGGTTGTCAATGTTACCAGCCTCCGTTAGCGATGCAGCGCGTAGTTTCTCCAGCCACTAGCGTTGATCTTCCAGCTGCGCTGCAAGCGATTTGTCGATTTCAGCCGCGGTGCCAGCGGCGTGTTGTTTCTTCAGCCATGTCTCCGAGGCTGCGTCAAAAATTTCCCCGCACAGCAGTTGGGGCGTGGATTTTCAATCTTGGTCTTCCAGCTTCACCTGTCAAGGCCCCAGGAACTGGATAGGGCACCACTTGGCAGGGCAGGAGTCTCAGCTGAGAGTCCAGGTGCTGGCAGGGGAAGTCTTTGATGGCCCTGAGACTTCAACAACAGGAGACAAGCTCAGGAAAAGCTGTTTGAGATTTCTTCACAAGCAGGAATGCACAACAAAGTCCAGTCTTTGCCTCCTTTCCCAGGCAGAAGCAGCAACTGCAGGATAGCTCCACAAAGCACAGTCACAGGCAGGGCAGCACTTCTCCTCAGCTCTTCTCCAGGCAGAGGTTCCTCTCGATGTTCAGAAGTGATCTAAAGTCTGTGGTTTTGGGTGCCCTTCTTATACCCATTTTGGCCTTTGACGTAGGCTTACTTCAAAGGAAAGTCTCTCTTGTTTGTGAAATCTTGCCTTGCCCAGGCCAGGTCCCAGACACACACCAGGGGGTTGGAGACTGCATTGTGTAAGGGCAGGCACAGCCCTTTCAGGTGTGAGTGACCACTCCTCCCCTCCCCCTTAGCACAGATGGCTCATCAGGATCTGCAGACTACACCCCAGCTCCCTTTGTAACACTGTCTAGAGAGAGGTGCAAACAGCTCAACTGTCAAACTGACCCAGACAGGGAATCCACAAACAGGCAGAGTCACAGAATGGTTTAAGCAAGAAAATGCCCACTTTCTAAAGGTAGCATTTTCAAACATACAATCTTAAAATCAACTTTCCTAAAAGATGTATTTTTAAATTGTGAGCTCAGAGACCCCAAACTCCACATGTCTATATGCTCCCAAAGGGAATCTACGCTTTAATCATATTTAAAGGCAGCACCCATGTTAACCTATGAGAGGGATAGGCCTTGCTACAGTGAAAATCGATGTTGGCAATATTTCACTGTTAGGACATTTAAAACAAATTGGTATATGCCCTACCTTAAACATACACTGCACCCTGCCCATGGGGCTATCTAGGGCCTACCTTAGGGGTGACTTACATTTAAGAAAAGGAGGGAAGATTTAGGCCTGGCAAGTGGGTACACTTGCCAAGTAGAATTGGCAGTTTAAAACTGCACACACAGATACTGCAGTGGCAGGTCTGGGGCATGATTACAGAGCTACTAATGGGGGTGGCACAACCAGTGCTGTAGGCCTACTAGTAGCATTTGATTTATAGGCCCTGGGCACCTCTAGTTCACTGTACTAGGGACATACCAGTAAATCAAATATGCCAATCATGGAGATCCAATTACATACACATTTTATACAGGGGCACTTACACTTCAGCACTGGATAGCAGTGGTAAAGTGCCCAGAGTTACCAAAAACAGCAAAAAAAGAGTCCAGCACATATCAACAACCTGGGAAACAGAGGCAAAAAGTTAGGGGAGACCACACTAAGGATGCCAAGTCTAACAAGAGCCTAGTCAGAGTAGGGCATTCCCAGAAGCAGACGATTTTGAGAGACAAAAGAGCAATTGCCAGACCCCGAGGGGAAAGGAGATGAGGCAGATCAAAGTTACTGTGGTCTGACTCCTCCTGAACCAGTTGCAGGTCCGTCAAGACAAAACACCTTAGAGCAAGGAGAAGTTTCAAGTTCAACACAGAAAAGAACATTGACGAAGGGTCCACTGAAAGGAGATAAGTGGCCGGAATCACAAGCAAAGAGAAAGGAAGTAATTGTTGAAACAACAATTGTAGAAGAAGTAGATATGACAAGGAGAGAAGATCTAAGTGAGGGAGAAATGAATGGTGATTGAAAGTTGAAAAGACAGAGAATAGCAAGTCGAAGATACTCAGGTCCTGAATGGGCGTACTTAAGTACAAGTGAATGGCAGAAATAATTTTTGTCTTTTTGTTTCGATCGAGACATTCCAGGTCAATATTTTGGCACTTGAAGGAAGCTGATGAACTGAACTGTCGAAACAATCTGAGAACATTTTAGAGAAAGAGAGGGTTGAAAAAGTACCCGGAAAAGACTTTGATAACCTGATTTGACTTTGAAACCTGATTGTGACAAGCTGCTTACAGATTTTTGACAAAGGATACTGGAAGTGATACTGAAAGCTGTAAATAACTGCTGAAACAAGATTTTTGTTTTGTTTTTGATTTTTGCTGCAATTGTTCTGAATTTTCTCTACTGCTTTTCGATTTTTACAGATCATGAGTAACATTAGCCAGCAGGGAAGGAAGAATAGGTGCTGCAAGTACATGACTATTGGTTTGGCGATTGTGTGTGGGATATTGTTTGTGGTATTGATTGTGGGAATGACTGTCCTGGATAAGAGCAAAGCCAACTATACTTCCACTTTTGAGACAACTATTGCCTTAACAGCAATAGAGAAGTTTAGACTAGATGAGAAGTATCTGCCCAAAGGTACAAATACACAAGGGGAACTGTATTCTAATGTTTTCTATTGTTTGCTGAGTGAGTATGTTGAGACGATGGATGCGAAGAATTGGTATGTGTGTAAGCAGATTCCTTCATCAGTTGAAGAAGGAGTTACTTATCATAGTTTGCCTCTTACGCACGGGATAAATTGTAGTCTGTTACTAAGAAGATTCTATAACCAAGAAAGAGTACCTCTAGTACTTTTACTCCAACCACAATGTGGTATTCTTGTTTGTCCCTATAATTAGGTACTTGAGTAGAGTAGCTAAGGATAATGACATTGTATTAGTTGGAGGTTTCTTTGAGCCTACATTAACCTTTGGCACAGCTTATGCACACTGCAACAATTTGACATGCTTGCTTACACCTTTAGGGAAGAGCTTCTTAGATCACACAGATGACAGGAGAAAGGCGTTGAAGGAGAACTTAGAAAAAGGCTTCCCATTAAAAAAACAACTAAAGTGAATTTACTGTCATAAAATAAAAATAAAAACTCTGAACCTGGCCAGAGTGATTGGTTGAGCAAATTATATAATCTGCACTTACGCAATGAAAAATAGAGCTCACCCACCAAATTAATCATTCATGATCTCACAATGCTTACACCAATAAAAAACAGAAACTACCAGCTTACCATCATTAAATAACATATCACCAAACAAAGAGCAGTGCATTGTATCAATAGTCACATCTTCCATAATTACAGTGTTAAGGTGAAAAGTAATGTCACTTGTGAGATCATCAGTGCCATTAATAATATCAACTGACACATCATGTGTGTGGTCATTAGCAGTGCATGTCGAGGGCGAGTTTTGGTTTTCATATCAGGGGCACAGGTTATGATTTGCTAATCTAAGTGTAACTGTAAAATCACCAAGCCATGGATGCTCATCAATAAAACAATGTTACGCAAAGCAACTGAGGGGCATATTTATACTCCGTTTGCGCCGGAATTGCGTCGTTTTTTTTAACGCAATTCCGACGCAAAACTAACTCCATATTTATACTTTGGCGTTAGACGCGTCTAGCGCCAAAGTCCATGGAGTTAGCGTCATTTTTTAGCGTGGACACCTACTTTGCGTTAATTATATGCAAGGTAGGCGTTCCCGTCTAAAAAATCGACTCCGAGGCATGTGCGTCGGATTTATACTCCCGGGCAAAATTCACGCCCGGGAGTGGGCGGGTCAAAAAAAATGACGTACGGCCGCTTTTGCGCCGTTTTTTAGCGCCTGCAAAAGGCAGGCGTTAAGGGACCTGTGGGCTCTGAAGGAGCCCAGAGGTGCCCTCCCATGC
The DNA here is from genome assembly GCF_031143425.1 of Pleurodeles waltl. Lineage (NCBI taxonomy): Eukaryota > Metazoa > Chordata > Amphibia > Caudata > Salamandridae > Pleurodeles > Pleurodeles waltl. The sequence goes on along the minus strand of NC_090439.1, from coordinate 1,009,868,499 downwards.
CCCCAGGGACACCCCCTGTCACCCTTGCCCACCCCAGGAGGACACCCAAGGCTGGAGGGACCCATCCCAGGGACATTAAGGTAAGTTCAGGTAAGTGTTTTTTTTTATTATTTTTTTGGCATAGGGGGGCCTGATTTGTGCCCCCCTACATGCCACTATGCCCAATGACCATGCCCAGGGGACAGAAGTCCCCTGGGCATGGCCATTGGGCAAGGGGGCATGACTCCTGTCTTTGCTAAGACAGGAGTCATTTCTATGGGGGTTGAAAAAATTGCCTCAACCTGACTTGCCCCATTTCTTGACGCCCAAGCCCCATATCCCCCTACGCCGGCGCTGCCTGGTGTACGTCGTTTTTTTTAACGCACACCAGACGGCGCCGGCAGCTAACACCAGCTAACGTCATTCAATAAATAAGGCGCCCGCATGGCGCTTCAGAATGGCGTTAGCCGGCGCAAATTTTTTTGACGCAAAACTGCGTTAGCGCAGTTTTGCGTCAAAAAGTATAAATATGGGCCTGAATGCACAGTTTATGTGGGATGACACCTTGCACTTTTTTCACGATATATATATATGGGTTATACCATGCAGATTTCATGAACTTTCATTAACAAATACAGCACTCACATCCACTCACATCTAACATTTGATGGCAAATAGGAAATGATGCATTGCAAATCAATTAACTCACGGAGTTTAATTTTCGCAAAAATGTCCCTTGCATTATCAGTTTCATAGACCAAGTTCTTGACTTCAGTTTTATTGGTAGTATTCTCTCATGCTTACTATTTATAATTAAACTGTTTACTAATATAGATAGACCTTGATACCAGAAACTGAAATAGTTGAATATCTATTTAGCTCTTTCTGTAAAATGTGGGCAATATTTGAATATATTTTTAATTTGTGAATGACGTTTGAAAATCATTTTGTCATGCAAACACATCTGAACGTTCTGAACGTTTAAATACATTGAATATTTCAAATATCACTCAGATGATCATTGCAACACAATTCCCAAACCCAGAAGCTACCATAGACTGAGGATTTTTGGACTTCTTGTGATGTAAAGAATATCTGTCGAGATATTGTATAATTGGTAACAATTAGTCCCTAAAGCCACTTGGTGTGACACAAGACCTGCTAAGCACATTCCAGTTCTTGTTTTGCATAACTCCAGGTCAACTATGATTATAGTTCTTTCTAATGGCTCTTAAAACACTTAAGACGCACAGATGTCTCCCGGGAAAGAGAGCACAAAATCGGCCCTAATCCTTGCTATTCGACAACCTTGAATTTAGGCAATGCCAATTATGACCACCTGCTCTGCTCACTCTAAGTTACAGCTCCCTTGAGAGGAGTGCACTGAAGCCTCCTGTCAAACATGTCAACTTTACTTTTTTTGACCAGATGCAATATCTTTCCTTGAAGACTGTTTGCTTTTGGGACACGTGTGAAAACCCAAGTGATTCCGGAGAAGCTCCTAACTGCTTCCTGCCGGGTTTAAAGATATTGGGGGTCTTTGAAGCAATCCCCCAAAGACTTCACTTTCTTCTCCCGTGTGCAGACCTCCCACCTACTCTGCATGGCATTTGATTTGATTGACTGTTCTCTTTCAATTAGGAATTTGCCTACAATCGCTTTGACTAAGGTAACGCTATCATTTAATCCCTAATAATGCACATTCTCCAAAGCCAGGGTTTGAGTCGCTTTTAAGTGATGTCGGCAGCCGCCCGTCTCAGATGGATTGACGTGGCTCGACAGATGCTGCTAATGTGCTGGGAACAAGGATACAGGCCCTTGACATGGAATGTTGTCCGTTTCCTGCAGTTATCGAAATTTGGGGTGATGATGGGTTTTTGGGACGACATCTTAATTTCGGTGCTCGTTCTTCTCTGCTGCCTCCGTTCATGGCTCACCACAATGAGATTTATTTCACTGCATATCGCTTGTATAGGTTTCCAAAGAACATTCGGTCGTTCTGATTTTATCCTCCGTTTCACCCTTTATTCTTTAGTTTTTGATAATCTTCTTAATAAGATTGCAGTGCGAATTTATGTTACTTTTTTGGCAGCACAAAGACTTTTTTTTAGATTTTATGTATTTAAATATGGTATTTGGGAATTTAAATGTTTGGGAATGCCATTGCCTTTGGCTGATGTAACTGAATTTAAAAAACGCACAAATACAAATACAAAAAATAGGAACGAAAAAGCATAGGAAAATATAGTATTTAGAAATTTGGACCATTTTAGAAAAAAAAGTCTAATGGGTATAAATTAGCAGAAATCTCTCTAAACATACTCTTGTGTGGCTTCCAAGTTGTAAGAACCTGCAAATAAGTCTTATTTTCTGTAGGCGTTAGGGGATAAAGTTGTACATTGCATTATATGCGTACACTTATTTTCTTACAGTTTATGTAATTTAGGACCTGATTTAGATCCTGGCGGACGGAATACTCTGTCACAAACGTGAGGAATATCCCGTCCGCCGTATTACGATCTACATACGCTATAATGGGATCGTAACATGGCAGATGGGATATCTGTCATGTTTGTGACGAGTAACCCTCTCCGCTAGGATCTAAATCAGGTCCTTAATTTGCGTGAAGCTATTCAGATCTTCCATGTAGCCACCAGTGCATTGGAAAGCCTGCTTGTGCTGAAATTATTTTTGTGTTGTGTGTGTCTTTTCCTTGGCATCGATTGATATGTGTTCTGCCAGTGCTTAATTTATGCAAGTGGTGGTAGGTGGTGGGCATTTTTGGAGGTAGAGACATTTCATCACCAGATTTTGATCCTGAGCAAGAGAGAGAAAGGCAGAAAGGTGGGAAAGAAGGAGGAAGACAAAGAAATTAAGACAGTGACAAAGGAAGAAGGCAGGGATCAGAAAGAACCTGCAAATATGAGATAAATAGACAAGACGTATCGGTGGCAGGAAGCGGTGTCAAGTGGAATTAAGACCAGGCAGCCTTGGTATTTGGTATCCCTGGCAGTTGACAGCACTGCCAGGAGGTGCCTAAGAAAAAAAGTTTGCCCACTTATTTGCCTTTTTTTCTTTTTTAAGAAATTAAGTTCTTGTCGTGCTCTCTTGTGGTCGGTCAGTGAGAGTCATGTACTTTGCAAATGACTTTTTACTAGTTCTTTGTGATAGTGGAGAATTAGTTCTGGAGATCACACGCACTACAGACTTACTTCTACCCTGCATGTTGTATGAAACAAATGGACCTTTGTGAGTCCATGAAACAATACTTATATGTTTGGGAGGTAGTATGGTTTGCAGTTTTGAGGCTTTCCTCTTTAACTAGAGGTTTTCCTTACAGGACAGAGGAACGGATGGTGTCCTTCTAGTGTACCACAAAATTAGGATTCATATTGTGCATTACTTATCCATGTTTAAAGAAATGAAGGGAACCATTTGTGCACTGCATGTTTTTACAATGCTCTAGTGGTTCCCAATCTGTGGTGCAGGGATCCTTGGGGGTCCTTGAAGCCCCCTCAGGGGGTCAGCAGCTGCTTGGAAAATTAAATAATATTAACAGATTAATAAAGTGTAATATAGGTAAAGTGGGGAAATATACAATTGAACATTTTAAAACGTACTGTAAATGTTAAGGAATTTGAAACTGGAGGCCTTCTATTAAATTAGGTATCCTCAGATTAGTTCATGGGACCAGAGCACGTGCACCAAACAACATATTTCATGGATGATGTGTGGCTTCAATTGAATTTAGAAAAGCTCCAACCTTCCTATTAAAAATAAACTTTGCATTCTTTATTTATATTTGTTTGCAAATAAAGTAAAATGTGTTTGTGATTTGTGCATTTGCTTGATGAATGCTTGAGCTGCAGAATATGTACAGCTCTATTCAGCTTGTGAATTAACTCACTGAGCTATCCTTCCAATTGCCTGAGTTTGAGCTGGTCTGGTCCCATCCTCAGGGCTGGGTCTGATTACCAATTGTTCACTGCTTGCCTCTCAGTCACTCAATGAGATACCAGACGCATGCAGTGCTTTGCAGCAAGAGTGGAATAATGTAGGCTGCTCAGCAAGTGGTCTTTATGTGGACAAAGAGACTTTCAACTCATCTCAGGGGCGCATCCCCTTAGATCCTCCCTTAGGTCTCCACTGTAGCACACCCAGTCCCCTGAAAGCTCATCTTTGGCAAGGCTGTGCTCCCGTCCCACCTCTGTGGTACCTGTGGAAAGGTGGGAGGTGGGAATTTGTGTATTGTTTGTGAGTGCCAAGTATTTGATTGCCTACTCTCAAGTAAGGATCTGACTTCACATGATGCTCCTGCTGTGGAATGAGAATGAGGGAGTTTTTCCCAGTATCTAGGCTACATTCCTGACCCTAACAGTCAATCAGAGTCAGCTTTGTGCTGATAAATGTGTGACAGGCAGCACCATAGATGTTGGATCAGCAGCCTTCTCCTACCCCTAATGAACAGTATGCAGAGTCACTATACAGAACCACAGTAAATTTATCATCTCACGAACTTCTTACCCATCGTTACCTTGCACCTTTCTGCCTGTGCATTGGCAAAACACGAAATGTCTCTACCTCCCACGTCTTCAGGCTATGTGGCTGCTATTTGTTTCCCAAATACTTTATCAAGAGATATTCACAGAAGGAAACTGTTAGTGGGGCTGCTGCTGAGTCCCAAGTGCAACTAGCAGGCCCCAAGTTTACACCTGAGAGGTATAACTGTCTTGTATCTGTCTGAAGCCAACAATCATTGACCTGCGTATGAATGAAATTGTTCATTTAACATGTCAATAGTCTGTTTATTTTGTTTTGTGCTTCTAAGAATGACACCTCAGCGGCACCAAAACCAACATTCTGATACTGGAAGTAATCATGTCAATACCATTTCGTCAATATGATGTCATTCATATGTCACTGCTTCTTCTGTAGCCAAAGGATCAAGCACTAACTGACCATGCTTTGTTAGGATTTTGTAGAAAATACCCAGCTTAAGGTAGAGGGTGGCTTGGTGGCTGAAACTGACAGCACTGGCTAACATTATGGGTCATGGCAGAGAGGAATCTATTTACTCTGACAGCTTCATATTTAAATGTATTTGCAGAGCAGCTTTACACCTCCATGGTAACCGTGACCACCACCTGCCATCGATTCATACGATATGTCCGTAGCTCGATCTGTTAACCTCCAAGGATAATGGTCCCTTTAAAGTAACTCTGGAGAATATAGTCCTTTTTATTTTAAGGGGCATATTTATACTCCATTTGGCTGAATGTGTGTCAAAAATTTTGACGCACATTTGGCGCAAAACGTGCACCATATTTATACTATGACGCCCGACCCCCCGGATGTCAAAATTCCTGTGTGCGTCATTTTCTGGATGCGGGAAACTGCCTTATGTTAATGACATGCAAGGTAGGCGTTCCCGCCCAAAAAATGACTTTAAGGCCTGTGCGCCTTATTTATACTCCTGCGTCATTTTGACGCACAGGAGAAGGCGGGCCTTAAAAAACAGCGCCCAGCCTGATGTGCGATGTTTTTTAATGCCTGGGTGAGGGCAGGCGTTCAGGGACCTGTGGGCTCACTTCCATGGTCTCAGACCATGGAAGCAGTCCAGCGGTGCCCTTCCCTGCCCCCAGGGACACCCCCTGCCACCCTCACCCACCCCAGGAGGACAACCATGGATGGGGCGACCCATCCAAGGTAAGTACAGGTAAATTGAGGTTAGTATTATTTTTTAAAATTTTAAAGTGGCATAGGGGGGCCTAATTTGCCCCCCCTACATGCCACTGTGCCCTATGGCCATGCCCAGGGGACAAAAGTCCCCTGCTAAGACAGGAGTCATTTCAATGGGGGTTGTGCGTCAAAAAATGGCACAAGTCCGGTTTGAGCCATGATTTTTGACTCAAACCTAACTTGCACCATTTTTTTGACACACAACCCCCATTTCCCCCTGCGCCGGCGCTGCCTGGTTTGAGTCATTATTTTTTACTCTGACCAGCCCACAGCGCCGGCTAACGTCAATCCTTAAATATGGCGCCCGCATGGCGCGTAGGAATGGCATTAGCCGGCAGTAAAAAAAATTACGCAAACCAGCGCCGGATATGGGCCTAAGTTTTTAAAGGGCTTGTTCTATGCTTTTCCCCAACCCTGTTACTCCCCATGGTGCTTTGGAAGATTTAGAGAGAGGAAGGGATTGTGATCTTGGTAGTTTCATTCATACTCTCCAGGCCCTAGTTTCTAGTGCTCTAGCAGCTTGCATTAGCAACCCCATGCAGGCCCCCTCTGTACCTGTAGTCTCTCTGGTTAATGTTCCTCTCATGGTAACTCCATCTCCTCCTCACCTGTCAGTTTCAGACATGAGAGTGTGTAGTGTTCCAGAGAAGTAGCGGTGTGTGAATAAGGGGCTTCAAATTCTTTCTCATGAGTCAACCCTATCCTTCATGTTCAAAAGGTTAGCTTTCTCATTGGTCTTTCCTGATCCACCCGTCCGGCATAGGGCTACATTCAGTATTTTAAAGAGTCCATAGCTTCCTCTCTTGACTGTGAATTCAGGAACCACAGACTAATGTCCCACACCCTAGTGCCCTCACAAGGTGTTCCACTAGTGTTATGGCATCTTCAGGATCCCCTTTTGAGCCTTAAATTAGACTCCCTGGTCTGGAAGTCACCAAGGTATGCAATTTGAGTGTGTATTTGTCCACTAAATGGTTCCACAAATAGAGACCTATGGTGGTTTCATAACCATATCTTAAACTTCTGCCATATTAGATGGTTCTGAAACCACGTCAACAGTTTAAGCTGATTTTTTTTCATCTTCTATCTAGAACAGGGCATGGTTTTACCTATAGAATGTGCAGCTCCAGAGTGCAGAGAAGAGGAAGCACTGCACACATTGACTTTATGTTGTGCCCTTCTCATTTATCTGGTATGTGCTCAAAGTTTTTCTCTTAGAAGCCCAGACAGATATGGTAGGAACCATATAATTCTAATCTGATTTGTGGGCAAAATCAGTAACGTGTCAAACCTACAAGAAGGCCAGGGCAGAGATCCATTATGGGGCTCAGGGTACATCAATCTGAAGGATGGCAGCCTCCTGGACAATATCTAGAGTGCCCACTGAAGGCCATCTTCCCATGAAGTACCCTGGCTCGCCCCATAAATATTCTTGCTGCACTATCATTTTATCATTTCACTATAAATGATCCCAGAGTGAAAAGGTGCTAAAAGCAGTGTCTATTTTATGCAGCGTTCTGTTTTTCAGTATATCAAGGCGGCACAGACATGTGGAAGAACCACGGATCATGCCACATCATCAAGAGTAAGGTTTTCACAAAGAAGAATGGCAAGGTATTTAGGATCCGATTATATACTTCTTCAGTGCAACCTTACATTGTCGCGTCCTGTTTAGGAAGTCCCTCATGACCTCTCTGTGGAACCTGATGTGTGAACTACAGGACCTGGAAGGGCTGGTGATCCTTTTATAGAAGCCAGAGGGCAACGCCATATTTAAATAGCAATAGTGGATAAAAAGGAAGTATATGAATCCCACCATTGGGGGTTGTAAGAGCGATATACTTTTGCCTAGGATCAGATAGGTTACTTGTTCTGAGACTATCCTCAAAGAGTAAAGACTGAGAAAACAAGCATTTGCAATGCAATGGGTCTCGCATTTGCTCAAGTTAGAGCTATAGAGTTGTAAACTCCTAGCCGGACTTTTCTTGCCACATATATTGAAACTGAAAAGTAATACAGTTTCACATAAGTGAGCCGATTCAAAGTGCCACGGCTTCAGCATGAAGCAGCATACAAAAAAAGAAAAAGAAGTACACTCGCAGTCAAATGTATCAGCAAAAGTGCAATTAGTCATGTAATAGGGGCACTGTCCAGGAGGTAACTAAATCACCCCAAGGAGGGACAAACGTAAAGCATTTGCCAACGAAAATAAAGGATTTTGAAGGGCAAGCCCATGAACGAGTGATAGTGATGGGCGTGGTTAAAAGCCCAGATACATACCAACACGTCAGAGAAAAAGCTTTATTCTGCTAGATGTATGTATGAGTGTGTGTGTGTGTGTGTGCACGCGTGCACACCTGCCTTGGATAGAAGACTTACATTCTCCCCTTCATAAACCCTATGAATTTTAACGAATGGTCAGATCATGCTTAAATTTCCATTACTCTGTACACTCGGGAACACTTGGCAAACACTTGACAAAGGGTTAACTACAAGCATTTAGCCCTATTGAAACTGCTGACTATTTAAAATACAAGACTGAGCACACGAATCTGTCATAAAAGCAAATTCAGCTTTTCATATTGTTTGCTCATGCGAGATATCTGTTTTATTATTGCGAAACAGTTGTCACGCTCCCAGGGGCAAAAGGGCCCCTTTTACCACTTCAGAAATGGGACAGACAATCGCAAAGCAAGGCTAAAAGCCCACGTTCGTGGACATTTGATATTTTAATGGGCAGTGCATGTGCTCTTTGTATGTATGTTCAGAAGGCAAAAAAGTGATAATAGATGGCAGATAGAGGGTGTCAAACTGAACAGCCTAATTAGGATTTCCCTTGTACAAAATGAGCTTCCATGCATGAAAAGGGGTATTTTAACTTTGTAAGTAATATTGTGAGTGGTAACTGGACAATGCAGAATTAACTCGACTTCCCCTTTGAGATAGTTGCCTTAAACTGAAGTTAAAATGTATAAATAACAATTGCTGTCTGTAGAGGAATGCGGTGCAAAATAACTGGCTGGTAAGGCTAACAGAAAGGCCCCATTGTTATTGCCCGGATGAGCTCATATTTGCAATTCCAAGTACAAATAAGTGACAGCTGCGGCACAGGAGGCCAGTGCTGATGAGGGCGAACACATTGCAGGGTTTGGGTTACAACTGCTCTTTCAGGCCAAGAGGCATCACAGAGCAAAGGCAAATCATGCTCCAGTAGGGGAAAAAGTCATTGGTTACCATAGAACTGAGGCACTATTGAATTATCGCTGCAGTAAAGGAAACACTGTATTTCCGCTTGCTTGGGCAATTGTCATAGAAGTAGGACAATCACATACAGCTCTGACACGTATGTGCAGAGCATGTTCATCATTTCCACCTTTGAAAAAGATTAGTTTAGCAAAAGTAAAGCTACCACCATTTTCCGGATGGGAATGAGTCAGACAGGAGTTTGAAAATACCCTCAAACTTGGGAACTAGTGGGTGTTCCCAACCTTACCAGGGAAACCAAATCTTGTAGATGGCCATTACCTCTAGTAGCACCAGCAAAAGGGACACAACAGAGCTGCACATATATCAGCAACGCATTGCGCTTGCCAGCTCTCTCCATGCAGCAGAGCTCTCATTAATATTTTTGTTACCAAGAGTGCAGTGTTTTACCAATGGTTGTTCCTAATATAGCTATTATTATTTGGCAGACAGTTTCCAGCATGCTTAATGATGGTGGCTGAAATATCACTAATACCTCAAAGTTACTTTCATGAGGCCAGTTAAAAGTTAGCCATTAGAAGGTAATTTTACTCAAGTGCATGTTGGGTGCTGAATATGAAAAATACTTTCTCATCTTTCCACAAACTTTAGACAGTGGCCTTTTCATGTGGTATTTCTAAAATGTCCCTGATTTTAAATGCAACTCTTAAATGATCTTAATGTCTACAAATTTCTACAAGTATTCCAAAATTAAATTCTGGAATTGTGTTCTAAAACTCCTAAAATAAGCCAACTTTCCCTTTTTGGATTAGAAAAAAAATGGTAGGGCATATTTTGATCACTTCACATAGCTTCCGAGTGGCTACATATCATGTGTAAAACTGCCTATCCTGCCTCTTTAGTTGAGATCTGTATTTGTAGGTCAAGCCCAGCAGGTAATGCAGTTGTCTACCTGAGAAAGACATATTGCCGGCTTACCAAGAACATACAGGGGCTTAATGTCTACCTAGTGGTTACCATTGGCTGGCTTTCCTGTCGCCCTCATTGCTTCTTATTCATGTCCCAGCTCCTCAGTCTAGTGTTTATCCCTCCCATGGAGAATAGCCTCTTTACTATTTATTTAGATTGGATGGTTTCTATGCTTCTATGGCTTGCATTTCAAGCACTACTTTTTAGGTCTCGCCTACTGGATGCCACATGCGCAGTCTATTGCCAGACGTATTGCCAGCTCAGGCTAGGCTTAGAGTCGACCAATTGCTTATCAGTGGTTGGCTTTATTATCATTTTCATTTGCTTACTTCTTATTCATTAGCTTCTGTGGGCTTTACTTCCTCTTTGTGGCTTTGTCTCTCCCCTGGGGCATAGACACATTACTTGTGTCTTTCTACTGTTCACTCATAAGGCACTTTTTTTTTCTTTAAGCACTCCACAAGAGTGCATGTGCACCCACGTTGTTTTTTGTTTGCACAGTATACTCAAAGAGAAAACAAATTGATTGCGTAATTTTGAAAGCACACACGTGATTCGTATATGTGCCTACAAAATTACTATTTTTTTTCTCTTTTTTTTAGCCATGCTGAACAGCATCAAGGATGCACTGCAGAATGGCTAAAACAACTGGCAAAGCCAACAGGTCCTAGCGGCGAGACCTATTGACTTTGCCATTGTTTGGTTTTATCAGAATCAAAGCAAAGACTTTGCTCATTAAAAAAGTAAAAGGTAACACGCATGCCATGAGGATATTTGGTAGCTATGCCTTCCCTGGCTCGAAAGAACAGACAAAAAATAAACATCACCTTCAAATCGTTGGTAATACATGCAAAATACTAAAAAAAGGACCAACAATTAATGGTGACTCTTTTATTTGATGGTTTATAGAATACAATATAAACATATTTGAGAGACACGACAAGTTAGACACGTCTTGCCACAACAAATACTTGGAGTACATAAACTGACACATGAATTGCCTACCTTGTCTTTCGAGGATGTTTCCTGGCAAATGCTGCTTTTCTTCTACGTGTTATAGCAGCATAGAGTAAAACAAATTTTTTACTACGCTGTAAATAACTGGATAGTTTAAAGGCATTGGATTTACTGACAGTGGAAAGATGGAAGTTAAGTCAGCTTTAGGTAGGATTTGAGCTCAAGAGCTGTGGCCCCTCGGCTACCTTACGACCATTCATTCAAATTACTGAGCCATCCGGCCAGCGGAAAAGTACTGGGCTGTGCTCGCACTCTTTCAGTAGTTATGCAAAGTTTTTACTCTTCTGTGTTTTTGGAAGTCCTAATTTTATTTGCTTATTCTGTAGAAGACATATATATGGAGAAGTGCAGGGCAATCTTTATCTAAGTCCCACTGCTGGCACATCCGGCACCCATGGGGTGAAGCTATAAATAGTACAGTGGATGCAGAGGCAATGCGACCCAGTGGTGTGACAGGCCCACTGGAGGTTTTACCACCAAACCAGTGGGTTGTGGACCCACGTATCATTCTCACATTGGGGTCCGTGGTGCTCTTGCTACGCCATTGTTGGCACCTCTTGGCGTCTTTTGTACACGTCCAAAAATGGGGGTAAGATTAACAAACGGATGGGGGATTAGATTTAGGAAGTTGTAACACTAGACTTCAGAGCCAAAATAAAGAGATGTGTATAAAAGGGCAATGGTTAGGTGAACATGGTTTTGTAATAGTTTATTGGTTCTTTAATATAACTTGTTGATTGTGTGCAATGTGTTGTACACCTCCTAACCACAAATCATGCCCTGGTTCCAGGTACTACACCGAATACATGGACACCCCCGCCCTTTAAAGATCACAGACGAATTCAGAGCGAAAAACAAGGAAATGTGGTAGGTAAGTCATTATCCATTTTATAAGCAGAAAGCACATGGATGGGGCTATTCGTTCCCCTTGAGTCTCAACATGCCTTTTTCTAGCTGGTTGTCTAGTCACTGCTTAGATTTAACAGGGTTTAAAATTTGACCTTGTTGTAGGACGAGGAGAACGTAAGTATTGCCTCCATATCAGTCCAAAAGATTTTAATGGTCAGAATTTTTAATCATAATGACATACTTATTGGGAGTTATTCAAATCCTATGCAGTACAAACATGGCAGAATGTCAGACCAGACTCTAGAGCTACTGTGAAAAAGCCCTTTGGGAAGAGCATACATTTTTTCACAAGTACCCATGATATGGGTGTTGAAATCAATGTCCAATACTTCTATTCCACTCGCCATGTGGCTGCTCACTATGGCCTAAACCAGAATATTTCTTGCCATTTTTCTCGCAAAATGCAGCATTGTATTCAGGCTTAGTTCAGATTAAGATTTCGTGCTCCATACGTGAAGTTTCAAGGATAATTGTTTTATCCATATGGGTGCAGAGGTACGACTAAATGTTGACCTCATCCATCCTGTATTCATCTTTGTGAAAATACCTGTGGTTACCCCTTCTCAAGTGCCAACCAACCACCATGAGTTGGGATTTGTAAGCATTGGTTTTTGACTGTGCTCCCTGCAGAAGGGTCTTACTGCATGTAGTTTGATTTATAGAGCAAATTGACTCTTCGCCATCAAGGTAGCGTTGTTCACGTACAAAAAGGAGAGGTGCCAAGGTACAATCAGTAATGAAGGTCTTTGATCCTCTGAGGCATCCACTGCCGTGATATTGACAAAAAGGGAGAAAAGTAGTGGTAGTAACAATAGGCACTGCCGCTTAGCACCTTTTGTGGTGATCAAAGGTTCCAGCTTTCGTAACATTGTGACCCTCAACATTGGTTGTGGTTCCCACGTTGAGGGTCATTACATTTGACAGGGGTTTCTCATAAAGTTCAGGTGTCTAAATTTGGTCTGCAGACTTTTTATGGTTACCATATCAATGGTGAATGTAAACTCTAGCAAGCCATAAACAAGCATTTACAATGCAACGGGTCTCGTGTTTGCTCATGTTAGAGCTGATCGCGTTGTAAACTCCTAACCCGACTTTTCACCTATCGGGCAAAAGTGCATTTGTGTACACAACCCGAAAAAGTGAAATTAACTATGTAAAGCGCTCGACTTCTGCCAAGCGAGATCGCGCTCGTAAATTAGAAAAAAAGAAGTCCACGAGCCCGATGGAAAACAGCGAGCCTCACATGTTTTCTGTACTTGGTCGCTGCGCTCGAGGAGGCCTAGCCACCGGAAAAGGCATGACGTATGCTTGCCTTCGACTAATGAAAGCAAGCAGATTTTATTAGGGAAGCCCACGAACCAATAAAATACACTGATGTGAAGTTGACAGGGCTCCTAGCCCTTTTCTAAATACAAAAGCGTCTCGCTGCGATACGCATGCGCGAGCGCATGCAACGCAGGCTCGACCCTAAAAAGGTCTTCAGTTTGGTCTTGCAATATTTATGGATGCCATGTAGAGGGACAAAGAGTTGACTTTGTGGACCGACCTGGACAGGGACTCTCTTGTATGGGATTTAATATTATCTTTCACCAAGTCCTCCATTGTGGGCGAAAATTAGCTTCATGTAGATATTGCAGTCGATGTCTTTTACACTGGTAGATAGGAGACTGCTGTGTTTTGGGGACCTTTTTAGTTATCACTATAGGCAGCTTTAGCTGTCTATTGCAAAAGCTCTTTTCATCAAAATGAAGTACAAAGAAGTTTGGGGTCGTTGATTCAGCCCTCTTCAACTATTGCCTTACATGTGTTTTTAATGTTTTGCCATTGCTTGGGTGGACTGTTCATCAAAGCAATGGCATTGCTTTTGGTTATGTGATCAAGTAGTCCTTTTGGCAAACTACATATTCAACATGAAATGTAACAATATTAAGAGCCCCTTTCATGTTTATCTTCGAAGAAAAGTGGCAACCCTAGCAACCTGTGCAAATTTGAGTGCGTTTACAGACATTGCACAGCTGCAATTTTGTACAAATATTTCCATTGATTTACACCCACATTTTTAAGGCTTAGCGCTACCACAAATCGATGCATTGCCGTTAACTTTACAATTAAAAGGTATTTTGAGCTGGAAGGGTTCCCTTTTCTCAGGGCATAAAAAGCTTTGCACTACTTTTTTGTCACTTTGGGCCAGATTTACAAGGCCCTCGAGCCCCATAGCTCCACATTTTTGCCACAAATGTGACATTAACGGGCTACTACCATAGTGCCATATTTACAAGCACCATATCATGCATAATATATCCATGGTGTATGCAAAGGGGGCGTTCCGCCATTAGAAGGTTGCTAAACATGGCGCAATGGAATCTACAAGGTTCCATTGTGCCGTTCTAGCCTCATTTTTAAGAATGATTGCTTAAAGTATGCATTAAAATGAGGCTCCCATTGATTTCAATGGGCCTCTTAACACTATACTGGATTAGCGTTTTTTTTTTTAATGCTAATCCAGAATAGCGTTACAATAGCGTAAAAAACATGATGCTATTGCCCCTAACATGCACCATGGTGCGCCGTACTGTATATACATCGCTAACATGGTGGCGTTAAGGGATGCACGGGCCGCAAAAAAAGTAGCGCATCACTAGTGTTGTGCCACTTTCTTGTAAATATGGCCCTTAGTGTCAAGTGGCCATTACTGAGGCCTTCCTGGGGTGGACCAATCTAACAACCATAGGCGCTTATGCAAAGTTTAATCTAAGAAAGCAGACCAAGCTTTATGTTAAAAAGTAGCGCTTTCTTGAAGTAGACATTAACAAAGGGGAATGTTTCCATTTGTCAAAAAACCCACTCATAGCATGCATGCTAAAAAGCACCGCAGACATCCAATGTATGGGCTCCTTCTGAAAAGTGTCTAGGCCTAGGAATCGGTACTGGAAGGGTATGGGCCTAGCCCACATCCTACGCTAGACAGAGTACACTGACGGCTTGCACTATGGTGCAAGGACGTCACTCACAGCGGCATACTTTGAGTGCTAGTGCAGGGAAGGACCGCAGCAACAGGCAATCTTAGCAGATAGGGCTCTGTGTTTTCCTCCTTGTGCAACGCAGTGCGGCAAGTTTGGTTGTTGCACTGTGTTGCAATAAAAATTAGTAAATCTGGCACATAATTTAACAGTGATTTAGCAACAACAATTGTCATGGCTTTTGGAATAGCTGTCTAGTACAGATTCTTGGTTTCGTACTTGTCAGTAGGTGCCAAACCCAATTTTCCCATTGTCAGGCCGTGCAAATAATGGCACAATATTTGCCGAGAAGAGTATATTTTAACAAGCCTGAACCATTCCACATGCCACAGCAATTTGGTGCACTTTTTCACCTTTACAAATGTATGGGCTGCACTCTGATCACCTGGGTGGTACATTAGCAGATATCCTGCTAGCACAGAAGCCCCACACTAAAGAGTTTGCACGTGCCATGACCCACTTTTACTAAGCCTGCACACATTTTTCCGAAGCTTGCAGGTCTTTGGTTTTGTGTTCCCTGCACTTGACATATCACTTCTAGCACTGCAATGCCTTGTGGCTGCAATACTTCACTGCAGAGTACAGAATGGAGGATGACTTGTAAAGTAGAAAGAATGGGAACAATATTACTAATTGCCACTTGTGAAAAGATAATTCTGTTCTGTGGGTTTGGTAATCTGCTGCGGCATGCGTGCTGGCTCAGTAGTGACCTGCATGACCTCTCGGGTTGTCTCGTGGGGTGTGAGTGATGTGGGCGAGCACAGGATAATTGAGTCTAAAAAGAGAGGGAGCAAGCTCATTTCACTCGGCTGAATGAAGCACAAAGGGCTCCAAAGATAAATGCATAGGGAACCTATTGATTAAAAAGCCTTAAAAACATTTAGGGGCTGATTTAAGAAAAGTGGCGCTGCACCCCCCCTACCGCCACAATGTGTGCAGCGTATTTAAAATATGGTGCACCATGGCGCAGGGTAGGGGCAATAGTGTCAGAATTCATGATGCAATTGATGTACTCTGCAGAAGTAACGCCTACATTTTGGTGCTACTCCTGCAGAGTACATAGGGGCCTTTGTATTCAATGGCATGCCTCCTTTTAACACCTGTTCTGAGCAGGCATTTAAAGTGCTAAACAAAATGGCGCAAGGAAATCTCTAACGGGGGAACGCCCCCTTGCATACATTATGCCTGGCGCAGGCATAATGCGGCACAAGGGTTTACAAAGTGGCACAATGCATGCATTGAGCCACTTTGTAAATATGGTGCATGTAAAAAGCCACTTTAGTGCAGCCTTAGCGTAAAAAATTTAAGGCAATGGCGGTGCTAAAGTGCCGCTAGGGCCTCTTAAATCAGGCTCCTAGTGGCCTATTCATAGTAATCTCATTGGATGTGGCCGGGAGACATACTAGACATCACTATGGGGGTCATTCTGACCCTGGCGGCCGGTGGCCACCAGGGCCACCGACCACGGGAGCACCGCCAACAGCCTGGCGGTGCCCCTTAGGGCATTCTGACCGCGGCGCTTTGGCCGCGGTCAATGCAGGAAAACCGGCAGTCTCCCGCCGGTTTTCCGCTGCCCGTCAGAATCCTCCAAGGCGGCGCAGCATGCTGCGCCGCCTTGGGGATTCTGACACCCCCTACCGCCATCCTGTTCCTGGCGGTTCGCCCGCCAGGAACAGGATGGCGGTAGGGGGTGTCGCGGGGCCCCTGGGGGCCCCTGCAGTGCCCATGCCAATGGCATGGGCACTGCAGGGGCCCCCGTAAGAGGGCCCCGCTTGTATTTCACTGTCTGCATAGCAGACAGTGAAATACGCGACGGGTGCAGTAGCACCCGTCGCACCTTCCCACTCCGCCGGCTCGATTACGAGCCGGCTTCATGGTGGGAAGGTCGTTTTCCCCTGGGCTGGCGGGCGGCCTTTTGAAGGCCGCCCGCCAGCCCAGGGGAAAACTCAAAATACCCGCCGCGGTCTTCCGACCGCGGTACGGTATTTTGGCGGCTCCCTCCGGGCGCACGGTGACCGCGCCCGGCGGGAGTCAGAATGACCCCCTATATTTGCTGTTGGTGGATACAATATTCACAAATAGTATATTATAATGTAGTCACCTTTGTGTACCACTCCATACCCCTGATTAGGAGCCGAAACATATTTGCAGATAGGCAGCGTACTACTCCCTGAGCGCGCAATGGAACATTACATGTCTGTCATGCAACCTACTTGAGACATGAGAAGTGTGTTGATGTAGTGTATGAGGACTAGAGTTGATGAGAACAGAAGTGAGACAGAGGAATCTTGCACAATAGATGTTAGTGTATGAATAGACAGAGCATGTGAGTGCTGGGTGATCTAGGAAGGGAGTAAACACAAATTAAGCAGGTTGGATATAATGACATTTGTTAATGTTTGCTTGAAAAAGGATGCCTGTACTAGTCAGGTGTCACTACGCCATAAGCGAGTATCATTTCAGTTAGTGCCAGAGAGGAATCGCTACAAATTCAAATTTGTCAAATTACCATGTGCTTAGCGCTTGTCATAGACTAGAAGTGCATGACTATTGTAGCAAATATAGAAATAAAATACAATTTGTATGTGTGCACATCTTTGAAGGTCCATCAGGTGAGTGTGAGGTAATCGAGGGAAGTTTCTGATCTAAAAAGCTTATTACGTAGAAAAGTTTTACTCTAAAAACTAGAAAAAAAATGTTTTACTAACACAAAGGTGTACAAATGGAGATGTTTATATGGCCTCGTAACCCATTTACTGTCTGAAGTGCATCAGAAAGCTGTCTACGGGAATCGCTTCAGTATTCCCATGGTCTACAAATTGTGGGGCTACAACTGAGTCTTCCGGTGGTAAATATTTACCAGCCATCCTTACATAGTTATACATAGCTAAAGCTAGCATGAAAGCAGCATCAGGATTGGTCTGAGCGGCTTGGACTGCCACTCAGACACAACCCTGGGGCCTGTACAGCTTCTCTAGCCTGGCTGTTAAACACAGCCGGGAGGGAGAAAGCTAAGTGCGCATGTGTGTTTGGCCAGCCTGAGACGGCAGGCCAAACACATATGCACACTTAGATGCACTCTCTCCTCCTTCCATCTCCCACCTCCCATGGCCCAGCCTGGCCCTCCCTTCACATGCTGCTGGCTGAGCCAGTAGCAGAAAAATAAAACAATAGTGGACTATTGTTTTATTTTTCTGCTGATGGCTCAGCCAGGGGGAGAAACACCCCTTCGCCATTGCGAAGGAGCCATCCCTGCTCTCACCACTCCCACTACTGACCAAACATGCAGAAATATAAGAGCTAGTGGTAGAAGCAAGAAATGGGATAAGAAAGAAAACAGAGACAAAGGACTGCATTACTTCTGCCTCATCATCTGGTTGGTCAAGGAGGTCTGCAGAATATAGTAAATGCAGACAAACCAAGTAGATATATTTAGTGTCCGATTGGTCAGAGAATTATGGGGGTCATTCCGACCCCGGCGGTCAAGGACCGCCGGGGCCGGGGATGCGGGAACACCGCCAACAGGCTGGCGGTGCCCCGCAGGGCATTCTGACCGCGGCGGTTTGGCCGCGGTCAGAAGAGGAAAACCGGCGGTCTCCCGCCGGTTTTCCGCTGCCCTGGGAATCCCCCATTGCGGCGCAGCTTGCTGCGCCGCCATGGGGGATTCCGACCCCCTCACCGCCATCCTGTTCCTGGCGGCTCCGGCCGCCAGGAACAGGATGGCGGTGAGGGGTGTCGTGGGGCCCCTGGGGGCCCCTCCAGTGCCCATGCCAATGGCATGGGCACTGCAGGGGCCCCCGTAAGAGGGCCCCACTTTGTATTTCAGTGTCTGCTTTGCAGACACTGAAATACGCGACGGGTGCCACTGCACCCGTCGCACATACCCACTCCGCCGGCTCCATTCGGAGCCGGCTTCCTCGTGGGGAGGGGTTTCCCGCTGGGCTGGAGGGCGGCCTTCTGGCGGTCGCCCGCCAGCCCAGCGGGAAAGCCAGAATGGCCTCCGCGGTCTTTTGACCGCGGAGCGGCCATATGGCGGCTCCCTCCAGGCGGGCGGCGACCGCCGCCCGCGGGGGTCAGAATGACCCCCTATGTGTATCTGCAGTTATAAACTAATATATGTGAACTCTGTCTCTGTGTTAATATATCTCAGAAAAAATACATTTATGGAAATCCCCACCTTTAAGATATATATCCATCTACCAGTAATTGTCAAATTAAGCCTGTCAACATTTGAAGAAACATATTTTGATTGTCTATTTGGAAATAACGGGACAGATGTAGTAAACACAGTTCAAAAATGCTGGTCGCAGTTTCCAAGCAGTGTTTTTTGAAGCAGTGTGATATTTAGCAAGTTGACCTATGTACTAATAGATCAGTTCGCAAAATACCGAATCGTAGTCAATGGCAATTTGACCTCCCTCATTTTAATGAGGTAGGTTGCAAATTGTAAACCACTATGATTCACTGCCGTCACAGGGATGGCTGCCCGCTGGGGTCCGCAGATCACCATGTCTATGATTACTTTTTAAATAAAGCATTAATGTTTTAGGTCTCGCCTGAGACAGCATGCATGCCCAGTAGTTGGGGAGGATCTATTGTTTCTAGAAAAAACTCTAAAAATGAGCTTCATTGTCATTCCCATTATCTTCTTTTCATTAGAGAGCGCATGTTTGGGCATGTCTGCTCAACTTTCTCTCCGTGTTTTTTGCTTTCATCCCTGCAGCATGGGCCACGTACTCACTGATTAATGTTCTTCCGCTATGCTTGCACTCAGATTGTGATAATTTTTTTTTTGAGTGTGCATTGTTTGGTGGCATTCTCTTTTTACACACTCCTATGCTGCTCTATCTTATTTTTTAACTGCTTTCATGCCTCATGGTTTTGCTTTTTTGTCATAGGCCCACTGCTCACTGTTTGCTCTCAGATGTTTCAAAATGTCAGTGTCCAGTAAGCCACTTTTCTCTGACCAGTCTTTTTCGAGCTACATAGCAACACAATTTATGAGATTTTACTAGTTTCATGTTGCAACATTCACTAAGGCTGCGTTTGTTTATGACTTGTCTTTATTTTGACTGTTTTAGTTTGGGCCATGCTAGACTGGGGAGAAAATCACAATTTCAGACCGACAATGATGGAGAGTGTGTCAGATACAGGAACCAGGTTTTCCCACTGAAATGCTACCTTCTCAAAAGTTCTGAAGAGTTCTTTTTCATTGGAGGGATCCACGAAGAGGAGGCTCTAGACATGAGAAGCAGCTCAGCACTGCGGATGGTCCTTGTTATAGCCTCAAGAACCAGTTGTCACTAGAGGATCACCTTTGATGATCATCGCAGATGGTCACTGTCAGTGCAAAGAGCAGGTCCCGCTGGAGCTTGACGTTGAAAGTGAGACAGGCAGTCACTTCTCAGCACAAAGAGGTCCCTTGTTTGTCACAGGGAGTCTGAACTTCAGGATGTCCACCTTTTCTTGAGGAAGAAGTCACACTCATGCCAGCCAAGGGTCCAGGACCTAGGGGGGCACCTCTCAGAGCTCAGCACTCACTCCAGTAGAAGCCAGCAGCAGGGCTTGGGCAGATTCTGGTATGTGAGGTGTGCAATTGCAGGGAGGACTCTGGAATCTTGTTTTTGTCCCTGCAGCTCATACAGAAGGTCAGCCAACTGACCCTTGGATGCACACTGGCGAGCCTGGGCTCAAGACAAGCAGGTTCAATCTTCATTCTTCTGACAGCAAGGCAGTCCTTCTGGCAGCAGGGCAGTCCTTCTTTTGAATCTTCCAAAGGTCCAAAGTGTTCTGATGAAAGGATCTGAAGGTCCCCTTTTTATATCTGATACCTTGGGGCCAGCCTTTGTGAGGGAGAAGTTCCTGACCTAACCCCAAAACTGGTTGTGGTTACTTTTCCCCCCTTCCTTGGGCTTGGCTCCAAACTAAATAAGGTGACAAAAGGCATGGCAGGCCTGGTATCATGTTCCTTTGTGTATACCGCAGACAGAGCCCTTTGAAGCATACTTAGGACAGGGGACAGCTTCTCCCCAGCCATCCTGTCAGGGAGACCCCCTCATCACGCACCTAGCCCTTCTATGTTGCCATCTCTGGAAGCAATACCTAAACCCCAGTACATTGTCATTCACAGTCATGTGACCCAGGACACTGGCAGAAAGGCACAATTGGTTTTGGCGAGAAAATGCTAACTTTCTAAAAGCGGCACTTGCAAAATTGTAACCTAAAAACTGACCTCACCTTTAAAAAGGATTTTAAATTACAGTTCATTTGAGTGTAAACAGCACATCTCCATCTGCTGCCAATCTGAAGTTTAGCACTTGTTAAGTGTAATAAGTGAAGCCAGTTTTAGTCTGTGGGAGATATAGGCCTTGCTACAGTGAAAAATGACACTTTTCACTGCCATGACATGTCAAACTTACCCTTGTATGTCCTACTTTTCTAATAGCCCTGCATCCTCCTAGGAGCCTTAATGGCCTAGCTTAAGGGTAACCTAAATGTATTAAAAAAGACAGGTTAGGTGTGACATAGGGTTTATATTATCAGGTCGAAATCACAGCTTAAAACTGCTCTACAAGCTGAAGTGGCAGGCATGAGACATGTTTGAAAATACTACTTTCATGTTGGCACGATAAGTGCCGCAACCCACTGTAGGAGGCTGGACTGGCTTGTAGTGAGTACCTAGGGGTACTTGCACCTTGCACCAGGCCCAGTTATCCCTTATTAGTGTATAGGGTGTCTAGCAGCATAGGCTGATAGATAATGGTAGCTTAGCAGAGCAGCTTAGGCTGAACTAGGAGACGAGTGAAGCTCCTACAGTACCACTTAGTGTCATATGCACAATATCATAAGAAAACACAATACACAGATATACTAAAAATAAAGGTACTTTATTTTTATGACAATATGCCAAAAGTATCTCAGTGAGTACCCTCAGTATGAGGATAGCAAATATACACAAGATATATGTACACAATACCAAAATATGCCGTAATAGTATTAGAAAACAGTGCAAACAATGTATAGTTACAATAGGATGCAATGGAGACACATAGGGATAGGGGCAACACAAACCATATACTCCAAAAGTGGAATGCGAACCACGAATGGACCCCAACCCTATGTGACCTTGTAGAGGGTCGCTGGGACTATTAGAAAATAGTAAGGGTTAGAAAAATAGCCCACCCCAAGACCCTGAAAAGTGAGTGCAAAGTGCACTAAAGTTCCCCAAAGGACATAGAAGTCGTGATAGGGGAATTCTGCAGGAAAGACACAAACCAACAATGCAACAATGATGGATTTCCAGTCGAGGGTACCTGTGGAACAAGGGGACCAAGTCCAAAAGTCACAAGCAAGTCGGAGATGGGCAGATGCCCAGGAAATGCCAGCTGTGGGTGCAAAGATGCTGCTACTGGACAGTAGAAGCGTAGGTTTCTGCAAGAACGACAAGGGCTAGAAACTTCCCCTTTGGAGGACGGATCCCTCACGCCGTGGAGAGTCGTGCAGAGGTGTTTTCCCGCCGAAAGACCGCCAACAAGCCTTGCTAGCTTCAAATCGTGCAGTAAGGGTTTTTGGATGCTGCTGTGGCCCAGGAGGGACCAGAATGTCGCAAAGTGCGTCAGGGGACGTCGAGCAAGATAAGGAGCCCTCTCAGCAGCAGGCAGCACCCAGAGAAGTGCCAGAAACAGGCACTATAAGGATGCGTGAAACAGTGCTCACCCTAAGTCGCACAAAGGAGTCCCACATCGCCGGAGAACAACTTAGGAGGTCGTGCAATGCAGGTTAGAGTGCCGTGGAACCAGGCTGGACTGTGCACAAAGGATTTCCGCCGGAAGTGCACGGAGGCCGGAGTAGCTGCAAAAGTCGCGTTTTCCAACAATGCAGTCTGGCGTGGGGAGGCAAGGACTTACCTCCACCAAACTTGGACTGAAGAGTCACTGGACTGTGGGAGTCACTTGGACAGAGTTGCTGGATTCAAGGGACCTCGCTCGTTGTGCTGAGAGGAGACCCAAGGTACCGGTGATGCAGTTCTTTGGTGCCTGCGGTTGCAGGGGGATGATTCCGTCGACCCACGGGAGATTTCTTCGGAGCTTCTAGTGCAGAGAGGAGGCAGACTACCCCCACAGCATGCACCACCAGGAAAACAGTCGAGAAGGCGGTAGGATCAGCGTTACAGAGTTGCAGTAGTCGTCTTTGCTACTATGTTGCAGTTTTGCAGGCTTCCAGCGCGGTCAGCAGTCGATTCCTTGGCAGAAGGTGAAGAGAGAGATGCAGAGGAACTCGGATGAGCTCTTGCATTCGTTATCTAAGGAATCCCAAGAGACAGAGACCCTAAATAGCCAGAAAAGAGGGTTTGGCTACCTAGGAGAGAGGATAGGCTAGCAACACCTGAAGGAGCCTATCAGGAGGAGTCTCTGACGTCACCTGATGGCACTGGCCACTCAGAGCAGTCCAGTGTGCCAGCAGCACCTCTGTTTCCAAGATGGCAGAGGTCTGGAGGACACTGGAGGAGCTCTGGGCACCTCCCAGGGGAGGTACAGGTCAGGGGAGTGGTCACTCCCCTTTCCTTTGTCCAGTTTCGCGCCAGAGCAGGGCTAAGGGGTCCCTGAACCGGTGTAGACTGGCTTATGCAGAAATGAGCACCAAATGTGCCCATGAAAGCATTTCCAGAGGCTGGGGGAGGCTACTCCTCCCCTGCCTTCACACCATTTTCCAAAGGGAGAGGGTGTAACACCCTCTCTCAGAGGAAGTCCTTTGTTCTGCCATCCTGGGCCAGGCCTGGCTGGACCCCAGGAGGGCAGATGCCTGTCTGAGGGGTTGGCAGCAGTAGCAGCTGCAGTGAAACCCCGGGAAAGGCAGTTTGGCAGTACCAGGGTCTGTGCTACAGACCACTGGGATCATGGGATTGTACCAACTATGCCAGGATGGTATAGAGGGGGCAATTCCATGATCATAGACATATAACATGGCCATATTCGGAGTTACCATTGTGAAGCTACATATAGGTAGTGACCTATATGTAGTACACGCGTGTAATGGTGTCCCCGCACTCACAAAGTCCGGGGAATTGGCCCTGAACAATGTGGGGGTACCTTGGCTAGTGCCAGGGTGCCCTCACACTAAGTAACTTAGCACCCAACCTTTACCAGGTAAAGGTTAGACATATAGGTGACTTATAAGTTACTTAAGTGCAGTGTAAAATGGCTGTGAAATAACGTGGACGTTATTTCCATCAGGCTGCAGTGGCAGGCCTGTGTAAGAATTGTCAGAGCTCCCTATGGGTGGCAAAATAAATGCTGCAGCCCATAGGGATCTCCTGGAACCCCAATACCCTGGGTACCTCAGTACCATATACTAGGGAATTATAAGGGTGTTCCAGTAAGCCAATGTAAATTGGTAAAATTGGTCACTAGCCTGTTAGTGACAATTTGAAAAGAGAGAGCATAACCACTGAGGTTCTGGTTAGCAGAGCCTCAGTGAGACAGTTAGGCATCACACAGGGAACACATACCTTTAGGTCACAAACTTATGAGCACTGGGGTCCTGACTAGCAGGGTCCCAGTGACACATAACAAACATACTGAAAACATAGGGTTTTCACTATGAGCACTGGGCCCTGGCAAGCAGGATACCAGTGAGACAGTGAAAACACCCTGACATACACTCACAAACAGGCCCAAAGTGGGGGTAACAAGGCTAGAAAGAGGCTACTTTCTCACACAACCCCCCCCAAACGAAGGACAATAAGGCTAACCTTGGCCAGTTGAGACTTTATTGTCTAAGTGGTGATAAGTAGAGAGTAGCTCTGCAATAGACTGGATACTCCCTTTATCATCCACTATATGGTTACTTCCCTGTGGGGATGTAAACCACCCTGTTTGAAGTTTTTTAGCTAAGCAACAATGTGAAGATGTATTTTCAGAGTTTCTATCAGTAAGTTTTAGTTTAGAGCAGTGGGAATTGTCCACTGAACCTATTTGTAGTGATGAAAATGCCAGACAGGGATGCTGTCTCAGAAAAGCCATAGCTGGGCAAAAACTTTGTCCATATGGCTGGAAGAGAGAACAAGGATGCTGTTCCTCTTGGGTTGGAGCAGGGCAGGGATGCTGTCCTATGAGCTCCACACTAGGGCAGGGGTGCTGTCCTAAGTGTTGTGAGGCAGTGCAGAGTTTCTGCACTAAAGTTTCTCTGGGAGGGTTGGAGGGATGCTCCATGTTAACTAAAATGGTGCTCTTTTTCTCACCAATGTTAGTTATCCCACAGAGAGGTACTTCTACCTCAGGGAGTACAGCTTTGCCAGCTGATGATTCCCTTGGAACAGGTGCCACCCCAGGAGAGGTTTCTCCCACCACAGGAATGATATCCTGAATGGTAGGGTGGTTAGGGGATACTGTGATACCCTTTTTACCTGTTGATGGAGAGGGATCCTGAGTTTTCAGGCCTTCTCTCCTTTGCTTTTTCATTTCAGTAGAAATGAGAGGGAACAATTCCTCTGGGATGCCCAGCATGGCTGCATGGGCATAAAACTCTACATCAGCCCAACCTGAGGCCTCTAGGTCATTACCTAAGAGACAATCTACAGGTACGCTAGGTGATACCACCACCTGCTTAGGGCCAGTAACTCCACCCCAACTAAACTGAATTATAGCTAAGGGAAGAAACTTAGTGGAATTATGGACATCAATAATCTTATACTGTTGTCCAATGATGTGTTGTTCAGGAGCCACTAGGTTTTCAGTCACCAAAGTGATACTGGCACCTGTGTCCCTGTAGGCCAAGGCCTCAACACCATTTATTGAAACTGTCTGCCTGTACTTCTCCATTGTAAGGGGACAAGCAACCAGTGTGGCAAGGCCAATGCCACTAGGTGTGACAGAAACTGTCTTGGGACTGACTACCCCAGTTTCTATGATGGACCCATAAGTGAACCCAACTACACCTTTTGCTTGACTGTTGCCAGCAGTCCCACCACTAGTACCACTACTGCTAGGGGCACTAGAGCTTGATGTATTAGTGGTGGTAGGCTCAGGGGGTTTACCTGGACAGGACTTATCCCCTGGCCTATGGCCTCTGTTTTTACACACAAAGCACCAAGGCTTTTTAACTGGTGTAGGTTGAGAAGAAGAGGAAGAATTTGTTTTATCCCCACCCCCTGAAGCGTGTTTAAGATTTGAAGTGGGATCTTTGGTTTTACCCTTATCCCCATGCTTATCTTGAGATTTTTCGCCCTCTTTCTTCTTGCCATCCTTGTCACCACCTGTATGAACTTTTCTGTTCACTCTTGTTCTGACCCATTTGTCTGCCTTCTTTCCCAATTCTTGGGGAGAGGTCAGATCTGAGTCCAATAGATACTGGTGCAACAAATCAGACACACAATTATTAAGAATATGCTCTCTCAGGATCAAGTTATACAGGCTGTCATAATCAGTAACTTTACTGCCATGTAACCACCCCTCCAAGGCCTTCACTGAATGGTCAATGAAATCAACCCAGTCTTGTGAAGACTCCTTTTTGATTTCTCTGAACTTCATCCTGTATTGTTCAGTGGTTAAGCCATAACCATCCAGGAGTGCATTCTTAAGAACTGTAAAATTATTGGCATCACTTTCTTTCACAGTAAGGAGCCTATCCCTACCCTTTCCACTAAATGATAGCCATAGGATAGCAGCCCACTGCCTTTGAGGGACATCCTGTACAACACAGGCCCTCTCAAGTGCAGCAAACCACTTGTTAATGTCATCCCCCTCCTTATAAGGGGGAACTATCTTGTGCAGATTCCTAGAATCATGCTCTTTTGCAGGATGACTATTGGGAATACTGCTGCTGCCACCATGGGTTTCTAAACCCAGTTTCTGTCTCTCCTTCTCTACTTCTAAGGACTGTCTATCCAAATCCAGCTGTTGCTTCTTGAGCTTCAGTCTGGTTTGTTCCACTCTCAATCTATTGAGCTCCCTTTCTAACAATCTGTCATCATTACATTCCTAGACACAGAAGTATGGTGAGAATGGACAGAAGGACACCTGTCTCTTACAGAAGGCACCCTAACAGCTTGGCTAACAGTGTAATGTGAGAGCACATCATCTGTATGATGTGACCCAGCATCTGTACCAACTATGCTAGACTGTCTAGTAATGGGCAGGGTAGGAAGTTTCTTTCCTGAATCTTTTCCTGGGGGAGTCCCTGGATCAGATTGGAAACCATTTGCTACTTTTTCAACAGATGTGGCCCCTATGGCCTTATCTTGTTCTCTAAGTATGTTAAGCAATAATTCCAAAGAAGGATTCTTCCCTACACTCAAACCTCTCTCTATGCAGAGACTCCTTGCTCCTTTCCAGCTAAGGTGGTCATATGCAAGTTTGGAC
Organism: Pleurodeles waltl; assembly: GCF_031143425.1. NCBI lineage: Eukaryota > Metazoa > Chordata > Amphibia > Caudata > Salamandridae > Pleurodeles > Pleurodeles waltl. The sequence continues at coordinate 1,009,841,303 of NC_090439.1, read as the reverse complement.
AGATCAACATTTTGGCCTGTGCCAGACATTTTAGAAAGAGTTTAAGTGATAGAAAAAGTGAGAAAAAGTTTTTAGAGCTTTTAGAAAGACAGAAAAAAACTTTTTAAACTTTTTAGAACTTTTTAGAAAGTTTAGAAGTACTTTTCAGCACTTTAGAAAAGAGTGAAAAGAGGAAATGCAAAACTTTTTAGTTATGTGTACATACACTGAACTTGTTTTGTATATTTTTCTCTTATGAAAAGTACAATGACAAGAGTGGTAAGTAGTCTCAAAGCACTTATCCCACCGCTGCACAACCAATGCAGGAGGCTGGACTGGCTTGTAGTGAGTACCTAGGGGTACTTGCACCTTGCACCAGGCCCAGTTATCCCTTATTGGTGTATAGGGTGTCTAGCAGCATAGGCTGATAGATAATGGTAGCTTAGCAGAGCATCTTAGGCTGAACTAGGAGACGAGTGAAGCTCCTACAGTACCACTTAGTGTCATATGCACAATATCATAAGAAAACACAATACACAGATATACTAAAAATAAAGGTACTTTATTTTTATGACAATATGCCAAAAGTATCTCAGTGAGTACCCTCAGTATGAGGATAGCAAATATACACAAGATATATGTACACAATACCAAAATATGCCGTAATAGTATTAGAAAACAGTGCAAACAATGTATAGTTACAATAGGATGCAATGGAGACACATAGGGATAGGGGCAACACAAACCATATACTCCAAAAGTGGAATGCGAACCACGAATGGACCCCAAACCTATGTGACCTTGTAGAGGGTCGCTGGGACTATTAGAAAATAGTAAGGGTTAGAAAAATAGCCCACCCCAAGACCCTGAAAAGTGAGTGCAAAGTGCACTAAAGTTCCCCAAAGGACATAGAAGTCGTGATAGGGGAATTCTGCAGGAAAGACACAAACCAACAATGCAACAATGATGGATTTCCAGTCGAGGGTACCTGTGGAACAAGGGGACCAAGTCCAAAAGTCACAAGCAAGTCAGAGATGGGTAGATGCCCAGGAAATGCCAGCTGTGGGTGCAAAGATGCTGCTACTGGACAGTAGAAGCGTAGGTTTCTGCAAGAACGACAAGGGCTAGAAACTTCCCCTTTGGAGGACGGATCCCTCACGCCGTGGAGAGTCGTGCAGAAGTGTTTTCCCGCCAAAAGACCGCCAACAAGCCTTGCTAGCTGCAAATTGTGCGGTAAGGGTTTTTGGATGCTGCTGTGGCCCAGGAGGGACCAGAATGTCGCAAATTGCGTCAGGGGACAGAGGGGACGTCGAGCAAGACAAGGAGCCTTCTCAGCAGCAGGCAGCTCCCGGGGAAGTGCCAGAAACAGGCACTATGAGGATGCATGAAACGGTGCTCACCCGAAGTCGCACAAAGGAGTCCCACGTCGCCGGAGAACAACTTAGGAGGTCGTGCAATGCAGGTTAGAGTGCCGTGGACCCAGGCTGGACTGTGCACAAAGGATTTCCGCCGGAAGTGCACGGAGGCCGGAGTAGCTGCAAAAGTCGCGGTTTCCAACAATGCAGTCTGGTGTGGGGAGGCAAGGGCTTACCTCCACCAAACTTGGACTGAAGAGTCACTGGACTGTGGGAGTCACTTGGACAGAGTTGCTGGATTCAAGGGACCTCGCTCGTCGTGCTGAGAGGAGACCCAAGGTACCGGTGATGCAGTTCTTTGGTGCCTGCGGTTGCAGGGGGACGATTCCGTCGACCCACGGGAGATTTCTTCGGAGCTTCTAGTGCAGAGAGGAGGCAGACTACCCCCACAGCATGCACCACCAGGAAAACAGTCGAGAAGGCGGCAGGATCAGCGTTACAGAGTTGCAGTAGTCGTCTTTGCTATTATGTTGCAGTTTTGCAGGCTTCCAGCGCGGTCAGCAGTCGATTCCTTGGCAGAAGGTGAAGAGAGAGATGCAGAGGAACTCGGATGAGCTCTTGCATTCGTTATCTAAGGAATCCCAAGAGACAGATACCCTAAATAGCCAGAAAAGAGGGTTTTGCTACCTAGGAGAGAGGATAGGCTAGCAACACCTGAAGGAGCCTATCAGGAGGAGTCTCTGACGTCACCTGATGGCACTGGCCACTCAGAGCAGTCCAGTGTGCCAGCAGCACCTCTGTTTCCAAGATGGCAGAGGTCTGGAGCACACTGGAGGAGCTCTGGGCACCTCCCAGGGGAGGTACAGGTCAGGGGAGTGGTCACTCCCCTTTCCTCTGTCCAGTTTCGCGCCAGAGCAGGGCTAAGGGGTCCCTGAACCGGTGTAGACTGGCTTATGCAGAAATGGGCACCAAATGTGCCCATGAAAGCATTTCCAGAGGCTGGGGGAGGCTACTCCTCCCCTGCCTTCACACCATTTTCCAAAGGGAGAGGGTGTAACACCCTCTCTCAGAGGAAGTCCTTTGTTCTGCCATCCTGGGCCAGGCCTGGCTGGACCCCAGGAGGGCAGATGCCTGTCTGAGGGGTTGGCAGCAGCAGCAGCTGCAGTGAAACCCTGGGAAAGGCAGTTTGGCAGTACCAGGGTCTGTGCTACAGACCACTGGGATCATGGGATTGTGCCAACTATGCCAGATTGGTATAGAGGGGGCAATTCCATGATCATAGACATATTACATGGCCATATTCGGAGTTACCATTGTGAAGCTACATATAGGTAGTGACCTATATGTAGTACACGCGTGTAATGGTGTCCCCGCACTCACAAAGTCTGGGGAATTGGCCCTGAACAATGTGGGGGTACCTTGGCTAGTGCCAGGGTGCCCTCACACTAAGTAACTTAGCACCCAACCTTTACCAGGTAAAGGTTAGACATATAGGTGACTTATAAGTTACTTAAGTGCAGTGTAAAATGGCTGTGAAATGACGTGGACGTTATTTCACTCAGACTGCAGTGGCAGGCCTGTGTAAGAATTGTCAGAGCACCCTATGGGTGGCAAAAGAAATGCTGCAGCCCATAGGGATCTCCTGGAACCCCAATACCCTGGGTACCTCAGTACCATATACTAGGGAATTATAAGGGTGTTCCAGTAAGCCAATGTAAATTGGTAAAATTGGTCACTAGCCTGTTAGTTACAATTTGAAAAGAGAGAGCATAACCACTGAGGTTCTGGTTAGCAGAGCCTCAGTGAGACAGTTAGGCATCACACAGGGAACACATACCTTTAGGTCACAAACTTATGAGCACTGGGGTCCTGACTAGCAGGGTCCCAGTGACACATAACAAACATACTGAAAACATAGGGTTTTCACTATGAGCACTGGGCCCTGGCAAGCAGGATACCAGTGAGACAGTGAAAACACCCTGACATACACTCACAAACAGGCCCACAGTGGGGGTAACAAGGCTAGAAAGAGGCTGCTTTCTCACACCCACTAGCAACATTTAATTTCAATGCCCAGGGTTGACGTAGTAGCATTTACTGGGGGTTACAAGTAAATTAAATGTACCAGTCAGGTATATACAAATTGTACCATGTTTAAAGGAGACATCACAAGCACTTTACCAATTTGTAGCGGTGAAAGGGTGCATAAAGTCCTAAAAGCCAGCATAAATGGCTTCAGCAAAGGAAGGCATCAAAAATGTGGGGTAACCCTGAAGAAATGGCTGGGTCTAACACGCTGGTAGTTAGATATTTTAGAAAAACTGTGAAGAGCATTGCATATCCAGGAATAATGGTGATGGTTGTAGCTAACAAGTGAACACAACCAGATATTGTTGTGAAGAGGATGGTGATGTATTGGAGGTGGTATATATGAAAGGACAATGATTCAACAGAGGGGGAGTCATGGCCCCAATCTTAGTGTGAAATGGGAAGATGCCATGGACCGTATAGTCCGTCAACGGTGAGTGATGCATTCCCTTAATCTCTTCTAGTCTCAAGTATTGCTTGAAGTCCGGTGGCAACAGCACAGTAGATCACCTGAAATAGGCAAAGCAACCATGTTGCTTGAGGTTTGAGACTACAAGAGATTAAACGAAAGCACCACTCACCATTGACGGACTATATGGACCATGCAGTATTTCCACTTTGCACTATGATTGGGGCGATTTTCAAATTTTCACATACCCACTGCAAATTTTACTTCTCCTCACATTACTACGCCTTGAAAAAGCCCCATGCTTGCATGCCATCAGCTGGGCGAAACAGGTGTTGGCTGACTCCTTTTTGGAGGTTCTTATTTCCAGTCTGCTGAGGGCGCCCTTGCATTGAAATAAATACAACACAAGTGTGTGCATCTAATTAGAGTTGTTCTTCTTTAACTGGATTACCCTACAATACTTCATTGATGCTGTCCAGCTCTGTCCTAATTTCCTTCAGTGCATAATTTGTGAATGGGTCAGGGGTCTCCATTCTTAAGGACAACTGAGCATATAATTATATCCAATTCGCAAGTGTGGCCTCGCGTGGGTTCATAGCCCCTGTTTTCTGTCAGACATAAATTCAAGTAGATGCATTAATAAAACTGCTGTGCAGTCAGAATAAGCCTTGACAGAACCTGTTTTTTCAAGTTCTTCATGATTTTTTTTCCACCATGCCTTGATGGCAGTGAGAATTATGAAATATTTTCTATTAATGTATTGCACTTGCCTTTGTCTTCAATAACAATTTGGGCATATGTCAAGGAAGAACCTAGTTAAAGGTAGCAAGCTTTCAGCTGTTAGGAGGTTGAGATACTGTAATAAAACCGTGTACTAGTCAGGTACAAAAAAGCCAAACCGACTTCAAATGCTCAGATTTACTGTATTTGCTTTTTCTCTGCCAAGTGGAAATGATTCCTGTCAGAGTTGTCTAAACTAAACAAAGGTATGTAAAAAATGTGCCCTTTGTCTATGTGCACTCTTTGATCACATCAGGCTCTTTGTAGTCCATGTCAGATTCCATTAAGAGCCCACTCATGCGGGTGGAACTTCCTGTATGTGTCTTTCATTCTCTTTCACATACATTGTACCCCCTGGGACTTTGCTCTACTCATGAGTCATGTCCATCACCACAAGTGCACCTGCTTATTACTGACCACGAGCATCCTTGATGCTTTTGTCTTGACACCAATGCCTTACTTTATTGGGAGAACTTATCGCTTGACTTTACATCTTCATGCACCAGTGATAAAATATGGCATTAAGTACTTCTGCGTACACGTCTATGATCTCTCAGGTATGACTGCATTATTTAGAATGAATTCTTGAAATGCCTAGATACTTTTTATTTGCAAACAATACAGGCTTTATTCTTGCATGATCACGTTCTTCTCCTCAGATGTAAAGACATCAAAAACATTATTGACAAAGCAAATTTCCAATCCCAGATTTCTCAGGTTTTAGTATGGGGACGTACTGCAGCATCGCCACATGCAAAAATAGTTTTTGCTTAGAGAGTAAACCCAAGAACATGGCTTTGCATCACATAGCGCCAACATTAGATATTGCTTCAAGGTAGGAACAGCGGGGTAGGAACAGCACATAACCCTCTAAGTGCCCACTCAAAGGCCAATCAACTAAAATTGCACCACCAGTGGGCAAAAGGGAAATTGTGTGATTTTAACAAATGAAACATGTAATTTTCCACAAAATTATATTTATTACACAATTCACAGAATTACATAATGTTACTGACATGTGTAGAACTTTGTAGTTGAGAGTCTTCCTTAAGTAAAACCTTGTACAAAGCACCACTTGCTCACCTTTTCTCACCTCTTAGCTTTGCACTTAGATGGTAGTATTTGTGCAATCACATCCAGTTACATCACTGTGGTAACTCATAGTAAGTGAATGTGGCAAAACGTGTTTCTAGTGCATGCAACTCGGCTTTGCAGATGTTCACACTACATTGCATTGCACAAAACATGGCAAATCCTTGCCTCTAACATTGTAAGGAGAATGTTCAGATCACCACATGAGTTTTCTACTAGTTGTAGCAACTGGCCCCAATGGCTTTCAGTGGGGAAATCCAAAATGAGTGTATAGACCTTGGCAAAGCTTTATCTCTCTTGAAAGTACCAAAATCCAAGACTTCCTGTAGAATTAGTAGAATTTTAGCCATGTAAGAGAGAGCGTTTTTTAATGTAGGGTTGGTATGTTCTCTTTGGAAAGAAGAAGGGTTTATAGAAGCACTGGAGGAGATAAGTTGGAGAGTTGGGGGTGACCTATTGGACAAAATAAACATGCATGTCTAAACCATTATATGTCCTATATATCTTTACATAACTGCCGACAAGTTGAAGTCTGTGCAAGGAATAGACACAATCGATTACCTCCACCCCTGGTCTAGGGAAAGAGAACACCTGTCTCCTGGGCAATCAGCTATTTATGTGAGTAAACGTCTGAAGGTTTCGATACAAGCTATGGTTGAAATTTGGAAGTGGATGCTGCTCAAAGACTATTGAGTAGCAGTGCCAAAGAGAGATACTGAGTGGAACAAATCTAACATCAAAGCTGTGGAGTAAGGAGTAAAGACCATAGAGATCATGGGAATGAAATGGATGGCAATCAAATTTAGAGGGAAAGTGTTTATATAACCAAGCAAGGTTCAGACTTGTTGGCACCATCTAAACAATCTGAATGTAGTTCTAAACCCCAATGCAGAAAAACCTGTCATGACTGTCGAGATGAAAAGTGTTGCAGCGGATGTACAGGCACATGGGTTGTATGGCAAAGGACTGATAGAGAAATATCCCAGAGTATTTATGGAGAAACTGGGTAAACTGAAAAGCTTCTCACAAAGATTCATACTGAAGAAAAATTATGTTCTGGTTGTCCACAGAGTAAGGAATGTCCCACACTTGGTGAAAGAACATTTACATGAAGAACTGAACAAGTTACTTGAACAAGGGATAATAGAGCTGATCTAATCCTCAGAGTGATTGGCATCCATAATGGTGGTGACAAAGGAAGCAGGAAAGATTTAGCTGTGCATTGCCTTGTGGAACCTTAATAAGAACATATGGGTGGACAGGCAACCTCTGCTGAATTTCTATGACATGTTGACAGCAATGGGAGGTGGAGAGGTTTTTAGTGTAATTGACATGTCTGCTGCATACCATCAGATCAACCTTCACAAGGGTTCAAAACACATTGCATCATTTGTTAAGCCGTTTGGCTATTGCAGGAGGCCTTTTGTTCTTGCTTCGGCATCAGTGGTGTTCCAAAGGATGATGCAACAAATATTTGATGGCTTTAAAGATGTCATATGCTTCTAGGATGATGCCTTGATTATGGGGAAAGTGAAAGGGAATACAATTAATTGATGGAGAATATAATGAGATGATTGAAAAAGTATGGATTGACAATAAAAAATGAAAAATGCCAATTAGAAATGATTCAAGTTGCATACTTAGGGCACAAGATTTGCAAGGATAATATCAGACCAAAAAAAGTATAGTGATGGCTGTGAAAGAAGCATCTAAGCCAACAAGTAAAAATCAACTGAAGTCCTTCCTAGTGCTGGCAGAATATTGTTCCACATTTGTTGCCATTTTCACTCAGATGGTTGAACCGCTGATCCTGCTAATGAAAAAAAGTAACTTTTAAGTGGGACAGAGACTGTGAGACAGCCTTCCACAGTGTTGGGGCATTTTGATGTCACTGCCAAACCTTATATAACAACTGACACGGGCAATGTGGGGATAGGAGCCTCGTTGCCACCAGTCAAAAATGGTCGGGACAAAATTGTAGGATTTGCATCAAGATGCATTCAAAAGGAGGAGACCTCAAACTCCACAGATTAAAGAAAAGCCTTTGGGGTGTTCCTGGGGGATAAAGCATTTCAAGTACTTTGTAATAAGGTTACTATGTTAAGTCAAGACAGATCGCAAACCTTTAATACATCTGTTCCATGGTCTGGGGGAAATGTGACTCCAAGAAAATCTAGGTGGATGTTATCTGTATTAGAGTATAATTTTGAAGTAGAGTATGTGAAAGGTCTGAAAAACGTTGTGGCAGATTGCTTATCTAGGATGCCTATTCATGAACCAGGCCAGGAGGCAGAAGCAGATGTAGATGTTGTGATGGAGGGGAGAAATGAAGTTGCCCTGGGTAAGGAAGAATAGAATTTAGCTATGGAGGAGGATGTTTTATTGTGAGAGTTGGGAAAATGTGTGACGGCAGGCTGGGAAGATGGTGGTACCTGTAGGAAGGAGCTGAATGCTTACCACAATGTGTGAGATGAATTGAGCAAGCATGAAGAGAAGCTGATGCGAAGAAATCAAATAATCCCAACTGAGAAACTTAAAAAGAAAACAATTCAGATTGCACATGAGGGGCACCTGGGCCACAACATGATTAATAGACGTGTTTGACAATCTTTTTGGTGGCCCAAGATGGATGAGCTTATTGAAAGTGTAGTCGCTATGCATGAACTAATAGCAATAAAACCAAGATTATGAGGCAGTCTCCTTTTGGTTCTGTGGATTTATCAAAAGGCCTTGGGAAAGGGTTGCCATTGGGTCCCGTGGCCAGGCTGGGTAGTTGTGATAAGTATGGTGTAATTGATTATCACACAAAATGGTTTATAGCAAAGACCACTGATCACCTTGATACAGAGAATGTAATTAGGTTTATGAAAAGGGTTTTCATAGATGAGAGAATACCCAATACAGTAGCATCAGGCAATTTTCACCCAGATGGTTACACCGCTGATAATTCCAAATGTATTACTGAGAAAAATGGGAGTCAAGCATGAAAGAGTGGCATTGTTTGAGGCCCAAGCCAATGGATTAGTTGAACGAGCCAAATGCCTGATTATGGAGAACATTCAACTATCCTTGGCTATGGGTTACCATGGAAAGATGATGGTAGAAACAATAGGCCTCTTTATGAGTTTGGCAGATGGTTTAGACAGTCCGCCAAAGTTCCGACGGGGAGGTTGCCACCATACTGGCTACCTCCCCGCTGGACTCATTAAGAGTTTCCCGCTAGGTCAGCGGGTGGAAACATGAGTTTTTGCCCGCTGGCCTGGTGTGAAACAGACTACAGCATTGCCTCCGGCTCGTAATCGAGCGGTTGGCTATGCTGTAGGATGCACGGTGCACTAGCAACTTAACAATGTTTGCAGAACATTGCAAAGGTGCTGGCCGGGGGGGCCCTACACTGTCCATGCCAAGTGTATTGGCAGTGTAGGGCTCTCCCTGGGGTCTCCTACCCCCGTTCTCCACCAGCCTTTTTCATGGTGGTGCTACTGCTGGCGGAGAATGAGGTCGTAATCCCTGCGCTGCCCTGGCGGATTAGGACCGCCACCTACCGCAGACCGCTAAGATCCCTGATCTGGCGGAGCTGGTGGTCCCACCGCGGCCCAACAGCCATGGTTGAAATATGACTCATAATTGGGGCTTGGGTCTCTTGTTGGCAGAGGTATGCACCCTAGCCAAGTAGTGACCACAATCCTAGTAAGGGTAAATCACAACATAACCTAAATTATCCTGTGCTCACCTTCTGGTAGCTTGGCACAAAGCAGGCAGGCTTAACTTGGAAGGAAATGTGTAAAGTATTTGTACAATAACTCATACATTAACAAAGTGAAAACACACAAAAAAAACTCCACACCAGTTTAGAAAAATGGATAATATTTATGTGAATAAAATAAGACCAAAATGAAAAAAATCCAATATGCACAAGTCAAGATGTGACATTTTAAAGTTTTGAATGAGTCTCAATCCTTAAAAATCTGTGGCTCTATCCCTTTAACACACAGTACCTGGGATACATCAAAAATAATGATGCAGAGAAGGAGATGTGTACGAAAGTAAGGTGGTGCCCTGGGATTTTCCAACACAGCAAAGACGCTGCATCTTTTCTTTCCACGTGGCAAGGTGCGTTGATTTCCGGGAGTGCAGCCTTGGTTCCTCACTGTGATGCAGGATATTTTGACACCCAGGGACGATGCATTGAAAATCCAGAATGCACTGGTAGGAAGGAGAAAGTGGTGCATTGATCTAGTAGGTGATGCAGCGATTTTCCAGCCTTGAGGCAGGCGTTGCATCAATTTCTGCAGGCATTGTGCCAATTGTTCGACGCATGGGATTTTCTTTTCTTTTGTGAAGACTTTGCTGGACCTGAAACTTCAGAACAAGAGGCAAGCTCACTCCAAGCCCTTGGAGAGCACTTGTGGAGGAAGGCAGAGTCCTTCCAGCAGGGTGAGGGTCCAGCAAGCAGCAGGGCAACAAGCAGGAGAGCAGTTCTTCCAGCAAAGCAGTCCACATTAATCCTTTGGGAAGCTAGGCAGTCCCTCTGATGCACTCCAGTTGTAGGTCCAGAAGTGTCTGTTTTGGTGGGGTCATAGACCCAGTATATATACCCCAAAATGCAGTTGAATTAGAGGAAACTTCAAAGAGTGGTTTTGAACTGCACAAGTTCCCCTTTCAACCTAGCCCTGTCTGCCATGAGCCCTGTGGGGTTATCAGTCCTTTGTGTGAGGGCAGACCACTGGCCTTTGAAATGTAAGTGAGAGCCCCTCCACCCTTCCTGCCCAGGAACACCCACCAGTATGCAGATGAACACAGATGCAGCTGAGTCTCCTGTGTTTATAGCTGTCTGGGTCGAATGAAACAAGGGGAGCTGTCGACCAGCACAGACCAGACGTGGGTTGGAGACAGGCTGTAAGGCACAGAGAGCAGTAAGGCCAGAGAAATGCCTACTTTCTAAAAGTGGCATTTCTAAAATAGCAATGTAAAATACAACTTCACCAGTAAGTAGGATTTCTCACTATCATTTCAACCATACCAAACATGACAAGGCTAATCCTCTTAGATCAAACATTAATAATAATATAAAGGAATTTCTAATGCTGGCCTATGAGAGGAGCTGGCTTCAATCTTTCACTACCAGGACATGTAAAACTCCTAAGTATATGTCCTGCCTTTTACTTACATAGCACCCTGCCCAATGGGTTACCTAGGGCCTACTTAGGGGTGACTTATATGTATTAAAAGGGGGATTTAAGTCTTGGCAAGTGATTTTAAATGCCAAGTCGAACTTGCAGTCAAACTGCCACACAGGCCTTGCAATGGCAGACCTGAGACATGGTTAAGGGGCTATTAGTAGCATTTAATTTACAGGCCCTGGGCACATGTAGTGCACTTTACTAGGGACGTACAAGTAAATTAAATATGCCAATTGGGTACGAGCCAATGTTAACATGTTTTAGGGGAACGAGCACAAGCACTTTAGCACTTGTTAGCAGTGGTTAAGTGAGCAGAGTCCTAAAACCAGCAAAACAGCAAAAACAAGATCAGAGAAATGGAGGGAGGCAGGCAAAGGGTTGGGGGGAAGACCACCCTAAGGCTGTCAGGTTCAACAGATGAATTGAGGAGATTAACTTGGGCATACGAGATAACACTATGCTCATTGCGTGGACTATTACCTTTCATATCCCTTAAGGGAAGGGAACTGCAAAGGAAGGACAGTCCAGTGTGGTTGAAGAGTAAAGAATGTGCGTGTGGATCATAATGCTGTCAAAGATAATGTTAGAGAAAAACAACAGAAAGCTAAGGAATATTATGACGCCAAGAAAGGTGGACATAAGAAAGGGTGATTGGGTAGCAGTGAAAAAAGGCAGGATAGTCAGGAAATGGGAAAGCAAGTTTTCTCTAGATGAAGAAAGTAAAATGGAGTGTTGTGATCCTGGAGGATAGATCCATGTGGTTTTTCGGGATTGTGTGCAAGTGCCCAAGCGGAGGTGTGGTAACTAGTAATACATAATAGGATGTCTTCTCTACAAGAGATTCTATGTATACCTCTTAGGCATCTTTATGCAACTAATTGAGCTATTGTATTGTTTTGTGGATGTATGCAATTATATATGTTATTTTATGTTCTTATGTATAGATAAATTATATTTTATGTATGTAAAGAGGCAAAATATGTAGAGCTAGTAGAATTCTAGCCGTGTGAGAGAGAACTTGGAATGTGGGTTTGGAATGTATTCTTTGAAAAGAAGCAGGGGTTACAGAAGCACAGGTGAAGGGAAGCTGGAGAGCTGCAGGTGACTTATTGGACTGAATAAACATGGATGTTTAACCCATTACATGTCCTACACATCCATTGGCAACAAACAATCCTTCTTTTGTGCTTCTGTGTCTGTCATCTATCAGTACCCTTGAAGATACTGACTCCTCTTCTTCTCTCAAGAAAGAGTTTATGATTCAACTGCTCAAACAATTCATGAACTTTGACCAGTATGTAGTATTCTGTATAATATGTTTATCTGTGTATAAAGTCATGGCATCATAGATAATAGAATGTTGCCATTTGAAGATGTTAACCCCTTGAGATATTAGCCCCCAGACTCTCCCATACCGCCAGCCTTTCCATGGCAGTGTCTACCGCCATGGACAGGCTGGCGGATGGGTACTCGTAATCCCCAGGGAAGAGCTGCATGCAGCGCTGCCCTGGCGTATTACAACCGCCGGGACCACCAGGCTGAAGGCCGGCAGCAGCCTGGCAATATCGGCGGTATTACCATCGCGGGTATGCCACAGTCATAATGTCATAAGTCAGCCTGTTGGCGGTTCTACCGCCAGATTATCGCCACGCGCTGGGGTCATAATGATCCCCTATGTATATTGGGTTGGTTCCATCCCGGTTTGTTCCACCTGGTTTTGACGCCTAGCACCAAGGACTATGTTTCTTTGGTGGTGGACAGTACCATGGAGGAGGTGATTAAGATTTAACCCAAGGTCTTCTTGAATACTCTTGAAACTGTTAAATATTTTCAGCACAGGATTAAGGTTAAAGAGGGTATTGTGCACAAGTTATGAAATGTGCCTTTTTTGTGTCATGGAGGACTTAGATAAAGAACTAGGGGGGTCATTCTGACCCTGGCGGTCAGTGTTAAAGCGGCGGCCAACCCGACAACAGTCTGGTGGCCTAAAAATTTGAATTCTGACCCTGGCGGGAACCGCCAACACAGGCTGCCGCATTAACACTCCGACCGCCACGGCGGTACAAACAAACAGCGCGGCAGTCACTGCCAACAGGCAGGTGGCAGACAATGTACCGCCCACCCTATCACGACTCACCAATCCGCCACCTTTTCCGGGGCGGGAGCCCCGCCGATAAAAACACTGCGGAAACAGACATCTCCAATGGAAAACGCTTACCTCGACACACTCCACGCGGAATCGGAACAGCATGGAACCCGAACTCCACATCCTCCCAGCCATTGCCTTCCTGCTCTTCTTCCAGGATCACGAACCTCGCCGCAGACGACAACGGTGAGTACTGCACCTACGACACAGGGGAGGGGGGAGGAGGAAAGGTTACGGTCACACACATACGCCACACACCAACCCCCACCCTCACCCCCACCGAAATACCTACACACCTATGCAGATAAAAAAGTCAGAGTGACACCCCCAACCCCCCCCCAAAAAAAACAAAGACAAAAGGCAATGAATGTAAAAGTAGAACCATATTATTGCAACAATAAAGTATAGCGACCTTAGCAATATATGAAGAATGAATACACATCTAGAACTATATCCATACAAGTAGCAAAAGTCTGGCCCAGTCATTCAAAGTCCAAATGTCCGTGGGCCAATGTGCAGCAACACATGGGCAAAGCCCACACACAAGATCGAGTCCATTGGAGAGAACACTGCTGGGGCATCACTAAAATAAAAAGACAGGCACCTCAGGGGGAAGGGAAGGGGGGGCACCTCAGCCACATGAGACCACGACGCCAGATCCACGAATGGCCTCCATGCCCACTGTGCCATCCTGGGGAGTGCAAAGCCACAGTCTCACAAGTCTCTACAGTGGGTGGATTGCCCACTGTGCCATCCTGGGGAGTGCAAAGCCACAGTCTCACAAGTCTCTACAGTGGGTGGATTGCCCACTGTGCCATCCTGTGGAGTGCAAAGCCACAGTCTCACAAGTCTCTACAGTGGGTGGACTGCCCACTGTGCCATCCTGGGGAGTGCAAAGCCACAGTCCATCATGTGGATTACAGAGACCACTGGTCATGGAGGAGGCATGGTGGGCAGAGTGCGTCGTGAAGGTCTGCCCGACACAGAACCGGGACTGCCAATGGGCCAGCGATGCTTGACAGGAAGGGCCCAGCGGAGCGGTGCTTGACAGGAAGGGCCCAGCGGAGCGGTGCTTGACAGGAAGGGCCCAGCGGAGCGGTGCTTGAGATGAAGGGCCCAGCGGAGTGGTGCTTGAGATTGCGGTGCCCAGCGGAGCGGTGCTTGAGATGAAGGGCCCAGCGGAGCGGTGCTTGACAGGAAGGGCCCAGCGGAGCGGTGCTTGACAGGAAGGGCCCAGCGGAGCGGTGCTTGAGATGAAGGGCCCAGCGGAGCGGTGCTTGAGACGGCGGTGCCCAGCGGAGCGGTGCTTGAGATGAAGGGCCCAGCGGAGCGCCGCTTGACAGGAAGGGCCGAGCGGAGCAGTGCCTGACAGGAAGGGCCCAGCGGAGCGGTGCTTGACAGGAAGGGCCCAGCGGAGCGGTGCTTGACAGGAAGGGCCCAGCGGAGCGGTGCTTGACAGGAAGGGCCCAGCGGAGCAGTGCTTGACAGGAAGGGCCCAGCGGAGCGGTGCTTGACAGGAAGGGCCCAGCGCAGCGGTGCTTGAGATGAAGGGCCCAGCGGAGCGGTGCTTGAGATGAAGGGCCCAGTGCAGCGGTGCTTGAGACGGCGGTGCCCAGCGGAGCGGTGCTTGAGATGAAGGGCCCAGCACAGCGGTGCTTGACAGGAAGGGCCCAGCGGAGCGGTGCCTGACAGGAAGGGCCCTGTTCAGCGGTGCTTCTCACGGCTGGGCCCTGTTCAGCGGTTCTGGTCACGGCGGGGCCCTGTTCAGCGGTGCTCCTCACGGCGGGGCCCTGTTCAGCGGTGCTTCTCACGGCGGGGCCCTGTTCAGCGGTTCTGGTCACGGCGGGGCCCTGTTCAGCGGTGCTCCTCACGGCGGGGCCCTGTTCAGCGGTGCTTCTCACGGCGGGGCCCTGTTCAGCGGTGCTCCTCACGGCGGGGCCCTGTTCAGCGGTGCTCCTCACGGCGGGGCCCTGTTCAGCGGTGCTTCTCACGGCGGGGCCCTGTTCAGCGGTTCTGGTCACGGCGGGGCCCTGTTCAGCGGTGCTCCTCACGGCGGGGCCCTGTTCAGCGGTGTTTCTCACGGCGGGGCCCTGTTCAGCGGTTCTGGTCAAGGCGGGCCCTGTTCAGCGGTGCTTCTCACGGCGGGCCCTGTTCAGTGGTGCTTCTCACGGCGGGCCCTGTTCAGCGGTGCTCCTCACGGCGGGGCCCTGTTCAGCGGTGCTTGAGACGGCGGGCCCTGTTCAGCGGTGCCTGTCTTGTGTTTCCAGTGAACCACACCTGGCCAATACTTGCCGCTCAGTCTGTATCGGACCTTTCCGTTGCGGGGCCCTCCTGTGATGGAGTCCTGGGGCCCTGGCCCTCCTCCGATACCCCCGGAATGGGGCTGGTGGGGCCCTCATGGCCAGGTCGGCTGCTCCCTGCCTTTTGCTCCTTGCTGCCCTTGCCCTCCTTGGCAGACTGTCTGTGGCCCTTGGCTCCCTTACCCGATGTGGCAGGTGACGGTGCAAGGCTACCCTCCTTGTGGGCAGGCGTATCAGGCCTGTCGCGCCTGCCCTTCAGTTTTTTGCTCCTCTTCCCGGGGGGGGGGGGGGCTGGCTGTGCCTTTGCTGCTGGACGATGTCCCAGCCCAAGGACAGGGCGGACTCCAAAAACCAGGCACGACGTTCTTGGGAGTTGCTGGGCTGGTGGTGGCTGAGGTGTTTGTGGAACTCTTACGGGATGGAGGGGGTGGGTCAGGTGAGGAAAAGAGGTCCACTTTAGAGAGGAAAATTTTGTTTGGAGCCATGGGAAGGGTAGCTGGAGTGGGTATGGGAGTGGAGGAAGAGGATGTGGTTGTAGGAGAGTCAAGTGTGCTGTCTTTGGGTGCAGGTGCTTGGGCAGGAGGCTGACGTGAGGTGGATGGCTGTTGTTTGGGTGCCTGCCTGCGTTTGTGTGGTTGGGAAGTGGGGGTGACAGACACACTGGGAGAGGACACAGGGGACGTGTACATGGCAGTGGGGGTGGTGACTGCACGTGTGCGGACTGGTCTGGAGGGTGTGCTGGTGATGGGTGCAATGGCTGATGGTGGTGTGCTTGCAGGTGTGTGTGGAGACGTCACAGGGAGGGAGGAGGGAGACGAGGAGGTGGGGAACACAGAGGAGGTAGTGACTGTTGGCATGTCTGCATCTGGATGTTGCTTGGGTGAATGCTTGTGTGTCCTGTGGTGCTTATGTCTGGATGAGCTGCCCTTGGGTGTTGAGGTGTGTGCAGGCTGGTCTGTAGGTGTGGATGGGATAGGCAGAGGAACAGGGGAGTGGGACTGGGTGGAGGGAGTCAGAAGAGGGAGGCTGGAGACAGGGACAATCGCTGCCGTCAGTGCTGAGGCCAGAGCGTTGAACGATCGTTGATGGACAGCCTGACCTGAATGAAGGCCCTCCAGGTATGCATTGCTTTGATGCACCTCCCTCTCCACACCCTGGATGGCATTCAAAAGGGTAGACTGCCCAACAATGATGGTCCTCAGGAGGTCAATGACCTCCTCACTGAGGGCAGCAGGGGTGACTGGGGCAGGGCCTGAGGTGCCTGGGGCGAAGGAGATGGCCGGCTTCCTGGCCTTGCGGGCACGGGCCGAAGGCCGAGGGGCTGCTGGGAGGGCGGAGCTGGTGCGCTGGGTGGCGGCTGTACCTGTAGGATCGGTGGGCACGGATGTTGCCGCCACCGCAAGGGAGCTCCCTTCCGAGGACGTGTCGGTGTCGCTGACGTCTCCACGGGTCTCTGTGGTGGAGACCCCCTCGCCCTCCGTCTCACTGGTCATGTCGGAGTCCGTTGCATGGCCCTCCGGGGCCATGTGAGATGCAGCTCCCTCTTGCGCCGATGCCACTTCTCCTCCGCCTGATGATGCTAATGCACACATTCACAGAAAAACAAGGAAATGGGGGGGGGTGGAAAACATAAAGACAAGTTGAGTGCATGCATTGGGGACACCGTTGGCGGAGAGGACAGACACAGAAGCCCCCTGCACTACGCTGCGCACTTGGGGTACACTACTCATTCACTGGGACATGCCCTACAAGCCTATGGGCGACAACTGCCCACACAGTATACACTGGTCCATGAATCGCGTTACTAGGCACCCTACAGAGGTGGGGGGCGGGGGCACAGGACCATACCTCACGGACGGGCCTATCCTACAGAAATCGCCTAGGCCTAGGGATACCCACAGCCCTCCTCCCCCACCCAGGCACCTCCACTGCGCGCAAAATAGCTGAATGTGCTGGTACTCACCCCCTTGTGTCTGCTGTGATGTCCTCAAGCGCCCATCTAAATCGGGGTAGGCCACCGCCAGGATCCGGGACATCAGGGGGGTCAAGGTACGACTGGCACCCCTCCTAGGTTGGGAGGCCATCCCCAGCAGAGCCTCCGCGGTCTTCCTGCTCCCGCGGCGGATGTCCTCCCACCTCTTGCGGCAGTGGGTGCCCCTTCTGTTGTGGACCCCCAGGGCCCGGACGTCCTTGGCGATGGCACGCCAAATGTCAATCTTCTGATGGGCGCGGACCAATGTGACATGTACAGGGGGGAAGAGAAACATCATCACTTTTCTGCATGCTCGATGTGAGTGGCCCCCCTCCCCAACCTTGCCATGTGGCACATGATCTCATCTGTCGTGCCATGCATTCGTCATTCGCTGCCCTCCCCTCCATCGTACATCCTCCCCACTCAGCCCAGGCATTGGGCACTATGCATTGCCCCCCGTGTACTCACCTGTTGGTCTGGAGGCTCGTAGAGTAGCGCATACTGGGGGAGGACCCCGTCCACGAGCTTCTCCAACTCCTCGGAACTGAAGGCGGGGGCCCTTTCCCCAGTCGCAGCAGCCATTGTCACTTCCAGACCGAGGTCACAGCAGCACTTGCAGTATAGATCCTCTCCTGTGGATGCTCAGGTCTCGTGTGATCAAGCAGAGAGAAAATGGCGGTTACGGCCACGGCGGTGCGTGCCGCGGCGGTGCGTACCACGGCGGTGCGTACCGCGACCGCCGGCGCTCACCGCCATTGGCTCCTGAAACCCATAGGGTTCAATGTTGTCCAATGCGGCTTTGCGCCGCGGACTGTGACCGCCTACCGCCACGGTGTGCCACGCTTGCGCAATGACCTAACTTCACATTGTCACACTTCACAGGTCAGGCAGCTGCCATTTCAAGGGCCCACATGGCTTCATTCCTACTGCGTCACACATGGCTAGGCCTTGCACCGACAATCATACTAGCCATTCAATCCCGAGAGATTCGTGTACTGTGCATGCTGTGGGCACTTACCTGTGGGTTGCTTGACTCGGTGCTCCATGTTGTCCTTCCTAGGCATCGTCCGCTGGGACTTGCGAGGAGACGGAGGAATCTTCCCGTGTACAGACCGCTGGTGGACCTGTCGACAATGGAAGAAAGACACGTCATACTCACCTACAGACTCAACCGTGCCACTATACAGGAACTGTGTGCCCAGCTGGAGCCAGACCTGATGTCACCCATCCGCCAACCCACAGGGATTCCGCCTCTAGTGCAGGTGCTGTCATTACTGCATTTTTTTGCCAGTGGATCATTTCAAACTACTGTGGCCATTTCATCTGGGATGTCTCAGCCTATGTTTTCAAAGGTGTTGTCCAGAGTGTTGTCTGCCCTGATGAAATACATGCGGAGCTACATCATTTTCCCTGAGGTGGGTGACTTGCCTACAGTGAAGGGTGATTTCTATGCCCTTGGACACATTCCCAATATCATTGGTGCCATTGATGGTACCCATGTGGCTTTGGTTCCCCCAAAAGACGATGAGCAGGTGTACAGGAACCGAAAAAATTATCATTTGATGAATGTCCAGGTGGTCTGTTTGGCTGACCAGTACATCTCCCATTTAAATGCCAAGTTCCCAGGGTCAGTGCATGACGTGTACATCATGCGAAATAGCAGCATCCCTTATGTGATGGAACTGCTACAGAGACACCGTGTGTGGCTAATTGGTGACTCTGGTTACCCAAACCTGCCTTGGCTATTGACCCCAGTGAGGAATCCCAGGACCAGGGCAGAGGAACGGTACAATGAGGCCCATGGGCATACCAGGAGGGTGATTGAGCGGACCTTCGGCCTCCTGAAGGCCAGGTTTAGGTGCCTGCATATGACTGGTGGATCCCTAATGTACTCACCAAGGAAGGTGTGTCATATCATCGTGGCCTGCTGCATGCTTCACAACCTGGCTTTGCGACGCCAGGTGCCTTTCCTGCAGGAGGATGGTCCAGATGGTGGTGTTGTGGCCGCTGTGGAGCCTGCGGAGAGTGAAGAGGAGGAAGACGAAGAGGACGACACAGACAACAGGGACAGAGTGATACTGCAGTATTTCCAGTGACACACAGGTAATAATCTACTCCTGCATTGTATTATATCTGTAACTGTAGTGGCTCTCTACTGTCTGACCTTTCACCCCAATGTATGGTAACTTAGTTGTGTATATCACTTCCTATTTCAGTGATCTGATCCCCACGGAGTGCCCTCTGGTTTTTTTCCCCATGGACTACCGCTGTGTGACACTGGTATGTTGTCATCACAATGTAACTAGAAATGTTTTGTTGGTTATATCGAATACATTTGGTTTAAATAAATAGATAGCAGAATCCAGTTGGTTAATGTGCAATAATTGTGTTTATTGAAGTTTTAAAATAGGTGTATAGTTCAAAAAGAGTGATGGGTGATGGTGGAGGCATGTCCATGGCAGTGTCCAGACTGTCGTTCCTACAGGTCCATTGTCCATATGCCTGTGGAAGGTGGAGCAGGGGCAGTTCAAGGTTGGACAGGGTGAACAAGTGGGACAGTGGGATGACATCCGGGGGTTTCCGTGCATGGCGGGGGTCTTGACATCCTACTCTGTCTTCTTCCTCGATCTCAGGCCTTTCTTGCGGGGTGGTTCTTGTTCTGCAGGGGGTGGAGTCCGGGAGGACCCATTGCTGTTGTGTCGGGGCCTCCTGACCACTAGCGCCGGCGGAGGTGGTGGGCTGTTCTTCCTCCATGCTAGAGGCAGAGGCCCTTTGGGGGGCCACATGGTCCCGCAATGTGGTGACAATCTGGTTGAGTGCCACCACGATTGTACCCATTGCGGAACTGATGCTGCGCAGTTCTTCCCGGAACCCCATGTACTGGCCCTCCTGCATGGCCTGGATCTCCTGGAACCTGGCCAGGACCGTCGCCATTGTCTCTTGGGAGTGGTGGTACGCTCCCATGATGGTGGTGAGGGCCTCTTGGACAGTGGGTTCCCTAGGCCTGTCCTCCCTCTGTCGCACAGCAGCCCTCCCAGTTCCTCTTTGTTCCTGGGCCTCTGTCCCCTGGACGGTGTGCCCACTACCAGTGCCCTATGTCACACATCACAAGTCCATGAAGAATGCAAGCAGATGACACACGTTGGTAACCACACCTGTGAAACCGTAATGGAAATGTACAACTCAGTTACCAAATACTGCTTGAAATTGACAGACAGGATAGAGGTAGAAGTGTGAAAGTAAATGTATTAGTAAAGAAAGTGTTCTCACCTGTGTGTCACTGGAAATATTGCTGTATGACTGAGTCCCTGTTGTCAATGTCTTCTTCCTCTGCTTCCTCCTCATCACTGTCCACAGGCTCCACAGCTGCCACAACACCGTCATCTGGACCATCCTCCTGCACAAAAGGCACCTGGTGTCGCAAAGCAAGATTGTGAAGCAAAGAGCAGGCGATGATGATCTGGTACACCTTCCTTGGTGAGTAGAATAGGGAACCACCTGTCATATGGAGGCACCTGAACCTGGCCTTCAGGAGGCCGAAGGTGCGTTCGATCACCCTCCTAGTCCGCCCATGGGCCTCATTGTAGCGTTCCTCTGCCCTGGTCCTGGGATTCCTCACTGGGGTCAATTGCCATGACAGGTTGGGGTAACCAGAGTCCCCTAATAGCCACACCCGATGCCTCTGGAGTTGGCCCATCACATAAGGGATGCTGCTATTCCGCAGGATGTAGGCGTCATGCACTGAGCCAGGGAACATAGCATTTACCTGCGAGATGTACTGGTTTGCCAAACATACCATCTGTACATTCATCGAATGATAACTCTTCCGGTTCCTGTACACCTGTTCACTCCTGTGGGGGGGGGACCAGAGCTACATGGGTCCCATCAATGGCACCTATGATGTCAGGGATATGTCCCAGGGCATAGAAGTCACCTTTAACTGTATCCAAAGCCTCCACCTGAGGGAAAACGATGTAGCTCCTAATGTGTTTCAGCAGGGCAGACAACACTCTGGACAACACGTTGGAAAACATAGGCTGGGACATCCCTGATGCCATGGCCACTGTTGTTTGAAATGATCCACTTGCTAGGAAATGGAGCACTGATAGCACCTGCACTTGAGGGGGGATTCCTGTGGGATGGCGGATTGGTGACATAAGGTCAGGCTCCAACTGGGTACACAGTTCCTGGATTGTGGCACGGTCAAACCTGTAGGTGATGATTAAATGTCGCTCCTCCATTGTCAACAGGTCCACCAGCGGTCGCTACACCGGAGGATTCCGCCATCTCCTCACATGTCTCAGCTGACGGTGCCTAGGAAGGACAACAGCGAGCACAGAGTCAAGCAACTCAGAGGTATGTACCCACAGCTACACAGAACACAAAACAAACTCCAAAAAGTTGTCTGTATATGTGTTGAGTCCAGGCCTAGGTATGTGTGACGCATTTAAAAATGAAGCCATGTGGCGCCCCTGAAATGGCGGCTGCCTGACCTCTAAACTGGGACAATGGGATGTGAGGTAACTGTGCTGGCGTTGTACACCGTCGCGGTAGGCGGTCGTAGACAGCTGCGCAATGCTGCATTGGTTAACATTGGACCCTATGGGTCCCAGGAGCCAATGACGCGCACCGCTGCGGACGTCACTGCCGCGGACGTGACCGCCATTTTCTATCTGTTCAATCACTCAATACCTGATCTTCGACAGGAGAGGACCTACACTGCAAGTGCTGCTGTGACCTCGGTCTGGAAGAGACAATGGCTCGTGCATCTGGGGAAAGGGTCCCTGCCTTCACTGCACAGGAGTTGGAGAAGCTCGTGGACGGGGTCCTCCCCCAGTACACGCTACTCTACGGTCCTCCAGACCAACAGGTGAGTACATAAGGTGCAAGTTGTATGGGATATGCCTGTGTGGAGAGGGCTGGATGTAAGAAGGAAGGGGGCTGAGTTCTGCGAGCATGAAGGAGTGTGAATGCATGTGCCACATGGCAAGGGCAGGGATGTGGGCCACTCACTTCAACGGTGCAGTTGTTAATGACCTCTCTTCTTCCCCTGTACATGTCATGTAGGTCAGCGCCCACCAGAAGAAGGATATTTGGCGTGCCTTCGCCAAGGACGTCCAGACCCTGGGGGTCCACCAGAGATGGAGCACCCACTGCCGTAAAAGATGGGAGGACATTCGCCGCTGGAGCAAGAAGACGGCGGAGGCTCAGCTGGGGATGGCCTCCCAATGTGGGAGGGGTGCCCGTCGCACCATGACCCCCCTGATGTTCCGGATCCTGGCGGTGGCCTACCCTGAGTTGGATGGGTGCATGAGGGTATCACAGCAGGCACAAGGGGGTGAGTACACTCTCATTCTGCTGACTTTGCGCGCAATGGAGGTGTCTGGGTGGGGGAAGAGGGCTGTGGGTTTCCCTAGGCCAGGGCGAGTTCCGTAGTCTAGGCCCCTCCGTAATGCAGGCCATGTACCACTCCACCCCACCTCTGTAGAGTGCCAAGTACAGGTATACATGCCCCTGTGTCATCTATGTGTGCAGATGTCCACCATAGCCATGTAGGCCATATCCCAGGAACTGCATCTGTAGAGCCCAAGAGCGCGGCGTAGTGCAGGGGGATGCTGTGTCTGTATTGTCCGCCAACAGTAGCGGTAAGCCATGCACTCAACCTGTCTTTCTTCTGTTTCCCAACCCCTTTTTGTGCTCTCCCCGTTCTTTTGTGCATCAGCATCATCAGGCTGAGGTACAGTGGCACCGGAGCACAAGGGGGCTGCATCCCACATGGCCATAGAGGGTCACGTCACGGACTCCGAATACACCAGTGGGACGGAGGGCGAGGGGAGCTTCACGGCGGTCACCGGATCAGCAACCAGCGACACAGACTCGTCCTCCGATGGGAGCTCCATTGTGGTGGCGGCACCATCTGTGCCCCCCACTTCTACAGGTACAGCCGCCACCCCCCCTACCAGCACCGCCCTCCCAGCAGCCCCTCAGCCTTCACCCCGTGCCCGCTCACCCAGGACGGTGGGCATCACCTTCGCCCCAGGCACCTCAGCCCCTGCCCCTGTCACCTCTGCTGCCCTCAGTGAGGAGGCCATTGACCTCCTCAGGTCACTCACTGTTGGGCAGTCTACCATTGTGAATGCCATCCAGGGTGTAGAAAGGGAGTTGCAACACACAAATGCATTCCTGGAGGGCATTCATTCTGGTCAGGCTGCCCATCATCGAACCCTGCAATCTCTGGCCTCAGCACTGATGGCAGCCATTGTCCCTGTGTCTAGCCTCCCCCCTCCAACTTCCTCCACCCAGACCCAATCCCCTCTACCTCAGCCTATCCCAAGCACACCTATAGACCAGCCTGCACACACCTCAACACACAATGGCAGCTCAGGCAAACATAGGCACCACACATCCCACAGGCACTCACACAAGCATCACCCACATACAGACACAGCAACATCCACTGCCTCCACTGTGTCCCCCTCCTCGTCATCTCCCTCCTCCCTCCCAGTGTCGTCTACACTTTCACCTGCATGCACTACCACTACAGCTACTAGGACTCGCACCAGAACACCCAGCACCACACCCCGCTCACCTGCACTCACAACCCCACTACCATTTACACGTCCCCTGTGTCCTCTCCCAGTGTATCTGTGACACCCCCTCCCAAAGTACACAAACGCGGGCACACACACACCCAACATCCATCCACCTCACGACAGCCTCCAGAACATGCACCTGCACCCAAATCATCAAAAGTTACACCTCCTACAACCACCTCTTCTTCCTCCACTCCCAGACCCCCTCCAGCTACCCGTCCCAGTGTTCGTCAGAAACTTTTCCTGAGCAACGTTGACCTCTTTCCCACCCCCCCTCCAATTCATAGGTCCCGTAGTAGCACCTCAGCCAAAAAATGTCCGGTACCAGTGGTGCCTGTTAGAGGTATGTGGAATGCACTGGGCACCAGGGCAGCCAGTGTGACATGGAGCCAAAGCACATCCAGTCCCCCCCCCTGTGAAGCACCAGAAGTTGGACATTGCCCGACGGAAGAGGATGAAGGCTCCTTCAGGCAAAGCCGCTCACAAGGGTCCCGGGGGGAGTGTCGAGTCAGCTGTGACTCCTCCCAAGGTGGGGAAGGGGCAGAAGAAAGCGCCAAAGTATGGGAAGAGCAGCACGGCGGAGAAGGCTGCCATCATCCCCGTTGCCCAGGACGCCACCGCCAGCCCCATCATCACTGGTCAGGAGACCACCGCCAGAGTCAGTGCCCAGGAGGGCAGCACAATCGTCACTGGTCAGGAGACCACCGCCAGAGTCAGTGCCCAGAAGGGCCCCGGCAGCCACAGCCCCTCTGGGCAATGAGGGACCACCCTGGCACACACCACTGCACAGGTCAGAGACAGCAAAGTCAAGCACTGCTGAACAGGGCAAAGACCGCCATGGCAAGCACCGCTGAACAGGGCAAAGACCGCCCTGGCAAGCACCGCTGAACAGGTCAGAGACAGCAAAGTCAAGCACCGCTGAACAGGTCAGAGACAGCAAAGTCAAGAACCGCTGAACAGGGCAAAGACCGCCATGGCAAGCACCGCTGAACAGGGCAAGCACCGCCAACACAAGCATCGCTAGCCCATGTGCGGCAGGGGCAGTGACGGAACTGGGACCGTCACGGGGAGAGTGCTGCACTCTGGGCACCAGTCCCCCTCCAGAACCAGTGGAGACCTGCATCCACTCCGTCTGTCCTGCACAGGATGAAGCACTCTGGGCACCAGTCCCCCTCCAGAACCAGTGGAGACCTGCATCCATTCCGTCTGTCCTGCACAGGATGAAGCACTCTGGGCACCAGTCCCCCTCCAGAACCAGTGGAGACCTGCATCCACTCCATCTGTCCTGCACAGGATGAAGCACTCTGGGCACCAGTCCCCCTCCAGAACCAGTGGAGACTGTTATCCACTTGAGAGACTGTGGCTTTGCACTCCCCAGGATGGTATAGTAGGCAAACCACCCACTGTAGAGACTTGAGAGACTGTGGCTTTGCACTCCCCAGGATGGTACAGTGGGCAAACCACCCACTGTAGAGACTTGAGAGACTGTGGCTTTGCACTCCCCAGGATGGTACAGTGGGCAACCCACCCACTGTAGAGACTTGAGAGACTGTGGCTTTGCACTCCCCAGGATGGTACAGTGGGCAACCCACCCACTGTAGAGACTTGAGAGACTGTGGCTTTGCACTCCCCAGGATGGTACAGTGGGCAACCCACCCACTGTAGAGACTTGAGAGACTGTGGCTTTGCACTCCCCAGGATACATCAATGGGCATGGAGCCCCGTCGTGGATCTGGCGTGGTGCTGTCATCCGGCTGAGGTGCCCCCCCTTCCCTTCCCCCTGAGGTGCCTGTTGTATTGCTATCGGATGCCCCTGCAGTGTTCTCTCCGTTTCTGGACAGGTATCTTGTGTGGGCCTTGCCCATGCATTTTGGGCCCAGTGGTCCACGGACATTGAATGGTGCATACCTGCACTACTAATCGTGATGTATATTTTTGGAATGTGTATATATTTCTGTATATATTAGCTTACTGTATTTTGATACATTACAATGGTTGCACTCATTGCCTTTTGTCTTTGCATTCTTCCGGGGAGTTTGGGGGTTGTTACTGTGATGTTTGGAAATGCATTGGTGTGTGTGTTGTAGTGTGCGAGGGTCGGGGTGGGGGTGTCGCGTGTGTGTGTCCCTGACTTTTGCCTCCCCTATGTCGTAGGTGCAGTACTCACCGTTGTCTTCGGCGCCGGCGTTGCTGATGTTCGTAGAGGAGCAGGAACACTATCGCAGGGAGTATTTGGAGTTCCGGCTCCATGGTGCCCTCCTTCCTCGTGGAGTGTGTTAAGGTGAGCGTTTTCCCATTGAAATGGCTGTTTCTGCCGTGTTTTTATCCACGGTAAATCCGCCCCGGAAAAGGTGGCGGATTGGCCTGTTGTAATACTGTGGGCGGTACTTTGTCTTCCGCTTGTCTGTTGGCGGTGACCGCTGCGCTGCTTGTCTGTACCGCCGTGGCGGTCGGAGTGTTAAAGTGGCTGTCTATGTTGGCGGTTTCCGCCACAGTTATAATTCCCTTTTTTTTCCAGCCGGCCTGTTTGCGGTATTACCGCCGCTTTAACACCATCTGCCAGGGTTGTAATGACCCCCTTGGTCTCCTGGTGCTAGGTCCAATACTTTAGCGTGTCTGCAAGGACTGGATCAGGAATTTGCCTTCTTCCACCTTTCCTGAGTGCATAGGGGGGTAAAACACTGAGGCCAGCCATTGGGGGCTAGTTGGAATGGTGTCACACCCTGGTTTCCCTAGTTGTACGGCAAGAGGAAAGCACTTTGCTGTGCAGTGCGGTGTGTTCCTGTATACTCTTAATAATTACTGAACCTGATTTCTGCATTTAGTCCTTCATCTGAGATGATGCAAAGGGCCTTGTTGAGTGTCTACATAATTCTTTCTACATCGCCGTTGGCTTGACGCCACTGAGATGTGATCTGTCTGTGATGAATCCCAGGTGTTCCAGGAATGCTTTAAATTCTGATCCTTGAAAAGGGGGCTCATTGTATGTGTGCAGTTCTTTGGGGAGACCAAAGTAACAAAGATTTTCTAGCAATGGCCTGACCTTGCTAAATGCTGTGGTCTACATCAACTGGATATATCCATTATACATCCATCATCCCTATGGAAATGCCTCCATCTGAGAAGCTCCCAAAATCCAGACTGACTTTGGTGCAGGGTGCAGTACAGGCGTATTCTGTGGCTTCAGGAGCAGATACGCTTGTGCCTACTATGACTTGGCATGCTGGTCATCACTCCTTAGTATTAACAATGGTGCCCTCAAGTCATGGAAAAAGCACTTTTTCTCTTAGCTGTGCCTTGGTCTTAAACATGTCCTGATGTCCCTCGTGGGCAAGGTACATCACTCCATACCATAGTCTAGGTGGGCAAGATTCACCACTCTGTGGCTGTTTGACATCATGCTCACTTCTTCCTTCACTTTCCACAACTGGGTCAAATGGTCCTTCTCTGGAACCATCTAGTGATTGACGTCCTGCAGTAATGTCTTTTAGGACCATGGCTGGACTGTGGCAATGGCTGATGTAAAGCATCATCCTCATGTGTGGCCTTGCTTATCTCCTCAATGCTTGGAACTCTCAGGCACGTGCAGTGAGTTGCCAGTTCACCAGCAGGACTGCCTCTGTGCTTGTTTATGGGGTGATGGGATAGGACGTTGGCTTGGTTATTTGCTCCTGGATGGTACGTGACAGTGAACCAGTATTGTTGCAGTTATATCACCCACCTTTTAATACGCAGGGTGGGGCAGCTGCTGTCCAGCTGAATAATGTGACCAATGGCTTCTCATCCATGACCACCTTGAACTCCGTGCCACAAAGGTACAGGTGGAAATGTGTACATCCCGATTTGATGGCCAAAGCCTCACGTTCAATTTGAATACGGTACTTCAGTAGCTGTGAGGGCTCGGCTCGTGAAAGCAAGTGGGACCCCCACACATGGCTCCCACTCCTGCTAAACCTGTCGGAGTTTGAATCGTTTAAAGTCCATTTTAGTTGGGGGTCGATGTGTGCTTTCAGTTCCCTGATGGCTGTGTCATAATCATTGTTGCCACCCGTCTCCGGGAGGTGTTTGAATAGATTGTTAATTTCTTCACCTACACTGGAGCAGTAGGTATCTGTTGATGATACCATGTGTTTCTCTTGTGGCCCTGCAGTAGGTAAGCAATGCAATAGGTCTCGCATATTTCGAACAAGTCAATTGTCATCTTTTGAAAACAGCGTCCAGGAGCAAAAACAAAATCATGAGTGGAAACTGAGAAAAGACGACTTAACCAAATAAAATAATGTTAGCTTTAAAAAATAAAACTTTGCAATTTTGTTTGTCCTTCTGGGCACGTTTTTGCTAGTCACAAGTCTTCTGTTTGCGGGGTACTAGAAGTTAAAAAGAACAAATAGTACCTCAATCGAGTCGGGAGCAGCAGGCGGACACTAATTAAGTTGAAATCAATTAGTGCTTGATCCCTGCTCCACACAGAGGAACGGAAATGATGCCAGACATCCCCTTATTTATAATTCGGCCCAGTGGGTTGGTATCCCTCGGGCCTTACCAGGCTCAGAGGTGGGGGGCCTGTGTTCCCCTCCTCTTTCACTAATACAGCGGGCCCCAAAGATAGCCCCAATTTTTTCACCCCTTTATGATCTATTTTATACATTTGTAGTATAAGTGACTAGGTCGCCAGAGTCCTGTAAAGGACGCCGCAACATTTTTATTTATGTTTTGGCCAACCAATCAGCACACTCATTCCTGTGGGACTCTAACTCCCTTGGGAGTGAGATGGCCCAACAAAAAAGCCCCCTAGGCCAAGCAGAACGCTCTATTATCATGACTGATAACAGAAGTCCTAAACTTAAGTATACAAGGTATGTTGTATAAAGGCCCTCTTGCTGTTCTGCATTTATTTATCATCAGTCTGAAAAAATATGTAGGTCACATAAGTAAAAAAGCTTTAGACAGGTGAATGTGTGCTGTAAATATTAACATCCAGCCCAAGTGGGCTACAGGTGAATCTATGTTGAACATATGAAGATCTATCCCTAGTGGGCGTGCTTCATTGTTACCTAGAATCAGACTATGTGGATATAAAGCATTCTTTCAAGGTATAAGTAAGTAACTTTATCATGCCATGTGGCCAAAATGCAAGCTAGTAAGATCAAAATCAGTAACCTTATCAGGCCCAAGTGGGCAAAATCAGGTGCGACAATGTTCTTAGTGCATATAGAGACATCATCAAATTTAAGATTCAAAATTACCAAAAAATCTAACCAAAATGGTGCCAGGATGTCATATCGACCACTTGTATGGAGAAGAAAATCAATTTCTCTGTTCCCTGTGTGCAGAAAAATATATTAAAAACATAAAAAAGCATTATTCCTAGAATAATTACAAACTCTCAAAGTCTCAGAGAAGGCAGTGACAAGCAGTGTAAAAACTAGTGTACAAAACAGTTACAAACTGGCTAACCTAAATGCACACACATTTCTTCTCCCCTATTGAGTCCAGTTGGGTACTTGGTTGCTAAGTCAATCATGTATAATGGGACTCTAAATGTCTGAGTTGTAATTCCCTGTCACCTCCACGTTGGTTCAGTGGTATTCTATGTAACACAAAACATTGCAGCAGACTCTTTATAATGTTTGCTATGGAAATGTCCCATTACTGGTTAATGTTTATCTTAATGGTTGATGGCACACATATGCTTAAGCACTGTTTTCCTTGTCAGACGTGTTGTGCTACCAATGCACCTTTTCTTGCAGGGGCATAGCAGGATACATACATTCTAATCTAAACTGCATGTAAGAAACTGTTGTATCTTCCTAGTGCCTTTACCAAAAAGTATGTCATATTCACTCACCCTTTTGCTACCTTTACATGCTTTACAATTTCCACAAGGGAAAAACATACAACTGTGTTGCGTTACTCATACTCACACTCAGACCGTTCTTCAGTAATGTGTCTCTAAGTGAGCTGATCAATCTAAATGTGACCTTGGGTTTTCCACTAATGATGTCAACATTCTCTAGACTGCCTCATATGTCTGGTAAAAGGTTTTTGTTGTTTTTCAGCTCAGTGTGGATTGTGGATGGCACAAGTTTATCCTACATTCAACGATTTTGCTTCATATATAGTAAAAGGCTCTGTCTCTTTTCTAGCTCAGAGTGGATGGTACTGTGCTAATCCTTTGCTTTAAAAAATCCGATAAAAAACAGACAGCTGTTTTAGAGTGTTGGTGGTGTTGTAGAGTGCTCCATATGAACTGCTCGCTGGGTTCTGTGCTTCCTTTTTTGCCCCTTGTTAAACAATCCTTAACTTTTATACATATATATGTAGACATATATATTTGTGTATATATGTGTGTATTTTGTGTGTGTATGTATATATATATATATATATATATATATATATATATATATATATATATATATATATATATTAAGATTTTTAAAGTGCATTTACATTTTTCATGTTATTGTAATGTTAAATACTTTAAATATTCGAGCACGGTACCTATGCATTGAAGATGTGCGCTAACATCGTACCTAAGTTACTACATGCTAACTTTCCATAGCCACACTCAAAATTGACCTAACCATTATGTATACTTTACAGCCTTGGAAAAGCCCCAGGCAAACCTACCATAGGCGGCGAAACACATGTCGGCTTTCTGCTCACACATCTACGATCTCCTGTTCAAAACTACAATAAAACTTTCTTAAACCTACCATATGGACTCTACGTGATATATATTTCTATATGCCTGCTATTTTATAATCGTATATGTGGAAATATTGAGGGTTTCACATTTTTCCTCAATCTCAAGACTTAAATTGGGGCAAACTGGTCCATACCCCATGTGATAACCCACAATCAACTTAAAACTGGCATTTTAAAGGATGAGAGAGTTGTACCATAGGAACCCTGTTTCTTAATTCACAGTCTTTAGATAGCTACAGGTTATGTGGCCTGTGCTTTTATGTAATTTGTTGCAGAAGCAAAATCGGTGTTTTGAAAAACTAGATGACACAAGCGTGATAACAGAAGCAAATGTATATGTAAACATGTGTCCCGTCTTGTCCAATCTTCATGTCAGGTTTTTATTTCAAA
The DNA here is from genome assembly GCF_031143425.1 of Pleurodeles waltl. Classification (NCBI taxonomy): domain Eukaryota; kingdom Metazoa; phylum Chordata; class Amphibia; order Caudata; family Salamandridae; genus Pleurodeles; species Pleurodeles waltl. Next base: position 1,009,810,308 of record NC_090439.1, on the reverse strand, counting down.
TTTCACGTGACTAAAACTACGTCTATCGTCATAAAAGGTGGCAAGCTCCAATCCCAAAAAACAAAGACATAAAACATTTTCCATGCCCTATCTATATATTATATGGACGGAAAGTGGCCACGGAAAGCCCTATATATTCTGCCTCTTGTAAATGATTTTCAATCGCATCTCAATGGTCTGTTGCTCCCCACGTGTTTGCGCCGATGCATACACACGCACATATATGCATACGTATATATGAATGCACATACATATATGTACAAAAACATGCACACACACACACAAAAACATGTTTACATACATACACGTGCATATACACATAAACACATACATACACACCCATACATACATACACAGGAACATACATGCATGCCTATAGATAAAAACACATACATACACACACATATACACATACACACGCCCATACATGCATACATACATATGAATGCACATATATTTATGTACACAAACATACACATGCAAAAACATGTACATATACATACACATGCACATACATACATGCATATCACATAAACACATACACACACACACACACACACACATACATACATACATATAAATGCACATACATATATGTACACAAACAGGCACACACATATACATACACAGACAAAAACATGCATACATACATACACATGCACATACATAAATGCATATAAACACAAACACATACATACACACGCACATACAAAAACAAGCACATAAATAGTGATGTTGCGATAAGTAGTACCCCTACCTAAGTTGCACATAGAAGTAGATAAGGGCTTTAAAAATAAAAGGTTAGATTCGAGCGCAGACTGTGAGCCATGTTTCACGGACTGTGAGCCATATGTTTCACTGGCCTATTACAATTTCATGAAATTAAAGTTTTACACCAAAGGGCAAATTGTGGGCAATTGTTTATAGCAGCACTCTGAGCACCTTGCATTTAGCGATGGTGTCTTTGCTTGACTTGCAGAGTATAAAGATGTATTTGACATAACCTAAGTACAAATAATCAACAGAGAGCCACTTTAAACATGTATTGTTTCTATGTAAGGACATTGTTCATGTCCTCGTGTAGAAATAAATGCTTTGCGTCTATAGCGCTCCCGTGTACCCCACCGGAGTTTTGAAAGCACCCACCTCGACTTAGCCTAAGCCATGACACTGAGAAAGCGAGGTCCTTTCTGTTATTAGCCAGAACTGAAATAAAGAAATGGGCCGCTTCACAGGCATTAGTTGTACAGCCAGCGCTAAGCGTAGCGCCTAGTTGTGAACTGAAATGAGGAGGGAACCCATTGCATAAGGACTCCATGACCTTCAAGCAGCTAACTTTCTGATCGTCCTAAAAAGCAGCCAAGACACCACAGTAGCACAGTGCCTAATTTGAGCTGATGGTTTCCGGTGCGGGGCACCAGCACTTATTTTGAGGCACTTAAGCCGTCATTATGACCCTGGCGGGCAGCGGTATTTTGGAGAAGAGTACTGCCAACAGGCTGGCGGTACTCTTCCCCAAAATATGACATTGGCGGTTTGGCTCAAGCCAAAACGCCAATGTACCACTCCGTCCACCAGGGCGGTAACAGCCGCCGGGCTCAAGACTTCAGTCTCCAGCCAAGTGGCCGTCACTGTCCCACCCGTGGGATTATGACCCCGCCTACTGCCATGGTTTTCGTGGCTTCCTTACTGCCACAAAAACCATGGCGGTAGTCACAATCAGTGACAGGGAACCCCTTTCCTGTCACTGATAGGGGTCTCCCCCACCCCCCTCCCCAGAGTCATTCCCCACCCTCCCACTCCAGACCCCCCCACGACATACATGCACATTCATGCACCATCATACACACACTCATACCCACATTCACCGACGCACGCATACAGCCATTCACACACACATCCACACACACTTACATACACACACCCACGCATTCACACAACACAACATACACTCACAACCATGCATGCACACACGCATTCCACATGCCACACACCTGCATGCACGCACACACAAACATACACCCACACCCCCACACACACACACACACACAACGCCCCCCACCCCCTCCCCTGTGGGAGCACCCGACTTACCTTTTGTGAGGGGGTCCTCCGGCAGGAGACGGGATGGGGCGCACCTGCCAGCAGCAGCGTCCGCCAGCAGAACACCGCCAGGGCATATCATGTGTGATGATACGGTCTGCGGAGGTCTACTGGTGTGGCGCTACTGCTGGCAGCAGCGCCACCTTACCGCCGTCCGCCGCCATGACTGCAGCCAGAATTCTGCCATCCTTCTGGTGGAATTCTGGCTACGGTCATAATATGGCAGACGGTAGGTAGCCGAGGCGACGGTGTTTTGGCATCCATTGCCGCGGTGGTAGGCAGTCAATACCGCCAATGTTATAATGAGGGCCTTATTTTTCTGTTTCAAGCATTTCCTGTGAACAAAAGAGACATATGGGAAAAACGGAGGAAGAATAAAACGGAAAAGAAAAGGGAGAAAGCAGAAAGCTGTAAGAGTGAGCTGAAGGGGCAGGGAGTGTCTGTAAATGGATTAAAGAGGTCCGAGATGGCTTCAGATTTACACTGCCTCAGTAGTTTGTGTTTCAGAGGAGAGCTTTGGGCACCGGCACATTTTTAGTTACAAATTAAGCACTGCAGCAGCCGTACCTTCAATGTTTAATAGGAGATTTCCAAATTAAAAATACGTCTCTATTTTCTAGTGAGTACGGAAACTGCTTCGTATGACATATGTATCCCGATTGTATTTTCCTAAGTTATTCAAATGCCAATACATCATCTACTTCTAGAATCCGATACTACAACAGGCGTGAGCACAATGACCGTGCAGGATATATCATTCGTTCAGTATGTGGAAGTTGACTTTTTATGGGTTCCTGGCACGCAAGAACAGCCCTGTCAGAGCATCAGAATAATGATTTCCTCCCCATTGACAGCTGTGGTTTTCTTCTCTTTTGGCTCTTGCAAGTGTGCATCCTTGTGGTCGTCATGCCAGCTTTAAGTGTGAAATCTCCCATGTGGCAATGGGATAGGATGGCATTCCCGCAGGGCCTGGCAAGCCTGTTCTTCCCAGCTGTGAAGAACACATTTACAGTGAGAGCCAGCCTGCCAGATGCAAGCGGATCTGTTTCAGAAGGTCTTTTCCATATTGAGAGCATCATATGCTAATGTGGAGCAGCTTCCTCCAAGGTGTATTTCATTCACTGACAACAGCTTTTTTTATTTATTTGCAATGTTAATCATTTGCTTGTGCGCTCATTTGAAAAATCTGGCGGCAACCGAGGCACTCTGATCTAGAAGCGCTCTTTCCCCTGACCGAGTTCAGGAGGAGCCTGGAGGCATGTTTGTGATCTGAACATGCTCCGTGTGGCTTTCTACTTCCATAACCCTCTGCGCTTTGTTTAAAGTGCTTCTCTTCCAGAAGATTGTGATGAATGAATCTATCAGTGGGTTTCATTTTCTTCTCACCCTGAAACTGCAGTAGGTGTTTAATGCTTCTTTGATGACCTGATAGTGAAGGGTATTCAGTAATCTGGGACAGTGCAAAATCTTTATTACATGACTATCAATTCGGGATAATACTGATTTCTAGGCTTTCCATGTTTCACCCATTTTTTTTCTTCTGCTTACAAGTTTTTCTCTCCGAAAACGTAGTTAAAGCAGTGAATGTAGAAGTGCTACGGGGGAATTTGGGGCCAGATGTATCAAAGCTTTTTGCATTCGCAAACGGTGCGAATGCCTGTTTGCGAATGCAAAAAACCCTTTCAGAATGTATCAAAGGCATTCTGAATGCAACTTTAAGGAATCGCTAAAATAGCGATTCCTTAAAATTGCGACCCTGTTTAGAGAGTCGCAAATTGCGACTCTCTAAATAAGAAATCGCAAATTAGGAATCCTTATTTGCGATTTCTAAAGCACATGTATGAAGCAATTACTTAATGCGAATTGGGCATTAAGGAATCACTATTACCACCAAGTTGAACTCGGTGGTAACCATGTGCAAATTTTTTTAATGCATTTTTAAAATTTACATGTAAAGCACACATGCCCTTTTGGCATGTGTGCACCTTACATGTTGTTAAAAGATTATTTGGGGTGCAGCAGAGGGGGCCTTAGGCCCCCAGCACCCAGGACTTTGCATTTCCCAATATTGTGAATTCCAGTTAGGAATTCGCAATTTGGGACACGCAAAATATTCGCAAATTTGGGCAACAGCCCCATAGATTCGAATGGGGGCTGGTATCGCAATTTGCGATTCGGTAATAGCATTTGCGATTTTTAAGAAATCGCTATTACCAAATCGCACATATGATACATTGTATTTTGCGAATCCGAAATAGCGATTTCTTAAAAATTGCTATTTCCGATTCGCAAAAGCTTTTTTTTTGTACATCTGGCCCTTGATGTCTACTTTAGCGGCATGAACTGCGCTACACTGTCCAGCATGTGATTGCACAGGCCACACTCTACGCTGATATTCTGCATGCCTGGATGCAAGACATTATCATGCTCATGACTGCCCCACTGCATTTCCTGTAATACCCATGATTTATGTGTATAATTTGTGAAAAAAAATCACAATTTTGTCCACCCGACTCCTCATCTTTGCCATGGTGTCAAGTCCCAAAGGCAGGATTATGTGACCTAATTTGAGGACTGAAGTTGCGCTTTTTCCACTTACCATTTCTCCTTATGCAGAGTTATTCACCAAATAGAAGACTGCTCTTTAGAGCCAAGGATTGATTGCAGGCATATGGGAGGTCTGTATATTTATCTTTGTGGTATGCCTATATAGCCTAGTGCTCAAAGTCCCATCTGTAGTCACAGTGGTAAAATCCATGAAATATTATATAGCCTGTTGTACGTACTTGTGAATTTTAAGTCAGTGTGAGCTTGATTTAGCTACTCAAAGAATTAATTTAAGGATTCAAGGACACCATTCCAGATTATGAAAATATCACCAATGTAAACCTCATTGGCATATATATGTTGGTAATAAGGACTGCAGCCACAGAAATGGTACTATGTTTTTAAAAACTGGCATACAACATAGCAAAGTTTGGAGCAAAGCCAGCTCCCATAGAGATGTGCATCATTTGTAGGCAAAGTTATCACTGACTCACAATCTTTTCTCTGAAGGGCAATTTTCAATAATAATATAATGAATGCCACAGCTTCCTCAGTGTTGTAGAGTTACCCTCCAATAGTTGTCTGATAAATGAGATTAATTTATCTTATTGAATATTAGCATATAGGGATTTGATGTCCATGCACATTTGTCACTCCTTAGGTGCCAAAGAGTAAGTGCCTGATTCCGACCTTGGCGGATGGGATTCTCCGTCACATACATGACGGATATCCACCCCACCGTTTTACAAGTCCCATAGAATATAACGGAACTTGTAATATTAATATGGCGGGGGGATATCCGTCAGGTCTGTGACGGAGTATCCCACCCGCCAAGGTTGTAATCAGGCCCTAAGTCTTCAGTTTGTGTGATAAAGTCCAGACTATTCCTACAACAACTCAATTTTAGAGGTTGTTGTTTCCCAGTGGCCCCCACAGCATGCTGACATACACATGGATGCCATAATGCTCGTGATGTACTTTTTTGCCAAGCGTTATCAGTTTTCCCTTGGAACAATACCCAACACAGTCTTTTATCGGTGGAATTTTTCCACCCCAGTCACACGCTTTCTAATTTTCTGTGAGGGGCCATTCAAATTATCCAGGTGCAGGCTCATATTTAGTTTGATTTCTTCGGTGAGCTCTTCATTTCGGATACTTTAAGTATATTTCTCCCTATCCAGATTCTATTTATTTTAGGCTGGGTTCGGTTCTAGACTTCTAATATCTCCATATCATTTCAGATACAGGCATGGTATTCATCTTCAGTAAGTAACTTGCTTCGTGTGTAGTGGTACTGGCTGTTCATTGGCTCTGCTTGGCACATACGTTTATACATGTTTTCATGGTTTAGTTCTTTTATTGAACCCAGATTTTATCCAAGTACCTTTAGATTGAGTAGACCATTCTTGTGAGTATTTTCAGTGTACAATAATATGGGTTACCCTCATTTATCACAGTACATATTATCTCTTTTCTGACCTGATTTTTCAGGTACTCGTGTGATAGGCTGACCTTGTCTCATTTTCAGTAAATTATCTGAACTGCCTAAGTGAGGTTTTTACAAAAGGGATCTGACTAGAACTTTTTTCCATGATGGAGGCACCAGACCACACGTAAGTGAACTGTTGAAGAGTGACAAGATTTCTTTGAATAAAGTAGTAGTTAGTATACATTTTCCAGGACAAATGTCCAATGGAGACCTGGAAGGACCACTGCAACTTCCAAGGTGGAATGATGGAAAGAATGTAGCAAGAGTGGGGTTAACTGATTGAATAAGTGTTAGATTCAGGGAGCAGGGAGGTTGTGTTGGCATTCATGTTATGACTTCCTGATTGATCTTGGTTATTTTTTTCAGAGGAAATTGTGCTGATCTATTGTAGAGTGTGGTAGAAGGCACACATTTGGTTTGTACAGCATTATGCTCAGGTGATCCTGGACATCCTCAAAGTTTTGTAGTGTTTGAGGTGGTCATAATCATACTAGAGATGCAGTCCTTTTTGTCTGTTTTCTCTGATTAGGAAATGGTCCCCCTTTACCTTAGACATCATTTTTATGTCATTCTCATAAGTTTTACACCACTTGCTCTCATGTTGACAGCAAGTAGATTCAAAGTAAATCAGTGCTTAGATTTCTTGTACAATGTTTTTACTTTTTTGCTGTGTGAGCTCAATTTTATCAAGATGAGAGACTAGCGCATTATTAAAAGTGGATAGCTGTTTTCAGGAATCTATTTTGGCATTTGGGGCAGACTGAAAGAAAAGCTGGTGCTTCATGTGTATTTTAGAAAATGTACATTGTCAGCTTGTGCAAATAGACTATGAGGTAGATTTGTTCCTTGTGGTTGGTGACTGAAAAGTAAAGGGGATAAGCATATGGTCATACCAAAAAAACGGAAATGGGTGCATCTACCCATATATCTTTATATGAAGAAAAGAATGGGTCTAAGACAAAGCCCACAGTATGTGTTGATTATTTCAAAATTATTTTCAATACAAAGGTGGTCATTACGAACATGGCGGCCTGGACCGCCATGCCGGCGGTAATTTCTGTCACCAGCATGGCGGTCCAGACCGCCATATAATGTATGGGGCAGAACTACCACGGATGAAATGCCGCCACCAGGCAGCCTGACGGTGACAGCGTTTCTGATCCGACAGGGCAGCGCTGAAAGAAGCGCTGCCCGCCGGATAATGAGTCCAAATCCATCAGCCTTTCCCTGGCGGTTTACATCGCCAGGGAAAGGCTGGTGGAATGAGTGACTCGGGGTCCCCCTGAAGGCCCCTGCACTGCCCATGCACTTGGCATGGGTAGTGCATGGGCCCCATGCACAGCCCTGTCGCGCATTTAATGTGCTGCACCCACTGCACTGCCAAATTGCCGCCAGCTCCATTTGGAGCTGGCATCAATGTTCAGGCCCTGAATCCAGTTGGGCTGGCTGGCGGAAACACTGTTTCCGCCCGCCGGCCCAGCTGGATGTTCTCAATGTGGCCAGTAGGGAGGGGGTTATGCGTGCTCGCGGTCTTCTGCTGACCGTCGGCGCTGATCTCTGAGGGTTTCCCCACCTAGATCGTAATGAGGGCCAAAGTGTCTAGGATCTCTGAGATATTAAGGGCCTTGACCCATTGGTTGCTCTAGCTTTAGTTTAAAGTCATCAAGGAGTAACAGAGGTTCATTTTTTGAAAACAGAGTGGGCATATTTGTTTGGAAAAAAAAATGGAACTCATGGAAGCAGTGAGGTGTGCTTAAAGATACCACCATATTGTCCCATTCCCGGCATTTCAAAAAGGCAAGTGTTTTAACTTTCAAAGTGTCTCTGTAAATTATGGCAATGCCTCTGAGCCATTTGTCATAGTGGTCGCCTCAAATGATTTTGTACCTCTCCAAAACTCATAGGTCCATAATTGTATTGGCATGGATTTAAAACCATGTTTCAGAAGTATGTCGACTTTATGAGACTCAAAAGGGTAATGGATTTCCATTCTGTGGCTAACGGCAGAGAGCATATTAATTAACAAGCATTGGTACCATGGGGTTTAAACTGAGCGCTATTGGATTAGTTTGTACGTTGAATGTTTGTAGCTGATAAAAAAAGACCTTCTTTCATTCATTTAGGGATGGTCTGTGAAATTGATGAAGTGTAGGTATATCCAAGTGTAAGTATATTGCTTGGTACTCGCAAACATTTTCCCAGGGGCCACAAAGTTTGGTCTGTGATGTGACCGAGGGCCGCATTAATGCCAGCAGGGTGGTGGTTGGTGGGGGTTTGGCATTAAAGTGAATGTAGAGGAAGTGAGGCATATGTATCTAATGTCTGGATTGCACAATGTGAAACTACAAATTTGGGATTAATCCCGGCTTCCCCACTTAACTATATTGTGTGATCCTAGGCAGTTGTTTTATGACACTTTCCATCGTTTTTTTTCACTATCACATCTGAGGCTCTTAAAATACAAGACTATATGATATGTGCTGTTCAAAACCTTCTCCTGTGTTTGATTTAATAAACTATAATGTTGTTCATGTATAATAGAAACCCAGGCCACCCAAAGAGTGCACATAACAACAGACGTGCCTCTTAATTCACTACTGGAATTGTTGTCAGAGTTGGGGGGCGAGGGAAGAATGAAAGTTTCTAAATATCTGCTTGAAAACTATCACTTAAAAAATACTTCTCAATGCACTGATATAATCTGATATACTAAGGTGAAAAGGTTCCATGTGTTACTGAGATACACAGTTTGAATTCAATTTTAAAGGGACTTTATCATATTTTTACACTTTTGCTACAAGATGTCTTTAAAAGTGAAGGGGTTTCTAAATATGAGTGGTGCAGGACACCCTAGTTACTTCCTTTTTTAACTTAAATTAACCTTTAAATACATGCTTTCCTGTTTATGTGACATCTTTTTAGTGTTCACACTGAGTCCATTAAACAGAAGCCCAGTACTGCTGTTGACCAAGGGGCCGCATGTAAAGGTTAGGGAGGTCGTATGTAAAGGTCAGGAGGGCCACAAGCGGCACCCGGGCTGTACTTTGATTATCACTGTTCTAGCGCAAAGCTCTTAACTGCTGTAGGTGAATGGGGACTTATTGGTGATGCAGTAGGGATAAATTTGAAAATAGCAGATAATTGCCTTTCAAGTACATTTCCTAGTGCAAAAGACTCAGCATGGTGGGTGGTGGGGCGGTGTCCAGGACTGGACAGGAGGATGGGCCTGCTTTTGGTGCGCCAATGGCATGCCCGCTGCATGCCTCCATCTGGCATTCATACTATGGTCCCATTTATATTTTGGTGGGCCGGTCAACACATCTAGCCATCTGTGTTTGGACTGCCTGCCAGGAATACTAGCCAGATTATTTTGGCACAAAGAGGTGCAATAAAACCAATGATATTATTTTAAAAATTGATAGATTAACTATCATACATTTAAAACCATGGGAAAATTGGGTGTAATTGCGGGAACACTAACAGAATTAAATATACAGAGGAGACCCTTATCATTTCACTGGAGTGAAACCACCCATTAGCCAATTTTACATCCCTTGATGGTAGTTAGATAGCAAAAGAGAAAATTAGCAGTGTGCCTTCAAACCTTAAAAAGTCAGAACAGCAGCATCCACCGTGCTCTCAGGCAGCGAACATCCACAAACTTGTAACGTTGTTAGTTTTGTCAAATTGATTGCACTGAAGAGGCTTGTAGAATTATTTCTGCCACAAGAAGGAGCTGGTGCCTTTCCTGGATGTGATAGAAAGGTGAAAATTCCTGTATTTCATAGGTTTGCATTGGAAGGCGTTTCTTAAAAAGGAAAATGTTTTTTCAATGGACATTATGGCCCTCATTACAACCCTGGTGGTAAATGCCGCCTACCGCGTGTTGACAGCCGCCAACATACCATGACCATGGTAGTAATCCGCCACGGGTATAATGACCCACACATAGAAATCCGCCACTATACAGACACCCACACAAGTCCACCAGACCAAATGTCAGTGATAAACTGGCGATAGCAAAACCCAACAGGAATACGCCCACAGTATCACGACCCACGAATCACCGCAGCAGTCTTTCAATCGCGGTAAACCATTAGCGGTACATACCGCTGCGCTCAAAATACACACACACTTACAAAACCACACCACATTGGACAATTCAAACTACACACATACACACACCACACACCCAATCCAATATAAAACACCCACCCACATCACCCACAACCCCTTACAGTGAAAAAAAAGATAGCAAGCAGAGAGAGACAAGCAAGGAGCACCCACTCAATCAGAGGCACAGAACACCATCACCCATACACCATTCACTCACATCACAGCATACACCACAACACATCACCCCACACATCACCACACACATCCTCACACATATCAGTCGCACCACATCCATGGCACCCCAAAGACACACCAGCTTTTCAGAGGAGGAGCTAATGGTAATGGTGGAGGAAATCATCCGGATAGAGCCACAGCTATTCGGATCACAGGTGCAGCAGACGTCCATTGCAAGGAAGATGGAGCTATGGTGGAGAATAGTGGACAGGGTCAACGCTGTGGGACAGCACCCAAGAACCAGGGATAACATCAGGAAGAGGTGGAATGACCTACTGGGGAAGGTGCGTTCCGTGGTAGCAAGACACCAGATTGCTGTACAGAGGACTGGCGGTGGACCCCCACCTCCTCCCCCACAACTAACAACATGGGAGGAGCAAGTCTTGGCGATCATGCATCCTGAGGGCCTCGCAGGAGTAGCAGGAGGACTGGACTCTGGTAAGTCAAATCTGAACTACATCATCCGCCTAACCCTACCTGCATGCCATCACAAACTCCTACCGCTACCCTCACCCCATCACTCCAACACCTCACATATACCCCACTATCACAACCCACCCATCCCAATACCAAGCCCTGCATGCCACACCAATGCATGGACCCCCATCACAGACCTGCATGGACACCAATCACCCCAGCTTGCGTAGTAGAGAGACTAACCCAGCCCACAAAATCACCACTCACACAAGGGCAAGCTGACAGGGAAATCACAATCATAGATGAAAACACACCCATGCACAATATGGCCCACGCAGATACATTAACAATGCATTTGCATCCCAACAGGACCCCTACTCAACGTCACCGGAGAGGAGGTGCCAGCTAGATCCAGTCCCCCCCCTGAAGAGGCCCACAGTGACGACAGCAGTTCTGCACGCCTGGATCAGGATGACCAACCTGGCCCATCATGGGCCTCTGGACAGTCGGTTCCCCTGCCACAGTCCCAACCAACCACAGAGCCTCCCCCCTCAGGAAACACCAGCACAGCACCCACACAGCGGGCCCATGCCACTGTCCCCAGGACACATCAATCAGCAGTGTGTCCACCACTACAGCGACCCCAGGCAACCCCACAAACACAGGACGATCAGGGACCTGGGGTCAGTGGCAGTGGGAACACGGTTCAGGGGACAGAGGCACAGGACAACAGGGAATCTGGGAGGACTGCTGTGCAACAGGGGGAGGACGGGCCCAGGGAACCCACTCTCCACGAGGCACACTCAAACATCCTGGGAGCATACCACCATTCCCAGGAGACCATGGGCCAGATACTGGCCAAGTTGCAGGAGACCCAGCAGCTGCAGGAGGGACAGTACCTGGGGATCAGGTATGACCTAACAAAAATATACACCATCCTGGTCACCATTGCAGGGGTGCTGGCTGACATGGGCAACACCATGAGGGAGGCAGTGGCATAACAAAGGGTATCTGACACTAGCCAAACCGAGGAACAGCCTTCCACCTCCGCCCGCGCTAGTGGATAGGAGGCCCCGCCACAAGACCAACAGGCCACCAGCACCCCACCCCCTGCAGAAGGAGAAACACCCCGCAAACGGTCCCTGCAATCCAGACAGAGAACATTGCCAAGACCCCTGGCAATAAATAGGACTCTCCTGATAGTCACCCTTCTGTCCCACTCTGTTACCCTGTCCACCTTGAACTGCCATTGCTCCCCTTCCTATGCCCCCTTGGACAATGCACCTGTGATACCAAGAGACTGGACTCTACCCTGGACTTTCCTCAACCATCACCCAGCCCCTTGCGCATACACCTGTACTTATTAGCACCAAAATAAACACCCTTGAAACAAATACCAATCTGGAGTCAGTCTAATGATTCACAAATGTATTAGTACAACATTATCAAAGCATTGAAACGTATATATACAGTGAAATATACTACAGGATGACCTTTGGTGGGCAGCAGTACATATAGCAGGAGCCAGAATGGGGCACTGAGTTCTGAAAATAGAGAATCCAAAGGGAACAGTCACTGGCCATAGACATAGGGTAAGAGGCTGCCTTGTACAATGCCCAACAGATTACTTAAATGTTAAGTGGGGTTACAGTGTCTTACCTGTGTGTGACTGGAAGTACTGCTGTATTATATTTGTTCTGTTGTCAACATCTTCTTCCTCTGCCTCCTCTTCCTCACTGCCCACAGGCTTCACTGCTGCCACAAGACCAACTCCAGGCACATCCTCCTGCAGAAAAGGCACCTGGCGTCTCAAGGCCTGGTTGTGCAACATGCAGCATGCAACGATGATCTGCCACACCTTCTTGGGTGAGTAGTACAGGGAGCCACCTGTCAGATGGAGGCACGGGAACCTGGCCTTCAGGAGGCCATAGGTTCTTTCTATAATCCTCCTTCTACCCCCATGTGCCTCATTGTAACGTTCCTCTGCCCTTGTCCTGGCATTCCTCACTGGGGTCAGTAGCCATGAGAGGTTGGGGTAACCAGAGTCACTTGTAAATATGGGGTGGCAACTGTTAGACACACACTAACCCTTAGGGGCAATCCCATACCCAGACATCAACATATACTGGGTGGGGACCTTTGGCTCATCTATTAGCCACACCCGATGCCTCTGGAGTTCAGACATCACATATGGGATGATGCTATTCCTCAAGATAAAGGCGTCATGCACAGGACCAGGATATTTGGCATTTACATGGGAGATGTACCGGTCCGCCAAACACACCATCTGCACATTCATCGAGTGATAGCTTTTTCTATTCCTGTAAACCTGTTCATTTCTCCGGTGGGGGACAAATGCTACATGTGTACCATCAATGGCACCAATGATGTTGGGGATATGTCCCAGGGAATAAAAGTCAGCCTTCACTATGGCCAAAACCTCCACCTGGGGGAACACGATGTAGCCGAACACGTGTTTCAGCAGGGCAGACAACACTCTGGTCAACACATTGGAGAACATTGGCTGAGACATCCCTGATGCCACGGCCACTGTTGTTTGGAAGGAACCACTTGCCAGGAAATGGAGCACTGACAAGACCTGCACTAGAGGGGGGATTCCTGTGGGCTGGCGGATAGCTGACATCAGGTCTGGCCCCAATTGTGCACACAGTTCTTCGATTGTGGCACAATCAAGTCTGTATGTGATGATAATGTGTCTGTCCTCCATTGTCACAAGGTCCACCAGGGGTCTGTACAACGGAGGATGCCGCCATCTCATATTCTGCCTCAGTGGTTGAATCCTATGGAAGAGAGCGGTGAGCAGAGGGCCATATTTCCACATCTTTTGCACTAATGTTGAATAATTTACTTTACAGAAGCAGTATGTGAACTCAAGAGTCAGTTGATGTGCCAATGTCTGCTGTGACGCAGTTAGGTGCCATGCCCTGTGCCCCCCTGAAATGGCAGCTGCCTGACCTGTGAGGAGGGACAAGTGGAAATGAGGTAATTGTGCTGGCGTTGTGCACTGTCTGGGGAAAGGGCCCCTGCCTTCTCTGCAGAGGAGTTGGAGAAACTGGTGGCTGGGGTCCTACCCCAGTACACATTACTCTACGGTCCTCCAGACAAACAGGTGAGTACACTGTGAGCATGATGCGTGGGCCATTAATGTATGGAGTGCTGTGGATGTAAGCCACATGCTGGGGGGTGCTGAGGTGTCCTGGCCAGATTGCAGCATGTAAGGTGGTCAGTGTATGTGCGTCAGGGCATGGGTGGGGACTGGTGGGCAATGAGTATGACGGTCTGGATGGGTGAGTAATTTCCTTTTCTGCTGTCTTTTCCCTCCAGGTCATCGCCCACCAGAAAAAGGGTATTTGGCGTGCCATCACCAAGGAGGTGCAGACCCTGGGGGGCTTTCACAGGCGGAGCACCCACTGCTGCAAGAGATGGGAGGACCTGCACCGCTGGGGCTGGCCACCTGGCCTCCCAACGTAGAAGGGGTGCCTGTCATACCATGACCCCCCTAATGTTCCGCATCCTGGCGGTGGCCTATCCAGAGTTGGATGGACGCTTGAGGGCATCACAGCAGCCACAAGGGGGTGAGTACAGAGTCAGAATCATGACTTTGCGCGCGTTAAGGTGTTACCTGGGTGGGGGATGTGGGCTGTGGGTGCCTCTAGGCCAGGGCGAACATGGCAGGGTAGGTCCCTTGTTGGGCAGGGTCTGGAGCACTCCTACACCAATAGTGTAAGTGGCCATCTACTACTGGGCAGGGTCCTGTGGGTTTCTGGTGTGCAGATGCTGGTGTTTGGGATTGTACCCCATGGGCTGGTGACTGTCTTAGTAAATGGTTGGGCATGGCCTAGTGCATAGGGCTGCTCCCTGTGTGTAGTGTACGCCAACAGTGGTATTGTTGCTGGCATTGACCAAGTGTATCCTCTGTCTCCCCTCCCCTTTTTGTTTTGTCTCCCTGTTATTGTGTGCATTAGCATCATCTGGCGGAGGAGCAGAGGCACCGGCGACGGAGGGAGATGCATCCCACATGGGCCTGGAGGCCGAATCCACTGAGGGTGAAGGCACCAGTGGGACGGAGGGCGAGGGGAGCACCACAACGGGGACAGAAGGGGAGACCACAGACAGCGACTCCTCCTCCGATGGCAGCTCTCTGGCGGTGGCGGACACCCCTGTGCCCACCCCAACAACAGGTACAGCCGCCACCCCCCCTACCAGTACCACCCTCCCAGCAGCCCCTCAGCGTGTCTCCTGTGCCCACTCACCCAGGAGGGTGGGCATCTCCTTCGCCCCAGACACCTCAGGCTCTGGCCCAGTCAGCACTGATGGCAGCTATTGTCCCTTTGTCTGGCCTCCCCCCTCCATCTTTCTCTACCCATTCCCAATCCCCTCAACCTTAGCCTAGCCCAAGCACACCTTCAGACCAGCATTCACCCAAATCAACACACAAAAGTGGCTCAGGCAAACATAAGCACCGCACTTTATCTCACAGGCACTCACACAAGCACCATGCCCATTCAAACACACCAACATCCACTGCCTCCACTGTGTCCCCCTCCTCCTCATCGTCCACCGCCCTCCCAGTATCGTCTCCACTCACACCTGCATGCACTACATCCTCATCCACTACCTCCATCACCAGCACGCCCATCACAACACACCCCTCACTGGCAGTCACAACCCCCACAACCATGCACATGTCCCATATGTCCCCTCCCAGTGTGTCTATGACCCCTCCTCCCAAAGTACACAAATGCAAGCACCCACCCACCAAACAGGCATCCCCTTCACAACAGCATCCAGCCCATGCACCTTCACCCAAACTCAGCAGACAGACACCTCCTACAACCACTCCCTCTTCCTCCACTCCCAAACCCTCTCCATCTTCCCGTCCCAGTATGTCTAAAAAACTTTTCCTGGCAAACGCTGACCTCTTCCCTACCCCTCCCTCCCCGTCCTTCCCCTCGGGCCAGGGTGTCCAGATCCCAGGCCAGCACCTCAGCCACCAAGTCGGCGTCCGCTGTGGTACCTGCAACTCCCAGAGGATCAAAGGTGGCACGCGTCAGGCAAGGCAGTGTGCCACCGACCCCTGCAAAGGACCAACCCATTCCGCCACCTGCCAAGGTGAAGAAGGGGCCAGCTTGTAGCACGGCCAAGGAGCACGACCCACCCAGCAAGGCCTCCTCCAAAACTCCAGCTGCCAGTGCCAAGGTCCCAGCAGCATCTGCCAAAGTAAGGAAGGGGCAGAAAAGCCAAGGCAAGGCACTTCAGGCCTCGGAGGCTCCAGGTGAGGGCCTGCCGCCCACCATCAGAACCGACAGCCCCGCCACCTGTACTGCGGCAAGCACTGCCACAAGCACCACCACAAGCACCGCCACCTGCACCACCACCTGCCAGTCCACTGCCACAACAACTGTCAGCAGCAGCATCCCCAGTGGGCAGCCGTCCGAGGCTGCAGGAGACGGGCTGGTTCCTCCCTCTACCACTACCAGCACCTGCACCACGGACAGCACCGCCAGCATCCCCGCCGCTGCCACAACAACTGTCAGCAGCAGCATCCCCAGTGGGCAGCCGTCCGAGGCCGCAGGAGACGGCCTGGTGCCTCCCACCACCACTGGAAGCACCCCCACCAGCACCGGCACTACCACCAGTTTGCAGCCTTAGTTGCCGCAGGATGGAGTTTGGCCCAGCCTCCATGGAGTATCATGCTACCTGTTCCCTGCAAATATCGTGCCTCAGACACCCAGGTGAGGGAATGTGAACTGCCACACCCCAAGTGCAGCATCACTGGGCACAAAACCCCCTCCAGAACCAGTGGAGAAATGCACCCGCTCCCCCTACCCTTGGCAGGATGAAGCAGACTGGGCACAAAGCCCTCTCCAGAACCAGTGGAGAAAGGCACCCACTCCCCCTATCCTTGGCAGGATGAAGCAGACTGGGCACAAAGTCCCCTCCAGAACCAGTGGAGATGCCACCCCCTTGAGAGACTGTGGCCTTGCACTCCTCAGGAGCAAGCAGTGGGCAACCCACCCACTTGACAGACTGTGGCTTTGCACTCCCCAGGAGCAAGCAGTGGGCAACCCACCCACTAGATAGACTGTGGCTTTGCACTCCCCAGGACATCGCTGTGGGCATTGAGCCCCCTCGAGGAGCAGTGACGTTGTACCATCTTCCGGCTGAGGTGCCCTCTCCCCTTCCCCATCCCCCTGAGGTGCCTGTGTGTTTTTGACCTGATGCCTCTGCAGTGTTCTCTCCGTATTGAGGCAGTAGTCAAGTGTGGGCTTGGCCCATGATTTTTGGCCCAGTGGGCCACAAACATTTGCAAAGGACAGTGTACAGCCTTCTGTACATATTGTGAATATTTGTATATACTGTTTTTCTATTCGTTAAGTATATCTGCCTATTTCTGAAATATCACTGATTTCACTCAATTCCTTTTGTCCTTGCGTTCTTCCAGGGGGGTAACGGGGTGTAAATGTAATGTTGAGGCATGTGTTTGTGTGTATGGTGTTGTGGGTGGGGGTGTTGCGTGTTGTGTGTGTGTGTCACTCTCTTTTTCCTCCCCCCTCCCTTGTGTGCTAGGTGCAGTACTCACCGTGGTCGTCACCGCCGCCTCCTTTGATATTCCTCGTGTATGAGGAGGTAGACCAGCATCGGCAGGACCTGCAGCTCGGGCTCCATGGCGTCCTGGTTCTTCGTTGATCGTCATAAGGTGAGTGGTTTCCCTTCCAAAGACTGCTTCCGCCGAGCTTTTGCTGGCGTTGGTACCGCCCCGGAAAAGCTTGCGGATTGGCGGGTTGTAATAGTGTGGGCGGTACATTGTCTTCCGCCTGTCTGTTGGCGGTGACCACTGCGGTGTTTGTTGCTACCGCTGTGGAGGTCGGAGTGTTAAAGTGGCTGTCTGTGTTGCTGGTTTCCGCCGTGGTTGTGATCCTATTTTTGAAGTTCTGTATGAATAGTTTATGGTCGTTTATATACAGTGGCTCTGAAACAGGTAAATAAATACTATAATAATTAAAAATGTAGTAAAAAAATGCTTTTGTAGTTTTCCACTATTTGTACTCCACTGGATTGCCAGCCCTGCAGTACACCTGCAAATCTACAAATTGTCATAAATGTCTGTGCACGTTTCTGTGGGATGTTATGAATCAGCAGACGTGTGTCCATCATTGCAAATCGTAAACGTTAAATCTATGATGCATAAATATATTTACATTTTTGCACCAGGGTGTATGTTTTTAAGCTGTCCACAGCTGAACGAATACTAGTCAACAAAATTACATGCCATATGTAGTGTGAACTCCGTTACCACATAACAGGCTGGAGAGCAGCTGTCCCATGTGTCTCTGCAAAAATGTACCTTACATCCGATTGTCAGACAATATACCGTTCTATATCCTGGAAACATTTTATGTTTCACCCCAGAGTGACAAGATAGATAATTAGTATGCAAAATTAATCAGATGCTCACATAATGATTTTGGCTTAGTTTCTGCAAAAATGGCATTCAACGAGAAAAGATCAAATCGTGGTATCTAGGTTAATTATGCGTGGTCTCTAGGTTAATTATGCAGATTAATTAGTTAGAATTGCAATATTTTGTTAAAGATTGGCCTTTTTAAAGGAAATGTTTCTTGTCTTTATGGCAAGAACATTTCCCCCATGCTCATCATTTTGCCACATGTTGTTCCACTCCTATCTCTGTGTTTGCCTCATTCTCTTCCTCTTTTTCATTTTTACTGCCCTAGTACTCCCTTCCCCTTTTTAGATCGAGCATATGGCCTCTTGTATACTTTTAGTATACTTTATTTCTGTGGGCTCAAAGCCATTTCATTTGTTTGTTTCAGTGAAATTTAAAAATCCCTGCTTGCTAGTGGTCAGTCATGCCTCTTTGTCCCTACTTTTTAGGTCAAGCACACAAGCGCTTTGACCTGCTGCAATCTATCTGTGGGCTTTAAACCACGCCTACCACATGCCCATCACATTCACTCATTCCTGGGCTTGCCTTTCAAAAATCTTTTGCTATCATTGTTGAATGCTTTATGTTTGTCCCTCCTTGGGGCTGTTTGGTTACCACCTTGGACACTGACCCTCTTACATGGATAATTGCATAATTGCTGATATGTTTGACTGTGAGCGAACTTCTTTTGTGTCTCTCCTTTGCGCTCATGGCAGCCGTGGCACTTTGAATCGGCTCGCTTATGTCAACTGTTTTACTTTTCATTTTCAATTTATGTGGCAAGAAAAGTCCTGTTAGGAATTTACAACGCTAATAGCTCTAACTCGAGCAAACATGAGACCCATTGCAGGTTTTTTTCAGACAGCATATTATAAGTGTAAAAGCGTTAACATAACCATGTTCTTCCTGATTACATTTCACATGCTTTACTTAATCTATTTTGGTCCATGCTATCCAAAGCATTCTCATTGTAATTAATGCTCTCTGACAACAGATGTCTCAAATGTGGGGTAGCACCAACGCTGCTCCCTTTGTAACTGGGGAACAAGATTCGAGTATCAGTGTCGGTTCACCATCCCGAGATTCTGGGCCATTCACTTAATCTCCTCGTGTCCCCCAAAAAATGAATCTGCACTTGTGTAATCTAATTGATGCTCCTGCAAAGCGCTTCAATGCATGTTGGTCGAGTTTGAGCTATATAACACTGCAAAATAACTGTGGTAATTTTGGAGAAGATTTTAAGCCATAAGTCATCCAGCACCAAGAATTCACATTGATGCCGAGCTTGAAGTCAATTTAAAATGTATACCCTGTTATCCTTTGTGGCATAGAAAGGAGCTTTCAGTCGGGTATGACGCAGCGTCTGTCAGATTTCACCAGGAATTTTTAAACACAGGCAAAAAAGCATCCACACTCCCTCCCTCTCTTTGTTTGGAAAGGCTTAAAAAATGTTGGTCATTTCACAAAGTAATGTGCTTTATCCCACTTACTACACTTCAAAATCTGCATTCCTCTCTCTTTCTGCTGCCCTTTAAGCCCCTCTTGTGTGCCCTGCTTACCATATAATAGTATGCTTCAGCCACTCAAAGCGTGGATGACAAAAGTGTGTTTACACAGATTAGTGCTTGTCACATCGATTAAAAAACCGCCCCTCCAGTTCCAACTTCTTCTTAGTAACAGCAGCGAGGAGATGTCAGACATCAAGACTCAATTTTGCCCCATGTAAAGCTCCATATCTGTCATAAACTCTTTAGCGAACGCTTTTCAGGAGAAGAACCATCTTCATAAGATATACTCTCCCAGCTAGTGACAACTGCAGCCATTTCCGCTTCACTATTTGTGCAACCACATTTATCATACTTTTGCCCTAGTTCTCCCCTGGGGCATCTTATGGATTTTGGGGGCCCTAGGCCAAACGTATTTTGGGGCTCCTGTTCATAACAGATTTGAATTTATGGTCCAATTCCCATTCTTTCTTGCCCTCGTTGGCAAATTCACTGACGATGCACAGGCACACCCTTCCAAATTCTTAATGTGTTTACATCTAATATTCAGGGATAGTGATGTGTGTTTTCAATACTTGTATCACAGCAGCAGCTCACTAATATTACTGCAAATAACCTCCGTGACAACCTCCCATTTCTCATATGTGAGGTCCTGTTTTGGTCTTAAAGAGCCTTTTTTATGGAGGCTACATGAAACAAACATAACATTTCTCTGAAAATGTCAGTAACAGTCCCTCACATATCACCCACATTAAAAATAAATTACAAGAACACTACACTAAAAACAATCTAAGAAATATTGAAGGTCATCAGGTCAAAACTCTCTGCAGTAAATGAAAGTACTTTAGTTATATGCAGGGCCACTAGAAGTTTGTGGCAGAGAGGACCAAATTATGTGGCAGGGTTGACCAATTTATGTGGTAAGAAAAGTCCAGTTACGCATTTACAATGCCAATAGCTCTAACTCAAGCAAATGTGAGACCTATTGCATTGCAGATGTATTGCAAATGCTTGTTCAATTTAATACATTCAAAACCAAATGGTAGCAGGCCAAAACACTGATCGCACCTCTCCCAGAGTTCCTAAACATTTAAGTTCAATAATACATTACATATTAATGAGCACTCTATAACAGCCCCTGCCACCAAGGTGCAATGCTATGGCCACAAAGACATAACATATAACCAAATTAGAGGTGCACCACACACTGTTAAACAGAAATGAAGAAATGTATTTCTATTCAATTCACAGATGTAATTTCAGTCCATCAATTTAGTTCCTTGTAAAAAACTTGATACAATCACCACAAAGATAGCCAATGCGTTTCGCCCAAACTTGGACTTCTTCAGGGTATAATCCATATATCATACATCTTCTTTCTCAAAAAAACTCCAACAATATCACACTGATGTCCACATCACATCCAATACTACATGTTGCACTAACTGTCACTATCTGTGATGTATGAGGATCCAGAGGTTCAGATGATCCAGAGGAGTCAGTAGTTTCATGGATGGATCGTACTAGTACAGTGCATGTGAGGCACAAAAACCATAGTGCGCTTAATACGGTACCAGCGTACAACCATCCAAAAGCACAGACTTAGCCAGCGCCGATGTGTCAGAAAATTGTAAAAGAAACTTTTCACCTTCTCTCACCAGTGCAGATCATTCTGCCAGTTTAAGTGATAAATGTGCTCCACCCTCCTCAGTGGGTGAAAGCCAAACTTCCTGCAATACATCCCATCAAAAAAAAATTCCCCCTATCCAACATCCAGAAGGTATCTATTCCCTGACCTTCTCTGAGTGTCAGTTAAATAGGACAATGCTTCCTTCGTCACTAAGGGGGTCATTACAACCCTGGCGGACGGTGTTAAAGCGGCGGTAAGACCGCCAACAGGCTGGCGGTCTTTTTTTTAGTATTATGACCATGGCGGCTACTGCCATGGTCACCCGCTGCTTTCCCGTTCCGCCCGCCAGGGCGGAGACGACCGCTGGGCTGGAGACCTGGGTCTCCAGCCCGGCAGCCGTAACAATACCGCCGCCGGTATTGCGACCCGGCTTACCGCCGTGGATTTCCAGCGGTAGGACCCGCCATGAAATCCATGGCGGTAAGCACCCTGGCACTGATAGGGGTCTCCAGCCACCCCCCACCCCCACCCCGACACCCTCCCCTACACCCCCCACCACCCCTCCCCACCCCGACCCCCAACATAACATTACTGACACACACCCGACACGCACGCAGGCACCACCAACACACATACACGCACACACACCAACATACATGCCAACATCCACACACACACTCAGACAGGTACACCCACATTCACACATTCACGCACACATCCATACAGACATACAGACACGCACACATTTCCGAAACACGCATCACCCCCGCAAGCATACACGCACTCACACACCCCCCCTACATACACAGACGCACACCCCCATGCATCCACACAACACACCCCCCTCCCCTAACGGACGATCGACTTACCTGTTCTGTCGATCCTCCGGGAGGGGACGGGAGCCATGGGGGCAGCTCCGCCAACACCACACCGCCAACAGAACACCGCTGCGCAGAATCACAGGACGTGATTAGCTCGGCGGTGTTCTGTTGGCGTGGCGGTGGAGGTGGAGCAACCTCCACTTCCCCGCCGCCCGCAAGTATGGCTGTTGGCGGCTCTCCGTCGGAAAAACGACAGAGGGCAGCCAATGTTCATAATACAGGGCAGACACCACATGCTGGTGGATGTGATTTTGGGTGGCCACGGACTACTCCATAGCCATAGGGCTTCCCTCCACCTATAGATATGGCTCGGCCTCCATCAGGACCAGCTGCTAGCTGCTACCATAGTAGTGCTGCATCCCCACACACTCCACACAGGTCCTCTATAAAAAGTGAGTACCAAAAATGGTGTAATTGGATGGCAGAGTCTTCATACAAGGTGCAATACAGATTTATAGTCCCTTATGCACTGCAATGCAAGCACTCAATGGGTGCTAAAATGATGCACCAAACAATGGCATGAAGAACTGGTAAGAATAGGTCTTGCAGTAAATTATGCTGTTAAGTCAGACCTAAAATCGCAACATTACCTTTTAAGTACTGTTCACGAGAACATGAAAGCAACACAAAAAAAAACGCGTTGAATACACTGCGAGGTATAACTCGACCACACATTGGACTCTTTTTTACAAAGCACCTCGTATATTTCCAGGGTGAAAGGGTTTGCAGACTTTAACATACCAAAGACCCACATTTAGGGGAACTAAAGGCCTGCAATTTCCGTTACTCATTTTTCAAAGTGATGGGAGTTCTGCTCTTATCGGCCGTCCTCACACCTCCCTACCCGCCACTCCCCAACATCCTGCAAGTCAGGAATGAAAATACCTCCCCACAGGCCTGCTAGGCCTCAGTGCGTTGCCTTGGGGGCTCCTCTCACTCGGCGCTGGAAACAAGTGTACAAGTTACTTCCCTTAAAGAAGATTAATTAAGCGTGAAGACGGACACTGCCCGCCTCCCGGGATGTGGCCTCCATGCGGTGTGAGTCTTGGTATTTTTAGTCTGAATGAAGAGGCTGCTGTTGATTTACACCATCTGCTGAAATATCACATTCCTCTAACTTTCCTCGGCGGGGTGAATGTGTTTGAAATTGCCTTGTTAGAACAAAATGGTGCCCGTGCAGTGGTATACGCGCTTTGTTCTTTCAAAATCGGAAGGTTTAAATAATGGAAAACATACCGTAATTGAAAATAGCATTAAATTGATTCACGTTTTCGCACTGCGTTAATCTCCAATGTATTGCTGTGGGCACTTTTTATGCAAATTCACATTTTTTTTGTTCTAGCAGACATATAATGTTGATAAAAATATGTCTTTGTGACTCCCCACGAAGCCAACCTTCACTGACCCCTCCACCCCCCAAATCCACATGCTAAGAAATATCATGTTTTGGCTAAAATTATAGATTTATTGGGCGTGACACCCCTCAGCTTTTTATTCGTGATGACATTATAGGAAGCAGGTGGCAAGAATTTCAGTGCTGCAGGTAAAATAGCATTTTGCCTGCTGGAGCTCCCATTTTCAGGCTTCTTGTAGTTATCGAGTTAACCCGTTTAGTGGTGCCCTAAGCCTGATGCTTTACTAGGGCTTTTGCACAAGACACTAATGCTACTCCACTCATTCAGTTTAAACTTGTTTGACCTTTGCTCATTCTAATCATTCTGTTTGACTAACTACAGGTGTACCAATGCTATTTTGTTTCATCTCCCTTTTGTAATGAAGGCACCTTGAGGCTGCATGCGCTATATTGAGTCACACAAGCGTAATGTAATATCAGGTGGAAACTGGAGTTGAATTGTTTCAAATGATGCACAATGATGTCTAGCTAGTTGCATGGAGAGCTATAGACATACAGTGGACAGCAATAAAGTGGTATCTATGGGACTGATATAAAGAAAAGTACAACTGATTTTAGGTGTCTCTTGGAACCGGTTGCTGGTGAGTAAATGCATTTATTGAAATTATCAGTTATTTTTATTAACGGGTAAAATACTCCATGCTTCTCTGCTGCCCATGTATGAAGATCTCTGTTAGTACTTACAAAGCACGAACATAGGTGATAAACAATGGGGATGGGATATACTAGGAGCTAATATTACAGACGTATTTGCTATCGCCATATAGTGCCTGCAGGGTGTGCAGTTAGCATTCCCTTATCTTGGCTCTAAGTCTGAAGTAAAAATGTAGATTCATAGTAGACTGAAATATTGATGGGAAAGTCAGGTTTTCACGTAGGGGGCACATAGCAGGGTAACACTCATAACTCTCAACCCAGCCGCCTTTGGCAGATGTCACACATCCAGTGAGTGGGTTTTACAAACTCCCACCAGACAGACTCCATCAGTGCTTAATTTGTAAATAAAAACGTGCCGGTGGCCAAAGCCCTCCTCTTAAACACGCGGCTGCAGCAGGTAAATGTGCCAGCACGGAATACTGAGGCAGCGTAATCCTGAAGCCATGTCAGGCCTCTTTAATCCATTTACAACCACTCCATGTCCATTCAGCTCATGCTTGCAGCTTTCTGCTTTTTCCCTTTGTGACGTTTTTTTGTTTTTCTCTTCCTCCGTTTTTTCCATATGTGTCTATTGCTCACAGTAGATGCTTAAGACAGAAAAATAAGTGCTTGCCCTCAAAAATAAGTGCTGGTGTCCAGCACCAGAAACAACAAGCTCAAATTAAGCACTGGGTTATTCGTTCACCTCGGATGCGTTGCTGCTGTGTTCTACAATGTGCTGCTACAGTTCTGAGGCCCTGATACTGAACAGTGTGTTTTTGAAGGACAACAGTCTACTGAACCACCAAAGATGAGATCCTACGTGGAAGTCATGTATCAAAGTCATGCTCAGTTGCAAAAACATGACCTCGCTCGAACTGATGTTTATTCAGTGCTTTAGATGACCACACCGAACATTTAACCATGCAATAGTCTTCAAATTTGCACATAAGGAATAATATAATTTTTGGGTTTAAAAATGGGAGCGACTGACTAAAGTGAATGGTGGCATGCATGAAAAACCATCGTGAAATCTCACCGGCCAAGTGGCTGCAATAGGTTGAGAGGGATGGTAAAACTAGTCCTCACATCTCCTTTTTAGGGTTGAGCATGCGAGTGCATGCGCTTGCGCATGAGTCTCGCATGCAATGTGCTGTTTTGTTGAGTGAAGGGCTTGGAGCCCACCTGTCGCTCACCATTTGTTGGTTTGCGTGGCACTTTTCTTTACAGTCTCGTCATTCAAGGCTCGTCTGGCATAATTTCCGTTCCTCTGTGTGGAGAAGGGATCAAGCACTAATTGATTTCAATGTAATTAGTGCCGGTCCGCTGCTCCCGACGTGATCGAAGCACTATTTTGTTTTAATTTCCAGTGCCCCACAAATAGATGGCTTTTGACTGGCAAAAACGTGTCCAGCAGGACAAACAAAATTGCAAAGTTTTATTTTTTAAAGCTAACTTTATTTTATTTTGTTAAGTCATCTTTTCTCAGTTTCTACTTGTTTTTTGTGTGTTTGTTTTTCCTAATGGGCGTGGTTGTCAAAAGATGACAATTAACTTGTTTGAAATATGCGAGACCTATTGCATTGCAAATGGTTGTTGCTAGACCTGGCAATTTTTTGGCGTGTCTCCCCTTGTCTTTTTGCTTTCTGACCTCCTGTTTTTATGGTTTACTGGACTCTGTTTTTGCTGGTTTATTGTCTCTGTGCACTTTACCACTGCTGATCAATGCTAAAGTGCAAGTGCTCCCTAGGTAAATTATGCTGTTGATTGGTTTATCCATAATTGGCATATTTTATTTACTGGTAAGTCCCTAGTAAGTTGCACCAGAGGTGCCAAGGGCCTATAAATCAAATACTACTAGTGGGCCTGTAGCACTGATTGTGCCACCTACATAAGTAATCCTGTAAACATGGCTCAGACCTTCCACTGCAGTGTCTGCGTGTGCAGTTTTAAACTGCCAATTCGACCTGGCATGTGTACCCACTTCGCAGGCTGAAACCTTCCCTTTTGGTACATGTAAGGCACCGCTAAGGTAGGCCCTAGATAGCCCCATGGGCAGGGTGCAGTGTATTTAAAAGGTGGGACATGTACTGGTGTGTTTTACATGTCCTAACAGTGAAATACGGCAAAATTCAGGTTTCACTGTTGCAAGGCCTATCTCACTCATAGGTTAACATGGGGGCTGCCTTTAAATAACTTTACAGCGCAGATTCCCTTTGAGGTCAGATAGAAATTTGGAGTTTGGGGTCTCTGAACACACAATTTAAAAATACATCTTTTAGTGAAGTTCATTTTCAGATTGTGAGTTTGAAAATGCCACTTTTAGAAGTAGGCATTTTCTTGCTTAAACCATTCTGTGACTCTGCCTGTGGATTCCCCATCTGGGTCAGTTTAACAGTTGGGCTGTTCACACCTCTCCTCTAGACAGTGACACAAAGGGACCTGGGGTGTAGCCTGCATATCCTGATGAGCCATCTGAGCTAGAGTGGAGGGAGGAGTGGTCACTTACACCTGAAAGGACTGTGCCTGCCTTCACACAATGCAGTCTCCAACCCCCTGGTGTGTGTCTGGGGCCTGGCCTGGACAATGAAGGATCTTTTAAACACTTGAGACTTTGCTTTGAAGTTTGCCAACTTCAAAGGCAGAAAGGGGTATAAGAAGAAGACCCAAAACCCTAGACTTTTAGAATCTTTCTGGAATCAAGAGGAACCTCTGCCCAGGAGATGAGCTGAAGGAGGAGTATTGTCCCTTTGCTGTGTTGCTTTGCTGGACTGGCCTGCAGTTGCTGCTTCTGCCTGAAAAGAGTGCAAAGGGTGAACTTTGCTGAGTGTCCTGAGAAAGTTCTCCAAGGGCTTGCAGTAGAGCTTGCCTCCTGTTGGAAGTTTCAGAGACACCAAAGACTTCAGTTTCCTTGACCTGTAGCACTGGGAACTGTGTGTTTGTACTGTTCAAGAGGAGAAACCACTGTAATGCAGCCAACGACTCCGCTGGCCTGCACCATGACCTGCCGACCGGGCACGGAGCCATACTGCCCCGCTTCGCATCGTGACCCTGGTCTCACCGACACCGTCATCATACGACTGCACTGAGAGGCTGATTGCACCGCGGCCTGGGGACCCCACACTCCGGCATCACCTGCTCACACCGCATCCTGGGCATCCCCGACGACGATGCTCCTGCTGACACCGGCGCCGCTGCCTGCACCGTGGTCTGTGGACGCTCGTGAGGTACACAAAGCACATCCCGCCCGCACTGCAGCCCTGGTCCACCGACGCCAGCACCATTGACTCCAGTGCCATCACCAGGCATCCCTGCCTGCACCGTGGCCTGTGGACACTGCTCGTGAGGGTCACAAAGCACCGTCTCGTCCCACACCACCGGCTTGAACCTACCGACGACAGCGATTCAGCAATGACGATGATGCTGCCTGCACCGTGACCGGGTGACACCGCACGTCGCACCGCCCGCTTCACACCGCAACCCCTGGTCTCACCGTCGCTGCTGGATGCCGTCACCAAGCCGCTGCCTGCATCGTCCCGCTTCATACCGCAGCCCCGATGCCATACACGCCAGCGCTCCTGACTTCATCAGCCCGGAGTTCGATTTGCAACGTGTGTGACTTCAAGGACCAATTGACTCCCGCACCGACTCCGGAACCGACACCGCAATGCCACTCTCCTGAGCTCACTGTGAGGATCATGACGCCCTGCAATTCTAAAGGTACTGTTTGCGGGTCTACCGGGCACCGTAGCTGGCCTGCGACGCCGTGGCCGGCCTGAACGGTTGGTTTTGTTGATCACGACACCGTGATAGCCGAAGGTGGAGCTATCGACTTCAAGGAGCTGTATTCTTGAGTAAATCTTGCACAATTCAAATCTTTAACACTGTATGTTGGATTTTTATTGTTTTGGCCTTGTTTTACACAGATAAATATTGACTATTTTTCTAAAACTGGTGTGGTTTCCTTTTGTAGTGTTTTCACTTCTTGCTGTGTGTTATGTGCAAATGCTTTACATATTGCCTCTGAGATAAGCCTGACTGTTCATGCAAAGCTACCAAGAGGGTGAGCAGGGGTTATCTGAGCGGGTACCGCCCTTACCCTGACTGGAGTGAGGGTCTCTACTTGGACAGGGTGCAACCGACTGCCAACTAAAGACCCCATTTCTAACAGTTGTTGCACATTGTGCTCTCAAGCCTGGACATTTCATTGCTGTATGTGTTACACTAGCCACTGGAGATCTTGTCTGCTAGGGAGGGAGGTGTGTTCAAGATCACTAGCTTGAAGCTAGCTCAGCTTTCCGTGGATGGCACAGAGACAATAGAGGACTGATTGAGTCACACTTTCTCAATATTTTTTAGAGTATGGCAGCATTGTGGAGGACTTGCTTTAAAGGTGCAATGTGAATATCTTGGATGTCATGGTGTTCTACCCATCCAGGTTAGATGGGACAAATGTGTGAACAGCTGTTCATAATATGAGAAAGGGGAGATAACCTTTGACATTGAGAAGGAGTCAGCAATGAATCCAAAACTGTTTCTTCCATTAAGCGGCTCCAGAACTAATGCTCACCCCCTAATACTCTTGCATCTGGATAGTGGTAACATCGTGCTCCTTGGCTCCTAGACTCCACACTGTCACTCCTTAAGAAAATCCTATATGCCAGAGCATATTTCCTACAGGGCTAGAAGAAATGTGATCACATAACCCACTTCCTGGTGGAACTCCATTGGCTCCTCTTTCTGGCCCACACCACCTTCAAACTGGCTGACTCAATTAGACATCCATCACAATCAGTACCTCTCTTTATCTCGCAGACAAGCGTGCCATCTTGATAGCTCACAGAACGCCCAAAGCCTTAAGACAGCAGACTAAGAAGTGTAAAAAAGGAAAAAGGCAGGAGTTTTTTTTCCCGATAAATACGCTTAGATTTTGCAACAACATCTCCATGTCCATCATGACCGCCCCAAAACTGTTTCAATTGAGACAAGACTTGAAGATGCACCTCTTCAAAGAACACCACATCACAATGCAGTAACAGTCCAAAAACCAGTTAAAGCTTCCATCACTCGTTGACTTTATGCTTGTCTTGGACACTATACGGGGATCTGTTGCTTTCTGACTAAGTTTGCACTATGGATATACCACATACCTACACACAAAGATACTCCAGAAAAAAGAAGAAAACTATAAAGTAGAAGTAGATTCAAATGTAGAGAATCATTAATGGTGAGATAGGAAATAAATAACCGAAAATCCTCAACAACTAAAACAAGGATTGAAACTAAAAGATGTGATCTTATCATGAGCTGTAACACTGACACTCTAGTGTTTAGGAATAAAGAGAGAATCCTTGCTAAACTATACAGTTAAGATTGTGGTAGCTGAATGAAAATGCCATGACTCCTAAGGAACAAATAAATTATTGAAAGATCTAACCTTTGAATGAACCAACAGTTTAAACAAATGAACAAAAAGGAATAATGAGCAGCCCATGTATATCACTTTACAAAGGCTTTTAGGGAGGCTTCCTAGTGTTTTAAAGTGTTGCTAATGTAAATTGTGATGGGTAAATGAGAATGCCAAGACAACTCATAAATAAATCAATGGCTGAATGAATGAAATAATGAGTGAATGGGCACGCGATCAAAGGAAGGAATGACTAAATGAACAAATGAGAATATAGGTCAGCAAACAAGCAAACGGATGACCAAATAAATGTACGGCAAAAGTGCAAGATTTTTTTTTTAAATGTTGTGGATTATAATTAACCAAAATCATACTACCCACCATGGACAGTACCTCTCTTTACCCAACTACCCATTCCGAATCGTGGTGTGCAAGAGCAGACACTTTGAAGGCATGGGAGAAGGCTGAGCCCCTTGTTGAATCCTGAGTTATGTGGAAGTTTAATTTTCTTTATTTAGTTGAACAGAAGAGTAACAGTGGCATTATAATGTATATAATGAATCACAGTAAAAGAACACACTTAGTTAAAAAGTGCAATCTCCATGTGACATGATTCAGAAATCCTTCTAGTGCATTCTGGTGAAAGTTGTTTGTCTACTCAAAAGTCACAGTTCATACCATGAAGTAAAGTTTGATAACTATTAACTTCTTCCAATACTTCATTTTCTTTGACACAAGCGTGTTTTTCACTCTTGTTCCCCTGGGCCCCTACCTCAGCTCCAACCTTTTCTACATATACAGGACACCGCTCGCCAACATCATCTGCTGACACAATGTCACGATCATCTCCTACACCAATGACACCCAACACATCCATTTTCTGACGGACAAGACCACCAACACAAGAACCAACTTCAACAACTCCATGACAATGGTAGCAGACTGGATGTGAAGCAACTGCCTAAAGCTTAACTCTAACAAAACAGAAGTTCAATATTTGGCAACAAGCCCTCTGCATGGGACTCCACCTGGTAGCCAACGGAGCTAGGATCAACTCCTGCACCCACAGACTATGCAAGTAACGTAGGAATCATTCTAGACAACACGCTCAACATGACGGCACAAATGAACACAGTGAGCACCTCCTGCTTTCACATCTCATACATGTTGCGCGAGATCTTCAAGTGGCGGCCACAGAACACCATACAGACTGTCACAAAAGCACTCATCACCAGCATGCTAGACTATGACAAACACTCTCTTCACTGGAATCTCCAAACAACTACAGGTCACCCAGAATGCTACAGCAAGATTCATACTCAATCCCCCACACTGCACCCACATTATACCCCACCTCAAGGAGCTTCACTAGCTCCCCATCCACAAGCATAGCCAGTTCAAACACCTCACATACATATAAAGCCCTGCACAACACACGACCAGAACACTTAAACCAGGCCACCAGAAACCTACACTCTGCCTCATACTCACTCACATGCACACTCTCCCCACATCCGCAAAAGCAAAGCAAGATGCTGCTCTTTCTACTACATCACACCTAAACCATGGAACGACCTCCCTCCACACATCAGATCCTCCTCCTCACTTCTTGAATTCTGCAGGAGGCTGAAGACCTGGCTCTTCAATTAACCAAAGGGGCCTACACAACTACACACCTGCCAAAGTACCTGGATACCCTCACAAGTGAGTGGTGCGCTCTACAAATAAAAAAAACTTAACAAAGCATTAATTTTCCTATAAATTAAATACTGTGATCAGATTGCCAGAAATACAGCTTTTTACATTATGTTTCTCAGTTACGAATATTATATATTATGATACAAGGAATAATCAGGTCAACAATTGCTTAATGAGAAAAATGAAATGGAAATATATTCAGGCACTACCAGTTCACATGCACCATAGTCATACCTAGGTTGATCTCCATAAATGTACCAATCAACCAGATGGTAAGTGTCAGCAGTCCATGCACTTTTGGACCTTCATCCAGCTGGATTCAATGGTTTCTCAGTGGTAGGCACTACCCACAAGTTTCTTCCCTTTGGAACATCCTTTCAATCCACCTCGAACTTGAAGATGCCTTAAGAAGATTACAAAGTTACTGCTCCTAACTTGGACCAACACACCTTTTTGATGGGCCTCTCGATCCCCCTTGTGCCTTACCTGCAGCAACCGACCATTATGGGAGGAGATTTTAACTGTCTAGTAGACCCCCTAAGTGATTGCTCGCACCCACCATTGCCCAAATCACATGTCACCAGAGTAGCTTGAGCGTTCTCAGTTTGGCAGGTGAAATGGGAGCTGTTAGATGCGTTGCAGTGCACTCACTCACAGACCCGAGATTTTTACATATTTTTAGGCTTGCATAAGCTCCATGTGTGCCTAAATACCTTCCTGTGGATCCCAGGCATGCATAGGTAGGTCCATGCCTTTGAATATTTGGCCCGCACAATTTCCAGCCATTCAGACATCCTGGAAGATTAGGTTTTCAGAAAAGACATTGCCACTAGAATAGGGCAGTACTTCCTGGAGAATAATGGGACGGCCTCCACACTCCAATTGGAATTGGACGCCTTCAAAGCGGTCATCCATGGACATTTCAGGGTGGCTTCCATAGTACTCAGGGGCATGCTACTATGTGAAGTAATGGAGGCAGAGCAGGAGCTGTGTACACTGGCGAACCAGTGGCCAAACCGGCCCGACTTCCAACAAGCCCTACTGGATAATAAAGAGGAGGTGGCGACTCATAGGGAGCGGGTGCATTGTATTGATTTTCAAGGCTATATGGACCACATCCATGCAGAGACGAACTGAACAGGGACATTGCTGGCCATGGTTGGCTAACCCTGTGAAATGGGGCTTGCCAATCTTGGAACTGAGGACAGATGAAGGGGAACGAGTCTATAGCCTGAAAGGCATCAACTCCTAGTTTTACCGCCATTATCTGGAGCTGTACAGGAGTACAACCCAGTATGACAAGGGGAGGATTAGGGAATATCTGACACAAGTGCCCCTTCCAAGCCTCATGGAGGAGAAGACAGAGACCCTGGGCCAAGAAATAACACCACAGGAAGTTGAGGTGAATATCAAAAACCTAGCGCGTGGGAAGACGCTGGGAAAGGATGGACTTCCAGCTGAGTTCTGTATGGCCTACACTGAAGAGCTGACCCGTAGGTTGGTGGCACTCAATGCGGTGGCTAAAGTCTTTAGCTGCTTGCTGGACACCTCCAAGGAGGTATTGGTGATCCCAATCCTGAAACGAGGAAAACCAGCCCACGACCACCCGGTATATAGACTGCTGTCGATGTTGAACATCAACTACAAGATATTGAGTATAGTCCTGGTGACCAGGCACCTGCACCACACAACCAAACTAATACACCCAGACCAAGCGCACTTCATCCTGGGCAGGAACACAGGTCTTGACATTCAGTGTCTCCCATTGCTACTGGACGCAAGAGATGACGACATCTAGGGTGCTATGATACTCACTGTGGATGTCAAAAAAGCTTTTGACAGCCTGGAATGGGACTACCTGCACGATGTGATGCATCACATGTATCTAGGCGAAGTCTTTGTCACTCAAACTAAACTGCTGTACACGGACCCTATGGCTCCGATCCACACAGGCAAGATCATTTCTGATACCTATACAGTACAACGTGGGACAAGACAAAGATGACCCGTCTCACACCTGCTCTTTGTGCTGGCAATGGAGACACTGGTTGCCTGTGCGAGGTCTGGGCTCCATTATTGGGGTCTACAGGTAGGCAGATACTGGCATAGCATATCCTTGTATGCGGACAACCTATTGATTTTCTTGCAGAACACAGATGATGAATTAAGGGGGGGCCAAAACCAAGCTGGCGCACTTTGGAACATTATCTGGATTACAGGTGAACTGGCAGAAGTCCAGACTGTTCCTGACCACTGTTGACAGACCTCCCCCACCAGGACTGGAATTATTAATCTTGGAGCTGTGATGCTTGTCTTACATGGAGCTCAAGGTTTATCATACCTGACCTGACACACTAGAGGGGAAAATGGGCCAAGCTATTATGGCACTTAAATCAAACATGGTCTTCTGCGGCACACTGCCCATCTCGGTGATGAGGACAATAGCGTTGCTTAAAATGACTGTGTCTCCTGTTTTGGGGTGTTGCCAGTGTGGCTCCCATGAGCAAAAGTTAAGAAAATAGACACTAGACACATTGATAATTGCATTCATTTTGGGCTGGGGTGAAGGCGAGTAGCCCTATCTACGGTGAGGTTTAGACAGGGGCCAGGGGGAGGCAGTGCCCTACCGGAAGACCTGTTATCTCACTGCCAAATACAATGGTTCGTACAATGGCTGGTGAGCAGGAGTACCCCAGATCGACAAAGCCTTTTGTCCAGAGTTTGTCGGCACTTACCAAATATAGAGCAATAGGGAAAGTCTTCCATAAGCCACTGGAGCGGCTGAGGAGCTATATTAGAGAGGGTCCCCAAGATCTCTCGTAATGTCCGCTTCAAATTGATCAACTACTACGTACTTCATAGGGCATATCTTACACCAGAATGAAGTGGGAGATACTTCTTGGTGGCAAGAGGTGGGGGTGGTCCTTTTACATATGTTATGGTCCTGTCCAACATTGCACACCTACTGGGAAGAAATAACAAGAACAAGTAGTAACCTCATAGAAAGGGAGGTCCCCCACACTCCAGATCACTGTCTCTTGGGTTGATTCCCCCACACATCCAAAACAAAGGTCATGAGTAACTTCCAAGACTTGGCCTATATCCTGGCCAAACGGGAAATCACTAGAAATTTGAAGTCTCCCAGAGGGCCCTGCATGGCTACTTGGCGCAGGGAACTAGAAAAGTTGACAGGCTGTGAAGAGAGAGTGATGGCCAGGGAGGCCAGGTGGGGGATCGGCACAATGGAAGCAGATGGAGCCTGGGAGGCCCTTGCTGAGGGTCGCAAAGCCACGAGCCCAACACGCCAACTGGCACACCAGCACAAGAGCAATGGTAGCCAAGATCATCTGACCACAGAGGGAGGGCCCCTGCCTTCACTGGGTTACGCCCACTGGCAAGGCAACATTGGAACAGACTAACTGTATCAGTTACTTATAGGCACAAGAGAGCTTTATTGATTGGTATTTTCAACAGAATGAATGTAGCAACTTGGGGCGGGTTGGGGACATAGTTATGTTGTGGGGGAAATATGCCTCTTTTGCCTCATATGTTGAATGTCAGATGTAATTTTAGTCTGTATCAGTATCGAAAAATGGGCAAATGTGAGGGGGGAGAATTGGCTTGAAACTCAATAAAATGTGTTTAAATAAAGATTACAAACTTACCTCTTTTCATCTACCGATAGCAAATTTCATAAACACAGTTCATGACTGTACCCTGAGAAAAGCAGTTAATTGTATTGTAAATGTCTATACATGGAATTCCATGAAACTGAATGCCAAACCTCACTCCATTTCACTCAAAGTGTTTCGAAGTCTTTGAGAAGATGCTTTAGAACTATACAAAATGACAATCATCACGTACGTGCTATGCCAATTATAAATTGTTGGTACATCCACAACGCCCAAGTTCTCCACAGAAAGTGCACTACTTAAAATTGAACTTTGAAATACAATTCTCTTGTACCATGGCAATTTAGGAATAGGCTTAATCGCCATGAATGCAGAGCCTCGGACAAAGGACAGCATACTGAAAGTTTTTCAATGCCTTTATCATAAATGTTGTTCGATATTTCCAAACATTTATGAGAATCATTTTTCCCACAGCATGCAATTGTATAGCCCTTCCCGAGCGGGCATTGGTAAGCATGGGAAGAGGATGCCAAAATTTCAATGTTAGGCAGGAAAGGGGAAAAGGCGCGAATTAGATGGCGTGTTGGGAGAAAGGAAAATGAGTTACCACAGTAGAACAAACATGAGTGGGGCCGGGGGTGTGGGAGAATAATGCAAGACAGGTTGCCTCATCATGCCAATGAGAAGCTCCTTTTTGCTGCAGGAAAGATTGCGAGGAGGAGGACTCATCTTTAAAGGTGCATCATTATGTGCCCCACTGGTGAGCAGCCAGTGCTAAGATTAAGTAGGACCGAGAAACTGAGGGGCCGGTCAGCCTCCCTCAGTGCAAGCCATCAAATGTGAAAAAAAAAAAGAAAGAAAGAAAACAAAAGGTCAAAAAAATATGAATCAGCACTTAACAATGCTCGTCTGTGGCTAAAAACTCCTAATAAAAAAACATAAAGTAAAATAAGTAACAAATGGTGGGTCTAAGTAAACCATGAAAACAACTAACTGAAAACGAGGTGTCAAATACAAAATTTAAAACTAATGTGAATACCAAAATTACACTGTAGCTATTTAAAGAGAAAGGGCCTCATTATGAGTTTGGTGGACCCATGGCGGGGCAGCCAAATTAGCGGGAAGGACGCCACCGCCATGGCGGTGATATCCTCCCCAAGCATATTACAATGTTCCCGCTGGGCACATTTTAGTTCACGGTTCCTGTCTGGCTGCCCATCGGGAACAGTGTTATGGTATTGGCCTCTACTCCCTTGAAGGAGCAGAGGCCAATATCGTAGCACAACAGCACCCTCAGAATGTGCACGCTCTGCAAAGCAGACAGTGTGATTCCAATGGTGCTGGGCAGGGGAGGCCTTGCACTGTCCATGCTTTGGGAATGGGCAGTGCAGGAGCCCCCCTGCCACCCCCGGCACTGGCTTTCTGCCAGCCTTTCCTTGGCAGGGTTCCCGCCATGGAAAGAATGGCGGAAAGCTGAGTTGTAATCAGCCAGGCCGCGCTGAGCTCATTGTCGCCATGGCTGAGTACATCTCAGGCCACCATCAACATGTCGGCGACCATTTTTCTTGGCGGGGACGGCAATCTTTAGGTGGATCTGCCCACCAGGGTTGTAATGTGGTGGTCGGACCTCCTGGAGTGCGGCAGTCTGACTATCATCTCGTAATGAGGCCCTAAGTCTAATGCCCAAAGGAACCTTTGTAAATTAACCTATATATTACTTATATAGTTTCGTACTTACCACTTCAGATTGTGATTGTTGTATTTTTTTTTCTGCCATCATCTCTGGCGAGTTCTGAGCTCAATCAATGAGGCAAAAAGTGAAGCAGGTGTAACTTGAAGAGTCATTGCCTTACCCCTTTTGGTGAGCAGCTGAGTGGAGGCACAGTGCAGACATAATAATATCCTCATGTATAAAACGGAAATGCAGTAGTATGTTAAAAATGTCCAATACATAGGTTTCCAGAAATTTCCACCATTCCACTGTGTTTAATTTATCATAGCAATCACTGCAAATCCTCAGATTAATAGTGTCTCTGATTAACATCAGCTATAGTAATTTGATGAAAATGTCTCAAGCTGTAGTCAAGTGGTAATCTAACAGTTGGTGGCATTAGCACTGATCTGTTTTTTAAATCATTGAGACCAGCTCTTCCTTCCTTGAAATGTAGCCATATAATAACTTGGTAAATAACATTATATTTTACAATTACATATGTCACATATGACATGATATCATATATGTCAAATACACTGCACCTGCAAGCACTGTTTTTCTGATTTCAGTTTTCACCCTTTTTTCTAAGGGTGTTAAAGCTGTTTTACCAGAAGATATGTGTTGGAAATAACCATATTTTCCTTGGTAGTCACCCAGCTATTTGCCTTCTTTAGCTGAACCCGTTTTTGTTGGCTGCAGGACTCTGCACACCTCAGTCCTGCTAACCAGAGGTATGGTGCTTGTGCTGCCCCTGTTAACCATATTAAACTTGGCATATACTTAATTGGAACATTTCATTTCCTCATAAGTCCCTACTATATGGTACCACATGTACCCACAGCCTGTAAGTTAAATTCTACCAGTGGGCTGCAGCAGTCATTGTACCACCCACTAAAGTAGCACTGCAAAACACACTTCCAGAACTGCTTCAGCAGCCCGGGTTGGCAGTTTTGAACTGCAATTTCAAACTATCAAAATAAACATTTTGCCAGACCTAAACTTTCAATTTTTATATGGAGAAGTCACCCCTAAGATAGGCCCTAAATGCTCACAGTGCATGGTATTTAAAAAGTAGGACATTTATATATAAATTTTAACATGTCCTGACAGTGAAAACCCTTCAAAGTCACTTTTTACTGTAGTATGACTGACTCCCCCATAAGGAAACACTGGGTTAGCTTATAACATCCTATAATATTTAACTTTAGGCTGGGAATAGCTAGAAAAATGATTCAAATACTTATGTGAATAGTTAAAACGCAACTTTTGTATTGTACTCTTATACTTTTAGAAAGTTGTCACTTTCCTGCCAAAACACGGATGGCTTAAGACAGTGGACAAAGGGCCCTGGGAGTGTGGGAGGACTTCTTCCTTCACAGGATAGCTTTTGGGGGGGTGATGTCCAGCCCCTTCCTGCACTTCAAAGGGTACCAATCTTGTTACTGGCAGACAAAGCTGACACCTATGTCTGCCTCCCTTTGTCTCTCTAGCCAGGCTGGTGCCTAAACCTGTGGGGGAGGGGAAATGGCCAGAACTCGTTTAGGGAGTGGACAGAGGCCTTGACTCCCACCCTAGAGCACTCAGGGACATGTGGGTATAAGAAGAAGGACTGCACTGTTGTCTGAAGAACCTGAAGAAAGACTGCACCTGCTTGCCTTGAACCCAGGACCTCAGAAGTGACTTCAAGGGTCAGTTGGCTGACCTTCGTTTGGGCTACAAGGACACATGCTTCCAGAGACGAGGCCTCTCTCCCTGGAACTGCCCAGCTGAACAGTTCCAAATGGACCTGCCCTGGATCCTGCTGCTGGCCTCTGCAGGAGTCCTAACTACCAAGTGGTGCCCCTCAGGTCCTGGGCCCTTGACTGGTGTTACGGTGTACTCCTCCTGCCCACACCACAAAAGCTGAGACTTACACTTTGTCAGCTTTTCTTCCAGAGAACAGACGGGAGACAGGGACTGCCATCGGCTCAGTGCTGTTAACTTTGAATCATCAGTCAGGTTGAACTTGCTGGTTTGCCCCACTGAAGGAGATCTGACTGAAAAGTTTCTACATTCAAAGGTAAAGAGCTTCATCAGGAGGGACACTGAGAAGGAACCCATTGATGCTGAGGTCTTACTGGACACAAACTTCACCCACACTGAGATTTTCCACATTCGTCAACGACCACATCAGGAGCCCAGTCTTCAACAACCCACCATCGTCCAGGCCTGCTTTCAATGTGCCTCGGCGAAGTCCCATTCATAACCACTTTGTGGTATACAATTTTCTATGTCAAAGGGCAAACTTTCCAACGGGGCAAACTTGATCCCTTTATCCAACCTGCGCTTCATCACGGTCTGCTTTTTCTTTTGGCTTTGACTAGGTCTAGCGTGACCAGATAACTGTGGTTGGCACTTTTATTGGCACTAGTGTTACTTTAAATTTTAAAAGTAAAAAAAAAAAACATAGCTCCTATTCTACCTATTGTATTTTTGTTGTTTTGGTGTTCTTTTGTTCATTACATTTACTTTATTCTAAATAGATTTGGGATTGTTTATGTTGTTTTTTCAATTTATTACTGCTTGAGTGATGCATAAATACTTTACACATTGCCTCTCAGTTAAGCCTGACTGTTTTTCTGCCAAGCTACCAGAGAGTTAAGCACAGGTTTATCTGTCAACTTTTTGTGATTCAACCTGATAAGGACTACGATTTTATTTAAGGTTGGTTCTCAGCACCTCAACTACTCAATTATATGTTACTTCTAAATCATGCCGGTGTAGAAAACATCAGGTCTGCTCTGAAATCTTCATTGCACAAACTGACCACATTTTGGTGTAAACATGACCTAGTGCTCACATAACCCACTGTGGGGAAGCAAGAGTCTGAGCTTCCCCTAACTTCTAAGCATGATGTGCGTGGACATCATGCATTTTACAACATGGGTAGTTTATGCATTTCAGTTCAATTAAAACACGTTTCAAGTCACTTCTTAATAAAAACCTATTTTATTGATAGCAGAATTCATAGATGATTTAAAAATATGATTGAAAATGTAAGCTGTCAAGGCAATTTGCAAGTGCATTGAATACCGACGTATTTAGAGAAAGTTAAAGGACTAGCACACGCCTAAGTTATTAATTGATGGTTTGTTACAGAAGAACATACAATATGAAAGCATTTTGCAATCCATCCTTTATTTTTGGAGGCTGCAAACACGGAAACCCGTCACAATTACAGGCTTTCGGTGACACATCTGACATTAACAGTAACAGTTTTACTTTGTACTGTTTCTTTCCTGTTTTGTTTTGGCATCACCAGATTTAATGTGTGTAAATTGGACATTTGAAAACGATTTGTACGACTTTCTAAAATGCCTTATTTTGATGGGCAGTTTGTTTTTAATGCCCTATAGGGCTTGTGTGACACAATACTGAGAAGCAGAAATATTGTGACACAAGAATATTGTGTCAAAAATAATGTGAATAACAATACTGACTTTAAATACTTTCTATGTAAACTACTAAAATTCCACCACTAAAAACAAAGGACAACCTACCCAGAGTTGAGTTATAGCTGCATCTTCGTTCCCACTACCTGTTTAGGTAGCTAGGCTACATTAATTGTGCACTCAACGGCAGTGGATAAAATACAGATCTATTTGAAGATGGCTTTTGGTCTCAACACCAGTCATCTATAGACTTGCCTCTGCACTGCTCATGTCATGATGTTGAAGATCTTTTTGAATCTGAACTTTTTGAAAATTGAGTCCCATAATAATGAGGACCATAAAAAAGCTCAATAGCATGGAGGGCTCACTGAATGAGCCTTCAGAATCAACCCTCAACTTTGGGACAGCATTACATCACATGGAGTCAGGTTATGTCTTCCACAGTCTGACTTTAGAACTGTTCAAACACACTTGCTGTCATTCCTGGAAAGCATCAACACCTTGTTCACTGACACTGCAGATAACCACCAGGCACTACTCAAGTCCATACTCCACACAGTGGCATGGGCACATCAAAGAAATGGATTGATTCCATGTATGGATCTGCTGGTAACATGAAAGCAGGTATCAGGCCCTAACCATCTCTTCTGGTCTTGACTCACCGGAAGAAATACAGTTCCAGCCAAGGGAGGTGAAAAGTACATACTCTATTGTAATGTGGAATTATATGTGTTTTCAGTGTGGCATAGCTAGGGTTTAGAAATCAACGGACCCTCGATCTAGCAGTTACATTCTATTTGTATTCCTAGTTTTCTCTAAAAATATAAAACTCTTCTTTTTTGGCTATTCTAGAAATGTTTTTCGCAATTCACTCATCACACTATGAAATGACCCCAGACACAGCTTTTAAAACTTGCTGTCTACAAAATTGCCAAATAACCCTGACACCTACAGAACATGGTGTATACAGAACTGGCAAACAAAACTGTCATCTATTGAACTTGGCATCTACAAAATTGTAACATAATAATGCCATCTGAAGAACAAGGCATCTGTAGAGTTTTCAAATAACTCGAAGTTGTCTTTTGTTTGGATGCCTTTGTTTTTCAATCTGTATTTGGTGATTCTAAGTTTGATCCTCGAAGAAACAGGTTTTAATTACAAACCAATATGCAGGCGACACTCAAGTACACTTGAAAATATCTACAAACATTCTTTGTTTTTGCCACGAGAGACTGCATGCACTGAAGAAGTTCCTAATGTTAAATGTCTAAAAGGAGTTCCACCTCTTAAGCACTTCACGCATGACCACATTTGATGTCTATCTTGGGCAGTCTTTGACACTTGAAGGTTTCTTTCCCCCTCTAATCATGATACGGTAGATCCTGTACTCACGTTTATTCTACACATTAACAAGGTTGCAAAGTCGACTAATTTGTATCTCAAAAACTATGATACATTCCCTTGTAACATGTAGATTTTGGGACTGCTGACCTTGCAGGTGCTCAAAACTACTCCTACACTGCTCAAAATAGTATTCTATTCTGTGATCAGATCCCAGTGTCAACAGCAGGATACAATTCAAACTTTGCTGCCTGATGTACAAAGACATCCACCAAAATACTCACCCTTATTTAACATAATTTCTTACCTTGTCTGGTCACCTGAGAGATACCAGACTGTGAAATCCAGTCCAACTGTGCACATTCAACTGCAGGTCTGCGTGTTCCCAGGAGAAATCAATAACGGGTACCAATATCTATACCCAGATGTCCTTCGCCCTACATCACAAATCAATACCTTTCTTATCTTTAGAAAACATCTCAAAACTCACTTATTTTGCTTGTTATTAAACTAATTGTCTAATAATCTCTTTGATGAACATTTTAATCTGCTTCATATTATTTGTTATAATTGGTTTTCAATTAGATAAAGTTCTGAAAAGATATTGTTTTATTCCATCACATAATTTTAATCTAAAAACAGGGCATAGGATGCCAACATATTTTGTGCCTGTAACCTTAGTTCTTCTGCTTCCTTAGATCTAAATGATTTAATTTATCAATTATTTAACTCATGAGCAAATATCATCTTCCCAAGATTAAGAGTTATCCTTTTTAGGGAAAATTTAAAGTAGACATCAAAAAGGTATGATAAGTTGTGGGTGTGTTGAACGGAGCAACAAATATTTTGTGAATAATTTTGTTATAATTGACTTTCAGATTATGATCCAGTGTATTATACTGGTTGATTTGCATATCCTTGTTTTAGGCTTCTGATTTGAGTTACGTGAAATGGTCCTATGAATTCTGATATGATATGCGGTGGCTTAATATCTGTAATCCAGATGTTCTATGGAATTGTGTTAAATAAACTATGTTCTCAGGGTTCTAGTAACAACACCTTGTCAAAATAAGATGAGCCTTGACTCCTATGGTTCAGTGCATTTTGGACGTAATATGTTTGTGAACACGGACTTCACACAATGCTCACATTTTGTCCAATGAAATCACTGCTGTCTGAGAAAACTGGGCTGAATTAATTTGTTGTAGCATGGATGCTGGTTTCAGTCTGTGACCAAGGCATGCAATAACTGCAAATGACCATAGTTAAGACCTCTGAAAAGCCTTATTCCATCATCACTAAAGGTTATGAATATGGACTGTATCTTAGCATGAACTGTTGTCGTAGTTTGGACTCTTGCTCTGGGCAAGTTTGCTGGTTAAAGGATGACAGTACTTTTGCTTGTAGGCGACTACGCCTTTCCTACAACAAGTCGCAACTGTTGTCCCAACCTTACCGGCTCACTAGCAGCACCTCACCAGAAACACAATAGTAAAAGGTGATTTGTGGCAGCCTTTACGCATGGGAGGAAGCCTGAAGGCAGCTTTTGCCTACGCTCTACACAAGGAGCTGTTACTGGTATTACTGTCCTGTACCTGGTAGTGCTGTACCTTTTTTTTGCGAAACCAGTCACTGTGAAGATTTCACTGCAACTGATCACACTGTACTGGTGCTGTCTGTGCTAGTGAAGTTTCAGAAAAAATGTCAATTAAACAAAACACAACTACTGCCTTTGTCAGTTCTTCTTTCCATTATAAGCGTGGCAATTTTGGAAGGGAGATCGACTGAGTTAAATAAATATCACTAGCCCAGTGTTCCTTACGTTCCACAACAATAATGCTTTTGGAAAGTGCAGGGCATTGCATACCCACCTAGGATAATGCCCAAACAGGCTACCCGTCATTTCACACATGGATGTCATTTAGGGTTTTCAGAGGTTGCAGCTACAACCATTCCCCTTGCGACCCCTGACACTGCCTTTGCAACCCCTGGCCACAAAGGTGGCAGAATTAGTGCCATGACCTGGGGTGGATTTCCTTTATGGGCTTGAGGGCCTGCCCTTCTTGTTTTGTGCACATTTTAATATATTATGCCAATAGTGATTATGAGTCTATTATTCACTATTGGTGTAATACAAAATGGAGCACCAGAACAGCTAAGCAAAAATGTTTCAAAGTTTAAATGTATGTGTGGGCAAGCTTGTGGGTAAGAGTGTGTTTGCAGGAGAGTGTGCGTTTGTGTGAGCTCATGTGCTTGTATGTGTTAGCATATGTGTGTGAGTAAAAGTGTGTGAGTGAGGGTCACTGACAGGTAGTGAGTGAGAGCAAGTAACATTCAGTGTCAGTACATGACAATGAGCGGGTCAGAGTGAGTAAGCGTAAGTGAGTGAGGGGAAGAGTGACTGTAAGTGAGTGAGTGAGAATCACTGACAGGTAGTGAGTGAGAGCAAGTAACATTCAGTGTCAGTACATGATAATGAGAGGGTCAGAGTGAGTAAGCATAAGTGGGTGAGGGGGAAGAGTGACTGTAAGTGAGTGAGTGAGAATCACTGACAGGTAGTGAGTGAGAGCAAGTAACATTCAGTGTCAGTAGATGACAATGAGTGGGTCAGAGTGAGTAAGCGTAAGTGAGTGAGGAGAAG
Source organism: Pleurodeles waltl (assembly GCF_031143425.1). NCBI lineage: Eukaryota > Metazoa > Chordata > Amphibia > Caudata > Salamandridae > Pleurodeles > Pleurodeles waltl. Next base: position 1,009,766,004 of record NC_090439.1, on the reverse strand, counting down.
GCTGACTGTAAGTGAGTGAGTAAGAATGAGTAAAAATGAGTATGCAGTAGTGTTAAAGAGTGTGAGAATACATATGAGTGAGAAAGAGAGTGTAATTAGAAGTGAAAATGGGTGACTCAGAGTGAGCATGAATGCAAGATAATGAGTGGAAGAGTCATTGCATGTTACTGTAATGAGAAACTATGAGCGAAGTCAATGTGAGTGTCAGTGAATGAACGAGTAAGAATTGAGTGTGAATAAGTATGAATGAATGAGAATGAGAGTGAGAGTAAGAGTGACTGCAAGTGAGTGTGTGAGAACCTATGACTGAGAGTGTAAGAATGAGTGAGAGTGAATATGAATGAGTGAGAATGAATAAGAGCAAATGTGAGTGCAAAAGAGTGAAAGTAAATGAGTGCAAGTGAGCAATGAAGGGGTGAATGTGAGTGAGTTAGAATGAAAGTGATAAAGGGACTGAGATAAGGAGGGAGGAAGTGAGTAAATTTAATTGAGCTTGAGTGAGAATGTGGTATTATGTCTGTTGTTGGCCTTGGCACAGTGAAGGTAATTCTTGACTTGTAGGGGCACAGTGGCAGAATACTGGTGTTGACATACTGAAGTGAATTATTAGCATGACAGACACCTGTGACGAAACATAGGCACTGGCATGCTGCAGATACTTCTCGTCATAGTACCAATCCATTGTAAAATTTTGGTATTGGCATACTAGACGAATTGCTTCCCAAATGCTAGCACCGGCATTTTTTTCAGAAACTGGTCAGTTCATAACATGAGTCAACATTAAGCAGAGTCAGAACAGTGATCGCAGCTCTCAACTTAAAAGAGTCGAGGCGCAAGTTTTGTCTCGCGTCTAAGCTGGTCTCACGTATCTCGGAGGCTATGGGCGGAAAATATTCAGCCTAAAGAATGTTGCCGAGCTTCCCATCCGGCTCTAAGAACTGACAAGAGCACACTCATCCGGAGTGAAGCACTTCCAAACACGCTAACCCCCGTGAAGTTTATCAAAAAGGTGACTTCTGATGGGAGGAACCTGCTTTGAACTCCCACCTGCCGGGTATCCAAGCAGCAGGACAACATGCACCACCCTCCGCATTCCTGACGTAGTTTCAGACGCTGCCCATCGCTCCTCCCTGGTGCGGCTGAGGCGGCCCTTTTCGCGCGCTGGGAGGCTGCCAAGTGTGTACAGCTGGCATGGCTGCTAGGAAGGCAATGTAAGCACTGCGAGTTTAACGTAATGTACTCAATTAACCTCTGCCCTAAATAAAGGTCACTGGAATCCGGATTTAAGTTCACACATTTTTTGTACCTCATTGTTGCGTTTCTCTTTCTTCAGAACTGTCAGCGGACCCTGATTTAGAGCCCTGCGTCAGTCACATTTCTCTGTGGGCAATTCGATTTTTTTTTTGCTATGCACGCCCATATTTGTATCTTGTTAAATATAAATCAAGTGTCTGAAAACGACTACTGGCATATTGGCGCCAATTTAAAACTCATAATTAATGTGTTTAATTATTTTACAACTCGCGGCAGCTCCGTGGCTATCCATGGTGCTGAAATACCAGAGTACAATGGCCCATTGTTTCCCATTACATCGACTTATTTTTTTTCAGTGCAAGGTATATTTATTGAAATGTACATAAAACTAAAGAAACATACAAATAGTATTGTTATGTCATAAGATACACGTTTGTAAATTCAAAATGAATTTGTGCTGTCAGTAACAATCGTACTGATACAGAAAGTATCTGTCGTTGCACTGTCTCTGTTCGTGTGGTGTCCTGTACTCGACCTTGTTAAAAGGTTAGACGATGACTGTGTACGGAACCTGATGATAATAAGGAGCTGAACCGAGTGATCAAGTAGGTCGAGTGTAGGTAGCCAAAAACACCTACCTCCAGCCACAGTAATGGGAAAATAAATGGAAGTGGAAAATGGCCGGGTGCACAGTGGGGAAGGCAGTAGGGAACTGGAATGAGGGATTGCCATGTGGACAGGTTGGTGCTTGGGGACTGAAAAATGTACTGTTGTTTAGGCTGAGTCAAGGGGGACCTTTGTATGAACAAGTCCAGGGTGCTCCTTATTTTCTGTGAAATTGTAGGATTTCTTGGAAGTTTATCCTGAGAGCAGAGTGTGCTTCTAATGCATGTAACCCAAGTCCACCAAGTATAATATGAAATGTGGTTACCAGACTTACATTCTAACATAATGATTTTGATCATCATTGTTCGTAGGAGGTCAAGTAAAGTCTAACTCCGATAAAGATAGCTTGTTGCGGGCTGCATAAGGACCTAGAATTATTACAGGGAAATATAACACTATTTCCATGTTAAAAATTCTAATAAGTTGGAACCTAAATTCCCTTTAAAAGGGAGTAACCAAATTGCATTTAAAGAACATGTGTTCTAAATCAATCCGGTCTTTTTTCTAAGTCCTGCAAACATTGGAATCTGATACTTTTAATTCAAATAGTTAATCTGGGGTGCAATAAAGTACGCGTGTTGCAAAGTATTTGGTCTGTGTGAGCCGCAGTATTATTTTATGATGAAGAGCATGGGAGCATATTTTGGACCAAGTGCCCGCCGAAATGCACAACCTACCTCTAGCCTGGAAATGCTTTGTCCATTTACTCTGGGTGAGAAGGGGTGTTTTACTTTTCCAGATACCCAGTACTTTCTATATTTTTGAAGCAGTGTGACCAGTTGAGAGCAACTGTTTGAGTAGAGTTAACAAGGATGGATTGTGAAGAAGACGTAATCTAGATATCTTTGCTTTGACTTTGAAGAAATCATAAAAATGTATAATGATATAGATCCTTGAAAAGACGCATGCCTTTCACGGCTAATTGGGAGCAATAATAGCTGAGTTCATTAATTTTGTTTTTATGTTGCTCCTTAGGAAATTAAATTAGACTTGTCAATGGGAGAGGGTAGATTTCAGCAAACTAGCTTTAGTGCATGAACTGTATCTAAGAGAATTTACTTCCAATGGGCAAAGTAGTGGTAAGACATGGTTAAGTCTGCTACAAGAGGATATGGGGAACATAGACATTATTCAATATATAGCCAAAGTGGTTGCATAGCTGGGATAGCCGGCAGCCACTGAGAACCCTGAGATGCTAGATAAGGTGTGGTAGTTGAACCAGTTAGAAATTTTACATCCACCATGTTATTCCGTTGAAATCTGGAAGTAATTTTATCCACCACAGTGAAAAAAGAATTAGACTTGTATCTGTAACATTCAGGACAGGAAATACACTAGAGGGGTGATCATCATTTTAAGTGTATTTAACCTGCCCCACCAAGGTTGATGGTCGAGGGATGTAATCGTCTGCTAACTGCCGACGATATCACGAGCTGCAGACTCTTATATACAAACTTTCACAAACTACAAAATACAGACTCTCATAAAAAGCTAATATTGATTGCAACATGTTAATGGTCTGTCCTTGAAACATCAGTCTGCCTCTATGTTTTCTACTTTTGAATGCACTACATTTTAGGTGTTATTTATCGGCTATTTCTTTACAAGAAGTAACCTGACTCAGTGTTGGGCTGACCTGTCAGGTACTTAAGAACTTCCAGATGGGCCTTCTTCAAATGGAAAGTGCATGACAAAGAAAAATAGCCTACACGCTGGCCCATTCATGTTTGTCCATCTGGCGGTGCCAGACTGCCCGACAGGCCAGTCCAACATTGTCTTAGGTGAACATTCATCTTCATTGTGATTCTGATTTCTGTGTTGTTGTGTGTCTGACTGAAATCCGGATCACCTCACATGAGCATTGCCTTGACTGCTGGTCCAACCTAATCAGGAGAGTCAAGGAGACTTTGGAGGCATAACGTTTCATCGGAAACAGAGTACCCAACATCCTGGTGTATAGGGGCAATGTCCAGTCACATATTCTACCAGATGGTCTCTACAACTTCAGGGAACTGTGGAAAGGCCTAATACACTAACAAAGAACTCTGACAAGATCTGAACTCAGTCCGTGAACCTTTAGAAGCTCAGCCATGGAGATGTTGAATCAGGGAGGGGCAGTGTGCCTCTGTCTCTGCATTCTTCAGTGCCATCCTCCTGGTTCATGCCTAATGGATTGTGTGGAGGCCAATGCCTGTCCCCTAATTGTGAGTGCTATAGGTGGCCTAATTGGTTCTACAGGCAGAATTCAGAGCTGCAGCTTGCAACTCCGTCTTTAAACGGCCATCGGAGAGACCTAGTGCAATGTGACCTGGAAGCCCCAAGCTCCATCATACTCTTGACCCTCATGCTGCTCCTGCCAAATGGTCAAGGCCAGGTAATCGTTTCAGCCCTAAGTTCAGTGCTGCTATCAGATCTGCAAGTACATGAGCAGCTGTTCAGGGGTCAAGAACTATTGTGTTTGTGCCCTACAAAATCCAAATTAAAGGACTATAAGAATGTAATGTGTTAATACTACAAACCAACAAAATAAAATGAAATGCAATGAATCCCACACCCAGCAAGTGGAAATGTATGCCACTACCGCTAAAGAAAAAACTGAAAAAGCCTTATTAATTGGCTGTGAGGCAACATATTATGTAGAAGATAGCAACAAGAGCTGCTATAGGCTGCTTACCAGAGGAAAGCTAGAAGCCATATGACTTTATTTCGAAAACAAATATGGAAATAGGATCTGGTGTTAGGCAAACTGTCAAATCTGCATGAGTGCCAGGCGGCATGCATGTGTGCTGTCATACTCACCATACCACCAAATTTGGTCTAGGGTGTATACATCACAAAGACATCTGAATAAAGTTATAGAAATAACTTATAACTCTGAAGAAAAGCACCAATATCAGATCATGGTCTAAAAGTTCTCCACCCACAGAGACTGGGCACCGAACCTCCCTATGCTCCATCGTAGCAGATCTAAAAAGAGCTGCATGGCACACCTCTCGCATACATAGATTAAAGCGTGCTGGTATCTCAGAAGTCATGCTGCCAGTGTAGACTTCCACACTTGAAAAAAGTCCAACACTGATTCATTTGGAAAAAGGGGACAATAATAATTACTTACTTGGAGTCACATAAAAGTCTAAATTTGGAAAAAGTAATAAGTGTAAATTGCCAAAGCTAAGGTACACATAGAAAAATACTACACTAAAAATATAAAGGTCTTAATTGTGTATTGTAAAGCCCACCCTTACAGTACAGTAGATGTGTAAGCCCTAGGTGGAAAACCTAAAAAAACACATAATTAAAGAAGCTAGCAGAGTCGCTGTTCTGCAACTTTGTCCACTTTAGCAGAAAGGTACGTGTATACACTTAACTATTGGGAGATGGAGCCACCAAGCTGCCCCACTCTTTATATTCATTAGCTTCATTAGTAATACAGTCCATTAAATTAATACATTTATATTTTCAAAATTCAGGATTGCAGAGACATCCCCACCTGCAGTTATTTAGTACCACCTTCATTTTTTGCCACCTTAGGTCCTCAGGTAAATGGTTCTGTGAACTGAAATGCTATACAAGTGTTCCTTAAGCAGTCAGTCTCACGTTTGGTTTTGCTGCAGTGTTACACTATTCTTGCCTTCTCCTTTGGCTTTTTTTGACCTATACATAGCAATTTACAAGGCCCAAAAATGTCAGTTTGCTACATTTGTGCTATTACAGTTTGTGAAATCTTTCAGCGCAGATGCATTATCTTGGAGCTCAAACAATTTATATTCAAAGCATAAGCTGCAGGTTCTGCATTTACCTCGTTTGTAATTTCCTGTCACAGAAGGGAGATTCCACTGAGCGTGAATCGTGAGTTGCTCGTGTGTGGGTAACATCCATCTAACCTTGAAGTACCTAATGTTTCTACTTCGCTTAAAGACAAAAAAGGACTGTCAGTAACATCAAGGTATTCCTCTACTAGACTGCAACATCTATTCAACATCTTTTTGATTAAATTGGTCTTTGTGCTGAAAGCAGTTGCTCACATCACTCACTTCTCAATTTTCTTACATTCCCTGGGGTCCATCAAGGTCTTTCTGGGACAATACTATGCACGCCTCCTTAATTTCGTAAGAAGGCACACAAGATATCCACATTTATACCATTGGTAAACCAAGGTTTCCTACTCCCTAAAAGTTATCCATTTTGTTTGCACAATTTTTCCCATCCCTGAGAAAATGGCCATAGGATAAATTTGATTTCAGAATTGCCCTGTCACAAAGTAAACTGGATGTTTTGAAATCTATCACTGATCCAGTTCACAAACAAATAAAGTGTGAGGACATCACCTGTCTAAATTATTAGAATAACCTCTGGGAGGAGATTACCTACCTAAAAGGTATACAACTGCATATATATAATCCATTAAAGGTTGAACATGTCAATCACATTTTGTATCAGCCCATGCAGCACCCATTCAAAGCATGGACTTTCATTGATGACATTTGGGGACTAATTTATGAAAAGTTATAATTATATTTTGTACGTTTACGCTGCTTTTGCATCACAAAATGACCAAAGGCAGCGTTAACTTTTCATAAATCATGCCCTTGGTGTTTGTCCTATTTGCCAGTTGTATACATCTGCACAGAGAGCTCTGCAGGCATAGGAGTTCCACAAAGGCTTCCACCTCTGGTGATGCCACTATGTTGTGTTAACTACAGTATTACTGGGGTCACACCAAGAAGATCCCTTTAGCCTGATAAGGAAATGCACCATTTTTAGATAAAAGGAGAACTGACCTGTATCTCTCACTCCTTCTTTATTGAGTTATGCTTTAGCAGATGGGGGCTGTCAAGAACCAGACAATACTATCAGCCAACCTGTTATCCAAAAGTGATGCCCTTGTTCCCAAAAACAGTCCACGCACACAGTAGTTGGTATTTTACTCTCACGTGATAATTTATTTTGCAATACTTTTCCTCAAATCATGTGTATCAGACAAATCATTAATATTATAAATAACTCAGTATCAGACTCACTGTTCAAATGAGGAAATATGTGGACTTTGATGCTGCTCCGTCTTACCCACTCCAATAAACAGTACCAGTAACAAAAGAGGACTTTCCAGAGATGATCTCAGTGCAATTCAGTCTTCAAACTGAGGGAGAAGTGAGCAGACACTAAAGGGCCATAGGAAGCAATTTTCTCAAGGGTAAGTGCCTTGATATACTAGAGTTCAAAGACGGCCACGCATTCCAGTTCGTTTGCTCTTGTTTGAAATGTCACTCTCACTATATGCACTACAATGGCCAACTACGGTCTTGTGTGAGTATTCCTGATTTTTAGCGTTATCGTTCTTTGATTATTCACTATGTGATTTTAAGTTTTAGTTTTCCCATGGGTAGAAAGGCTAGAACTTGATATTAGGCCTCACACATAAATTGTGAACCTGTATATTTTGTACAGGAGAAATTGTGCACACCTATTGCTGAATGACACTTTTCTTATGGGAAAAGGAATTTAAAATTAATGTTTCAATATATTCTTTGTGGTTTTTATTCCATAAATTATTGTTTCATTCTGTTGTAAAGTTTGTCTGCTGCATTAATCCATACCACTTACGTTTATTTTCACATTAGAAAAATGTTTTGTTCAATATTTCATAAAACCATAGGTTACATATTGTCCATATATAACAAAAACAACAATCAACCCACAAATATATCTTGAATCTTTTCATCTGAGCTTACGTTTTTAACATACCATTTTGGGATGTGTAGCAACCTTTACCAAGCACAGGATAGTGAGTGACATTACTATTCTTTCAAGCTCTTAATGTAGAATACTCCATGGGAAACCTTCCAAGCACCTTCACCATCACCTTCAATGCATAACCTTCCATAACAAGAGTGTGCACGGTCTAACCCGCCACAAGTACTTGAATACACATATGACATAAATTACTATTTTAAAACACCATATGTCATAAAATACTGTTTTAAAACACCACCAGGCCCTTATGCCCACACAAGCCCCAGGGGAATCCTTCCAAAATTAGAAACTTAGGGCCTGATTTAGAGTTTGGCAGATGGGGTTACTCTGTCACAAACGTGATGGATATCCCGTCTGCCATATTATGATTCCATTATGACCTTTAGAAATATTTCTATGGCGGACGGAACATCCGTCACGCTTGTGATGGAATAACCCATCTGCCAAACTCTAAATCAGGCCCTTAGTTACCTGCTAAATAGTCAGGATTCTTTTTTTTAAATACTTTGCTCAGTCCAGTCCGAAGAGTTTTCTCTGTATGCATAAACAACATTGTGGTCCAGTTGAGGGTGCTTTCTCTGTGTGCATAAAGGAACACAGACCTGTTGTCATTCCCAGCCAGCTATCTACAACTTTTAACTATGTTATTATTACTTTCTGCATCCAGCTGACCACTTTGATGAAAATCACCCTTTCTCCAACCTCCACTCAATGTCTGCTTCAAGCCTCTGTTTACACCAAAGCCATTTAAAACCATGCTTCATTCAATTCAAGGCCTCATTCTTTCTCCATCTGGTGGGTATTTTATATTCCCCTAAAAAATGAGTGTCTCACCTCCAACTGATTCATGTTTCATTCTTCAGTCCTTACTCCATTATCAATATCTCAATTGCCGTCAGGTCCGTGTGTCTCTGAATTGCATCTAACTGTGAGGAACTGGGTCATTGGTTGACATGGGGGGGAAATCAACATCCTAGGGTGAATCATAAAAGGTAACTAAATTAACCTATGTTTAGCCTTCTGGTAGCTTGGCAAAGAAGCTGAACATCTCTATTCAAACCTGGATTTACATTCAGTGCCGGCTCTACATATGGGCCGTTGCAATCAAACTCTCTTTCACTGATCTTCCTGTTCAGCCATGGTGCCTCATTTCACTGATTATACAGCTCATGGATAATAGCCACTTGATGCTGACAATTTAATGTGCATCCCTGATTAAATCCTTGATTCAATTATCCTACTATGAGTTATGCCTTCTACTGTGTTAGTGACATATGGATCTCTCTGTATGAATCATTTCATTTGGCTACAAAACCTATAAAACATTTTAATAATACATTTGCTTGCTCAGTCCATAGTGAGACAAATTTGCTGTTATACAAGCATACATTACTGTTGTTTGTATGATGATATTTACATTAATGGTTTCAATGAATACTTGCAGCATTTTACATTCATGTGGTGGCCATTCTCTATCATGCTACAACTGTCCTAATTTTCTCTCTTGAAAGTAACCTTAAAATCATTGAAAAGGAAGAACATATTAATCCCATCTGCTCCATCAATTTAAAGTATAATTCAAATGAAACATCTAATTTCACCCCTTTTATTCAGTCCAGCTCCTACACCAGTAATAAGTAATCTACACATGCTGTAGAGTTCCTATCTTCTTAGCAGTTTCACTTATTCCCACTTTCTTTTCTTTTTTCCTCAGGAAGACATACAGAACAAACTTGGGTAACATTTACATCTCTGCATTGACTCCTTGGTACGTGTTCCACCCACTCTTCCCACATTTAACTTAGATTGGCTTTGACTAGTGTTGAGCTGTCTCGATGGTGGATGAAGTTGAGAACCTACAACGTCCTTGCGTTAGGGAAGTCCTTTTTCTGAGTCTTTCTCAGGTCCAGAAGTGATCTGAAAAGTTGATCTGATGGTCCAATATTTATAACTCACCCGGCAGGAAACTGCTTGGCATTCTAGTGTTTGCACCTGCAGTTTCCTGCTATTGGGTTCACTTACCTTCTGCTTCTGGGTCACTACACTCTGTGTTCGGCGTCTTCAGCAGTTCTTTGTTGAGCTTCTTCTTACTCGGCGGCTTCCTCGGTATCCTGCGTGGCCACCCCGCTCAGCTCTCGAAAAGTCGTGCAGAGACAAAAAAGGAAAATCCAGGACATTTAAAGAATCACATTCTTTAAGCACATTGGTGGTAATGCACTCTATGCTTCTAGATTATAGTACTTTATGTAACTATACTTATCCGATCACAACACTCAGCTTCAGGAGTCTGCTGTTCTGACACATGGGGAAATTATCCTAAGGACAAAAATGATAGATATAAGTACTTGTTCCTGATCACTAAAAAAAATAAGTGCAAAGGACTATTATCAAGGATCTATAGATTTATGTGGTTTTAAGCAGACTATTATCACCCAGAAGAGAAAATTATGAGGAATGCTTAACCTTCACACAAGTATATAGGGTCTATTGTGTTCTTTATTCCTGTTACCACATAAATCTTTACTCTCTACTATATTTCCTTGGATCGCATAATACTTCATTATATGCAGCCATTTGTCTACATAATGGAACAGGAGATTCACTCAGGTATTCTTACCCCAGTAATAAGTAATATCTACGCACGCTGTACAGTTCCTCTCTTCCTAGCAGTTTCACTGATTCCCACTTTCCTTTCTATTTTAATCAGGAAGGCATACAGAACAAACCTGGGTAACATGTACATATCTTCACTGACTCCATGGGACATGTGATAATTCACATGCTTTCTAAACAGTGGTGGTTCCTCCTATAGGGCAAAGGGGTGTCGCCCCACCTGCTGCGAGCGCAGCAGTAAACACAGATTAATTAGTCATTACCATATTATTAATCTGTGTGCCGCTGACCCGCACTGTTGAAGTGCGAATGTGAGGGCGGGGGAGGGGCACATTCCTGAAGATTGCAGGTTGACTGCTGACAGTGCTCAGTGTACATGTCAGATAGGCCGGCTGTCTACATCCAGTCTATCTAAAATACCCACTTCAGACACAGCAAGCGGGGGGTTGCAGGCACAAGACCCTACCCTCAAAATTAGTGCTGGGTTAGCATGCTCCAACCAATCCTGGAGGTGCAGTCTTGACAGCAAGTCCAGAATTGGTTGGATGCGCATGCAGGAAGTCAACCAACTTCCTTTCCGGCTCGTCTATCCCAGGACACCGGATTGAGTGCCTTTAGCATCTTGGTGAGTTTTTCAGCATCGAGCTGTGCTCCACAAATGTAGATAATGTTACCAGCTGTCCCTGCATCTGCAGGAACCATTGCGCTATGTGGGCAAAGTGCTCCATGGCAGGCAATTTGCCATCTGAAGTTTGAAGTTTCTCAACCCCCTGAGACACTGTGTGATCGTCGGCTGCCGGCCTAAAGTATATGGATGCTTTGAAGGCTGTGCTAAATCATTTCTCAGAGTACCACATTTAAATACTCTAAAAATCTCAGAAAGCATTTCCTGTTCTCACATCTGATATCTTTCACCAGCATTGTTAGAGATGTAAAGACAGACTTCTGATGATAAGGAAGGACTCTTGTAATCTGCCCCTGACTCTGCCACTTGAGGTCGGTGCCCATGCTGGGAGAATGCCATCAGCTATTGATGCAGGGAGGGGCGGCAGCTGTCTTGTCTTGGTGGGATAACCATTGTTCTGTGCTTTTGTCCTTCATCTACTCGCAGGCAGAACAGGCAGAACGTACCCGCCATGCAGTTTTGTGATAAGGCCGCGGATTAGCACAGCTTTTAACGGGTCGCTGAAGATGTGTGGATAATGGAATGTTTTCTGCTTGAGCAGCCCATGTTGATAAGAATCATATAGAATAAGGACCAAGAGCTACAGTACCTTGTCTCTGTGACACAGTGAGCAGCACAAGCCACACAGAGATTGCTCCTGGGTGCACAGGAGGCAGGACCGCGGCCTACACCGCCATCAGGTGGTGTAGGCCGCGGTCATATCAGCAACATATGGAGTGTGGGACAATGCTAGCTATTACAGCATCATTGGTAAGCTAACAAGCTGAGTTAGTACTGCCAGAATCAAACCTGTGACCTGCATATTGCATGCCCTCTCCCCAACCTACTGAAGTACCTTGTCAGCCCCCAGATAATTCAGTAGCATAAGGTAAAAAGAAGCTCTAAGGCGACAGACTTGGAGACACGGTTTGCAATGAGCGAATGCAAGTTTCTCATGATGTCCAACACTGACCTCTTCACACTGTCGCATGAAACCCACCTTCTGCCATAGCTTAGTGCTGGAGGCAGACACGAGACACGCCCCACTCTCCCAGTGCTCTTTCACATTTCACCAATCACTGCACAGATGGCAAGCAACAGTTATATGTAGTGTTACTATTTGTGCAGGAACAATGTAGTGTACAACTTGGGGTAAATTGTGCCACTCGTGTTCCAATAATACACACATGTGTAGAGGGTAATAAAGGAGTGTGTGATACTAGAACATGTTCATGCGGTGAAACGAGCAAGATGATTTGGATAATGCCAGCATGTTAATAATGGAGAACAGGCATGTGTGTGATTGCTAATTCTTATGTTTGCCTATTAATATAGGCAAGTGAGTGTTGGGTAAAACGAGCATGCTTGCTGGTGAAATACTGCATGTTTATTCTGAAGAACATGCATGTTAACGTGCATGCGCAGGCTAATGTGTGTGATGTATTTCCCTTTTTGTGAAAAGTAAATGATCTTGCACGTCGATATAATACACTTATGTGACGTGTATTGGAGAGTACATATATACATGTACATGTACTGACTGATAGAGGTATGTAGTTATCTTCTGTGTGGCAGATTATTCAGGCGTGTTTTTTGCTTGTACATACGTGTGTTGAAAATATACATGTGCATGCTATGCTAAAATAATACATGTATGTGCGTGCAAAGCAATGGAGAAACGTGTGCACTGGAAGTTTATTTGAATAATACACACTGACGCACAGAGGGAATTACAGATGGAATAAAATATTGAGGAAGAGAGGATGAGAGCGAGAAAAAGAGGGAGTATAAATAAAGTATTAATTTTTCATAATTCACCTCTAAGCACAGACAGGTCACCAGAGGTGCTATTGCAGGGCTGTGCTACAGTCGCTGCTCGTTAGGGTTGGGGGGCACACGGAGGAGGGGAATTTTAATAAACTTTAAAAAAACTTACCGCCGCATCTCCATTTTGCAGTGCAGGCACAGGCTCCCACCCTGCCCTGCGGCCAATGCTGACGATGCTCAGAGCAGCGTTAAGATTGACTGGGAATGTCCAGCCAGGGTGCTCCCAGGCTAACTGGGAACCTTTGCCTGCTCTCTCCAGCCCGGCAACACAGTGCCGGGCTGGAGAAAGCCTACTGCACATGTGTGTTTGGCTGGCATGAGAATGCCGGCCAAACATATATGCACACTGAGGGGAGCACTCTGTGCGCTCCCCTCCTTGGCTGTCATACCCAATGCCCCGCCCCTTTTACTACAAAATGATAATAAACCTAATCTATTATCATTTTGTAGTAAAGGGTTTGCAGCTTCTGCTGCTGGCGGGGAGGCGACACTCCTCCACCATAGGGGAGGAGCAGCCAGTGCTGTGCTACTTTTCATAAGACTTATTTGATTTTCCATCTCTGCCAAAATTAAAACCACTTAAAAGCAGGTTGAAGATGGTGTTTAATCGCTTTAGGCACACAAGTGAGTGCGCACAGTTTGTGATTGTTAACGAAAAGCCCTTGCAGGACACCTATTGTCTGCACTTTAAATGGAAATATAAAAGGACTAGAGCTCACTGTCCAGAGTACCTGTTCGTTCTTGAAAAGCTAGTCTCTCGTTAGATGTCTTGCAGCTGTGCCGAGAAGTGCATGGACTCTCCCTTTTAGATGAAAGATGTGCAGGCTCTCAGAGCACCTAATGCGCATCTAAATGATTCGGCTCCAAGGTGACGTTGGAGTCCAGGGAGCGGCTGGGTCCAGCGGGGTGTGTGAGCCTTTCTCTGGGTACAAATAGAAGGTAAAACGTGCTCTGCCCCAAGTCGCCAGCGTGCTCACAGGCCCTGATCTCACCCAGTGCTTTGTCTCTGTAAAGTGAGTATAATGCGCTGTCTGGCCCGAGGTGTGTGAGCGTCTCTCATGGTGCTTGTTGAAGGCGACCTGCCCAGTTTGGGTTTGTAAAAGCACGGCATTCAGTGCATCAAGTGAGTTTAATTTTGAGGAGTGGGACATGGCGGACATTGTGTGCTGACACATAATTTATGTGATCAGGAATTGGACGTAAAAAATAACTCTTGCCTTACTAATACCACCTAGCAAAACTTATATTTGATTCACAAATTTAATGTGTGTTCATAAGCGGTCTGGCGCTCTCTAAACATCATAACATAAAAAACGCAACCATGCGTCTTAGAAGTTAACATTATAATAATATGTTTATTTAGACTACCCATAGTAGTCTAATTGTACATACAGACTGCAAAGGGCAGATTGCAATGAATGGGAGGAGATGAGCGTAATGTTGTCAACTCTGAGGAGTGCACGGTTTACGTATACCTTCTGAAGCGCGTACTTCTAGGGGGCGTGTTCTTTTCTGCTCCCCTTTGACAGTCACTCTGTGTTCCCTTGCACTGCTGCTAAGCCTCATCATTCCCACCACCACTTCTGCTTAGCATCTGTCACCACTGGGAAGAAGCAGTATACCAGTACATAGGCTAACTGACCGGCTGAGGGAGATACTCCAGTGAAATCTAAACCATTTGATGATGTACGGCACAATGCGCATTACAAAAGGCTCAGTAACTCGCTTTGCATGTCCTCTCGTATCACTGCTCAGTTTATAACCAGCAGACATCAAAGGCCAATGCTGGAGGCCCTGGGTGTATCCCTCTACTCACCCCCTGCTCGGGTCACACCCCCATGAACGGTGTTTCCACCTGTCTGGGCCTTGATGATTTGATCAACCAATATAGCAAAAAGGCAGAGAAGTGTTACAAGTAGGAAACCCTTAGAATTCCTATTTCCGTTGGTTGGATGTGCTTGACTGGGGGTCATCTTGAAAGCACACCAGTTTGAGGATTGGCCAAATTTTTGACTTGCTTCTAATGTTTTCTTCACACTAGTGTTTTAAATTTAAAATGCTATATTTGGATCCCCTTTTTACAACATTTTGCAGTAAGTATGTGGTGTAAAATCCACCATTTGAATCCATTTTTTTCAAAATGTTCTTGCGGTGGGAGAACCCTCTAGCACTCCCCTTTGGCACTTGCTTCACTCGTTCATTATACTCGGGTATAAACTTTCGCCCCACCACTTTTAAAATCCACCAGCTGTCACTGTTTCTAAGCCATATGCTTCTTACACACATTCCTTAATATTAAGTGCTATCAAATCTACATGCAGTCAGGCCCATCTTGCATGTAAATGCATTATAATTACACAAACTCCCTGCCACACTGCAGCCACAATTCAAGTGCAGCTGCCCTCCAAAGAAATGCTGTGTCATGAAGGGTAGACTATGAGGCCAGCGATATAGCCGCGGAGAGGTGTACTGTGGTGGGAGAGGTGGCCAGCAATAGACATTACCAAGATTATTTTTTTTCCTGCTGAGGCAGCGTAGCTTTCTCCCCAAGGAAGCCCACTGGCACATAGTCACTGTCCTTTGATGGTCCTGCTTTACGATGCTCATTTTACTTAATTGAAATTAAAATTTCGCATGCAAGCTCAAAATCATACGCCTGTCTTTCTTCTACTGGCAATGTATGAGACAAGCACTGAGCAAGTCAAATTTTCTATTTTTAAGCCTGGTGTTGGCCAAATCCTTCTAATATTAATAATATATGTGTGTGTGTATGTATATGTATATATATATATACTATAACTAGCGCCCCCGCCATGCACTGTTTGTGACCTCCCATATGACATCACACATGACATGTTCTATGACATCCATTACATCACTGATGTCATCTCACATGACATCATTGATTACATCACTGATGACATCGTCTGAGCTTCTTTTGAACACATTGTTCTATGAATGGGTTTAGCATTAAAGCTCTGAAATTAAGTACAAAATAGCTCAGAGGAATATGAGAAAGCATTAATGCAATCACAGAAACAACACTCTCTCGGGTATAAAGCATGGGTTATCTGTCACATTCACATTTTATGCCATGTATGTTAATGACTGCTCTCTAGTAATGCTCACATAGTTGCCTGGTGTGCTGTCAAGCCAGGCTATAAAATAATTGTTCTGGGACACACTAAAAGTTGTCTGCAAAAGTCCAAAGCTTTCTCTCCCATCGTTGCAGCTCCAGTTGGAGCAGTTAACATGGAAATCGTGTGATTCACATTTACATGCGTTAAGTTTATACATGTGGAATTTCGTCCAGCGAAAAATTCTGCAAGCATACACTTGATGTACAGCTGCATTTGCAGATTTAACGTTCATATATTTCTCCAAGGAGAAACCCCTTCATACTTGGTTGCATTGAAAGGTGCACGGACATGCGCACCGCCGACTTTCACGTGTGCTCAGCACCACAGGTACACGTGCACCCCACTCTTGCTTCTCCTAATAGTAAACTATATATGCATTCTCTAAATTCATGGACGAGGCATTGAAGATGAACTGAGATAAGTACTGAAAAAAAAAAAAGTATCATGCTTCAACTCCTCTGTACATTTTTCAAAGCATGCTTTGAGAAGAATTGTTCAGAGTGCTGGGTCATACGAGTAACTGTGCAACGAATACTACAATAAGGTTACTGAATTGTGTCATTGAATATGACATTTCTAAAATAATTCTGAAAACATAAAAACTCGGCACCTCACGCGTTCAGAATAGCTGCACAAATTGTACAAAGGAATGTACAGTATGATTTCCGAGAAACAGCTGAGCCGTAGGCTTTTAACGGCCTGACATATTTACATTAATGGCAGCTGTAAAGAATGTCCCGCGCAACAAATGAGCCATGAGTGAAACCCGTATCCAATGCTCCGCATATAGCATGCTATACATTCGAGCATCCGCTCAAAGCTTTCCTGGAACGCACTAGGACATTGCTTCCGGGTAGTGGACAATCAGCGATTGTTCGTGCAAACCTCCTATGCGGAGCGGCCATGACGGCTCATCTGGCATCGATAATGCAGTTTGAATCCTACTGGCTGTTACTAATGTGCCATCAAACGGCAAGGAAGATGATGCAAGGCTTTGGAAGAAAGGGGGCACAGTGAAGGCCTCACGTGCCACCGCTCGCGTATCCAGATGTCTGAAACAGCAGGCACATATAGGCAGCCCGAAGGGACTTCCGTTCCCACAAAGCGCGCGAAGACAGATCGAGCAGGAACAGAAACTGGACCGGAAGTGAGCTCGATAACCTTTGGCACTTCTTCAGCCTATTGTATTATCTGCAGGGTCTGATGTCCCCTTTGATGAAGGCAATACACTACTATAGGAACCTGTATTTTTTACTCCTGGCTACAGGCAGGGGTACAAATGGACCCGAATATCAGAGTAGTGGTGGTGATGGTGGGTGGGAGGGGCTAAAACTTTAAGAAATACTTAGAGCAAATACAAGGAGATATAGGTTTACAACATGTGTTTCAATTGATTTGACAATATGTGTAGGCTACTGACAGATCTCTGAGAAGGGAAATTAGTGGTTTGACGGCCACAAAGCAGCTTCTACAGATTTCAATGCAAAGCCCCTTTTTCACTCATCTCAACGCTCTTTTCATGATTACCCGACCAAAGTCAGGCCCCCAGATGATGTATGTCCAGTGAGGACTCTTAAAACATTTACTTGAATTTGTTACACCTCCTTTTGTCTTCATCTTTAAGACCTGTTTTCATCTGGCACTACCCCTATTGATAAAAAAAGTGGTCATCAACCCCTTTTAAAGAATCCAAACGTGGACCCCAGTGCAGAAGCTAACTATTGGCCTATCTTTGTGTTGCCAGAAGTAACTTAAATTGGCGAGATGTTCTGGCCCGCCAGCTTTCTACACATGGTGAAGAGCACTAGTTGTTAGACATGCCTGTTTTAGGCACGAAGACTGCCTTGGTGGCTTTATAGAACGCCACCAAACAATAAAACAGAGGTGACATCTCCTGTTGTCTTATTTTACTGTTGCAGTTGTGTTCTCCTGTAAACTCCAGATGCAGATCTTCAAGAAAGCCTTTATAATCCATGCCACTTGAAAGCTTGTGTTATTAATGCTGCTATCATTTTTACATTGCTTTGTGTAAATGCTTGTTACGGTAGCCTTCCTGTGTCAGCAATTTACTAGCTACAAGCCATTCAGAACGTGACAGCATAACTTGTCCTGAATTTCAGGAAATTTGAAAGGCTCCTCTTGGCTCACCAGAAGATGCACTAATTGTCAGTTTCTAGGATGATAAATTACAAGGCACTCTGATTTGACCACAAAGCCTGTTATCCTCCTGCTGCTTCCAAGTCTATACAATCACTTCATTGTGGCTCTTCTAGGCTGCTATCAGTCTCTGGAACTGGAAAAGCTTGGGCAAAGGGTTATGGGGATGTTGCTTCTCTTTTGTTGCATCCTCTGTTCTGAATGTACTCCATCTTTGTCTGTGAAAAATAGAAGAACATTCTGTGTTTAGGAGGACTCATCAAATAAATCTGTTTTATTGATTATTTTCATATCTTTTCTGTTCATGTTACGCAGTTCAGTGGCAAGATGCCTTGGCTGGCTCTGGTGCTGTAAATCTCTGACCCGGTGGCCCATCTGCGAAGTACCAACCTATCCAAACTGTGCAATTACAAGTTAACCCTCCAGGGAATTATGTGTAGGTATTGTGCATGGTGTTCCCTTTTCTGTAGGGGTTAATGCACACTTTTAACCTGCTCTGACCAAGTGGTAAAAGTGTGCTGTGGTCTGTGGGAAAAATGCACAGGGGGCTGGTGTAAGGCAGAGGTGAAAGAAGAGAGCGAGGAAGCTGAAGTAAGGAGTAGAAAACGGTGGCTGGCAGTGGACCACAATGTGATACTGCCAGGGGACACAGAAGTGGTCTGGGCTATAATGCAGCCTTTTCTCACAGTGTTTTTACCTAATGGATTTTTTGGCAGGTAAAACTGGTTTGTTTTTCCCGCAGCCTGTAAATCCCAATGTATAAACAGGGGACCTCTTGTAATCATGCAGGACAGAATTCCACACTGGAATTCTGCAATGCAGAGTTCGCGATCAGGCCAATAGGCACCTTGCAATTGGGCTGATTAGTCAGAGAGAGCACAACACCATGAAGCACGAGAAACAATGACAAAATAATCAAAGAGTTCTCTACCTGTGAGTGTCTTTTGGATGGCCTCAGAGGTTGCAGTTGGGAGGATCTATTAGGACAGCATTCCCAAATGTTTTAATTTTTACACTTGTAGTTTAAAAGACATGGAGGTGGTCTCCTGTTCTGTGAAGCTAGTGTTCAGACAGACAGCAAAGGAAGAAAGAAGCCTTTTCATTAGGGGGGCTCCTACCTGAAATAGATGTAAATGTGTGCAATTGACTAATCAGCAAACCTAAAGGCTGCTTGGGAGCCAGTATCTGGCTTTAATTGATGGAGTCATTTGAGGCTTCATGGTGACAGAGGTTTATGCTTTTAGAGAGCTAATCTAAGGTTGGTATCAGATAACATTCCTGAGTGTGTCCTTCAAATAGAAACTTATTATAAAAATGTGCACTAAATATAGGCTAATTGTGTATTACATACTAGTATATATTTTAACATACTTGCTTTACCTTACACTCTCAGGGTCTGAGATGCAAAATATTCACTGGTAAAAAGTGGCTGCAAATTGCGTACCAACTTTTGGAAAATAATTTTGAGGACCGACATACATATGTATTAATAGGTTGATTCAATTCCAAATCATAGTGAGTCACAATCCAACCCAACCCACCACACCATATTCCTAAACCCATTTTGTGATTCGGTAACCTGTTACAGAATTACAAAGTGGGTTTGGTACATTTAAGAAAGCTATTTAGCAGTCACAAACCATGTGATTTTGAGAATTGGGCTTGCTGACCACAAAATGGCTTTGTACATCAAGCCCAAAATCTCTTTTCTCATTTTGTGGCAGCCTATCTTGTGCTGTGTATAATACAGTTTTAAAATAACGACTTCCATATTTACAGTGCTTTCAGTCACAGGCTGGGATCTCTTAAAACTATAAATAAACATCACTATCCCCTTGTGCACCAATCAGGATTCAGTTGTTTGATGGCCTGGTTACACCCAAAGACATCTGCAGTGCTCACATTAACCAACAGAGCTTTCATAACACAAAATAATGCATTTCCCACCTGTTACTTTAACTTTAAAGCCCTTTTAAACTAAAGGACATTGAGCGCCTAGTTGTCGGCTACCATTCATTGAGTTGGTTAACAATAAAGATCAGCTACTCAGAACTAGGGGTCTGCAAAATTCACGTAATTAGCTTTAGAGCAGTTATGTGAACTTTTGGAAAATGTATGCACAATTGTGCTAAATGCAAAATTGGCATTTGTCAATACATTTTAGCTTGAAGTGAATCTTTGCATCCATGTTAGATGCAGGTATGTCTTTTGTTATGAAAATAAATATTGCAAAAAAATAGAAGCTGAATGCCTTGCTGGTCCTCCGCATTGTTCCTGTGCACTGTGTGCTTGTACTTCAATTTTGCTGGTATTTTTCAAATATTTGCCATTAGTGTGATGTGGCGTAATAGCGGAATTATGGGAATTTCATGCCACAAGTGTAACACAAAAGTATTGAAATTACTCAATTTTACACCAGTATTATACAAATGTGACCTAGGCCTACTCAGCATTAAAATGCCCCACAAGGTGAACTTGCCCTTTACACATATACTTAAGATTATTTCATTTTTCATGTTTAGATATTCTTTGGTTGTTTCTGCTGGTCACTTTTGCTGATAGAAGAGGGAACTAGAAGTGCAGCTTTCTGACTACTCACTGCAAGATAGTGAAGGACTGATGTGTTTCAAGCTCAGGCACCAGGAATTCATGGCATTAGCATTCCATTCCATCACTTTTTAGCTGGCCTTCGTAGTTTGCTGAGTTTCCTGACTTTGTCACCATACAACGCCCACATGCGCAGTTTGACATTAAAACCTGTTACTACTTTTCATTTTTAATATAAATATGTTTGCATGTCTGCATGAGAATAAATATGGTAATAATTTCAAAAATGTGGATTAATATAACGCGAACTGTGTAGAACGTCTTGTATACTGTCACGCTTTATTCAAACAGTATTCAGAATTTTGATTTGACAATTTGTACATAAATATGACCACATGTGTACAAAGAAAGTTTTCTCCAAACAGGAGTGTTATGATATTTGAGTCTATTTATCACATTAAGTAAGGTGTACATAAATATGCACGTTTCAGCAGTGTCTTGTCTGGCAACAAATAGTTTGGAGGAAGCTATAGATCACCCATTTCAGGCATTAGCACATACTAGCCCTTACATTATTATTTTAAATTTAATTTATTTGCACATATTTATTAAAAATATGTTTTTATGGAATTACATTTACGGCCAAAAAACCATACCCATGTGTCATTTAGTATCCTCTTGAGGTAAAAACTACAGGATACAATTCGAAATAATTGCCACTGTGCACAAGTCCTACTAAGATGAATGTTCATGCTCCTAGGGAATTGGGCCACCAATAAACATCTAACAAAGACTTTAGACACAGTAACACACTGATAGTCATCCAGTCAAAGATAGTGAAACACATAGGCAAACCATTTGTATTGCAGAACCCTAAGGGCCAGATTTACAATGCCCTAGCACCACCGTAGGGTCACTTTTTGTAACGCTCCAGTGGCTCTGTGCAGTGCGCCACATTTACAAGGTTGTGCTAAGCCACTTTTTGTGGCTTGATGCCACCTTGTAAATATGGGCCCCTCTGACACAGATATTCTGTGTCAGAGGGAATGCAATGGGTGTTGCTGTGGGCACTCCACTGCAAAACCCATTGCTTTTGACGCTGCCTCGGATTTACAAGAAGGTGTAAATCTGTGACAGCGCCAAACACTAACGCCACCCCACGGGTGGCGTTAGCATGGTACAAGGAAGAATACTTTTATTTCTCTTCGGTTTAGCTTTTTCCGTGTGTGCTGCATTCTGCAGCACACATACAGAGAGCAAAAGGCCATGAATTCATGTTTATGTGGAGGAAGGTGTCCCTTCCTGCAAATAAACAAGCATTCTAAAATGATGATTTGCTACTTCTATGTGCGCTGCATTCTGCAGCACACATAGAAGTGCTCAATCACAGCTGTAGCTTGTTTATGTGCAGGAATGGACACCTTCCTGGACATAAACAATCAATCTGGCAGCTGGCAGCCAAATTGAGCGCCGACGCAGGGGGAAACACAGAGGTGCACCATATTTTAGTAAATATGAAGCATCTCTGTGTTAATAGAGTGACGCAGCACGGTACTGCAAATTTTGGCGCAGCACCTTGCAGCACCACTTTTTAGTAAATCTGGCCCTAAGTGTCAAACATCGGATTCGCACTAAAACAAAGGCAAAATGTTGTTTGCATGGCTCCTGGTGAACAATTACCACGAATGGCACATATGCAGTAATTTTTTATCGGATGCAGTGAGGAATAACAAGAGTAACAGACAATTAGGTGGCCTAATTCTTACCCAAGTCAATGGTTATCACTTTATTGACTGTGGAAAGATGAAAGGCTGAGTGGGCATGCCAGGAGTCGAACCTGTGCCCATGAGGTAAAACGCAGACCCTCCGGTGAATGCGTTAACCCAGTGATTCACCAGGCCCAGCTTCCAGTTCACCGGATCTCTGCAAAT
This sequence comes from Pleurodeles waltl, assembly GCF_031143425.1. NCBI lineage: Eukaryota > Metazoa > Chordata > Amphibia > Caudata > Salamandridae > Pleurodeles > Pleurodeles waltl. The sequence continues at coordinate 1,009,743,451 of NC_090439.1, read as the reverse complement.
GAGGCTTAGAGTGAGATTTGCTTCTGCATTCTGAGTCATTTGGAATTGAGCCTTGAAATGTTATGGAGCTCCAGGTTTCTGTAGCAGAGGAGGTCAGCGGTGTACAAAAAGCTTATACATCACTTGATGTGAGGCTTCACGTCTGCGATGCACTAATCAAAATGCTCGATTGAACTTACATATCTCAGAGTGAAACGGGAAAAGTTCATAACCAGAGGTATCATTTGCAAAGACATCACAACCAGCACCCCTGCTTATCTTACAGTCAAGCTCACCACCTCTGGTGGTTCATGTTACTCTTGCAGCCAGGACATCAGACCGAGAAGTATAACAAGCATTTGCAATGCAATGCGTCTCGCATTTGCTCGAGTTAGAGCTATCAGCATTTTAAAATCCTAACCGGACTTTTCTTGCCACATAAATTGAAAATGAAAAGTAATACAGTTTCACATAGGCAAGCCAACTCAAAGCGCCACGGCATCATCGTGAAGCAGCGCACAAAAGGAAAAAGAAGTTCACTTGCAGTCAAACGTATCGGTAAAAATGCAATTAGCCATATAACAGGGGCAATGTCAAAGGCGGTAACTAAACCGCCCCAAGGGGTGACAAATGTAAAGCATTTACCAATGAAAATAAAGGATTTTTGAAAGGCTAGCCCATGAACGAGCGATAGTGTTGGGCGTGAGGTGGGCGCGGTTACAAGCCCAGATACATACCAACACGTCGGAAAAGCAGTGCTTCCGTGCTGCTATGCTCGACCTAAAAGGGAAAAAAAACAAGACAGCAGACATTTTCCATCAGCATCCTGTAACACATCCCTTTATCCACCAGTGCTGCTGCAGACGATGTTTCAGTTTAGGAAAAGGTTGAAGACTCACCTCTTTAAAGAACACTACATCACAATGCATTCACTGTACACAACCCAGCTTTCTCTCCTTTTATTCCTTGATGTTATGCTTGTCTTTGACACTGTAGCTACTTAGTTGATGGAGCCAGAACCTTGTTGCCTGAGAGTGACACTCGCCTGGAGATATCAAGATTTACTGGATACAGAGAAGATTTCTCGGATAATACTCGAGATCAAGGATTTGGACTTTGATATTTGTTCCCTGTGACTGAAGTCATTCTTCCAAGGACTATGACTCTAATTTTACACTTATTCTTTCATTATCATGACAATCGGAATCTTCAACATGTACAGATTTTGTTTACATTTCATTTGAGTCATGTGGCACAAAAGTATCAACACTGGTGAGAAAGGGATTGTTTATTAACAAGAGGAAAAGTACAATAATAATGTGTATTCATTGTGTTACAGCTGATGGACTCATTACATTGAGAATCATTCATATCAGTCTTAATTTATGAACCTCTGAAGGCAATTATTATAAGCATAGAATTGTGTATTATAGTTCGTGTTATTCCAAGAGTGTTGGAAATGTGTGCAGATGCCAGGGCAAACAAGCATTAGCAAAGCCATTTCACGTAGCAACCTACAGGCTTTGCCCATACTTGTTTCTCAGATTAAACACATACATGCACATTTTATTTTCCGTGACACGTTCAAAATTAAACATAAGGCAGCACGATTGAGCCATTTTCAATATGTGAAGTAAATAAATAAATAAACCGTTCACAAATATGAATACAGACTGGCGGTGATATCACTCAGGTTACGTTTGAGTGGCCAATTGCGCTCTCTGTTCAGAGGTGCACATCAACCACGCCCCCCACTGCGTGCCCCTTTGTAAACAGGGTCAGTGAGTGATTCGTTCAAACATTTGGCAGACACACACTTGAACCCAATTAGAGATCATGCAATTGGCAGACTCGAAGTGCAGGCACGGGGACTAGGGGTGAGTGCTAAGACTCACTGGAAACCCACCTTTTATAGAAGGCCACCCGCCATCAGTAAAAAGAAACTAAAGGTCAAATCTGTTACTTTTTATAGACGTATAAAAGGGCATACGATGAAAATTATTTCCGGTGAAATGAGGCGCATTCTTTCACGACTGGCTTCCTGTCCTGGGGCCTCTGCCCTCTCGAACATGTGTTTCCTGTGCTTGAGGGGTAACGGGGAAAGTCGGGGAGATTGTCTATTCCCTTTCCAGGAGCAGGCCCACCCGTGCAGATCGGTTCACGTGAACACATGAGGCGTGCGAAATTCAGCAATCCAAATCCTCTGCTTTGGGACGGGAATTCATTTACTCAAATCGTTAATGGAGTTTATAAACTAACTCTGCTCGACGCCCTTTCAAGGGGCTGCGACACGGCAGCGCCATTTAACTGCTGCAATACGAGTAAACTTGTCAGCAGGTCTGAAATGCACCTCAGGCTGTAACTTTAAGATGCTCGAACGCTTACTGCGGTGTGGGCCCCACACCATGCCCCCTCGAGGTTCACACACTCTGCTTTGATGCTTAAAGGGTCAAAACCTGTTCACGAGGTGTGGGGACTGGGCAGCGAGGTTTGCTAAGGTTTATGGGGTGTTATGTCTATCAGAGGCGAAGTGAAGTCGGGCTCCTGGAATTTCAAATGCATTGCAGTATATGTTATCTGGGCATGGCAAATTAGTGAAGGAGGTCCCCGAAAAGACCCCCCGCGCCCGTGTTGCTTGGGCACAGTGGGCAATTGCTGAGGGCCTTCTAGACAAAAAGAACTTTCCCCATAGTTGAGTTCTGTGTATTTTTCTATTTTAACCTCTACTGAATAATTCAATATTGTAAGGAAATAGAGTGCTTTAATTAACAAAAATGTGTAAAAAAAAATCAAAGAAGTTCTGAACAAGGGCCCCCAAACAATTTCTTGACTGGGGCCACATAAATCTGTAAAATGGCACCGACTGCGTCTCAGTCCTTACATATGTGAGGTGAGTCCTCACCCCGGAACAGATCAGCCTTAATTTTAAAACTAGGACGAAAGCTGTTTACCCATCTCTAGTGGACCTAGTGAAAGACGAGCTTCCTCCCTTTTGCTCTGGCCATGCCGCCACTACCCACAAAACACTAAGGCCCCACGGCACATCCTCTCATACACCAAACCTCGGCCACCCCAGACCCATAGCACAGCTGAGGCCCTGCCAGACGGTGCCAAAGAGGAAGTGGGGGATGTGGCCTGTGATCAGTAAGGTTTAGAGGCTCTGGTGAGCCCACAAATTAACAGGGAGAGCTGAGCCGAGCCAAGGGTCTAGCTGGGCGCTAAGAGTATGTGCGCAGAGCTGAAATTTGGAAATGGTTGGCATCTAAATCGTGAAACAAACATCATGTGAAAGTGTGATAATCTATTTAAAATTAAAACAAGGTATTTCTTTAACTTGCAAAAGCGTTTGCCCCTAATACATCAGATTATATTTGTACAGTCCGCACCCGAATTGCATATTGACGTGATAACGAAGAAAGAGGAGGCTTTGTAAAATATAATATTTTCTTAGCTTCACACAATTTGGTCAAGCGGGAAAGGTTTCCTGGTTTCACATTATACAGTTCACCCACTAGAGGGCTGCCCTTCTCTCTCAAACTTTTTAACAGCAAAGATTTATGCTTTGTTCTTAATTCCTGGCACATGGTGATCGAGCATGGGTGGAAAGCATAAGCCATATTAAAGCTTGGCATTGTTTGGGCTTGAGGATCCAGGAGGACCTCGACATGAGGCCGAGCCTTTGGTTGCTCACCCACTCTTTTTTCTGTAACCACATTTTTATTATGTTTAACAGGGCAAGCATCATTCACCATGACTCACCGTGAAACAAATATAGTTCCAGGACAATAATAACTCCAGAGTACAGTCTCGAAGTTGAGTAAACAAAGCAAATTACTTTACATTACACAGGTAACCATTGATAAGTCCACCAGTTTCCCCAAATGTTATCGTGATTTGGGGGGTACCCCCGTGCCTCATAGACTGGCTTCTCCTGGTTGCACACCAGTCAACTCCTGTTCACTAGGCCAGCAGCAAGGGGATGTAGGCTGTTTCCAGTGACGGGCAATGTCTCTTTTGGCCGCTTAGTAGGCCATCCCAACAAAGATCCTTTTGGCACGTGGCCCTCCAAGTTCCTCCAGATGGCCCAACATGGCTGCCTGGGGGCTCAAATCAACTAGTGGACAAGCACCATATAAAGCTCATGACCCCCCTCTCCCAAAAGGGTCTAAAAGCCGGACAGTCCCAGACCACATGGTAGAAGCCTACGTCAGGACATCAACAGTGTGCACACATGGCCTGAGTTGTGTGATCCATCCACCGCAGCCAGTGGGGGGGATATGTAAATGGTGTGGAAATAGTTAATCTGGATCATTCTCAACCGTGATGAGATCGCCAGTTCTCTTGGGGCTAAGCATGCTTCCCTCCAATCTTCCTCACTTAGTTCACCCACCCAACTCTCCCATTTCTGTCGGAGGAAAGCAAAACCCTCTTGTGCATTAATCATCAGTGAATGGTAAATTGTAGATATGGCCATGTTGTCAGGGTGCCCCATAAGAAGCTTAGGGCCTCATTATGAGTGTGGCGGTCAGAGGACTGCCACACTCGCGTTGACGGTTGGACCACCGCACTCCGGGAGGTCCAACTGCGCAATTACAACCTCAGTGGGTGGACCCCCCCATGGGGCCACCATACCCGCCAGTAACATGGTTCATGACAGCAGGCAGAGTTGTGCCGAGCCAGAGTGGCACTGAACTCAGCGCTGCCTGGCTGATTACAACTCCCCTCACCACCAGCATTTCCATGGCAGCTTCACTGACATTGAAATCCTGGTGGTGAGGGTGTGCATGGGCTCCCCTGTCCAGCACTGTAGAAATGAGCACTGTCTGGTTTGCAGACAGTGTGCATTCCGAGGGTGCTGGTTGGCCCCCTTAGTGCTGCGAGATAGCACTTGGTTCCTTTAAGGGAGCCGAGTGCTGTCTCGTAGTGCTGTTCCTGCCGGCCTGACAGATAGAAATACTCTATTGCAATGTTCCCGCCGGTCAGACCGGCAGCAACATTGTAATAGGGCAGGGGGGACACCACCACCATGGCGGTGGCATCCTCCCCGTGAGTTTGGTGGTACTGTGGTGGGACCGCCAAACTCGTAATGAGGCCGTTAGCCTCCAATGGACTATATTCAGGGATCTCAGTCTCCACAAGGAGATGAGTCCGCAGGGCATGGCACAACTGAAGGAAATGAAAGAATTGTTTGTGGGATAAAACATATTGGTCTCGCATTTCTTGAAAGGACATGAGTATGCCACCTCGGCAAACATCCCCTAGGTATGTGATCCCTATACGGTCCCGGTGGGTGAATACCCTGAGACTCAACCGCTGCCAAAAATAAGTCTCTCACCAAAGAGGTGTCATATCTGTCAAGTAATGCTCCCATCTAATTAAACGTGAAGCTGCCCTTTAGCAGTGCACGGCCATTCAGGTGCAGTAGGGTGCCACTTGAGGCAGCTGGTCTCCATACAGGAGGCCGAGAATCCCCTCAAACCTTAGTAGGTGTAGCTCAAGACAGTATGCCAGGTCGTCCACCCTCCGCAAACCAATCGTTGATGCGGACCAAGTGGGCAGCAAGATAGTAACGATAGATGTTGGTCATAGCTAGGCCTCCATCAACTGGGGATTTCTGTGCCATGGATAAAGCAACACGGTATCATCGTCCCGCCCAGACAAAGGCCGTCAGCTTCGATGTCAACGATCGAAACCAGTGCCAAGGGATCAGATACAGGAAGTTTGTTAAGATATATAGATACTTGGAGAGGCACAACATTTTAAAGATGGCTATGTGGCCCCATGGGTTGAGGGGCAGTTGATTCCACCTACGCAGGCCCCTGTCCAATGCTGTGGTGGGAGGTTGGAAGTTGAGAGAACACGCCAGCTCCAGAAGGTGTGAAATACTAATCCCTAGATACATAAGTGAGTTTCGGTGAATGGGACTGTCTGTGCCGCAGTTTCCCCGGCAACCACCACTAGGAGGGACTTACAGGCATCAACTCGCAGGCCAAATGCCATCTCATAGAGATGGATGAGTTCAAGGTATTTGGGGCCAAGGTCTGTGGTTCACTGACGATGAGCAGCATGTTATCTGCATAAAGGGTGATAAGATCTTGAATGCTCCCCTCACACTGCCAGCTCTAAATCTTCACATCACATGGCATCAGGTGTGCCAGGGATCCAAAGCCAGAGAGAACACCAGCTGGGATAGCCGGCACATACCTCTACAGATCGGGAAGGGCGAGGATAGAACCCCATTGACCTGGACCTAGGCAGTGGACATGTTGTAGAGGAGGCCAATAATTTTCCAGAAGGCCAAGCTGAGGCCTGCTCGGTAGAGCACAGCATCCAGAAAGGACCAAGAGACCAAGTCAAATGCCTTTTGCAAATCAATCAGAAGGAAGGCCAGATCACGGTTTAGGCAATGAGACTGAGAAAATACCACCTGTACCCCATGGATGCAGTGTTGAGTGCTTCTACCTGGCATAAAGTTGCATTGTTCAGGGTGTATAAGATGAGGTATGGTCCGACTTAACCTAGTCACTAAGACTTTAGTGAAGATCTTAATGTCAATATTAATTAAGGAGATCGGTTGATAGGATGAACATTGATCAGTAGGCAATCCTGCTTTGGGTATTACGATGATTGTTGCTTTATCCAGGTCTGGGGGAAGGAGCCCCGGAAGAAGACCTATCCAGTGAGAGCCAACAGATGGGACACTAGTAGGGAGTGGGAGAATTTGAGGTATTCAAAGGGGAAGTTATTGGGGCCTTGGGATTAGCCAGATTGGACACAGGATATGGCTTGGTCCACCTCATCTGCCATTAGGGGCAGATATCACTCACAAGCTAGGGGAGGCAGAACCAAAGGTAAAGGCAAAGGTATGTCTTGCAAGAGGGGACTCCGGGCCTTACACTGGGGGGGGAAGAGCAGTCACATAGAGGTTTTGGTAGAACATCTCAAACCTCTGGGCAATCGTAGAGGGTTCCTTGTGAAGAGTACCTGAGGGTCTCTAATAGCCCACGCAATTGTATCGGAGATACCAAGAGTTACTAGCCAGTATAGTAGTTTGCTGGATTTGTCTCCAGATTTGTAAACACACTGGGTTGATGCCTTCCAGCACTGTCTCGCCTCTTTCAGGAAGACCTGTCATAACTTGGACTGCGCTGCTGCCAATTTGTGACCCAGTTCATTCGAACCAGGGCTGCCCATCTGGCTCTCCAAGGTAAGGATCTGGGCTTCCAAATCTGCTATTTGTGCCTGTTGTGCTAGCTCTTTCTGGCTCATGTATTCCTTGAGAAGCCCCCGTAGGGTAGGCTTACGTGCCACTGTAGGAGGCTGGACTGGCTTGTAGTGAGTACCAAGGGGTACTTGCACCTTGCACCAGGCCCAGTTATCCCTTATTAGTGTATAGGGTGTCTAGCAGCTTAGGCTGATAGATAATGGTAGCTTAGCAGAGCAGCTTAGGCTGAACTTGAGACGTGTGAAGCTACTACAGTACCACTTAGTGTCATATGCACAATATCATAAGAAAACACAATCCACAGTTATACTAAAAATAAAGGTACTTTATTTTTATGACAATATGCCAAAGTATCTCAGAGTGTACCCTCAGTGAGGGGATTGGAAATATACACAAGATATATATACACAATAGCAAAAATATGCAGTATAGTCTTAGAAAACAGTGCAAACAATGTATAGTTACAATAGGATGCAATGGGGACACATAGGGATAGGGGCAACACAAACCATATACTCCAAAAGTGGAATGCGAACCACGAATGGACCCCAAACCTATGTGACCTTGTAGAGGGTCGCTGGGACTATTAGAAAATAGTGAGGGTTAGAAAAATAGCCCACCCCAAGACCCTGAAAAGTGAGTGCAAAGTGCACTAAAGTTCCCCAAAGGACAAAGAAGTCGTGATAGGGGAATAAGGCAGGAAAGACACAAACCAACAATGCAACAACGCTGAATTTCCAATCTGGGGTACCTGTGGAACAAGGGGACCAAGTCCAAAAGTCACAAGCAAGTCGGAGATGGGCAGATGCCCAGGAAATGCCAGCTGCGGGTGCAAAGAAGCTTCTACTGGACAGAAGAAGCTGCAGTTTCTGCAGGAACGCAAAGGGCTAGAGACTTCCCCTTTGGAGGACGGATCCCTCTCGCCTTGTAGAGTTGTGCAGAACTGTTTTCCTGCCGAAAGAACGCCAACAAGCCTTGCTAGCTGCAAATCGTGCGGTTAGCGTTTTTGGACGCTGCTGTGGCCCAGGAGGGACCAGGAGGTCGCAAATTGGACCAGGAGGTAGAGGGGACGTCGAGCAAGACAAGGAGCCCTCTTAGCAACAGGTAGCACCCGGAGAAGTGTCAGAAACAGGCACTACAAGGATGCATGAAATGGTGCTCACCTGAAGTCGCACAAAGGAGTCCCACGTCGCCGGAGACCAACTTAGAAAGTCGTGCAATGCAGGTTAGAGTGCCGTGGACCCAGGCTTGGCTGTGCACAAAGGATTTCCGCCGGAAGTGCACAGGGGCCGGAGTAGCTGCAAAAGTCGCGGTTCCCAGCAATGCAGTCTAGCGAGGTGAGGCAAGGACTTACCTCCACCAAACTTGGACTAAAGAGTCACTGGACTGTGGGAGTCACTTGGACAGAGTTGCTGGATTCGAGGGACCTCGCTCGTCGTGCTGAGAGGAGACCCAAGGGACCGGTAATGCAGCTTTTTGGTGCCTGCGGTTGCAGGGGGACGATTCCGTCGACCCACGGGAGATTTCTTCAGAGCTTCTAGTGCAGAGAGGAGGCAGACTACCCCCATAGCATGCACCACCAGGAAAACAGTTGAGAAGGCGGCAGGATCAGCGTTACAGAGTTGCAGTAGTCGTCTTAGCTACTATGTTGCAGTTTTGCAGGCTTCCAGCGCGGTCAGCAGTCGATTCCTTGGCAGAAGGTAAAGAGAGAGATGCAGAGGAACTCGGATGAGCTCTTGCATTCGTTATCTAAGGAATCCCAAGAGACAGAGACCCTAAATAGCCAGAAAAGAGGGTTTGGCTACCTAGGAGAGAGGATAGGCTAGCAACACCTGGAGGAGCCTATCACAAGGAGTCTCTGACGTCACCTGGTGGCACTGGCCACTCAGAGCAGTCCAGTGTGCCAGCAGCACCTCTGTTTCCAAGATGGCAGAGGTCTGGAGCACACTGGAGGAGCTCTGGGCACCTCCCAGGGGAGGTACAGGTCAGGGGAGTGGTCACTCCCCTTTCCTTTGTCCAGTTTCGCGCCAGAGCAGGGCTAAGGGGTCCCTGAACCGGTGTAGACTGGCTTATGCAGAAATGGGCACCAAATGTGCCCATGAAAGCATTTCCAGAGGCTGGGGGAGGCTACTCCTCCCCTGCCTTCACACCATTTTCCAAAGGGAGAGGGTGTAACACCCTCTCTCAGAGGAAGTCCTTTGTTCTGCCATCCTGGGCCAGGCCTGGCTGGACCCCAGGAGGGCAGATGCCTGTCTGAGGGGTTGGCAGCAGCAGCAGCTGCAGTGAAACCCCGGGAAAGGCAGTTTGGCAGTACCAGGGTCTGTGCTACAGACCAATGGGATCATGGGTTTGTGCCAACTATGCCAGGATGGTATAGAGGGGGCAATTCCATGATCATAGACATATTACATGGCCATATTCGGAGTTACCATTGTGAAGCTACATATAGGTAGTGACCTATATGTAGTGCACGCGTGTAATGGTGTCCCCGCACTCACAAAGTCTGGGGAATTGGCCCTGAACAATGTGGGGGCACCTTGGCTAGTGCCAGGGTGCCCACACACTAAGTAACTTAGCACCCAACCTTTACCAGGTAAAGGTTAGACATATAGGTGACTTATAAGTTACTTAAGTGCAGTGTAAAATGGCTGTGAAATAACGTGGACGTTATTTCACTCAGGCTGCAGTGGCAGGCCTGTGTAAGAATTGTCAGAGCTCCCTATGGGTGGCAAAAGAAATGCTGCAGCCCATAGGGATCTCCTGGAACCCCAATACCCTGGGTACCTCAGTACCATATACTAGGGAATTATAAGGGTGTTCCAGTAAGCCAATGTAAATTGGTAAAATTGGTCACTAGCCTGTTAGTGACAATTTGAAAGTAATGAGAGAGCATAACCACTGAGGTTCTGGTTAGCAGAGCCTCAGTGAGACAGTTAGGCATCACACAGGGAACACATACCTATAGGTCACAAACTTATGAGCACTGGGGTCCTGACTAGCAGGGTCCCAGTGACACATAACAAACATACTGAAAACATAGGGTTTTCACTATGAGCACTGGGCCCTGACAAGCAGGATACCAGTGAGACAGTGAAAACACCCTGACATACACTCACAAACAGGCCCAAAGTGGGGGTAACAAGGCTAGAAAGAGGCTACTTTCTCACAGCCACCCATAGGGATGCAGCTGAGGTCACCTCCTCCTCCACAAATGCTGCTTACTCCGGATCCAAAAGATGCCATGCGTTAAACCTCCCAATCAGCCAAAGGGCACCCAGACAAGTACGCCAATTGAGAAGGAGGGGTGCGTGGTCAGATATGCCAGTGGGAAGATCCGGACGAACTGTGAGGGTAGAAGGTTGCCGGTCGGAGGGCAGCAGAGGTCGATCCTAGATTCGGTATGATGAGCGGCGGATTGATGCGTATAGAACAGTCATAATGGATTCCATTTGCACCAAGCATCATAGAGGCCCAAAGAGTCAGCCCAGAAAAACAGCACGAAGCGCAGAGGCGTGGAGCCTCGGATGTGTCAATCATCCAGGGTCATTACCAGGGGGTGAGCCAACACCAGAGATCAGACTGCCTGTTGAGTGGGTTGCAGGAGCTGTTGGGGGATATAGCTGGAGAGAAAGTTGTATTGTTTTGCTCCAGTGTGTCCCTCAGTCCCAACAAACCTACCCTGGGGGTCCACATGAACCTTGGTGACCGTCATGGGAAGGGTTTTGTGAAGCAGGATTGCGACTCCCCTGGAGCCCCTAGTAAAACCTGCATGATAGATCGAACCATATTCAAAGTGACCCAGGAAGGGACATTGAAAGCCCGTGAGGTGTGTTTCTTGAAAGATTACATCTTTTTATATCTTTTAGTATAGCGCAGTACTGAAAACCTTTTAATGCAGTCTAAAAGACCGTTGACATTCCAGGAAATAACCTTAACCTTTGGGGCGAGCTGTTAGATAAGTGTGTGGTGGAGTAGGGGGCCCACAGTGAGGAGGAATGATTAACCTATTGTAACCTAGAGCTGAGCCCAGAGGATAAAAGAGACATAGTGGAGAACTTGCACAATGAATACCTGAAAGTGGAGAACACAATAAGACACCAATCCCAATCAACATAACATAACACAATCCCTCACAACTTTTCCCCACACCATACTTTCTTTCCTGAAGCATCTGTCGCCTTGCAAAAGAACATAAAAGAACAAACTTGGAGTGAAAAGTTCAGGTGGTGTTAATCTTCACCCGCATAAAGGATCATAATGCTTGACAGCAATCGTAAATATGAGGAATTCGTTGCATCCCCATGATCAAGGAGTCCGGCAGTGGGCACAGCAACCATCCCAGTTCAGGAGGTCCACAGAAAACCCCCCAATCTGAGGCAGCCACTGCTTGCTTGATAGGAGGATCAAGTTAAGGGATCTGGTGTATCATCAGAGAATCCAAACATCTGTGGAGTATCAGTGAGCTTCATGTATGAATCCGCTTTGTCTGGGTTTTCTTCTACTGGAGACACACTCATCGAAATCTGTCATCCTCTCCGATCCAGTTTGGCTTTCCTAGAACACGTACATTGCCTCTGGGTCACCCAGGCGGGAAGCAGCTAAGGGGGAATCCCTGAAACCATCTAATCCACTCTCACCAGGGGCTGCAGGGGTTGCTGCTCCATCACCCACTCCCAGACCTGCCCAGGGGTGTCAAAAAAATTGGTTAATGAATTAAAACTGACCTCAAGACAGGTCGGGACCAAAAGCATGCAGTGGATGTTGAGAGCACAGAGCTTCTGTTTAACATTTTCAAAAGAACATTGCTTCTGTTGGACCACTGTAGTGTAGTTGTGGAAGATCAGGATCTTGGCATTAAGGTGATGGAGATCCTGTTGGTTCCGACCTCGCGCAGAATTGTGTTGCATTCACCAAAGTTCAGGAAAGGGCGGGGAGTCGCCACAATTGGAGGTCTCTTGGTTAAGGCATGATGCTCTCTTTCCACCACGAAGCAGCAAAACAGTTTATTGTCCAGGATCCAAAGGCAGAACCACTCCTCCAGGGTGTCCTCATCCCAGAGCCCTCAAGCCTCTTGGGGAGTCCAATATGGTGCATATTGTTACGTTGGCAGTGGTTTTCAGCGTCTTCTGCCCTTACATCCAATGCGATCACTGTGGACAACAATTTGAATACTTGATGCTTAAGAGTTACCACATCGTCTTCTGTTGCTGAAATCTGTGTCTCAGTCTTGGTCACTCGTTTGGCGACTTTACGCAGGTCATGCCATAGAAGGGAGATATCAAAGAGGACACCATCAACTTTGGCCTCCACCACCTCCCTAGAGTCTTGGATTGCCTTAAGGACATCCTTTAAGTCTGCAGGTGGCTGGGCAGCAGAAGGGGGGGTCCCCCTCAGCTCCCCTGGAGTCTTATGTCGTAACTGTGTACTTGTCTGTTTTGGTCTGCGCTGTCGTTGGTGGGGGGGGCTTGCCACGGCCCATCCTTGGATGTAGGAAGGAATGGGAGATGTAGAGGTGAAGTGTATGGGGGCAAGTCCTGCTTGCTTCAGGGCAGCACAAGCAGCCAGCTCCCTGGAGTTCAAAGTGCACCACTGCAACGTAGGGGACGGTGTGTAGGTTGAAGGAGCTCACCAATGCGGAGGCCGAGAGATCTGGGGGCTGCAACCCATTTGCCGAGGGCAGCATGAGTAGTCAACAGCCAGCAGCCTGACCCTATTTCAGGGAGGCAATGACTCAGGTCGAAAAAGGGACAGAGCAGGATTCCCATGATACACTGAGCTCCTCACTGGTGCCCCGGGAGACACCGGCATCCAAGTCCTGGACTGCCCCCATAGCAACTCTGTCCAAGACCCAGGTGTAGCTATCCAACAGGGGAGCTGAGGAAACGCCGGGGAGGTGTGTTATGGCAGTGCCACTGCATGCCCCCGCAACAGGTGCCGCCCAGTGGATGACCCATCCAGTGCCTCAAAGGGGATCCAATTTTGCACAGTCTATGATGCAGAGATAATATGCCCAGTGGGGGGTGGGGGGTTTGCCACTCTCCCCACCGCTTGGTGCTTAAGGGCTCCCGTACACCATCAATCAACCAAAGAGGCGCAGCATGGCCATAAATCCCACAAGGCCCTACAGTTCTGATTATATGCCCCCTCCTGCCGCCCAGCAACTCCCCGGGGTTCACAACGCCAGGATGTAGATCCGGGGGACACGTGGGGGAGTCCGCGCCATCACAGCCTCCCAGCAAACTCTGGCCCTAGGGGAGGAAAAAGAGAAGGGGGAGGCACCAACAGACCAAGTCCCATAGTTATACTTTTTTGCGCCGCATTTGTGTTGTTTTTTGACACAAATGCGGGGCAAACTTACAAAATACAATTATATTTTGTAAGTTTGCAACACTTTTGCGTAGAAAAAAGGTGCAAATGCAGCACAAAAAAAGTATAAATATTGGTCCAAGCATGCAACAACCCCAAGACCATGCCCTCCAACGCTGCAAGAGTCTCATGGGGTTCCCAGTGCTGCGCAGTGCACGTCCACCACATCTCACTTCTTGGTGGCATGCACTGCAGCCCGCCCCTACCACCCAACAGTTGTCCTGTGGGCAGCCTAGGTCCCACCAGCAACCAAGTCTCCACCACTACTCTGCAGCTCCCAGGGGCCCAGGGCGTGCACTCTGTTGCCCCAGAGCAGCGCAGTCCAGATTGCGGTGTCACCAACCTCAGGTCCGCCACTTTTGTCAACACCGGGGCCACAAGGAGACCCACACTGCCACTTCAGGTAACAGGTAAGTCGGAGGCACAGACCCTATAGCAGCCCCCCTCCCACCCCCCAGGTCACAGAGAGAGCACAGGTCGATCCAAGCAAGACAGCCCTCACGATCCAGCCCAGGCAGTGGCTGCCATTATCAAAGCAGGATCCACACGGCCTCGGGCAAGATCTCTCCAGGGTTGGCCAGGCGCTGTGGGAGGACCTGAACTGCCCACCCGATGGCAGTGGGCCTATTTGGGGGGTTAAAGGCACACTGTCAGGCAGGATGAGGCCAGATGCAGAACAGACAACAGGAGCTTGATTTGAGTTCAGCCACCATGTTGGCCTCCTGGGCCATGCCCCTCGCCCACTCTCACTAAGATTAGGACCCAAAGTAATGAAGATTACATATTGCATACACATTTATGAGCAAAAAACATGAACAAAGAATTGCAGGGTTCACATAATTTTTTAAGGCACTGTTTATTCTTCATTTGTACATTTCTTGTCCACTGCGTTACATTTCCCAACAATCCCATTCAGCCCTTCGGTAGGTGCTGTTTTCTAGCCAAACTATTTCTACCAGGTGTTTTTTACTCTTGAGTGTGTTTGTGATATGTAATCTGCTACTCTATATGCTCATCCATGCATCTAATCTGGAATACCTCATTAATTAATTTTGTCTAAACCCTATCAAGATGAACTACCTAATTTAACCATATGGATTTACAGCCTTACCTATTTACCTGGAAACCAACAAATCACTTAGGGCATTTGGGTGCACCTAGCAGGATAAGAGAACGTCCTCCTACACATAACATAATAGACACAGCAAGACACCAGTAGCAAGTTAAAAAATAGTAAAGTTAGGTGAGCAGACTTACGTTTACCCTTTAAATGATACCAGATCAACACTTTTTAGGGTAGATCACTCAATCACAGAAGTTACCACTTGGAAATGTAAACTATTTGTAGATTGCCAAGCCTAAACCATTGTCTTCCTAAAATCATCTCCCCAATCCAAACCAGTGTCAGGAATCAGTTTTTACCATGCCAATTTCGGGATATTGCTTTCAATTTTTCTAACCTGGTAACAAACATACTCCTGCCTTTTGCAGGAGTAGATTACTATGTCCATGTGCATTTATGCCGATAAATGTCATCAGTACCTTGTGCGTGGTCACCCATCATAACGTCTTTTCTTCTGATTCCTTTCTTTTGCTTTTCAATCCCTAATGTAGTCTTACTCTTGAGGAACTTCTAACAAGTAGATGGACTTTCCTGCATGAGTAAATTGAACTTGAATTCTGTATATCAGGAGTTAAAATTTACAAGTGTAAATTCAATTTTTTTGCAGCTATGTGACATTTAAGTGCTTAAAAGAATTCTAAATGTGACCACAAAAGTAAAAGAAACATCAAGGTAACACATTTGTAAATGGTCTGCTGAAAGTTTCACAGGGACTTGGAAGTCTTGGATTCAATGACCCAGTCAGCTCCTACCCTGTTTTGCCTACAGTAGGGGGACTGGCTATGTCACTGCTTGCAAAATGTTCTTTTCTTCGCATTACTAAATAGGTGGTAAACACACATAGAAAACCTATGTCACTTTTTTGTCATGTGGTCTGACTTCAATATTGCAATTATGAAACATTGATTAAATGTTGATTGTTCTTACGTCAGCATTCATAATTTTTGCAGAAAATACCTTAATGCAAGTTACTAAGGTGTTTCCAATTTCTAAATCATACAAACACAGAATGGGCACTATTTAACTTCCTTTCCATGCCAACATTTAGCCAGTAGTGAAAAAATGTACATCGAGTACCTACTCTAATTGATTTTAGCATTTTACTATTACTTTCCTGCATAGACATAACAGTATGTCTAAAGCAGGAGTATTACAGACACAGTGGTGTGAATATTATGTCTATGAATCAGGATGCCTGGGAGAGCCGTACAGGAGGCAGGATGTGCACAATGGGTAATCATGAACGTCAATTCACTAAAATGCCAAGGATAGCGGAAGTGACATCACTTGCCCTTTGACCTCCACTTTCACTCATACACACATATTTACACATACATACAAATGACAGTTAACACACTCTCTCTCCCGAAGCACGCACACAACATACATTTAAAAGCATTTTTACTTACCTCAAGCTGCCATGGAAGGCATATTCCAGCTAATTGTACCTCATTTGTATTACACTAATAGTGAATAATATTTTACTATTCACTATTAGTGTAATAAAAACTGGCAGAATACAAAGAGAGTGGAGTCCCAACTGACGACCATAAGCACGAGTTGCCGCTGTGTTCCTGGCACTGAATTTGCCACCTCTGAAACCAAGGGTAACAAAGACAGTGCCAGGGGTCGCAAAGGGCAAGCCAGGGGTCGCAGCCGACCCCTAAATGACGTCCATGTGGGTAATGGATGCAGGGCATGGCTTTCTGCCATGTGGAATGTCCTCCGAGCGTATAGTGGGACCCACAGCCACATTGTGTGTCCGGTAATAGTGCTACCAACCCCAGGAAATGGCCCTCAGAACACAGAATCCACGGTGCCCACTGTTTCTTTTTCCTGCTTTCTGGTTATGGGACATGGTCTGTGCTCAGTCCTATTGCACCTACTCCTGGAGAGCACTGTCTGCAGTGCACATGCAGCTGAACCCATGCAGTGGATGCCAGACAGATGGAAAGTCATGCCCAATGCGCAGAACCTTCTTTCCAAGCCCTCCACGCATAGCCTTGGTTATGCGCATTGGGCTTTGGGATCCGTGTCTGGTGTTCCCGGAACACCAGGACCCATAACTCATGAACCTGAACCTGTCTCTAGCACAAGCCATGGAGTTCAGGATGTAACAATTTAGCACATACTCTGCTATTTCCTCACTGCCCATTATGAAGATCAGGTGTTATTTTGTTTTAAACATCACAGTTTGGTTCTACTGTATAGACATTCAGGTGACCTTTCTGCAGAAACCTGTGCCAAGCCCTAGGACCAGAATCCATTGATTATCACCCTACAATACGAGGTCAGCATTGAAAAGAGGGCTCGAAAAGGGCCATGTTGTTAAGATCTTTCACAAATATTAGGAAGGTGAAAATTAGCACTGAGTATAGTGAGTCTTGAAGGATAGTCAACCACAATGTACCTGACCCAGAGGAAACAGGAAGAACGGGTAGATAAGAGAAAAGCACTGGTCCTGATGCAAATTCTACATGCACTCCTCATACCCCTCAGGCAATAACCCCATTAAGTCACATAAATTATCAGTTATATGAATTGTCAATCTTTAGATATTGTATATATATAACTATGTATACTAACCACTCTAGACTAGTTGGGGCACGTGACCCCCAGGATGAACTAACATCTACCTGATCAGTGTTTTAAATGGGAAAATATAAGTACAAGTACTTATCAACTTGAAACGCAAACTAGGGTTGGAGCTTGAGGTGGGGCAAGGAGCGGCGTTAGTGGGACCCATGTAATGGGTCTGAAATGTCCTCAATGTGCAACTGCGCATTATGATACAGAAACAGTTCCGCCATCTGTGCAGTATTCCTTTTGCCTTGCATGTTAAATTATATATTCATTTAGTAGCACTTTGCCTGAGGTGCCAACCAGAGAGACAATCTAGTTGAGCATGATAATCTAGTTCAGATTGCAATATGCTAATATTAAACTTGTGGTGCCACCAGGAGCATAGCTTCCCTTCATACAGCAGGTGCAGTGGCACAGGGCCCCAGAGGCTGATGGACCATTCAACCCTGAATATTGCTATTTTTACAATTTAAACAGCAGCCAGGGGGCCCATTCCCTTCCTTGTATTAGGGCCCATGACACTCAGTCTACACTATAGGGTGCCACAGACTACTTTGCTGATAATCATGTTACATACTTCACACTGTAGCCAGGAAGTGCAAAACACAACAGATGTTTGAACATTTTGCATGCATAATACACAATACATGCGCTTAGCACTTGATATACAGACTGCAAGCAGGTGACCTCAATCATACTAAATTAATTTTGCCTCACATGGAACGTAAATCCCTTTAAATAATATGTACCATTACTTAAATGTCACTTTATTTACCAACCTGGGAATGATGAAAGGCCAAATCTGCCTCACAAACATCTTTGCCACAGAAGAATTTCCTGCAACTCTGGTGTCAAATGACTGCACTCCTGTACACTTGCTGATGTCCTGCAGGTAGAAACAAAGGTGTTGCAACTGTAAAATGAAGCAAACCATTAATGTGCAATGGCATATGATGAGTGCTTGTGTCTTCTGAACCACTGAGCTAAATGTCCTGGATCGAACCATGGTGCCATGTTCCTGCTGAGGAACAATGTTGGTCAATCAGAGGCACATATCTCCTTCATCATATCTGGTTGCTTGATGACTAAAAGGCAAATCAACAGGCAAATCAACCCTTCATCTTCATCAAGTGTGCAATGCTTTATAATTCTTCTACTCAATTCTCACTAAGGGCCTGATTTAGCATCATTTTTTGACGCAAAAGTAGCACAAACTTACAAAATCTAATTGAATTTTGTAAGTTTTCGGCGCTTTTGCGTCAAAAAATGACACAAATGCGGCCCAAAAAAAAGTATGAATCAGGCCCTAAATGTCAACAGTATAATTAGGCAGCTGTTATCTCTATCTCTGCACATACATGGGTAAATGTGAATATCTTTAACAACTTACATCAATTCCTCTTCACAACAATGACGATTCTGAGTCAATTCAACTAACAACCACTTGTACTTGTATTGCAACTCTCATGCTTATTACCTTGGATTTTTCTGACCTCAAAGCCTTCATTCATGTCTTCCACTCCGGACACATTGAGGATGGTCATAATTGTTTCTTCGCATGGCATAAGGTCAAGGCTGGCTTTAGCGCTGGTGGCGCCCTGTTCAACAGTCTTTTTTTTTACGCCTTCCCACCCCATGACCACCTCCTCGGATTCCCTCACTACCACCAGGCAAATGTGCCCCTCATCTCTCCATAGCCCTCCTTTCACATACATTCATTTGTTTTAAAGCGCTTGTAAAGGCAGGTTTTACTTATCCACTCAGCTATTCACAAAAAATATCATTGTGTTCTTTGCAGCAGGCACATTAACCGTCTACGCTACACACTACTTAAAGGCGAGTCAAAGCTGCTGCTAGACAAACCTCTGATCTCTCTCTAGCAAGAACATTAATCACAAGTGATATCTTGACATTTTAATTGCTTCCTGAAGGCAGGAGCACAAGAAACTTTTCAGCAGGTGTTTTTAAATGGCAAGTTTCGTAGGTTACTGCTAAACACAGCGCCCCCCTGAGGTCAGCACCTGGTGCAGCCGCAGCGCTTGCACCGCCCTGAAGCCGGCGATGCATAAGGTGGCACTGCTGGGGTACCCAACCAGCACCGCTTGCCATGCTTTTGTGCTTGTGATTGATGACTCTCTTACCTACCTAGCATTTCAGGGTTTGGAACCTGTTTTTGACGTTCTCAGCATCATGTGGATATGTTGATACAGCATAGATTTTGTACATTATCTCATTACACGTGTATGCTTTTTCAGCAGGGTCTTTCACATGAACTGGGACATTAGAAGGTCATGTTGTCCTGAGAAGTCCTTGTCCAAGACCTCCAGTTTACGATTCGTAAACCTGTACTTCCTTAATCTGTTGGGGTCCTTGATGGAAGAGTTTGGCAGGTTTCTACTTGTGATGACTGAGTGATGCCAAAGGATTGCAGCTCACTCTGTTGGTGTTGTTTTAGGGCGCTTTTGTTGTGCTTTGGTGTATCCTGAAGACTTTCTTCTGGCGGTTTCTGCTCTCTAAGGATTCATTGTTTGACTCCAGGAATTTCCAATGCCTGAAAATAGGAACTGCCTGATGTTTTGTCCATGTGCTGTTTATAGTATTTGGTATTTACAATACCTTGTGAATAGCACACATTGGGTACTTGGCACGTGCGGTGAGTACTGATTGAACGGAGTATGCTAGAAACTCATTCCAGTGTTATTATCGCACACATAATTTACCGAACCACCATCCTCATGAGAGTCCTGTGTCTGCCCTTGGCATTTCATACCTTGCTGAGGGTGCTCTGAGGAATGCAGCCATGAAGGGTTAGAAGGGAGGCACAGCCAGGGATTGACTGGGACAGGCTGGGGCAGAGTCAGGCTTTCGGGCTAAAGTTTGGTGCCAACTGGGCTCTCCTCGGTAGTCTTCCTGCCTGGCAACATGGATTGGTCTTATTGCAAACCTCCTTGCGTGGCAGGAGGGGTGGCACAGCCGGGCACTGGTTGAGTCAGACAGAGGGAGGATGAGGAGTCAGGGCTGAAGCGAGGGCAGGCTGCTGCCAGGATGACACTGGTTGGCCTGGTTTAGGTCTGCGTGGTGGGACAGGAGACACAGTATGGATCCGCTGGGACACACATGGGGCAACATAGGGAGTCGGCGCTGAAGCACAGGGAAGGGATTGGGCCCCTTGGGAGTCTTTATGGCAGAAGAGCCTGATTACAAAGCATAGCTGGGGATTAGCTGGGATAGAGAAATGGTGCCCAGGAATGTCCTGTGTTATCAGTTACTTTATCTACCAGAAACAAAAGTGTAGGAATTCCTTTAGGCCTAGTTCGGTTTTAGAGTTCAGGGGGGTCAGTACGGTCTAGAGATTTTGTTGCTATAGATTAGACTCTTTGCTTCACGTGCTTTTAGCTGTCCAGGCTTCCTGGCAGAATGATGTTTTGGCTGCTTCTGATTCTTTTAGTCCTGGATGTGCATGGGACAACTGATGTCACTGACAGAGTCCTGTAAGGGAGAGTATTGAAAACCTGGATTATGGAATAAAAAGGACAAACATCTCGAAGTTGTGATCGGGATGAGTTTGTATTTTAATTAGTCAGATTAATATCATTTTAGATCGAGATTAGGTCGAGATATTGCAAGCAGAACGATAGCTTCGAAAGGTACCGAGGGTTCAGTGTCAGGTGGAGAAGGGGAGGGGCAGGAGCACTAGAACTTCAAAAAGACAGGCTCACATGAATTGTTGGCAGAGGGCCATATTACAGACACAATTGAGCATTGCTCTGATTATCAGATGCCTGTACCCTCATGCTGGTCCGGTCACAAGAGTTACTGGGCCCATCGGGACTACGAGTAACTTGGAAACCCCACAGGCGCACACAAGTTCCCCCAGACACTCCGGATGCACCGAACATCCCTGGGAAAAACTCAGGCCGGGAATGAGGAATAACACCCGACACCAGATGCATTACATCCAATACCCCAGTCACTCCCCATTCCTAGGTGCCCCCCTCGTAGCAAAGCTGTTTTTCCAAACTCCTGTTGGTAAGTGTCTCCTGGGGCCGGAATTATCATCCCTATAACCCTGGCCACTCATAACCAAGGCGCTAGTGGGTTAATGTTGTAGAGGTTTATACTAGTCCATACTGCAGTCTCAAACGTCCAAGGATGGGAGCCAATGATGGCTGGTACCCTAAAGTGCTATAAACTATATTCTGCAGGTAGCCCGCAGGAAGGTTTAAGGCTCCATTCTGTAGACACACCTATTTTAAGTGCACAGAAACATTTTTTAGCATGGTGACTATTACCGGGGTAGAGACAAATAGAAAGTAGAAAATATAAATGGACCATAATAATTACTTTTTCCATGCTCTGTTCACTTTTATTTCTACGAGTACCCAGTGAATAACTATGATTTTGGACCCTGATTTTCTTTCACTGTAATTCGCCATTTAGATGCACAACATTTATATGAAATATCTCAAGGAGTATTTTATGTAGAGTTCATATGTTGCACACATTCATGTTCTAGATACCGAACATATACAGACAAGTGAAGCGATCATTTTCTGCTGAGAAGGTCACGTGTTTCAATCAATCAAATGCTATTTGGCTTGTGACATAAAGACATAGAAACTTATGAATCATGTCAAATCGTATGAAATAGAAACATTTGCTTTCCACAATTTGGATCGTTCAGATACCCTGAAGGGACAAAGCACATCATGTTTACTGTACGAGCTGTATTGAAAATGAGCTCAGAGCAGATTTATGAGTGCGAGTGTTAGCAGATGGCAGGAGATCTGCATTATTACATGATGTGGAAAGGTTATCTTACATTCTTTTTAGTACATTTTTAGGTCTGGTCAGAGACAGCTTCAGCTCTTTACAAGAACTCATGTAATCACAAACAAGGATTACAAAACAGTATAGGAAGAGGAAACTTTGTTCTGCCCCTATGACAATCATTTTCTCTAGAGGCATTTGATTGAGTAGTAGTTACAATGTTCATACCTGAAAGAAATATCACTATTGCCAAATACATCATAAAGGGGCTTTGTGTGGTTTAACCCTGTGGCAAACAAAATAATGTGTCCAAACTCCTTTCAGAGGGCCACTGGGCACGCAGAGCTTACTGGGCCCAACCGGGGGGGTTAGGGAGTGGTTTGAAGCCTTTTACTCCTGATGTCCTGGGGCCCAACCTTACAATGGATCCTAGGCAGCTGGGCCATGTACCATTTCTGCACTTGACTCACTGTGGTAATGTGGTCGCGCAGTCTAAGGCTCACTTGGAAGGCAGGCGAATACAAGGAAGCAAACATGGTCTCGCAACACAAAATGCACGAATGGCCAACACTAAATCATTGTCCAGCCAAATACTCACTTTTATGAAAAAAAGAGAAGCATTTTATTTCTGCTGCTAAGAACACAAAGGAAAAATACAACATTCACAAATAACTAGACACCCCCCTTGAAGTCAAGGCTCTAGTGTTTCCGTAAGTAGCACTCCGAGTCTTACTCACTCCTTGCTCTCAGTAATAGTGGTTACTCCTCATTCACTATAGGCAACATTCAGAGTAAGCCTCACTAGGAGTCCGAGTCTCAAGAGTGCGCTTTGGATCGACAGTGTTCTAGCACCGCAGCACTAACTAACAAGCAACTTCCCCTTGGGGGTGACTGGCCTGAAATAAGTCTTACCTGCACCTGCAGGCTTGGAACGTTCACAGTTTCTGAGAGTTCCAGGTCCACAGGTGCTTGAAGCATTAGTAGCTGAATCAGGTGAGTTTGCTGCACAGGTCTAGGAAGGCTGCACTCAGCGAGCACAGAACTCCTAACATGCGGTCGCACCACTGAAGCAACTCCTCCTTGCAGGGTAAATGTCTGATCTGTTCCCTGATGGGAAGGTGATGTGACAATCCTCTCGCCTCGATGACGATAAGCAGGTACTCCCATGATGGCCTCACTTCTCCAGTGCAGGTGTCGATCAGATTGCATATCTTGTTGCTTCCGATGACACCCTATCCTCCCTGTACATGGCCTCTGGCCTGTTCGGCACAACAAAAGTCTTCAGCAGTGGCCCTTCCTGGCATGCAGGGTTGGAGTTCACCATTGCATAAGGTCTACGGCCCTCTCAGCGTGGCAGTCTTCTTGCCACAGCCCCTACTGGCATACAGGGTTGTGGCTCACTGTGGCTCAAGGGTGACGGCCCTCAGAGCACAGCAATCTTCTTGCCACTGCCTCTCCTTGCATATGGGGTTGCCAGCTACTCACTACACACATGCCCTGGCCTGATCAGCACATTGATGCACACAGCTCAATTAATGGCTGCCTTCCTCTGACAAACCAAGGTTGCCGACTTAGTGTTGCACATGGATATCAACCGGATTGGTGTAGCATCCTTTTCCTCACACTTCGCAAAGGGAGTACACTTGACAGGGATCCCCACTGGACCTCCTCCCTTCAAAACTCTCCTCTTCCTCACAGGATACATGATCTTGTCAAGCAGGCAGGTGCTGGTCCCCAGACTCAGGCCAGGATTCCCTAGGTGATGTTCCTTCACCCAGCAGGGAGGCTAGCAGGCATTGGCCCCCAGCCCAAGTCACAGGCATAAATCTTGCAGAGCTTTCCCTCCTCACACAGCCTGTCTAGCTGCTTGGCAGATGACAATTTTTGGAGTCTCAAGCTGCTCTTCTTTAGTCCATTTCTAGACACCAAGGGGGTCATTCTGACCCTGGCGGTAATTACCGCCATGGCGGAGGTTGGCGGTAGCACCGCCAACAGGCTGGCGGTGCTCCGCCGGGCATTCTGACCGCGGCGGTACAGCCGCGGCCAGAAGCGGAAAGCCGGTGGTGTACCGCCGACTTTCCGCTGCCCATGGGAATCCGCCATGGCGGCGCCGCTTGCTGCGCCGCCATGGGGATTCTGACAGCCCATACCGCCATCCTGTTCCTGGCGGTTCACCCGCCAGGAACAGGATGGCGGTATGGGGTGTCGTGGGGCCCCTGGGGGTGTCGTGTCGTGGGGCCCCTGGGGGCCCCTGCAGTGCCCATGCCAATGGCATGGGCACTGCAGGGGCCCCCGTAAGAGGGCCCCAGAAAGAATTTCAGTGTCTGCTTTGCAGACACTGAAATTCGCGACAGGTGCAACTGCACCCGTCGCACCTTCCCACTCCGCTGGCTCCATTCTGAGCCGGCTTCCTCGTGGGAAGGGTGTTTCCCGCTGGGCTGGCGGGCGGACTTTCGGCGGTCGCCCGCCAGCCCAGTGGGAAAGCCAGAATGACCGCCGCGGTCTTTTGACGGCGGAGCGGTCTTTCGGCGGGAACCGCTTGGCGGGCGGCGACCGCTGTCCGCCGCGGTCAGAATCACCCCCCAAATGTGCTTTAGAGTTTGTCTTTGAAGTTTTTGTTGGGGGTCTGCTTCTTTTGAAGTGTCCACTCCTCTGCCCTCTCTTCCTCTTGTAAACAGTCTGTCATAGCAGAAGTGGCTCAAAAGCTGACAGCCCCACAACACAGGTCATGGAAGTGACTAAAGTTCACACCTGAATGTCGACTATAGTGATATTGGTATTCAAAGTTTAGCCCAGGAACCCAGCCCTACTATTTATCATTCTCTTATTAGCCCTGTCTGTTTCCTGAGATGTGCCCATGCCTCTTCCTTGTGACCACTCACTGAATCACAGGTCACCCTTTGAAGTGTACAAGGGAAGCCAGGCTCTTCCCTCTCCAGTGTGTCTTCCACCCAGCTTACAGGACAGCATTTTTTTAAATGGCACAACCCATCTTGGGCTGTACAGACCAGGTAGCCCACATTAGGGGTGTGGCTAGCCTTTTGGGGGTGTACGCCTCCTGACTACCTAATTTTCCCACCTGCCTTGGGTTGCAAATGTAAATGAATAAATGAATGAATGCATGAAAAATACTTCTGAAGCGCACAGCTACTGCAAGAGTGTCCCAACCTAGGCAAATGTAAAAGAGACATCTACCATGTTACAAGTTGAACAAATAAGTTTTAAGTTGGTTTCGGAAGATGGTTTCATCTGGGATACATCTGAGTTGGAGGGGAAGCTCACTCCAGTGCTTGGCCGCCAAAACAGAACAGGCCGAACCACCAAGCTTCTTCCATGTAGTATGTGAAACCAGGCATATTGTGAAGATAAGTGGAAGATATTCTTTAGCCTGTTGGCCGGGTATTTAGGTCCCGTCTTGTAAAATGCGTGGGGTGCAGTAGAGAAGGCCTTCTACATAATCCTATTCCTCACTGTAAGCCAAATGCAGTTGGTTACGGTAGTATGACACTAATGCAAGTTTGGGAAGCTTGAACAAAAGGCAGATTGCCATATTCTGCATAATTTGCAGGCAATGTATTAGGTAATCCAGGATCACCAGAAAGAGAACGTTGGCATAATCTAGCCTGGAAAGAATCAGGGCTCGGACTATAGATTTCTGAGCTTCCCGGGAAGGAAATCAAGAGAGCAAAACAAGAGGCTTTTACCACTTCAGAGCTCTGTGGTTTAAAAGAAAGGTGAACATCGAAAATCACCCCTAGGTTCTTTGCCACCTCTGTTGGGGAGGGGGTAGTGTACAGTTGCTCGGCCAGGCATTAGACAAACCAGGAAGAGCGTTAGGGCCAAAGAGCAGGAGCTCTGTTTTGTCTGGGTTACATTGCAGACAGTTGGCTTTGAGCCACTCCATCACCGCCACAAGTCAGGCTGAAAATGTTTCCTTGGCTTCAAATGAGTGATCTTCATAGGTCAGCAGAAGCTGGGTGTCATCCGCATAGGAAACAACTTGAATATCGAATAATTCGATCAGAAATGCAAGTGGGGACATATCAATGTTAAAAAGTGTAGAGCTCAAAGCTAAGCCCTGTGGTACCCCTTACTTAAAAGTCTTCACATCAGAGTAGAACGGCTTAAGTCATATGGCTTGTTCTCTGTGAGCAAAAAAGGAACAAAGCCAGTGTAGACCGTCCCCTCCACCCCTATCGAGGCAAGGTGTTTCAGATAGGTCCAACAGAATCAGGGTGGTGTTGAGGCTAGAATCCAGGTTTAATTTAATGGAATCAGTTATTTACATAAGGCCCCTAACTGTGCTATGATAAGCCCAGAAACCTAAATGTGATGGGTGAAGAAGACTGAAGGTATCCAAAAATGTTGATGATTGGGTGTTCACAATCTTCTCAAGCAGCTTTGCGAACCTTGGGAGCAGGGAGGAAGGGTCTAAAATTAGGCAAGATTTCAGGATCAGATTTAGGTTTTTTAAGGAAAGGGATGACATTCGCCGTTTTCCAAGGGTTAGGAACCATGCCTGATCGCAGGGAGGCAGTAAAAGGTCTAGATATATTGGACTTAAATTGTCCCATACTTGCCTCAGAATATGTGGTGGGAATGGAACTAGAGGAGAGCCTGACTTACATTTGCTTAGGCAACTCTTCATTACCTCTTCTGTGGGGGGATAACATGCAACAGTTTGCCCTGTAGAAGGGGCATTATTGCACTATATCGCACACCATTAGAATTATTAATGTTCACCTCAAAAACGTCAGACTGAATCTTTAGAATTTTATCCTCGAAAAAAACTCGCAGACTAGTGCATAAATTCAAACTAGTCTCAAATGGTGCTTTAAAATTTTTGTGGTGTGTGCTCAGGCTTGTTTGTAGAAAATGTTATCTTTTTCATAGCAGTGTCGCCTCCACAGACGTTCCAGTTTTTTACGATGTTTCCTTTCTGCCACCTATTCGTTAGAGAGCCATCGGGTGGAGGGGCAGTGTCTCAAGGGTCTGGAATTAAATTCTGGGGCGACTGTGTACTGTGTTGGCTGCAGCTGTAAGCCAACTGTCGACCACCACTTCATCTATCCGGACATCACTAGTTATCATGGGCTTGCAGGTTGTTAGGATATCCTTTAATTGAGGGATAGCTACCTTATTCCATCTCTTATCTTTCCCTTTGGAGATGGCAAAGGCCAGGAAAAAGATAATAAAAAAATGGTCTAACTAAATAACTTCCCTAGGGCTTTCTAAATTGATCAACATCTGGAGAATATCATACCAATTATGTGCTCCGTCCTGCGAGTAGATTCCATAGAGGTCATTGAAAGGTTAAAGGCCACAAGGGTGCTAAGAAAGTTCTGAACTCAAGAGTTTGCAGACTTGTCAATTTGGATGTTAAAACCACACAGAACCATAAGGTTCACATAGTTAACAGCCATATGTGCAAGTGCCTGTGTGATTGAACAAATAAAATCACTAGCATAACCTAGGTGATAATAGAGAAGAATCCCAGCAAAAGAACACTGAGTCGAGGGTGAGTGTAAAACCCGAGTAAGCTGCGATGCAAAAACCCATGGATTCAGTATCTTTTGAGTCCTCTACCTGAAAAGTAGAGCATTTCAGAGCTTTCTTGAATGGCATGGCTACACCACCACCATGCTTACCTGCTTTACCTAGGTGGATGCAGACGTAAGTCACCGGTAGCGCAAGCTGTAGATCTGGGCAGGAATCCTCACTTAGCCAGGATTCTGTCATAAAAGAACATCTAGTTGCCCAGCATTAAATAGATTATAAATGCCCAAAGTGTGTTTATGGAGGGAATTTACGTTAATTACGGGCGCTTTTAATCTTGCCTTGGTCTCGGGGATATCCAACCTCTCCCTAATTTCCAAATGTAAAGAATATAGTTTGCATGTATTATTGTGCTTGGGCAGGGGGATGACTTTGTCCTCTTCTGGGAGGTAGCCCTCTTGCATATCAGAGGCGGTGTGGCCTTTAAAGCTCACCGATGTGATGTGCCACTTCACTAGCTATCCTTTCAGGGAGGGAGGTGGCACATCTCGCCCAGCAGGCCTTTTGTTTCTAATTCCTGGGAGTCTTCACACCTCCTGGCAGTGGGTCAGATTCCTCCCGTGGCAGCAGCTGCAAGCTGTCAGCCAGGGCACAGGAAAGGCTGGGGTAACCAGGTGGGCAACCTCTAGGGTAGCCAGCTAGGTGCATGCCACATCAAATTCAACATGAGGAATAGGCTGGGTTTGGTGAGACAAGTCGTTTGACACCAAAAATGACACCTTTCAGTGGGATCATAATGGAGCTGGCAACCTCGGGTTGCCCAGGTGCCAGCCCATGGTATCCTATGATCCTCTGAATACCTATAGTAGGCCTTAAAGGAAAGAGGCTACTGCAGGGACATATAGGTTTGCACTTGTATGTCCACTCTTTTAATATATTGCATCCTGCCTCCTGGGCTCAGGAGGCCTACCTTAGGAATGACTGACATATATTAAAAATAGTGCTGTGACCTTGCCAATCATGGTGAGGGTAAAGTCAGGTTTGGTTAGTTTGCACTACTCATGCTGTCTGCAATGTCAGGACTGCTGTCATCTGTTACTTGGACCACACAGGTTGATACAATCAGTGCTGCAGGCCCTGGTGACCCCATTAAACTCCCATGCCCTGGGTATCACTGGTACCACTTACCAGGGACTTATAAGAGGGTTAATGTTCTTGCCAATTGGGGTTATCAATTTGCATGCACCATACTTTAGGGAGACATCACTGCCACTGGGGCCTGGTTAGCAGGCTCCAGTGCGCTTTCAGAATCAAAACCATCAGCATTAGAAAAAAAGCATGCGGTAACCATACACAAAGGGCACTTTCCTACACATATGCAATGAAATATCAGCGTATATAATTTGCTGTGCGTGGTACATGTTGCAGTACATAAACAAATGGGTGAGCTACTTCCCTCTGTTTGTTATCACTCCTACAGCAGTCAACATGATATATACTGCTAGGCTTGCTGCAAAGCCAACCCCCCTCCATCCTACTTGGCAGTGACAGCTCTGGGTGGGATGTATGCTATGCTATGCTTATTTATGTTCATTGGTACATGCAGGTGTATGTGTATTTTGATGCATACACAGGATACTGATCTGCCTGGTGGCAAACTAGCTTCTCTTTTCGAGTTCACTGTACTGAACATTTGTGAGTGCATGCATGTAGGTGAACTGGAGTGGATTCATGTTGATTCTCAAGGACAGGCATCAGCAAGCGGGCGCAGCTGCTAGACACTACTGTGGAGGTATTTGTTTTAGAGTGGAGGCAACATTGTGGAGTAGAAGGTGAAACTCTGTGAGCATTAAAGGGTCTAAATGGAGGCTGAAACTTTGTTCACTGGTGTAACAACTGGTGCTTGGCTATACCACCAAACACAACCAGTTGTGTACTTGATGTGTACATGATGTGGGGGGTCAGGGATCTGTACTGGGTATTGTTGAGTGCAGATGGCTTGCCAGTGTACACTGAGCAAGGCATCTAAAAAATAAATACATTGAGTTGTTGGCTCATCAGTGCTTTCCTACCACCCAGTGGAATGCTGGCTCTACCCAGGACAAAACATCCAACACCAGGAACAAGTTCACCACATGCATGACAGAAGTAGCCACAAGTATGAAATCAAATTGTCTCAAATTGAACTCGGACAAGGCCGAGGTGGTAGTATTTGGGATGAAAGCCTCGCTATCAGAATCCACCTGGTGGCCCACAAGCCTTGGTCACACCCTCAAGGCTGGTTCGCAAGCGAGAAACCTCAGAATCCTCATAGACAAAAACTGGACATGACTGCCCAAGTCAACACAGTCATCTCGACCTGCTTAAGCACACTAAGGATGCTAAACAAAATCTTCAAGTGGCTACTGGACAACATCAGGAAAAAGATCACCCAATCCTGCATCACTAGCAGACTAGACTATGGAAACACCCTGTTTGCAGGGACTACCAACTAGCTTACAAGAAGACTGCAGACTGTCCAAAATGCAGCAGCCAGACTAGTCCTCCACCTCCCATACCAAGCCCATATCACGTCACACCATAGGGACCTGCACTGGCTCCCGGTACACAAGTGTACACTTTAAACTCCTCACCCACATCTATAAAGCTCTCCACAACACTGTCCCTGGCTACCTGAACAGCCACATTTACTTCCACAAACCTTCTAGACACCTCCGCTCTGCTGGTCTCATACTGACACCACCTTACATACACACACACACCAAAGCAGAGTAGGGGGCAGCGCCTTCTTGTACCTGGTCCCTAAAGCCTGGAAGGACCTCCTACAACACATCAGAGCCTCTTCCTCTCTTCTTGACTTTTCCAAGAAGCTGAAGACGTGGCTTTCCATGTAAGCCCCCAGGACAAACCTGCCACAGAATGCATGAATACCCTCACAGGTGATTAGTGCACTATAAAAAAAACAATAACACAACAGTGTTGTTTCAAGAGTAATACTTGTCAATAAATAAGAACACCTAAAGCCATTGCCTTAAAGAAAATGCAAAGGGATCTGCAAAAGTGCTCATGGTGGAAAAGCAAAATACTCTAAAAGCAAATGGCCCTCTCAAGCCCCCTCACAAACTAGCAGTCGAACACTATCAGGAGCACTCACACATTCCTCTTAGAGTACCAATCACACAATCCCAGAAGCACCTTGCATACACCAATCACTTATTAGCAGTCTGACACTACTTACAGCACTCTTACAACTCTCATAAACTAGGAGCTTCACACTACAGTCAGCACTGTAACATCCCCATACAAACTAACAGTCACACACTATCAACAGCGTTCACACACCCCTCACAGACTAAAAGTCACAGACTACCAGAAGCACTCTTACATGCAGGCAGTCACACTCTACTAGTAGCACTGTTGCAAGCTAACAACTGTCATTAACTAGTAGGGAAGCAACCAAGTCTAGCTTATAGTCAAACTGAATTGTGAGTTTGTGTGTGTGGTATTGTGAGGTACTGTGTATGGATGAGTGAGTAAATGTAAGAATAAGGCATTGGGTGGATGAATAGATGCACAAGTGCAAAGGTGAATGACTGAATTTGTGGATGATGAGCCATTGTGTGAATGGACGGACTGATGTGTGAATGCAGGGATGGATGAATCCACGTATTTTCAGTTGTAAGGCAGACTTATTGGTGTTGCCAAGGTCTGGAGCCAGAAATAATATACCCAAAATATCATCTGAGAAAAACATTGTATCATAAGTATCTTTTACAAAGATATCATCCCATTGGAGTTACTATTAGAGAATATACACTGAATGAGATAATATTTTTGTAAACAACATTTAGGACACAATATTTCAGTAACACAATGTTTTGGTTAAAACTATTCTGGTTCTTTACCAATGCTTGTTTGTTCTCCTTTTGCAGTCACGCTTCATTGTGCTCCGCAAAAAACACAAGGTAATAGGTTGCTTGAAGGAGGTGTGCTGTATTAGTCTGTTGGGTTGACAGTGACCATGAGACAATTTTATAGTTTTCTCAAGAAATACATTTGAAGAGTGTTACTCAGGTGACTTAGAGGAATTAAACAAAACACAGGTATTCTAGAGATACGTACAAAGAATTGAAGTCTTGAGCCCTATGTACAAAGACCCTTTGTTTTCACAAACCCCGTGATCCATAATAGCATGAGATATACAACAGATAAATGTATATTTTCATTGCTCAAAGGGGCATACTTACGAGCCCCGTTGTGCTTGCTTTTTCACTATGCAAAGAGCGATGTAAGCCCAAAATGAGATTTATGAAGCCTTGCAAGACCACTTTGTGTAGGCCGAAGTGGCTTCATAAATCTCGAGTAAAGCAACGCAATGCAAATCTCTGTTTTGCATTACTCTGCCCCAGGGATGCGTTCCATGGGTGTTGCGTGGGTGTTCCCAAGCAAAACCAATGGATTTTGATGCGTTCCCAGATTTACCAGAAGTGGTAGTCTTGTGAATGCGCCCAAAACCTAGCACCTCCTCAGGTGAGGCATAATGAGGTGAAATATGTTTATTTCTCCTCGTTTTTTCTCTTACCATATGTCCTGCTTTCTGCAGCACACATAGAAAGAGGAAAATGCCTCAGGGGATTGTTTTTGAGCAGGAAAGTGCCCCTTACTGCACAAAACAAATCCTACATGCAACGGAGGCACCCTTGCACCATGGCGCAAGGATGCCTGTGTTGGCGCTAGGCAGCCCTTTGTGCATCAGCACAGGAAAAGGACAGGAATGTGCCATATTGGGATAAATACAGTGTATTTCTGCCCTTTTCCTGCAACACAGCAATGAAACATGCTGTGCTGCATTGTGCCAATTGACCATAAATATGGCCCTAGGTCTTTCGCCAATCGGAAAAACATTTCAGAATCAAAAAAGAAGTTTTGTAACTCACTACAAATCACAGTTAGGAGGATGTGTGCGAGGGGCGTCTCCTTATTTCGATTTGCAGTGGTATTCGCTAACCTTTGAAAAGTTACCAACACCTTTGTAGAAATTGGATAAAATGTTTAGTGGTCCTAATTTAAAGATAAATGTCTCATGTAATGAAGCATAACTTTGAAAGGATTCTGAAACAAGCTGAAGAAGTCCTAAGGTCGGATTCTTTAAACATCAATTTATGGACAAGAATAACGCAATAAAATCAATGTTTCAACAAAATGTCCATGTATATTTAATACTTTACACTACATATATTTAATATTTTACACGTCATGTGAAAAGGCTAGGGTTAACTTACTTCTGAAAAATGCACTCCTCCCAGAACGTCCAGGCCAAGAAGCCGGATATCAGAAGTCACCTTCAGGAAACAAAAGACAGAAAAGGTTAGATAGGAAGGAAGAACTACTAGAGACACTACCAGCGACTACTGGAAAAAAGAGAGGAAACAGACGAAGGGCCGTAAAACCGTAAGAGAGGAACTACTATATAAGACTATGGGACACATGTAGGTAGCTTTTTGCACTTCGCAAACAGCGAATTTCGCTGTTTGCGACGTGCAAAAAGCAGTTCGCGATGCACAAACCCAGTTTTGCGATTCGGTAACTTGGGACCCCTTCCCCGTTGTAAATGTCACTGTAAACATTTTTTCAGAGCAGGCAGTGGTCCCATGGACCACTGCCTGCTCTGAAAAAATGAAACGAAAACGTTTCTTTTTATGTTTTTGTAATGCATCTCGTTTTCCTTTGAGGAATTACAACAAAAAAAACTGCTTTATTGAAAAGTAGTCACAGACATGGTGGTCTGCTGTCCGCAGCAGGCCACCATCCCTGTGAGGGCCACCATTCGCAAGGGGGTCACAAATTGCGACCCACCTCATGATTATTCATGAGGTGGGCATTTACGACACCCTTGCAAATCGCAGATGGTGTCAGGGACACCATCCTACATTCGGATTTGAGACTCGCAATTTGCGGGTGGCAAATCCGAAATTTCGAACATGTGGCCCTATATGAGCCTGAGTATAAGTATAGGTGCTATGAGTCTCACCTAGTAAATAACTATACAATGGGGTTAGTTAATTATCGGGTGCGATAAATAGCACCTATTACGAGGTCCTGGGGAATAACATGCAGATTTTGGTGTTTTACGCACCAAAATCCACATGATACTGTAATTACCATATGTTTTTTCTCCATTACATTTTGGCAGGTTTGACCTGCTGAAATTTAACAAAGGTTAAGGTATTCAATACATTCAGTAGTTATTTAATGCTTTAAATAACCCTCAACTTGTAATTCCGACCGCTGCAAAAATAGTTGTTTATGCACATGTCGGAAAAAAACGGATGACTCACAAACAGCCCTATGTGGTGTGGTGTTTGCATCCCTGCAAAGTACCGCTCAGGGGTTACACTAACACATTTGTGTTCTAGGTGTTCTCATCACCACACTAAAATGCATTAGTCATGCAATTACAGCATTCCCAACCACCAGAGGCACGCTTTAAGAGCTTAGCTGCATTACATTAGTGATCATGCTGATGTGTACGGCTGTGGTTGGAGAGCACCGCTGTGCTTGCTGTAATGTTTACACTTAACCCACTGACTCTTAACATTAAATGAACTCTCTGCTCTGGTGCCCAGCGGGTGAATATCATCATCCAAACTAAAGCACAGCCTGAGTGTACCATGTGGTGTGTCACAATTGTTATTGTTAAACAATTAATACAGACCCTGCACATAGTGTGTGCCCGCAGTCCCACGTGGATCCAAGGGTTCGGGGGAAACTGTGCTTGATAATGTTTTTCTGGCAAGATGCCTGCCCCACTGTGACCACACAGGGTCTGATTTGCTGGAGGCAGAGTGACACAGGCAGGCAGCTTTCTTTTTGCTTACCTCACCAACTGCCACCTGCCAGACTGGCGCCTATTATTCAACGACCCTGACCTGGCCGGCCTGCATGCCCGGCTTAACTGAGGAGACCATGTGGTCCGGTCTGCACTCAAGGCAATGTAAGGTGTGGGGAGTCTTCCATAACAATAAATCAAAGGGTATAATAATGGTAAGGTGAGCATAAAACATTCAGTTTTACTGTCACAAAAAAAATATATATAACCAACTGTGGATGATATGCTTCAACCTGACTCAAGACAACTTCAAAATGCCACTTATTAGTGGTTGATCTAATTCAGTTTTTTTCCACTCATTTGAGGTACTTCTAGTTTTACTATGCCCACTATAAATGGTGCACTTTATTTACAGCAATTCACAATTAAATGCTTGTAATAGCTAGCAATCGAACTGTGTGACCCAGAGGATGCAGGAAGGGGGAAGACAAGCCTGGAGATGGGGCCTGGTGGATCCCACCACTCCGCCCATAATGCCAAATTGCGTTCCACAGACTGAGGGTGGACTGAGGCTCTCACAGGTGCTTGGAAGGGATCTGTAAAAGGAAGTTTTGTTATAGTGCCTGCTACCATTTTCATTTCTTGATCTTGTTTTGGAAGTTCGTTTTTAGGTCGAGCGCGCAAGTGCTTTGACCTCCTGTAAGCACTGTGGGCTTTTAACCACGCCAACCGCATGCCCATTACTTTAACTCGTTCATGGGCTTGCCTTTTAAAAATCCTTTTTTATCATTGGTACATGCTTTACCTCTGTCCCTTCTTGGGGCGGTTTTGTTACCACCTTGGACACCAACCCTGTTATATGGACAGTTGCACGTTTGCTGATACGTTTCACTGCTAGCGAACTTCTTTTTCTTTTTGTGTCTCTCTTTTTAACTTGCCGGTGCCCGTGTTTAGAGGTATCCGGCAGCCATTTTATTGACGCTATACCGCCATTTTACCGACTGAGCCGCCTCTCAGCCGCCATCTTGGTTGGCGGTCTAGTTGTTGAGTGAGTGGGCATCCAATCGGATGCACTACTTAAGCGACTCATCGCGCTGGCCGCCCAAAGGTATGTAGCTCCCTTGGCAGCAGAAAAACGAATTCCTTTGCAAAAACTAACCGAACCAATACTTTTAACTGGTATTTCTTTGCTTTATTTTATTCCTTTTTAACTTGCCAGTGCCCACGTTTAGAGGCATCCGGCAGCTATTTTATTGACTATATACCACCATTTTACCGGCTGAGCCGCCATCTTGGTTGGTGGTCTAGATGTCAAGTGAGTAGGCATCCAATCGGATTCACTACTTAAGCGACTCATCGCGCTGGCCGCCCAAAGGTATGTAGCTCCCTTGGCAGCAGAAAAACGAATTCCTTTGCAAAAACTAACCGAACCAATACTTTTAACTGGTATTTCTTTGCTTTATTTTATTCCTTTTTAACTTGCCAGTGCCCACGTTTAGAGGCATCCGGCAGCTATTTTATTGACGATATACCACCATTTTACCGGCTGAGCCGCCATCTTGGTTGGTGGTCTAGATGTCAAGTGAGTGGGCATCCAATCGGATGCACTACTTAAGCGACTCATCGCGCTGGCCGCCCAAAGGTATGTAGCTCCCTTGGCAGCAGAAAAACGAATTCCTTTGCAAAAACTAACCGAACCGATACTTTTAACTGGTATTTCTTTGCTTTATTTTATTCCTTTTTAACTTGCCAGTGCCCACGTTTAGAGGCATCCGGCAGCTATTTTATTGACGATATACCACCATTTTACCGGCTGAGCCGCCATCTTGGTTGGTGGTCTAGATGTCAAGTGAGTAGGCATCCAATCGGATTCACTACTTAAGCGACTCATCGCGCCAGCCATGCCGCTGGCGTGCCAAAGGCAAGCCCGTCTGCGCCCGTCCGCGCCCGGGAGAGCCCAGAGGCCAGTCATGCTGCTGGCTCGATCCCAGAAAGGTTAGTTTATTCCTGTCACCAGTTGCTAGCCTATAACCTAACCCCCACAACCCCAATACACTCCATTTTTTTCCTGACTAAGCAAATTGGTTCTGCCACAGCTGTTCCTGGACTCCTTCGCCTGACCTGCCACCCCCACCGATTAGCAGCTCTAACCTCCTAGGTAGACTATTTCTGCTTAATTGTCACTCTCTGCCCACTCACTGCCTCCATATTTCTTCTCTCTTAGAGGATTATCACCCAGACGCCCTATTTCTGACAGAGACATGGCTCAATGAAGATACCTCTTTTGAAACTTTTCAGGCACTACCTTTAAACTACTCAATTATTCATTTAGACAGATCTCAGGCTAGAGGAGGCGGTATTGCTATTATTCACAAAAAAACTATTAAATGCCAAAGATATCCCTGGATGCGAAAGCATGTCCTTCTCTTTATATCCTAATGCAAAATTCACTTTCTCCGGAATTCTTGTCTATCGCCCTCCTGGCCCCTACACGAGTTTTCTAGAGGCCTTGCCTGACTTCGTAGCAAGTATTCAATGTAAAACACCCATTTTGACCATACTTGGGGATTTTAATATCCAGATTTACAACATGCACTGTTCTGCTGCCAAAACGCTTCTATTCTATTTGGCAGCATTAGATCTTGCTCAGCACATTACAGGACCCACCCATCTTAAAGGCCATACCATCGACCTCATTTTTAGCAATCTTTTGGATCTTTCCTGTTATACTCCTTTACCTCTCATCTGGACAGATCATCATCTACTTTTGTTTACACCATCTTGTGGAACTTCTCCCAGCTTCCAAACTCTTATAAAAACAACTTCTCGCCAATGGTCAAAACTTGACCCTAAAGAATTGCAGGCCACCCTCCTTCTCTCACTTCCTGACTATAGTGAACCTAATTCTGAGTCTGTGGAATCTTTTAATAATTGGATTTCCACTTCTCTAGATTCTATCTTGCCAATCAAGACAACGGTAGAAAGGCCTAGATACAAGCCTAAACCCTGGTTCACTCCCCAACTGCTTAAATTAAAAAAAGAATGCAAGAAGCTGGAAAGGATTTGGAGGAAAGACTACAGCATTTCCTCTAAGAACATTTATAGAGCAGCCATCAGAAATTACCATGTCAATATCAAACTAACTCAATCTTCATTCTATAGTTCCAGAATAGAGTGATCGGCAAACTCGCAGAAGGAAATCTTTCAAATTTTTAAAGAACTTACCCTGGCTTCTTCTGATGAATTGCCTATAGAGGCCTCTATTGAGCATAGTAATAAACTGGCAGTTTTTTCCAGGAGAAGGTTATTGACATATACTCCTCTTTCCCAGCCACACCCCACCAGGAAATCATTAATGATCAGATCGTCAATCTCCAGCCCCCTTCGGTTTCATTTGCAGCTTTTCAGCCCTTGACAGAAACATTGGTCACAAAATTCCTCCATAATATTAAATCAGGATCTCCTCTTGATCCCGCTCCTCCCAGTATTCTGGCGTTGGCCTCCAACACTATTGTCCCGTCCCTGACAAGCATTCTGAACCACTTTTTAATTTCAGGTTTTCTGCCAAAATCCCTCAAACACGCCGTCATCAAACCTCTTTTGAAAAAAAACAAACTCGACCCCACTGTGCTTTGTAAATAAAGGCCTATTGCTCTCCTTCCGTTCCTAGCCAAAATTATGGAAAAGCATATAAACAAACAATTGACATGTTTTCTTGAGGACCACGAACTCTTAGACTCCACCCAAATGGGATTTAGACCCCAATATAGTACAGAATCGGCCCTACTAGCAGTCACTGAAACCACCTGCCAACTGTTAGATCATAGAGGGCATGCGGACATTATTTTACTTGATCTCAGTGGCGCTTTTGACACTGTAGATCACAATATCCTCCTTCATAGGCTTTTAATATAGGGATAGAAGGCATAGCGTTAACTTGGTTTTCCTCATTTCTGAAAGGTAGAACCTTTCAAGTCTCTGATCGTTGTTTTTTGTCTAAAACACTTCCCTTCACTTGTGGTGTTCCACAGGGCTCCTCCTTGTGCCCTACTCTCTTTATTATCTACCGCTCCTCTCTAGCTAAAGTGGTAATACCATATGACCTCTCGGTGGTCAAATATGCTGACGATACTCAATTAGTAGTATCCCTTTCTAATGCCAAGGACTCTTCCTTGACGAATCTTTCTCTTTGCCTGGCCGAGATTGGCAAATGGATGAACATGTCTAAATTAAAACTCAATGACGGGAAATCCAAAGTAATGATCGTAGGTAATGGTGCTCCCTCGAACTTTTTAGCAATATATCCAGACGTTTTTAATAACCTTCCGCCCCCTAAGGATCATATAAAGAGCCTAGGCTTTTGCCTTGACACTCGCCTCACAATGAAGCAGCAAGCTAAAAAGATCTCCTCATCCTGTTTTAGCCTCTTTGATCTCTAAGGAAAATTGTCAATCTACTACCCCCTTTAGCTAGAAGAATTCTTATCCAGGCCATGATACTCTCTCGCCTGGACTATGGTGATTCCTTTTTCCTTAGCTCCCCTGATTATGTAGTGAAGAAACTTCAGGTTGAACAAAATGTGGCCGCAAGACTACTGTTGAATATACCTAGACATCAATCATCCAAATCAGCCTTAGCTTCCCTTCATTGGCTACCAATAAAACAGCGAATCCGCTTTAAGGCTCTATGTATAATGCATAAAGCTCTTCACAATAAAGGTCCCCACTTTCTCAGGCAATGTATTTTACCCTATATTCCTACAAGAACTCTAAGATCTTCCGCCACCCAGCTGGTTCATGTATCACGGTTTAAAAGATCATCATGGGGAGGTAACTCCTTCTCAGTTAAGGCTGCTCGTCTCTGGAACTCCCTACCCTTGGAACTTCGCAAGAACCCTTGGAACTACTGTTAGAAAGAAATTTAAGACCTTCCTGTATTTTACCTAACTCTCTTATAGCTTTCATTATTTTATTTTCTGTGTCGGAGTTGTTACCTCTTCTTAGTGCTGGGAGGCCTTCGGGTAGCCACGCACTTTATAAATCTGTTAAACTAAACCAAACCAATCTCTCCTTCATGCTCATGCTCATGGTGGCCTTGGCTCTTTGAATCAGCTCACTTATGTCAACTGTTTTACTATTCATTTTCAATTTATGTGGTAAGAAAAGTCCAGTTAGGAACTTACAACACCAATAGCTCTAACTCGAGCAAACGTGAGACCCATTGCATTGCAAATGCTTGTTTTTCTCCTTCCCTCTCTCTATTCAGTTCTACTCCTGAACTTTCATGGGGCGACTATTTGGCACACAAAAATGGGACAGAAAAGGACAGCTGTGTTCCTAGGTACAGCATCTGCTGAGACAGGTCTTTATAGAGCAAAGGTCTTCAAAAGGCAGGGCGAGCCCTCCTTGGGTCCGTGGCTCCAATTCCAGTGGGGGAGCAAATGTCTCAGACAACTACCTGTAAATTAACATAGCCTGGCAGCATGACGATGTTTATTTGTTGTGTTTCCAGACTGTCCTCATTTACATGAGGCCTTTGAAGTGCTTACACAATATATATGGGACATTTCATAACTTAAAGGAATTTTTTCCAACCGATTAGCTTAACTTGCATTCATTTTTCATTTAAAGTTTCTGCATTGTTTTATATGCAGTTAAATGAAAGTTAAAAACAAAACAGTTAAAAAACATTTTTTTTCTTTTTAGCAATGTTTTTGACTACCATGGCGATATTCAGGTGGTGGCATGGTCAACAAGCATTTGCAATGCAAATGGTCTCGCGTTTGCTTGAGATCGAGCAATTAGCATTGTAAACTCCTAACCAGACTTTTCTTGCCACATAAATTGAAAACGAAAATAAAACAGTTTCACATAACCAAGTGGACTTTTCTTGCCATATAAACTGAAAAGTAAAAGTTTCACATAAGCGAGCTGACGAACGCCATCAGTGCAAAGCAGACACACAAACGGAAATAACAGTTCACTCGTAGTGAAACTTATCAGCAAAAGTTAAATTATCTACGTAACCAGCAAAAGGGCAATTAACTATGTAACAGGGTCGATGTCATTCAAAGCGCTCGACTTCTGCCAAGCGAGATCGTGCCACGAAAAAAGAGAAAAAGTAGTCCACAAACCGGACGGAAAACAGCGAGCCTGGTATGTTTTCAGTACTTGGTCGCTGCGCTCGAGGAGGGCTAACTACCGGAAAAGGCATGACGTGTGCATGCCTTCCACTAATGAAAGCAAGCAGATTTTAAAAGGCAAGCCCACGAACCAATGAAAGACACTGACATGACATGGGCGTGGTTTGAAGCCCAAAGAAAGATAACAACACAGAACTGAGCACTTAGCGCTCGCCCGTAAAAACATGGCTAAAAAGAATATAAGATTTGTCAAGTGCCTTGCTTTTCACTTTCAGTTAACTGAATATAAAACAGTACAGAAATCTTAAATGAAAAATAAATGCAAGTTAAGCGAATCAATTGGAAATTATTTTTTAGGATATGAAAATTCATTTAGTTATTGAGATCACTACAGGTGTAGAGAATAGTGACTTGTGTATTTATAGTGCTACAGGGTTCCAGCCTGGAACAGAAAGCACTGTGAATATGCAAGTAGTTATTTTAAAATTGTATTATACACAGTATCAGGTTGGCTGCTGCAAAATAATTTAGGGCCAGATGTAGCAATATTGCAAATTGCGAGTTGCAATTTGCGAGTCCGAGCTACTCGCAAATTGCAACTCGCAATTTGCAATGCAGAACGGTGTCTCAGACACCGTCTGCGAGTCGCTATGGGGTCGCAAAGACCCACCTCATTAATATTAATGAGGTGGGTCGCAAATTGCGGCCCCATAGCGACTATGGGCACTCGCTAACATGGAGGCCTGCTGTAGTCAGCAGACCTCCATGTTCGTGACTGCTTATCAATAAAGCAGTTTTTTTTGTTTTAAGTGTAGCCCGTTTTCCTTAAAGGAAAACGAGCTGCACTTAAAAAAAATCCGAAACCTTTAGTTTCGGAATTTTTTCAGGGCAGGTAGTGGTCCCTTGGACCACTACCTGCCCTGAAAAAATATTTTGTGGTCCATTCACAAAGGGGAAGGGGTCCCATGGGCACCCCTTCCAATTTGCGAGTGGGTTACCATCCACTTCAAGTGGATGGTAACTGTGACT
This sequence comes from Pleurodeles waltl, assembly GCF_031143425.1. Taxonomy (NCBI): domain Eukaryota; kingdom Metazoa; phylum Chordata; class Amphibia; order Caudata; family Salamandridae; genus Pleurodeles; species Pleurodeles waltl. The sequence continues at coordinate 1,009,701,909 of NC_090439.1, read as the reverse complement.
CCATTTGCGACCGCATACGCGGTCGCAAATGGAATTGCATTCCACTGTGCATCGCAAATAGGAAGGGAACACCCCTTCCTATTTGCGATTCGGAAATGCATTTTGCGAGTCGGTCCCGACTCGCAAAATGCATTTCTGCATAGGAAACTCAGGTTTGCGACTCGCAAACGGCAATTTTTGCCGTTTGCGAGTCGCAAACAGTTTCCTACATCTGGCCCTTAGTGTTTTAACATAAAACAAGTGGTTTCAAAATATATATTTTATTTTAAAAGGTAAACTGTACCTACTGCAAACATCTTAGGGTCTATTAAAAGTACATTCTCTAAAACTGAGCTTATAACACTCTGACATTTTGTATCAAAAGGAATAGCTTTTTGTCACTATGAAGCTTCAAGTAAATCCATCAATTAAAGCCCAGGCTGGATCCCAAGCAGCCTTTACATTTGATGATTAACAATTGCTCACACTTACATGTATTTCAGGTAGCAGACACCTTGGTGAGAAAGCCTGTTTGTTCCTTAGCTCTCTGTCCTTCCCCAGCACAGGAAAACCCTTACCCACTACAACCCCACCCTCCTTACAGTTTCACATAAAGGTACCACTAGGGCCACATTAACTGTTCAGGGATGGTTGTTTTTTAACAAAATGTATGTGAGCCACTTTTGTAAAATTAAAAACGCATAGGCATTGAGTCCCCATAGATCCAGTCCACTTCGACCTCTGTTTACATTCGGATGTACTTCAATAAGAGTTGAGGGAATGATAGGGTGGGAGGCCAGCAGGGTCAGGTTTAGAAAAAGCCCGGATCATCCAGACCCCTTTGGGTTCAGAGTAATGGGGGAAAGAGATAAGTAGTGAGATCCTTGGGTAGGGTCAAAGAAATGGCCCAGAAAGAGGGGCGCTATATGGTGCGGTAAAACAGACAGCTTCCTCAGCCAGGTGCCTTGAGAAAAGTGCAGAGTTATTGGGGCTCTTGTTTTTGATTAAAGGGCCATTTTTTCAATAGGAGCAGTGGCACTGAGGCCAGGATTGTGAGGGGGCACTTCACCCAATTATGGGTAACTAACACAAAGGTGGTGGAAACCATTTTCCTTGTATAAAAGGAACAAGGTCCAGGCAACAAGGGGGGCGAGATATAGGACTTTTTCCCTTTGTTTTGTTTTTATAGAAAGGGGCAGATGCCTGCTCTGGGCTTCGGGCCTAGGAGTGACAGCCCAGTGGTCAGAGGACACAGTCTGCTTCACAGGGCTGGAGGTATCATTTGTGCTGCAGGTGCAGTAGCATCAAGGACCAGGTGTATAAAGGGCCAGCTAAAGCCCAGTTATGGCTGTTGCTTGTGTTAGGGCCCAGTACACATTTGCTATGCCGGTGCTGCTTTGGACCAATGGCCCAAAGGAGGAGAAAGTTGGAGATGAGGAGGTATCTTAGCTGGGTCTCAGAGAGATGCAGAGAGGTAATGGGGCAGCATGAGGGCCCATGTTTTTAGCAAAGGCCAGAGGAAACTGCCTGATTCGCAAGGCAGTATCTATCAGTGAAGTAGGAGGATCAATGACATTGGAGCCCAGGACTGTGAGGGGCCCACTGCAGGCATTGTCTGTCTTTACAAACCTGTTTACAATTCAGTAGATAGATAATGACCTCTGATCTCTCCACCTAGAGGAGATGAAGAAACGTTTTGAGTGAGACCATTTGTTTTGATCCCGATGCATGTCAAGTTCAACAATTTAAAGTAAAATTACATTGTTCCCAGCCCCCTGGCTGTGTTTTTGAACCATTTAATACCCTGGTAAAGATGTACTTTTTCTCTATAAAGCATTTTGGAAGGGTAATTAAAAATATTTGGACAACCAAAAATAGAGCAAGCCAAAAAGCCTACTTCTCCTCCCATATCCTTGACGAATCAAACCAATCAAGAGAAATCTTCAACATCCTTAACAAATTACAGGTGCCTCAACTGCATCCACTGGAACTCTGTAAAGTGCTCCTGAATTCCAAATCCAAGATCAAAAACATTCAAGACAATATTTGCGTAATGCAGACTACATCCCCATTGAAGGCCATAGATCTGCCAACCACAAGATCATCTCTTAACTCCTTCACTCTTCTGAGTCAACAGCAGGTCCTCCATATCTCTGCAAAATTCAAGGCATCCTTCGTGCCAGCGGCGCCCATGCTCAGGAACCTTCATTAGGGAACCAATGAACACCCTGGTCCCCACACATGATGGTCCTACGGAATTTCTCTATCAAATAAAACACAACATTCATGCATACTGTCATTACCTTGCAGCTAAAAAGGTACCTGTCATCCCAAATATTGCAACTAAATATTGTCCTATCTCCAACATACCACTGCTCAGCAAAATCCTGGAAGCTGACATTTACAGAGAAATCTGGACAGTTTGTGAAAACCCATCCTCCAGACTGGCAATCCAGATTTATACAGAAGCACAGAAGCCACATAGGCAGACATAAGGGAGGAACACCTATCTTCACTGCATACTAATCAATCTGATGTCCATGTATGTATGTATGCATGTATACACATATGCATGTAGTATTTCTATAGCACAAACCTTGCCAGAAGGCAGCAGAGCTCTGTACAGGGTCAAAGACAAGTATAAAGTGAATGAATAAGAGAAGAGGAAGCTGGGTTGTGGTTGGGTAATGCACTGTGATGTAGCATTCCATAAAGAGGTGAGTCTTCAACTCTTTCTTAAACTGGAACAGTATGGGGTGGTCGTAATAGGTACGTGGATGTTGTTTCAGATCCTTTATGCATAGAAGGAAAAGGCCTGGTGTCATGTTTTGTAGTTCTTGCAGCACCTATTTCACATTAAAGCTGAGACTTGTATCCTGAATTAGGTTGCTAAGCACCAATAAAGAAATTAAATATCGGGGTTGAGGAAAGAGTTTATGCAGGACCAGAGTTGGAACCAAAAGTAGTCCTGACCATGACCGATGAGATAAATGACCAGCCCGGCCATGAGGTTATGTACTTTACATATGTGTGTGTAAGTCAAATGATTATTCAGGTGTAAACAGATTGTCAACAAAACAATGTTCTGGGTCAGCAGTGATCACATAGTCACACTTTCTTCACATTCCTCTTGACTGTCCATAAGGGTGAGAAGAAAAACCAATGTTAAACATGTTTGAGCTTGAGTTCTAGTTTCCATTTTTAGTGTCATTACACACGACATGACACATGACAGTACAGCAGCCCCATCATCACCACAGAAGTGCGCACATATGTAATGATGTAGCAGCCATTTTGTTCTTTTCTATTTTATTGTGCCATTCCAAGATGTGATACGCCCATCTTAGAGCGGTGAATTAAAAACATAAAAAGCGAACCAAAACACATATTTTTAGAATGAGCATCCCAGCAGTAAATTGCAGCTACTAGGCTATAAGAAAGATTTTTTCTGTTAGACAATATGATGTTGAGGGGTAGGGGATCCATAGAGGAGTGGTATGGTCAACGAGGGAGCAGTTAATGCCAGTGCAGGGAGCTAGGGTGGTTTTAAATACATTAGAAAACGAGGAACGATACCATGTAGGAATAGCAAACGGGGGGAAAATATGGGGACAACATGGAATTGGTGGGATGGGGAATAAAAAGAAAATAAGAATTTTCCTGTTTGTAAGCTCTGGAAGAATACATCTCATCCAATCAACAGAATGTAAAGAAGCTGTGCTCTATGAGAGGGAGAAACACACAAAGGTGAAGAAAAGCAATAAAAAAAGAAGCAAGGAAATGAGACCAAGATGAAAGTCAACCAATGGTAGGCAATGGCTTGCCTGAAAATTCCCTGTAAATATTGGAATTGTCCACAATATGTTTTCGTCAACAGCTACCTGATTACATCCATAGCTCTTCAAAGCCTCCATTAACACACCTATTCTCTGCTTAGCCTTTAAGCTGAGCCCCATCTGTATGTTAGAAATGTAGTGGAACAATTTACTTAACTTTGTGCCAAAAACCAATGCAGCACCAGCACTGGATTTATAAAATTGCCTCTGCAACCAAATACCTTCATCCATTTTACACGGCTTATCCACTTAATCATGCCTGTAGTGTCTAGTGACATCACACCTTGGAAGACATTGTAATAGTCGTCCAGAGCCGGGGTGTATGTAAGCCTATGCCTACAAAAGGGTTCTTAGCCTGGCTTTGCTGACCATTGGCTCAATACCCATGTCACGCCACAATTGGATCAAAGAAGTGTTTTTAGGAAGATTAGCCAGGCCTCTAAGGAATTAATTCTCGGCTACTTGGAGCGCGGACAAGTTGGCAATGCCCAATAAAGAACACTTCCCTCTGCCTGGGCCCTGTATGTCTTAATTGTGGGAGATATGCAACCTGTGGAGCCTTAGAATTGCTGCAGCATGCTGGGTTAAGCTCAGACTACTCTTTTGTTCAATCTGGGAGACCATGACATGTTCCCAGTTAGTCTTACTCCCAGGTAGTCGAACTCTGTCACCTTTTCCAGCGGTTTGCCATCCAGCGTGATCGTGCCTCTAAAGGACCTATGGGGACTGATGTCATAAACTTAGTCTTAGAGTGTGAACCACCAGTCCACGATCAGCACAGAAAGCCAAGAAGCAGTCCACCAAACATAGCAAGATGGTGTCATGTGCAAACAGCAGTAGTGGAACCCTATGCCCTGCCACAAGGGGTGCATCATTCACTTCAACCTCTAAAGAGGAGACCACGTTATTAGGAAATAATGAAAATAAAGTTGGTGCAAGGACGCACCCCTCTTGGACACCTTTATGTAACCCTATCCATTCTGTCAATTCACCGCCCGGGCTCCAGTGGACTTGGGCAAAAGTTTCATGATGCAGATGGATCAGGATATTTAAAAGATCATACGGCAAACCCATGTCCCTCAGAACTACCCACAACTTGCTTCAGGGGACCAGGTCAAACGTAGATTTTCGGTCCATGTAACTAAGTACACATGAGCCTTCTGAAGTACTGCAGTTTTTCAGTAGATATTTAGAAATCTAAAAATCTGATCTCCAGTGCTAATCTCCTAAACCCTGCTTGCGTCCCGTGCACGTCCCGTGCCGCAGGGTAACAGAATCTGCTATATATCCCTGGCAAGGTGTTCATAGGTGCAAACAATGAAGGGGCTGCCTCCAGGGGTCCTTGGAATGATGGTACACGTAGTCCTTCTTCCTGACAGCTCCCACACTGCGGGGTAACAAAATGCTCTATATAGCGCTGGCAAGGCATCCACAGGCGCAAGCAATGAAGGGGCTGCCTCCAGGGGCCCTTGGAGTGATGGGACATGTAGTTCTTCCTGATAGTTCCCGTGCACGGAGTAACAGAATGAGCTATGTAGCGCTAGCAAGGCGCCCACAGGTGCAAGCAATGAATTGGCCACATTCACCGGCCCTTGGAATAATGGGATAAGTAGTTCTTCCTGACAGCTTAGTTAAATTATTAAAATATAGGTTTTATCCAGCAACTAACAAGTAATTTAGGGAATGTAACAGGTGTTGCCATAAATCACAGCTTCTCAGTTATGCCTGGAAAAATATAAACTAAAGACTGTAAGGTCCAAGTAGGAGTAATGTGGGTGCAAACCACAAAAAGGCATGGTTTCTCCAAAAAATCACAGTATTTCCCAGAGACTGTGCAGACCACGTAGAGGTGAAATGGGAACTAACCAAAGGAAAGTATAGCTTGCCAAAAATGCACAATATTGCCCAGAAACTAAGAGGACCACCTAGCCACAGAAATGGGCAGTGTCCCAGAAATTCTCAAAATTACTCAGAGTCAATGTGATTGCCCCAAAGTGGCATGTGTGCATACTATAGAAAGGCAAAGTTTTCCAAAAATTACAATATTGCCCAGAAGCAATGAGGTTGCCCCAGGAGTGGCACAGGTGTAAACCACTGGAAGGGACAGCTTTCCAAAATGCTGCCCTATTACTGGAGTCGTAACTCGAGCTGTATTGGTGCACACTGCAGGAAAGCTTTGCATCGCTAACCTCATTATTATCAGCATTAGCAAGTGACTACAAGTTCCACTTCGAAGGAACAGGAGTGTACACCCCAGGAAGGCACAGAATGCAATACATTTTGCACAGATGATGCAATCAACCCCGGAGCAGTGCTGGTGGAGACCCCAACATGATGTGGCTACCCAAAAAAAACACAATATTTAAAGGAATTTATGTGCGTTATAAAACTACTATTTTAACTTGCCTCGTAATTGGGTGGCAAGCTGCAGTTTAGTGTTGATATAACTTCTTGTGAAGCAAAAGCCTTTGAGGAATATAGCTTGTGGGAATCGTTTGGGTCCTTGTTTGGTGAGATTGGAAAGGGTTTTAGAAAAGGTGTGAATGTTTTCATAGTTTGGAGGGGGGCACGCGGCATGTCATACGAACCCCTATAATTATTGTGTTATGCAGTTGTGCTATTAATTTTGTTTAATTTCTCTGAACTTATTTGGGATGATAATAAAAATGCCCATCCCAGCAGATCGCTCTACTTCTCTCAAACTTTTCCAGCTCATGGCCAAAACTATACACAAAATCTCTGTTTGGACAAACCAGTGAATAACCAGGTAAACAGACTATAACTTTAAGAAAGACCACAAAGAGAACTGCAGAGCTGTTCAAGTCTGCCAGCACACTGAAAATCGTAAATCTGTGCATCTGTCTCTTACACCACATCTTCCACCACATTGTTCTGCGCTGCGTCCGACAACCACACCTCGGTGGTCCTCACTCGCAACATGGGACCACTTTCACATAGGATCGCAAAACAAAGTCAACACCTTCCAACCACTCACCCTACATGGTAGAGCTTGCTACACATGTAGGTAACTGCTTCAGTGCCCCCATAGGGGTAGTAAGTGCTATATATATGTTGAAATACAATACAATACAGAATTACATAGTGTGTGTGAAGCTGGATATGAGGAAGCACAGTTGGGGGACGTCGTGGGGGTAGATAGTTGGGGCAAGGGAGTACTTACGGGAGAAGTCTTGGAGAATAGGTGTTGAGACAGCATCTAGATGGTTGATCCTTCCTTGTTAGTAAGACACCCCCTAAAGAGAACCAGGGTGCAGGTTGTGGGATTTTCAGCAGAGTCTTTGACATAACTGCCCAAAGAGAGCATTCACAGTGGGAAATCATCCTCTCCAACCTTTATCTAGGCAGCCAGTCTCTACATCTTGGGAAGAACGCTTATATGGATGAGAGGTAGATAGATATTTTTAATTGATTAGAGGAAGGCCTGTGTAATGTTAGCCAATAGAAGAGGAACTGATGAGTAATTAGTCTAGACCTTACAAAGGAGGGCCACAGATGGGGGATGGGGCTGAGGTAATGCACATACACGAATGGAGAAAGAAGGCAGCTGATCACCTGACTTGTTGGGCACTACGGGAAAAGAAGCCAGAGATAAAATACTAGACCAATAAGGCCCTGTGTGTCTTGTTAGCCTACTCCATGTGATTATAGGCTTTCGAGTGACTCTCCCATGCAGCTAAAGAATATGGGCAAACTTGTGGAGTTTAAAACAAGTTGTGTTAGATCTAATTGAATAACACGAGCAGCAGAAAAGACACGATACACCAGAAGGCGGACCTGCCCTATGTGAAACATCGCCAGTACTTGGTAGCTTACCAAAAATACGAGCAGGACCTGAGTAATGGGGTTACATTCGGTTTAAAGCAGTTGTTGATGTCTGTGTAATCATCACACAAAGATGACTCTATGATGGGGTAGAGCTTAGGTGAGATACCAGACCTATGTGAGATTAAACTACCGGAAAGGTGTAGATGGAAATTGCATTCACCCTCGTTTGAACTGTGCCAATCAGTTGTGTAGCAAAGGTGCACAAGTCCTAATGTAGGCAAGGAAATGGCCCCCTGCTTCTTGATTTGGTAGTTACAACACCAATATTTATGTCGTAGTGAGCCCCTCAGCTTCCTGGGCCCCATGCCACGGTACCTGCTTCACTACTAATAGCTACACCCCTGTGCCAACATGTTGCCCGGGTGACGGCTGCACTGGCATTTTACTTTTGGAAATCCGTGGGCGAGATTGTGAGAGATGCAGCAGGTTTATATTCTCAAATTTCAGTAAAGTATTTCCCCTCAGGCGGAACAGCAGACGCATCATTCACGTGTCTAAACCGAATCATAATTGAGATTCAAGCATCAAAAAACGTGAACCTTGGGAGAGCCTTATTTCCTGAGCTATGCTTTGATCGGGTGACACGAAGACCCAGAAAGGCCAGTCCTGGCATCCATTTCACAGAAAGACAAAAAAGAACACGGCTTTACGAAGGCGTGGGCATGTCAGCCTTAAGGCCACCGGGCTGCGGTCCAGGCAGATGGCTGCCTTGTTTTATGTCTCCTCCCACTGTCAAGCTCGTAGGGGAGGGAGCCTTACCTGGAAGTAGCTGCGCGGCCTCGGGGTTCACTTTCAATGTTAATTTATATCCAGACGCTAATTATTGCAACCTTGCCTAGCCATTGATTCGTGACGGCGCTTTCCCACGGTCAAGTCTCCATCCTCCGCCACACAGGTCACGTGTCTGTCACCCGAGTCAGTTTCTTAACCTGGAGATTTCAAATATTACCGAAAGAAATTCGGAGTACTTTCATTTTCAGTGTAGTATTAACTTCTTCGTTCGTGTTGCACTTGAGAGTTGGCATGCATAGGATCAGAAAAGCAACATTACCATATGCAACACTTCGTTTCTGGATAAAAACTCGTTTTCCTTCGAGGTAAAGAGTTTGGCGCTCATGCACGAAGCAATTATGAGGTTTATTGGAGTATTGGTGACCACTGAATGTAATTTTAACATGTATAAAACCCAAATTCTAATTCCGTGACACGTTACCAAATCACAATTTGGGTTTGCGAGTAAAAAACGAATCTTTATTTTGAAGGGACATGTAAAGGGTGTCCCTTCCAGACATTGATTCCTTAAGTTAAGCATTAATGTATTGCAATTGAAATCTGGTCGCGAAGCATTAGTATTTTACCACCAAGTCAAAGGAGGTGGTAACCAATCGCAAACTGGAACAGGTTCACAAGGGACCAGTTCCTCTTTGTGAATGTGGGAAACATTTTTGAAGGTATCAACAGTGTTTCCTGAGACCACTGCCTATTCCTAAATATGGTTGTAAATTTTGATTTTTTTTTAAACACATCCCGTTTTTCTTTTAGGAAAAGGAAAATGGGCATTAAAAAGTTGCTTTATTTAAAAGCAATCATAGACATAGCGGTCTACTTACCCCACCATCATGCCCGTGATTTTAGGCAATCATAGTGGGTCACAATTTTTAACCTACCTCGAGCATATTGATGAGGTAGGTCAATTGCGGCCTACTACGATTTGGTATTTTGTGAACCAACCTATTAATACAGAGGTTGCTTTTAAAAAATGCTAATGGATTTGGTAGATCAGTGCTCAAATTCTGACAACTTTTACCAAATCTATTATAATATATTTCAATTAAGAAACTGCAAATTGAAAATCAGTATGTCACAATTTATGATTTCTTATTTGGAATATTAGCACATGGGGTGCATAGAACTTTATTTAGAGCATGGCTGAATGACCTTCAGTCTGCCGGAGGAGTTGAGGGGGGCCTGAAGTCATGATTTCCATCACCCTCCACAGCACTGAAGATTGCCACGTGGGCACCCTCTTTAAAGCGCTCACTCAGCAAACTTTTTGTTCAGATGAAACAAAACCAGAAGTTTGTTTTCTCTGAACAAAAAGTAATTGGTAGAGAGTTTTTCCCTGCACCTGGGGCCCAGATACCTTTTTTCCCATCTGTTTCCACCATGGTTCGAATGGTGGACATGGGAGGGAACAATTAGTGACGGTCACCCCACCATAAACAGGGCAGGACAACTATCACCTTGACCCAGCATTCCTACTGAGTAAGGACCGCTGGGCCAGGGGCTACTGGTGGTGAAGTCACCTCAGTCTCCGCTGACAGTAACCTAGGGTTTACCTGACTCTAAATAGAGTGGAGGAAACTGCAGGTTTAATGGGGCAGGAAAATGACAGGTTTAGGGTGTTCTTTCCATTCCATCATTTCCTAAATGAGGAACTTTGGCTCTCATTATTGATCTGGTACTATATCACCCAGAATGACTGGTACCACAGATTATGGTAATAACTGCCAGGTGCAATATTATTGTAACCTTCACAAGTGTTCCAGCTCAGAATGCAGAACAACTGTGGGTGTCAGTGGTTGGACATCTATTTCCACAGATTTTTCTGCAAAACTCATGGACTGTTCCCTAAAAAAATCTATCTAGGAAAAATGTGTCAAACAAAAAACCTGATTGTTCAAGTTTTACAACACATCTCGTAATCCCGAATCTGCTGCCAATCATGTTTAAATTCAAATAGAGAATATTAGAAAATTCGTATTGTGGGCCTTAATTGATGACCTCAGAAAGTTAAGCATTTGCTGTTGAGCTGAGAGAGAAGCCTGTAGGTCACTGCCACGACTTGTTCAACTTTTTAGCTGGCTTATTATTGTAACATGTTGTTTACAGTATGATTAAATAAAACTGTCTATAGTGCTTAATAGAAAATGTGCCATGATTACCAAAATAATAATTTTCATTATTCTAGGGCACTGTCGCTTCAACTCACACCACCTGACTGTGTCCCATATACACTTTGTCCCCCCCTATTACACAATTTATTTTCTACAGACTCACAGACAGATGTTTCCAATCTAATCATGCAACCTCCCTTAAACATAGATCAGATTTTGAAACATTGAAGTCCAAACTCCTCAACAAGTCCCTGGCTGATAGGTGGTGGAATGCTCACTATAAACAACTCTTTCTTCACTGTATACTTTAAATCCCACCTCCCCTACATATTCATGAACACTGATAGAACAGATAAATACTGTCACTCCAGCTGCCCTGCACGTCAACCATGCCTCATTGGACACTTTACTAAGATCCGCCAACCAATGCTGTCCTAAGCTTCATCTGAATAAGTACCTATCCTTCACACCTTCTCTACTACCTGGTGTTTCCTCAATATTATTTGAGTCCCATATTAACAATCAAAGATCTTCTTAGACTTCACATTGCCATTCTGTATCACCCACATGGCATCACTGAGACATTCTATGATGGCCTGTGTTCCATCATGGAAACAACACCACTATCTACCTTCTAATTGTCATTTCAGACTATTTTGTTTTGTTTCAGCATATGCCACAAAAAGATGTTGAAGTATTTTCATCCTTTGCAGGAGTCAATGCCCTTCCAGGTTGATGGATCTTTGTACTCTACAACAAGGTGTGCTAGAACCATTAACACAATTCCAATACAAACCAAATAATTTACAAAACATGACTAATTTGGCCATGGAAGGAAAACGTTAGTCAGAAATAGAGTTAAGGGATTTATTACAAACTCAAACTCAAAGTCATGTAGATGATTCACAAGGTTAAGTTATAATGATACATAATCACCAAGGGTTGCCCTAGATGACAAAATAAGTTCAAACAAACTAACATTAACAAAATTAAGCATTCAGTAAGAACAATACATATCATCTGCAAGTCATAATTTAGTTGGGCACAGAGAAGACCTACAGTTTACCAAATTAGGGAAATACAAGTATGGGACAGAACACACGTGGGCAAAAGACAAAAAGCACAAAAAGGACAAAAATAATTTGGAAAAAGATAACCTCGGACTGCAAGCCACTAGGTAAGGTGGACAAAAGATAAGTAAAAAGGGAAAGTGTCAGCATGAAAGACGCTCAATCAAGAGTCTTCTGAAGGGTATTTAAAAGAAAGGCTTCTAAGTCTCAAAGGTGCATTTCAAAGGGGCAAGGGCAGAGAGGACGATACTGTGAGAAAGGGCCTCTTTTGACATGGTAGTGCAACCCCCCCCCCCCAACGTTTTGCCTGGAAAATGATGCAGTTTCAAAAAATAGGTGCCGTGGGTCACTGCTAAACAGGTTACCAGGACCAGATCTCTCTCCCCAAAACTATACTATATTTGGCACTTCAGTCACCTTTGTAAGTCCCTGGTAAATGGTACCCCTGGTACCTAGGGCATGGGTCCTGAAGAAGACCCCACAGAGCTGCAGCACCAATTGTGCCACTCTGAGATGTCCCACATCAGCCCCATGCAGACTGTCATTGCAAGTACATGACAAGGTGTATCCAAAGTTGGAAACTTGACATGGCACTCAGCAAGAGTGCCATGCCTACTAACACTGTATGCAATATAGGTAAGTCACTCCTCTGGCAGGCCTTGCAGCCCTAAAGGCAGGGTGCACTATAACGTATGTGAGGGCATATGTGTGCATGAGCAAATATTCCCCTACTGTGTCTTTGCTAAGTTCTTAGACATAGTAAGTGTATAGGGAAGTCATAGCAAATGCATGTGCTGGACACTGATCATTATGAGTTCCCCAGCTACATGATGGCCTCTCTGAACCCTGGGTTGTTTTGTATCAAACAACTCACTCAGAATAATAAACCCACACTGATGCCAGTGTTGGATTTATTGTAAAAGGTACCAAGAGGGCATCTTAGAGGTGCCACCTGCAAAGCCTAAAAGTCCTGGTATGGTTGCTGACTAGTCCTAACCAGCCTGCCACCACCATACACAATTCTGGACTCCTGGAGTGAAAGCCTTTTGTCTCAGGAACCAGAACACAAAGCCTTTCCTGGGTGGAGGTGTTACACATCCTCCTCCAGGCAGGTACTCTGCACTGGCAGTCAGCTTCAAAGGAATTGCCACCTTTAAATCTGACCTGTGCTGCTAGCTTTACCCCAACGTTAGGCAGGAAAACCAGTGAAAAACCTAGCAAGCATAGGAGGAGTGGCCATCCTCCGCCTGCACCACCCCTCAGGTGTCAGGTGTGGCAGGTGAGTTGACCACTCCATTTCATTTTCCTCCACTCTAAGGTAGATGGCCCATTGGCCACTAATAGGTACTCCCTCTAACACCCCTAAATACAGTATTTAGAGGGCATGCCTGGACCAAAACCTCAGATTCAACAGATACAAAGACGACCAGGACAAAGAAGACCCAAAGCACGAGAACTGAAGCCCTGCCGCAGAGAGAAAAAAGGCATCAAACCCTGCCTCCTGCTCCAAGGACTCAACAATCGCCACTGAGGTGTCATCTGGAAAACGCAAGGACTCTATCAAATTCCACAGCACCCCCAGCCTTCTCAAAAGTCACCAATTACCTCCCTTTGAGTGAAGGTATCACTCCCTGCACCCAGCAGGCAAGGAACCCCCGAAGTCCGGTAAAGTGACGAGCTGCTAAACAACAACCTGAACCCAGCAGCCCAGCCAAATTCTGTACAACGGTCCTTAAGGACAAGACCTGCCACTGTGTCATGTTTGGTGGCACTTTAACTCTCCAGGGCTGTGGTGTACCACTACCTGGAGTACTGAACCCCCAACATTGGACACCCAGAAGCAAAGTCCAATCCAGACTCCCAAAGGCCCAGAAGCAAGCACCCATCAAGGGGCTTCAGAACACACAAGAACCACCACCCAGAGTGGCCCTGCTGACCTGCCATCCAACCTCCCAAGTGATCTGCTCCTGACTTCAAGGACTCCAAGACGCATGACCCCTGGCTGACCTATCTGCACTGCACCTGGGCTCCCTGGCCCTTGCATCGACCAGCCAGCTGTTATTTAGTGGTCCCTAACCCTTGTGACCTCCACCCTCCAAGGTGACCTACTGGACTTACCTTTAAGTCCATCTTTGCAGTGTGTGTCCAAGTGGCCCCCTGCTCCTTTCGGCACCAGCTCCAAGACCTTCAGCAGCTGCTCTTGCTTGAACTGGGAACCGCTCGACAATCTCCAGCAGGCCCAATGGAAACTTAGGCGACCTCGACCTAAAAATAGAATGTGAGAGCATTGCCTGATTTTATATGGATTTTTAAAGTTTTTCCCATTGAATCCTATGGTGCGTAATTATGCACAGATAAAGCAACATTTTCTAAACTTTGAAAAATAATAACAAAAAAAGTACTTACCATCTAATGGTGATTTTGTTCTTCAAAATGTTATAAAAAACTATATTATTTTTGTAAATTGGTCCTGAGTTATTCTTCCGAGTGTGTGCCCACACTTATTGATACTGTGAGTACAAAAAATGCTCAGCACATCTCCTGGATTAGCCTAACTGCTTACCCACATTACCACAAAAAAACAGAACATTTGGTGGTCTACTATTTACCTCTGGATACCAAAGTGTGGTTGCGTCGACTCTTTGCACAGTACACATCATTTTCATACACTATATAGAGAGCTAGCCTCCAACAAATACCTGTCCAAGGGGTACAGTTTATGGGGTTCTTTATCAGCAGGGTTCTGGAAAATCTGAAGATCTGACAGCATCTGGAAGCATCTGGGAACGGACCAAAGTCCAACTGGTCATCGATATATTAAAGTTCATAAAGCATTCTAATTCATCAAAGATATCAGTCCAATTGACGTTGAAGGGGCATCATCCAATAAAAATCAATCACACAACTCTAAGTTGCAACATCATCCTCAGTTCCCAAGTCTGTCATGGGAACATCTTCCATTCATGTAGCTCCACATGATGTTGAAATATGTGCACAATTTATTAGTCCATTTGTTCAGGATGTTCTAATTTCAAGGACACAATTACAGTGTCTCTCTGTGTCTAAACAATAGGGCCTATTACCAAAATTGAGTCTTCTCATGGGAACAAAGTCTGAAAGAAAACTCGCATTAAGGAATGAATCAGCATTTCCTACACGGTCACGAAATACAAACTTAACAGGTCTTACTTAGACTAAAGCAAGAAAATTACAGAAAACATTCAATTCATATGCTTTAATAAAACACATATAATATGCAACTTATGAGTTCAGCATTAATAATACTTCATTAATATGGGCAATACATTTAATTTTAAACAGGGAAACTTTGTTAATGCATTTCATTAGATATAATAGAGAAATGCATTTCTTTCTTTTTTTGCATACATTATTTATTCCATTAACCCTTAGAAATTCAATATCGTTTCAATATTTTCTATTAGTCTAGAGTCTAAATTACATCATATTATCAACTTAATCCATCTAACATGTGATTTACTTCAAAAGCCGTCTAAGTCCAATTCTACAGTGTAAATTAATGGACATTAATAAAAATATGTCAGTGCAGTTTCTACATTCAAACCATTAGTGGTTTGATAAATGTAAGGTATACACTGTCACATGACTTTTGTAACACAAGGGACACTACTAAAATTTAGACTACATCAATCCCCCCTTGGATGGTGAATTAGGCCATTACAAAGTATTCCTGCTCTCATTTTCAATGAGACAGCTCACAATTTCAGAGTTTTATTTCAGGTAAGGTCTTCTGAAATCCTCTAACTGCTTGATGTTACTTTAATACAGGTTTCTTCTTGTCGCCATTTCAATCTCTTCTCTATCAACTGTTGGCTCTTTTCTCTTTCAGCTTTTTGTATAGTCTGTAAAATCCAGCTGCAGCTATTTGGTGACACTGCTCTTCCATCACTTGAAACCCAAACATCATCTTCATTTCTTTTAACACATCCTGCTCTGACCCAAGAGCTGTTATTCCTCTGTTACAACTTCCAGCTATCTCTTCACTTCTTCCCATGTGTCAACAACAGTTAATAAGACATTTTGACTTGTCTCATTTTGTGTATCACTGACCCACTATCCATTGAAGGACATACAACTAAGGGCACAATATCTGTCAACTTCGTCTTCATAAGTATTTTCTAATGTTACATAATTAGTAGATTTTCTATGAGCCATGTATTTTATAATAGCAATTTTTGCAGGCAACTGTAATGAATTCAACAGATTATAAATCTTGTCACCTTTTCAGGTAGGGGGGGCAGAAGAGGCCCTAAAGCCTCTCTGTGACCATAAGTGTCAGAAATCACAAACACCAAGTCCATACTGACTATCATTAAACATTATCACTTTAAGCTGTTCAGAAACACAGCATGCTCTGGTAAGAGTGACCAGTTCGGCTACTTGGGTTGAAAAGACTCCTCAAAGCCAGGAGGCTAATATTTTTGGTTCCCTTGTATGCTTCAGGTACACGTGGAAGTAATGCCCATTCAATAAACGCCCCAACTGTTCCTGATACACCAGTTACATCTGCTGGGATATCACCAATTGGTATGCAGAGATCAGTATATTCAAACGGAAATGGAGAGAACAGCTTCTCTTGTTCCACACTTGACCCCTACTCAAACTGTAGAACCTAACCCGATGTTAAATCAAGAAGGATTTATTTCTGATGAAAGGTTTCCTCAGGGAACCCGGCCTCATTACATGCCCACACCTGATCAAATCCCAAAGGTACATTGCAGCACCCCAGAGAAATAATATTAGTTTGCAAGGCTTCACAGCACAACAGTTGACAGATTGTCTAAACAATTTGAATCCTCAAGGTACAACCAGTGTGCCACATTGCAATACCAGAAAAGAAGAAAGACCAGAAAGAGATAGATCAGTTAAAGTGCCCAGATTGAAACTGGAGTTAAATGGAATGATTTTATGAACATTAGACACAGTTCAGTTGGAAACTTACACAGAAGATGAAATACAGTTCATATGCAAAGATGTTACACATCATTCAGGACAGACTCATGAGAGATTACCTGAAGTAACCAAGAAATATGATGTGGATTTAGAAAAATCAAAACCCTAAAGAGAAGTTACAGATTAGAGTTTAGTTCAAAGGACTTTGTTAACATGAGATCTCCCGGAATTAATTTGCACATTAAGGAATTGATTACATACATACATACAGACATGAGGAGCCTTAGGGAGGTAGGTGGGATGAAGAAAAGAGATCAGAAGAAAGCAAAGCCAAATGTATCTCAGGCAGGAGCAAATGAAACCGAGGGCAATGTGAAAATGAAGTCCATGAAAGAAATACCAGATAGAGGTTATGTCCATGTACCCTGGAGTAGGAGTGATATATTGTCAATCGCCAATGATTACCTGAGACTGAGAGAAAAGCCTGTGGAATGGTGCAAGCGAACAGAGAGATTTGTGAATCTTTCAAAATGCCTGTGGGAAGATTTGAATACATTGGTTAACATTGTGGTTCTAGCTGATCTGTGGTCTGCATGTAAAGTGCATGTTGATTGACTTGATAATGAACCTCGAAGAAATTCGGTAACAGGTGCACCATCTGAAGAGGTGATGAAAAAGTATTACAAGGTGATTGAGTTCCCGAAAAATAAAGTATCCCCGAAGGATATTGGTTGGCAGAAAATTGACAGAACGTCCCAGGAGTTGAAAGAGTCGATTCATGCTTAATGTGAGAGATTGTTGCAGGCTTTCAAACATCACAGTGATACTGAGACTATAGAAACTAAAGATATGGGTCAATTTTGTTCAGGTTTGTGCAAGGATTGAAGCCAGCGATGAGTGAAATGATTTAGCAGCACCTGGTATGTTGGCAGAATAAACCGATTGATGAAATTCTGCGCTATGCAAAGTACTATAGTGACGAATTGGAATTGAAACAGAAGAAGTTGAATGAAAAAGGTATGGTTTTCAATTGAAAGAAGCACAGAAAGCAAATCAGAATCCGCTGGTGATGGTGAACACTAGTGCGATGCAAGGAGTACCACAGCAAGTGATGAATGTTGTTCAGGCTAGAGGTAGAGGACGAGGTGTTCAGGAAGATCAAAGTGGGGGTGTTCTTGATATCCAGGCTTTGAAAAGAACTTATCCGTTTCATGCGTGTGGAAATTTTGGTCTTTGGAGACAGGAGTGTCCCTATAATAAAGTGAATAATACAGTGCAAAATGCTGGAGTTGCTCAGATGCAAGGCAATAATCAAGTTCAAGTTCAAAGAGTTCAAAGACTCCGAGTTCAAAATGTAAATCTGTCCCCAGGACAGCAGATGCAGGTACCACAAGCCCTGATGACACAACAGGAAGTGATTGTTTCCCAACAAAACGTGAAAAAATGGCAAACGCAAATGTGAATCAGAGAGCATAACAATTCTCCCTAAAAGATCTGAGTGATAAGGAATTTTCAGAAATTCTTCAAACTGATAGCTCTGATGATGAGGATTGCATGCAAGTGCATACTTAGAAGTAGATCAAAGTGGTCCCTATGTAAATGCTACGTTATGGGCCATGATGTGTCATTCCTTGTGGACTCAGGAGCTACACATTCCACTGTCACAACAGCTGAAGTGCCAAACTTGCCCCTTTCAGGAAAGAGAATCCAGGTGGTAGGAGTTGCAAATTAGCTATTAATCATCCCAGTAACAGAGTATGTCACTGTAAAAATAGGTTCATTTGAAGATGAGAACCAATTTGTGGTCTGTGATTCACGTCCCATAAGTTTGTTAAGATGTGATCTGCTGTGTAAGGCAAACTGTTCTATTAGCTGCACACCCTAAGGAATAGCAAGTCAGCCGAATAACGACGATGTGCCCTGTAAAATTGTAGAACAGTACCCAAGTGTCACATTGTACCTGATGCAGCACCACTGAATCCTAGCTATTATTTACACCGAATAGTGGATTCTGCGCTAGAGGACAATAGATCGAAGCAACATAGGTTTGAGGGGATATCATCAATGAGTAATGTAATCATCAACAAAAGTCAACACAATCCATAATATTAAACCTCACTCAATAACCACACCAGTTTATTAAGAAGAATTATAAAATGTATTTCCCTAGAGTAACAATGCTAAGGTCAGGAAAATAACTCTCAAACACAAGTGATAAGCATAAAATAGCAATAGAAGTTGATTAGAACGTCTTAGACATCTCAATTTGATTAAGACGACCAAACAAATTATTTAAAAAAGAATCACACTTAATAATACCAAAACCGGTAATAATGGTAAAATATACATTTGTTCAGCATTCAAATAATCTCAAGATATGTCATGAGCATTTCAACATTGTTCCCTCACTAACCACAAATTAGCATTAACATGTTGGGCTTCATGTGAAATGAATTTAGTAACACAAATTTAGAAAAAGTCTTTAACCCAGTTAATGATAAAAAATATTATTAATATGCAGCGATTAAATCATTTGTTGCAGCTGGTACCTGAAAAGCAAAAGAGACACATCTTACATTACAATGACATACATTACCAATAATAAACAGCAAGTAACTTGCTTCAGCCGGGGGACACCATCAGTTATGTCATCAGAAGATTTGGGCCTAACGACAGCTAAACCCACTCAGCCAAGAACACTCGAACCATCAGAATCTGGTCATCTTCCTCCCTCACCAAGGAATCCTTCCCAGTTGTTATACTAAATCCTAATAAGCTTTTGATTGGGCAATCTATGGGGTGGTTATGCTTCAGCCAATCAACAACTAAATTGATGACTTAAATACAACAATTCTACATTAACTAGAACATTTTCTTCTATAGTATCATTTCCTCTTCCGTCTCATCTGTAGCTCCATTGCTTCATCGCCTCTCATACACCTCGTCTCAGGAAGAAACTTTTACTGTTTCTCTTTACTTCCATCCTCGAGGAAAAACCAAATATTAGTAACTTTCGCAAATAATAGGACATTCAACTTATGCAATGTTCGGTTAAAACATGACCTTGTAAGACATAATGCAGCAACCCACTAGGGGTAGCTGTGGACACATCTACTCAAACTTCAAAAACACTTTTATGTAAGCTTTGAATTATGGAAAATAACCACAACATTTAGTTAGAGTTTTGCTCAGTTAGGAACAGAAAATGAACATTGATGATCATTTTAAAAAATCACTCGTTTTACAAGTTAATTCATTACATATTTTAGTTACGCAACATCATTAATAAACATATTACAAATTTCACACTCACATACCCAATGCTGACATGTAATGAATTGCATGAAGGTTTGAAGGAAACTGTGACACCAGAGGTTTGGCATTTTTCAGGAAAAGAAGTAGAATTCATGAAAGGAGTTGAGCCGATTAAAATAACAGTGAAGCCAAATGCAGTGTATCCAAAAACACCCCTGTAAAATATGTCATCAAAGACAATTGCTGGATTAACCCCTTTGATTAACTGTCTGATTGACCAACCTATCCTGAAAGAGATTTTAGGAAGTCCATGTGACTACCCTATTCTAGGATTGTGGAAGCCCAATGGAAAGTACTGCATAGCTGAAGACCTGAGAAAAGTGAACAAGATTGTCCTTCCATGTAGTGCCATGGTACCGAATTGAGCAGTGATGTTATTTCAAAATCCCTGTAAAGCAGAATGGTTTACTGTAACTGATCTTTGCCAACCCTTCTTTTTTATACCGTTCCATGAGGAAAGCCAATTCCTTTTTGCATTCAAATTCAGCAGTGATGTTCATGTTTTGGCATGGTGCTGAACTCCACAAGGGAATACTGAGTCACCATCCATTTTCAACCAGATCTTGAAAAAGAATCTAGAGTCCCATAAAATGACCTACCATTCAGTCCTAGTGCAGTATATTGATGATCTGTTGCGTCAAACACCCAAGAAGCGTGCAGAAGAGATACTATTGGTCTCTTTAATCATTTAGGAGAAAATGGTCATAAAGTTTCCCCAGCAGAATTACAGTATTGCAAGGAATAAGTTCTGTATTTAGGTCACCAAGTTGAGAAAGGTGTGAGGAAAGTGTCACAGAAGAGAATTTAACAATCATTAAAATATATCCCGCTGTCACACAAAAAGACATCTGAATGTTTTTGGGAATGGTTGGCTACTTCCATCAGTTGATTCCAAACTTTTCCTTTTAGCCGAGCCTTTACAGAGGCTAACACACAAGTCCGATCCGGTACCATAGGACGACAACTTCATACATGCCTTCACAGAGCTGAGAGAAATCCTACGCCAAGCCCAAGCTCTGGGAATATCTGATTATAACAAATGTTTTTCTTTATTTTGCTGTGAAAGGGATGGATGTGCTCTCTCAGTTTTGACACAACAGAATGGAAATGTGAACAAGTCTTGGGGCTTATTTTTCTGCTACACTTGATCCTGTACCATCAGCGCTGCCTGGTTGTTTAAAGGTTATCGCTGCACTCAGCAACAGCATTGAACAGTGCAAAGGCATTTTTATGGGACACCGACTGAACATTTTTGTTCCCCATTCTGTGGAAATTTTGTTGACCCATTCAAAGACACAGTACCTAACAAGTGTACGTTAACCCATAATGAGCAGGTTATACTTGATTCCTCTAATGTAAATAGCAGGAGAATCACTGTATTCAAACCTGCTACTTTGATGTCTAATCCTGTTTAAAGTGCAAGTGATCACGAGGATGAGGTTGAGCATGACTGTCTCAGTGTGACTGACCACACAAAAACCTGACATTCAAGATGCCACCTTAGATGAAAATGACTATGTCATGTTTGTTGATAGCTCTTGTTTAAGAGATAAAGATAGTACCCTGCGAGCAGGTTATGCATTTTGCACAGTATCAGGTGTGATAGAAGCCTTTTGTCACCCAAGGAAGCTATGTGTGCCTCATAAGCAGTAAACAACGGAAAATGCTCTGAAATCAAAACTATCAGCTTGAGAGAAATATGAATATATATTTCTCTCACGCAATAATTTTGAAAGCTCTTCATATTTCTCTCATGCCGACAATTTTAAAAGCTCTTCATATTTATCTCACACCAATAATATTGATTTTGGAAAATTATTATTGACAAAGTCGCTCTACATCTGCTTTCCATGTCTGGTTGATCTGCAATCATTGAACTGTAGTGTGTTAACCTATCCTGTACATAGTCATCAGTTACCTATTTCTATACACCTTGTCCCATTTCTTTTAAAACACATTTCCACATGGGTTTCTGTACTGTGATGTTATCCTAGCATGTTTAATCAATTTAACTCATCTGAGCAATGCAGTTTCTCACTTCAGATGAAGTCGGGGTTGCCTCTTAAGTGTAAAATCACTGGCAAGTGCCTGTGAATACCACTAAGCACAGAAACTCATACATACTAGGTAGCTATCAGCCCACAGGTAAACAACGTTCAATGCGAAAGCTCCTGCATGACAGCTTGCAATGGAAAAGTAGTTATCAGAGCAAAGCCATACCCCAATATTCAGGACACCCCAAAATTTGAATGCCCCCAATTTTACCTGAGATGGTTCTCCCACTATACGAAATTGCATGAAAAGGCACCCTACTCAACATCAATTTAGCAGAGCTGCAAAAACAAATAACTGGGACCACACAATAACTGAGTTCTAGGTCAGGTAAAAGTTAAGGATGTTCTTACAAATTTCTCAAAAACAAGCAAAACAGAATAAATGGCATGAAGCCTCAATTGCAACATTATACAGAATAGTCAAAAATCAGAAATCATTCCATGTCCCAAATGAGCAGCAAAATTAAAAAGAAATCGGACAGCATCTCTAGTGAACAGGAAAGTCTTCTCTAAAATCTGACACCCCCAATATCAAGGGGTTCTTGTATACAATTCTTGCATAACAAATTAGTAAAACAGCAAATTCGTCACGGTATGATAGTAACAACTCTTTAGCAAATCAGAAGTGTGAATGTCATTACCTTAACGTATAAGCATTATCCCATTTCAATAAAGAATCCATTATCTTCTCTGCTACCGCCATCCGTAGATGTTGGATCAGAACTAAATAATATTTAAAAAAAAACACTTTCATAAATCATATTAAACTCATTTTAACTGTGATCATGTTGACTCATCATTTTTGTACTAGATCAAACATACAAATTACCTCTATTCATTATTATTAAATGCACAAAAATATACATTCAGAAAAAACGCTTTCACATAGTCAGCTGGAAGGGTCCTGTTTCCCAGGATATGGCCAACTGTACCTTGGCCTCAGGGTATGTCTTTGAGGAGTTTAGCAAACTTTCTAATATTTGACTTAATGTCTGACTTATATTCCTAGATTTCCAAGCGCCAACTGATAAAATGTGGAACAGTCAAGCATTCTAATAGACATTGCGCGCAAACTAGTAATCTAGCATGCGGACTGGAATAAAATCAGACAATAATAGTGGTGAGAAAATTACAATCACATAAATCAGATTCACATTATGTTGAAAACCTAAGGTTTCAGCATTCTAATACACAGGGTTTAACAGCAATCACAGTCAACAAGTGACAAAAACATTCTTACTTTTTTCACAGATCAAGACTTGTTAAGCCGGTGGCAATAACAGAAGTGTGGAGACTACAACCCCTGGATTTTCACAAATGTCCTACCTTGAGCAGCACATAAATGGTGACTGATTTGGTATGACCTGAGGTTACACTAAATAAATATACCACTATGACATAAAGGTGCATCCAAGGTGACTGAAATCCACCCCCATTACAATGCAGACTGTTGTGGTTTAGGTGAAAGCAGATCAGCTGAGACATCCCTGATACACAACTGTGTTGTCGCATATAAGTGTAATTTGGAGGCACAAAAGAGATATATTTGATCCCACATTCCATATACTGACCCTTGCACAGGTGCAATCAGAATAATGTGAATTTTAGAATCGTAAAGTGCTTTAAGATGGTGGAAAGTCAGCCTGGTACTATTACCCCTGGGAATCTATGACTGGATTTCCAGGAGTACTGGAAGTATTGGTGCATCCACACAAAGTACGACATCTGCACCAAACGTAGGATTAATCCTTCAGGAGTACAATTGCATTTTTTTAAAGCAGGGTTTTGCGACTCAGGAGCTATGCACAGGCCGACTTCTTATTGTGCTAGTAGTGACAGAAACAGTGACAGAAGTAGTAAAGAAGTCTTGTACAGCAGACACACAAACACAATGTCCCTCGAGCCAGGGAAGGGACAGTCTCATGCACAAGAAATAGCGAAAATCAGAACAAAAACCGTCATTTATTTTTTAAGGTCTATTTAAGACATCTGAGATAAATTACATTTTCCAACAAAATATATTAAAATCAGTGGGGTATAACAGACACCTTAATGCCAGCGCTATGAGGACGCTGTGGTGCCAGGATGAGGACACTCTTTTTATGTAACGAGGCATCTTCCACAGTGGCGGGGCGGGCGGGGAGTGGAGGTGGTTGGGGTTGTACGGCTGAAGCGCGCGCACAATGCTGAAGACGTCTCGAGTGTCGAGGTAGTACATTTACTATATATTGTAGCACCACGCATATCTGTTGTGGTGCTGTGAGCGCGGCAGATTCCATTTCCAGCGCGCCCCTGGTGCGAGGGTCATACGCAGTTGAGACAATATGGCCAGACAGTGGAAATCCCCGAGGCAACGAGGAGGCTTCATTTATTCCAACAATTACCTCAGCAGAAAGGCTGTGAAAAGCGTCAAAGAAGTCCAGGAGAAACTCGGCTAAAAATAATCTGCTGCACGCTACTGCAAACAGAAAGTTCACAATGGAGCTAATGGTTTAATGCTTCAGTTGGTCTGTATACATCACTGCCACTGAAATTACAGTGGGCGATGAAAGGACAAATTCGACATTTATAGCGTAACGGGGCCTGATTACGAGTTTAGGTGCAATTTCTCCCGAGGTTATATGATAAATAACACACAATACGAGTTATTGAGGAATAAAATGTGCATTTTGGTGCTTAATACACCAGAATCTGCATGATACGGTAAATACTACAAGCTTTTCCCCTGTTAAATTTCGGCAAGTTTGACCTACTGGAATTTAATGAAGGTTGAGTAAATTTAAGCCCCTGATAATTATTGGATGGGTTAAATTCCTTCAACCTCGTAATTCTGACTCATGCGTAAACAGGGGTTTACACACAGGCTGGAATTAAGGCCCTGCATCTCTATGATGCTTATTCGAGACAAGACATTTCAGGTCAGGAAATGTAATACAATAAATGGATTTTGACAAATATAATTCATAAACCCGTTGTAGGAGGCTGGCTCAGTTTATGCTGTACACCTATGCTGTGGCACCCTATACTAAGTCCAGGCAACCCTTAGAGATGGTGAATAGGTGTCCAGATAGCAGAAACTATCCAGGGGTAGCTGAGGTGAGTAGATAAAGCTAATCCAGGAGGAATGTAATGCTCTTGCAAGACCACAACAGTCAGGCAGTAACTTAGTCACAAGAAAGAACCACACCACTGTTACAAAAATAAAGGATCATTTATTACAGCACAATTACTGGACTGAAATTGGTATATCTCCCTTTGAAGATATTACATACAATTATACACATAAAATAACCTGCAAGAATAGCATAGAAATATACACGGCCCTAGGGGAGGGCCAAGCCATATCCTAAAAAAATGGAATGTGAAAGTGGAACTCCAGCTAAGGTAAGTGTGATGGCTAGGTAGGTGCTGGGGCTAGTTAGAAACACTAGAGCTAAGTACAGTAGGTGACCCCAGCAACCAGGAGTAAGTGGGTTACCCACACAGTTGTCACGTAGGCTAACACAGAAAGCAGTGGTTGGAGATTGTGGAATTCAGAACCCTTCTCAGCAGACCCGAGGAAACCAGTAGGCAAGAGGATGGAAGGAGAATGCCCCTATCCCAGGATACCCAGAAGACAGGAGTATCTACACCAGGGACCCAGATGCAGAGGGGAGAAGGAACTCTCTTAGAGGATTGTGTTTCCCTCAAATTGTCCAGCTGCTGTCACAACACGGGGACCAGGCCAGTGGAAGCAAGGATGGATTCTGGATGTAGGGGACATGAAAAGGAAGGGGACAGAACCCAGCACCTAAGGAGGTGCCAGGTGGTGAAAGTGGCAATGCCCACCCTCCTGAAGATGAAGTTCCTGCAAGTCGGTGGAAGAAGAAGTCCAGGCGTGGGGGCACAGGAGTTGATGAAGATCCCAGGAGTCGTCTACAAGCTAACCCTTGATGGTTGTCGGGTTGCAAGAGGGTCAGTGACCAGCCAGGTTAACAACAAGCACTGGCAAGTGTAAATGGAAGCAGAAGAGAAGTTTGCAAAGTTGTGGGGACCAACACGGTCCAGGAGACTCTACTCAGGAGGGGGAGTCAGATATGGCCCTCAGCACACGGGAAGGCCAACAGAAATCGATGGAGGCCCCACATGTGACTCACAGGCGCCATACACGGGCAGTCACAGGGAGACCTTACCGACCAGCAAAACAGAAGTTCTACGTTGCAGGAGTTGTAGGACAGGAGTTGATCTTCAGTTTGAACAATGCTGGGGGCCGGAGCTTCTTGGAGGCTGAAGATCTCCTGGAGGAAGTAACACCAAGCCTTGTCAAATGCTACAGTCGCAGTATACAGGGGAGCCAGTCCAGTGGCAGGAGCCCACAGTCTCCCAGCTTGGATAGAAGACAAGTAAGACCCAGAGGAGGCTACAGACTCACCACCTGTGTTGCAGGATCTTCAGATGTCCAGAGATAGCAGACCCACCAACTGGTTGACAATGTCTTGAGGTGCCTGCAAATGCAGGGTAGTGACTCCTTCACGCCAAGGAAGATTCCTTCTTGCTTCCTGGTGCAAACAGAGTCCTTGTGATCCTGGAGGATGCACAGCCTCGGATGTTGCAGAATTCTTGCAGGATCCGGAGAAACAATGTTGCAGTGGGAGCCTTCCCACCAGAATCAGACTTGTTCGGTTCCATCGAAGACCAATAGCTGTTCTAGAGGCCAGGGGCAGAAGATGTCTTGCAGAGAGTTCCTTCTAGAGTCTTGCTCGACAAATCTAAGGACCCATCCGCAAGGGAGCCCTTACATAACTCTAAAAAGGGGTTGGTCCCTGTCTGTATTGACCTACCTAGCAGAGGGGTCAGGGGCATCACCTGCCTGGCCTAACCAACCTGATGCACCCAGGGCCTCTGTACATCTTGTTTTCAAAATGGCAGAATCAAGTGGCAACCTGGCAGAGCTCTGGGCACCTCCCTAGTGGAGGAGCAGGACAAGGGGGTGGTCTCTTCCCTGTCCTCTGTGTAGTTTCACATCAGAGGGGAACCAGAGGTTCTTGAACTGGTGTAAACCGAATTATGCAAAGAGGGCATCAAATGAGCCCTTCAAAGCACTCAGAGGCCATCCCAGCCCATAGACCCCTAATAGACAGGGACCTGTGGCTACACCTCTTCCTTGCAGGAAATTCTTTATTCTGCTCATTAGCCAGAGCCTGGCTCATCAGCAGGAGGGTAGAACAGTGTCTTGGGTCAGCCGCAGTGTGAGCTGGCAGCTGGACCCCATAAGGCTGCACAGGCAGGACTGGTGGATCTCCTAGGGGACACCCAGAGTACATGGTATCATGCAACTAGCACTGGAATCGGTGTAGTTGCATGATTCCAACATGTTTGATACCAAACCTGCCTAGGTTCGGAGTAGCCATTATGTAGTTGCACCACTCGTGTTGACCAGTAACCACTACATACCTTAAGATGGCTTCTCTGCACTTACAGAGTCAAGGAATTGGCCTGGGATCTGTAGGGGTACCCTGCTCATATTGGGGTACCCTGACACTTAAAGACATGCACCCTGCCCTTGGGCTGAAGGTCCTACCAGAGGGTGACTTATCTTATACTGTCTAAGTGCAGTGGTAAGTTTTGGCAATAAAAGGGTGCGTGCACCCTTTCACACAGGCTGCAATGGCAGGCCTGCAGTCACAGTTTTCATGGGCTCCTATGGGTGGCACAGTACATGCTGCAGCCCATAGGGGACCCCTGTTGCACCAATGCCCTGGGTACCTAGGCACCATATATTCGGGTCTTTCAGGGGTGCAAAAAGTAACAAACAACTATAGGGAAGAGAGCACTGTCACTGGGGTCCTGGTTAGCAGGATCCCAGTGAACTACAGTCTGAAACACACTAACACCAGGCAAAAAAAGTGTGGGGTACTACAACCAGTACCCGGCTTACTACACCCGTTAATTAATAACATTTTTTATTTGCTCTGCTAAGCATTTAGTGTTATTTTTTACCATACAGGTACTCAAACATCAATGTTTTTCACTATTAGATGTTGGTTATTCAGATGATCACAAAAACTGGAGTTGATTGTTTCACAGTTGTATCATGACATTGGTAACAGGGCATCAATTTCTAATTGTGTGATGACCTCTAGATGTTTGCGTAGGTCATTTATTGAAGATGGAGCATAAAGATGGTAAATAGAGCAGAACATATAGAATACCTTTAACCATGGCTTACCACAACAAGAATGATAAAGCTACTATCTACACCGCCTCAATATTTTTCTTATTACATGTGTGCTACACTTAGAAATGTATTTTTTCCTTTGACCCATGCAGTGACTAATGAATGGCAAGGGACATACTTGGTTTTTCCATAGGTAAGAAATATCAGCCTTAGGTCACCACTTACTGATAGTGCTGAATTATTGCAAAAGACAACATTTTTCAGTCAATGACGATAAGGGTATTCCAGGATGCAAAATTCTATTTGTCCAGGAGTGCTATAAGGTTTGCAACTTCCTGGTAGGAGGAGGGTGAATAGTCAGATGCACAATGCAACACTGGTAGGTCATATATTATTGGTGCAAATAATGTAGCCTAGATGAAGGAGTGAGGCAAGTAGGAATGGTTGTGTATGCATCTCATTTGTGAGGCTTCAAAGTAAAAATTGCTGCTTCCTTTCACATACCTTGGTCTCAGATATTTCAGTGCTTCCTACCTGCCGGGGTCTGAACATGGCAAGGAGCTGCAGGAGGGAAATGGTTCTTCATTTTCAGTCACAGTGGGGCACGGTAGTGAGTGATGGTTTCCTTATGTTATTGGATCTCACTACAGACAGGTTTAGCTCTTTGTTGCAAGAGCTTTTGTCATCAATACATACAACAAATTGTATAAAGCCCTATCAAGAGAGAGAGTGGGAGCTTTGGGTCAGCCCTCTTCAGCCATTGTTCTTCATATGTTTTTCTTTAATTGTCATGTCTAATGGTGGCTGTGTGGCAAGACCATCAACTTTTGAGGATTGTTACATTGCTCCATTTGTATTCCAATTAGATTTTGGTGATGGAATACACTAGTCTTTTTGTCAAAATGAAGATGCACCATGACCTAACTTGAAATTGAGGCTCAGTATTTTTATGTTTTTCTAACAGCACTCCTAGCAGCCATCAATGACAAATGCCTCATTCTAGACCACGGAGACACGGCCCCACTCATCCTCCTCAACCTCTACACCGCATTTGACACCATCTCCCACTCCACCCTCTGCGCCAGACTCCACAATGCCAGCATCAGCAACGAAGCACTGGAATGGATCAGATCCTTTTTCACCAGGAGAACACAGAGTGTCAGACTACCACCGTTCACATCGGAACCCAAAGAAACATGCAGCGGAGTATCCCAAGGATACTCACTCAGCCCATCACTCTTCAACATTTACATGACTCCTGGTGGCCGATCGCATTGGGAAACACCCCCACTCCCACTGACCATGCATGCAATCTGGGCATCATCCAGGACACCTCTCTGTCCATGCCCCACCAAGTAAACGTTGTCTCATCCTCATGCTTCCAAACCCTTTGACTCTTTCGAAAGATCTTCAAGTGGATCCCCACACACTTGTCAGCGGCAAACTGGACTACGGAAATGCACTCTATGGCGTCATCACAAAGAAACTGCAATCAAGACTACAAAGAATCCAGAATGTAGAAGTCAGGCTCGTCCTGGACACAGCCACATGTCCTCCCACCTCAAAGACCTACACTGGCTCCCAGTCAATAGGCACATCACCTACAACCTTCTGATACAGACCTACAAGGCACTGCGCAACATAGGACCAGCCTACCTCAACCACCGCCTCACATTCTACGTACCCAACAGACAACTCCATTCTTGGCAGCTTGCCATCACAGCCATTCCCAAGATCCCAAAAAACATAGCAGGATGAAGATCCTTCTCCTACCTCGCAGCCCGGACATGGAATACGCTACCCATGAAACTCAGACAGATCACATCATTGAAGCAGTTCAGCAAGGACCTCAAGAACTGACTATTCGATTAAGCAGCATGCCTGCATACAGCGCCTTGAGACGCCGAGCTTTAGAAGTACTAATTGATTGATTGATGTGTTTACTTGGGGGCACAACAACATTTTATTTTCTGATTTATGGCATAACTGTTTCCTATTTGTATACCTAAGCCATATTTTGTTTAGTTTGCTTTCAAGTACGTCTGCTACTGCCATCTGATTAGTAAAGGGGAATCTTTAAATTATTATTGCTGCTATCAATATTATTATTATTATCACAAATATCATCATTATTATTATTATTATTATTATTATTACAACAAAACAACAACAGGCACAAAAACAAAAAAGTGTACTTTATTTGTATGTGGTTCTCATCAAAATGCTATGATTTGCAAGCAAGAAGTCTATAGAATGTTTAAATACATAGAACATTTTTATTATGTCCTACCATATGTAACCTACAATCCATAACTGAGCTACCATACTATACCTAAGCTACCGTACCTATCAACCATAACTACCACACCTAACCTACCATACCTAACCTACCAAACATACCTACCCACCAATCATATCCACATATCATATCTGCCTACTATGGCTGTGTCCCGTACGTCACTTACCAAAACTACAATATCTACCTATCCTACCATACTTAGCATACCAACTTGCCATACCTAACCTATCATACCTACCTACCATACCTACCATACTTAACCTACTTTACCTAGCCTGCCATATCATACCTTCCGTGACTACAAAATCTACCTGCTATATCTCAGCTGTCATAACTGACCTGCCTACTATACCTAATTTAACATCCCTTACCTATCATTCCTCCCAACCGCACCTTCCAAATCTTCCTACCATACCTACATCTCTAACATACCTGTGATACCTACAATGCCTTCTTAGCCTAACTTTTTTAATGTCCACACCAATATACCATACCTTTTTTATCATAACTAACATATCTACCCACTTACCATACATAAGATACCATACAGTAGCTGCCTTAGCATAACTATCTATGTGTCATACACAGCCAATCTCACATGCTTCATGATTTGCTGATTCATTCCCTTCCACCATTGCTAAAAAAACGTGTTCACGTCTTTCTTCCACAATGGCTTGCCCTCACCAACTCATATCTGCTGAACTGCATTGTAGCCAACTGTACATGTAAATCCCCTCCTAAAGATTTAACCTTTAATATAGAAAATTGACACCCTATACGTAGTTCGTCTTTTCTGGCAAACGTTTTTGAGAAATGCTTATCCTCCCAACAGATAAACATATCCAAGAGAACAATTTATCGGGTATACTCCAATCCAGTTTTAGGACAGCCCACAGTACATAGTCTACTGCGATTGATGACATCCTTCCACATGTGCCACTCTTGTTTCCTCATTTTACTAGACATAACTGCTGTTTTTGATATCATTGACGATTAAATTGTGCAGGAAACTCTTAAAATGGGTCTCTGGCAACTATCCTACAGTGGTTCCGTTCCCATCTCTCAGAATGCCCACAAGTGCTCTATGTTAGCACTAATTACTCTGATAGCTCACACATTTAATAAAATCTCCCCCTCAGCTCCAGTCTAGTTCTCGCTCTCTTTAATTTCTATGTGGTACTCTTGGGTACCAATACACAGTCAACATTCAGGTATACATCAAACTGGATTCTTCTGAAACTATCAAGCTAAAATCCTTACTTCAGAGCATCCACAAATGGATGGAGCAAAATCATCTTAAATATATTTCCCTTAAGACTGAATTCCTCTTTGTCACAACCAAACCTGATCCAGTCACTGACTTTCTGTAGCTAGAATCCCTTAATCAGCAGATATTGATGCACAATTGGTACCTCTCCTACATCTCTAGGATTCCTTTTCTTTTCAACTCTAAACTTAGGGCCTTGTTATGAGGTTGGCCTGCCAGCCCCATGGAAAGGAGACCGCTGCGGAGCTGGCGGTCTCCCCCGGGCCAATTATAAGGTTTCCACTGGGCTGACTGGTGGAAACCTCTCAAATCAGAGGTTTCTGCTGGTCTGCCCAGTGGAAACAGTGAAGCAGCAATGGCCTCGGATCCTCAGGGAGCTGAGGCCAATGTTGTTACAAAGAGGGTGCTCCCAGCACCCTCGGAATACACACCGTCTGCCATAGCAGACAGTGTGCATTCTGAGGGTGCTGGGCAGGGAGGAATGGTTGTAGGCAGTGCAGAGACCCCCCTGTGGCCCCAGCACTGGCTTTCCGTCAGCCTTTTCATGGCGGGGTTCCCACCATGAAAAGGCTAACGGAAAGTGGACTCGTGATCAGCAAGGCGGCGTTGAACTGAGTGCCTCCATGGCTGACCATGACTCCAACTGCCGCCACCCCGCTGGGAATCATGTTCCTGGTGTTGGTGGCGGTCCCCTGGTAGTCCAACCGGCAGGGTTGTAATCTGGTGGTCAGACTGCCCGAAGAGTGGCGGTCTGTCTGCCACCGCGGGGCTGGTGGTCTCAAGACTGCCAGCCTCGTAATGAGGCCTCTAGTCTTAAAAGCCGAATCCATGCCATGGCTAAATCTGTCAGCTTCTACCTTCAAAGACTTAAGAAGTTCAAATATATTCCCGCTTTCCAAAATCTGAATCTGGCAGTGAAGGCTGTTATCATTTCTCATTTTGGCTATGACTACCTCTCCTCACTGGCCTACCAAAAAGAGACTAGGTACCCTCAGAGCAGTGCTACGTGCTTCTGCTAGATTCATCACCGATACACAAAATGATGAATCCCTTGCCCCACCCTTCCCTATCTCAAATGGCTCCCAATTGAGGCAGACTGCACCCTAGCAAGCTATATGTTCAAATACCTGAACCTCCAAACTTCTAAATATTTCACAATGAAACTTTTGTTTTCTGGAGGCTCTCTGTCTTCACTGCAAGGACAGAAGATATCTCTCCACTCCTTACTTCATAAACAAAGACAGATCCTTTTCTAGTAATGCTACAAGAATATGAAAGATTATTCCTTCTTTTCAAATCTTCAAAGACTCTTTAAGAACCTACAACCGTTAGTATGTGCCAACATTGGACTTAGGCTCAAACAGGGGTAATACAGTCTTCCATCTCTCACTGCCTCCACCAATCATCACAATTACAGGGCTAGTGGTAGGAACAGGGAAAGGGAAATGGAATAAAAGACAAAACAGAAATACTGGACTCCCCCACTCTGACTCATCTTTTCAAGAATGTCTGTGGCATTTAGCTGATATCTATAAAACATAAGATATTGTAAGATGCATATCATAAGCTGCTTGTCATAGAAGATTCTAAGCTTAACTTAATAGTGAATGGATACACTGTAGCACTATCTGTGTGTAACCAATTCTTTGTAATTTGGTGTAGATCTAGTAATTTCTGTAAACTAAACGTACAAAGAATAAGTACCTCAAATGCATGTTTTCTAACACTTCTTCCTACGACTTGAATAACGTCCTCAAGCTTTGTTACTATGCACTGCATGTGCAAGATGGAATACAGGGCCTGATTTAGAACTTGGCGGAGGGGTTACTCCATCACAATGGTGACGGATATCCCATCTGCCGAAATTTAAATCCCATAGTCAAGTCCAAAATCAGGCCCATAGTTTCCACTTCACTCCTGTAGAACGGCATTTTAATAAACAATGTTATTACTCCAGATATTTATTGTCTTGACAATTCATATGTACATTTTCAAAAAAAAATTACTTATACTTCACATTCTTACATAGCACAACCAACATAGTCAGGTCTAAGAATCGTTCCTGTTCTGTCACTGGATATTCATTAATAAACGAAACAAACTACAGTTCCAAAAAATATCATAGAAATGTTAAAACATATTTGAAAGTTTGGCCCAGATTAGAAAGTTGTCTCATGAGTAAGCAGGACAGTGCCATATCTGTTAAGACATGGCACTGTCCTGCTTTCTCTAGCACTTAGGCATAATCAGCCTGCCTAGGGTCACACACACACACACACACCTTTGCATCCTAGTGCAAACATGTCTGCCTGAGTCTAGCATACGTTTTGTACTGGAAGAGTGCCCTTCCAGTACAAAATACTATGTCTAGTGAAACTTTATATTTTTCCACTGTGGATGTGTGCTGTACAGTGCAACATAGATGCAAAGTCGGAAACGTTAGGAGAAAAAAAAACATTAAGGGACTAATTATGACTTTGGCGGACGGAAAAGCCCATTCACTGAAGTCCTGATTGGTAGGTTACCGCCAGTGTGGCAGCCTTCCCGTCGGGCCCATTACGAGTTTCCTGCTGGGTCAGTGGGCAGAAAGACAGTTTCCACCCGCTAGCCCAGCGGTAAACAGCCTACAGCATTGTCTCCGGCTCATAATAGAGCTTGCGGCAATGCTGTAGTGTGTAGGGTGCAGCATCGCCCGTCGCAATATTCACTGTCTGCAAAGCAGGCTGGCTAGGGGGAAATCGCTGGTGGAGAAGGGGGTCGTAATCCCCAGGGTGGCGCTGCCTCCAGTGCTGCCCTGGCAGATTAGGACCGCCAGCACAGCCACACCATTGTGTTGATGGAAATTGGCGGTGCTGGTGGTCTAACCGCGGTGCTACCGCCACAGTCATAATGTGACGGTCAGACCGCCACATTGGCGGCGGTCTGACCGACAATGTGGCCTTGGCAGTCATTGGACTGCCAGGGTCGTAATGAGTCCCTTAGTCTTGTTATCCCTGCCTTAAAGAGGTGTTATTTTTTTTGGTGCAAAACCATGTCTGCTATTGTCAGTATATAGGGCTTTGCATCGAAAACCATGGGTGGTTGCAAGGGAACACTCATGTAGCACCCACTGAATCCCCCCCAACGCAAATTATTGCAAAGCAGCACAAAGCCCTGCTTTGTGTTACTTCCAGACAACTTTCCAGCGCAAAACACACTGGTACTGGAAAGTAAATACCTAATACGTATTTTGTGACGCAAGCCCAGCACAAACTGTTTGTAAATCTGTCCTTAGTTTCCATTGGCAGAACTTTCTAAATGCTTCCCTGCATTCTCCAGTGTCCTTCAATGCATTCCATAGGAAAGGAATTGGGCCTTGCAAGAAAATCTAAAATACATGTAGCAAGGTTCTGACTGCAGCAACATTATTTATTTGCTTATTTGAACATTTTATGTAATTCCTTATCACCAGGACAGGTGTTAAAGCAATTTACAGAAAACAAGACATCATTTGTATGAGCTCGAAAATGAGGAGTTAGAAAGGAAGGGGACAGGCACATAGGGTAACAAAGTATGAAGGAAGGTGAAAACAGAAAAGAAAGAGCCAGCAATACAGACGTAGCTGACTAAAGGTAACATGGATGGAGTTGGGGAATGCCAGAATGCTTCTTGTAGATGGCAAAGATTCGCATCTAGATAGTGAGAGAATGTTAGGTAGGTAGTTTGGTCTGCTTTGGAGTAATGCTTTGTAAGTGATGTAATTGATCTTGAACTTAATCTTCCAGTGGGAGCCAGTGAAGGTCTTTCAGAATCGGAGCGATATGGTCAGATCTTTTTTTCTTTGTGATGAGCCTAGCTGTGAAATTAAAGATGGCTCTGAGGAAAGCCAAGATTGATTGTATTGAATTGCCTAGCAAAGACACCATGGTCCACGAGGGAAGCTATACTCAGATACCCAAGATGGCCGCTGTTTTTTCAGAATACATGAGAGTTTATGGCTTGTTGGAAATTGTAGCTCATTGTCACACATACAGCATTAATCCAAACTGCAATATCACACTGCGATGAATATCTGCCTTTCCTTCCATGAGGGAAATTCAGTGTGAGTGAATTTGGAGTATCGGGTCCCTGTGATTATCCAGTACCAGGCAGTAAGCATTGCCTCCAGGCCAACTTCCTAACAGCTACATGAGAAACACTTGTGTCTGCCTATCAAAATCACACCTTCACACACAGCCATACTCTATTTTGCCATCTATTGTACTTCATGACCTGCACCTGACATCAATCTCCTGCAGGTTTGCACTCAATATGATTAAATGTTTTTGCAGTAAATACATTTAACAAATCACAGTGCGTACTCCATTTACACTGTTACACCCTCACCCCTGAACTATCAACACCTGTACCCTAATATAATAATTTCTGATCTTTTGTCTTTCCTTTCTCGACCCTCCGCACTCTGCGGAAAGACCTTGTATCTCCCTGGTTCTACACCCTCGCAGTGCTAGATACATTTCTTCAACTTCTTATGCTGAGTTGGCTATTGAGTTGTGATATTGTTTGTGCTATTTTGAGCAAGTAGATTAGGCGACCATCATCTCAGAAGCTGTCTGTACCTACCTGTGGTCAATTACCTATTAGAAACTACACCTATGTGATCATCCACTATTAAGATCTGAGAGGTACTCTAAGTGCACGTATAGCTACCACTTCTGTATCGTGTCTTCCTAATTACGAGCTTGTCTTGTCATGAGTGATTATGGGTCACTCAGTAAATTGTGATCATGGAGGGAACACAATTAGAAGTGGTGCTATGAATATCACATCCAGTAATTACCAGGTGTGATGAAGTCTGCAATCACCATTACATTTGTGCAGGTTAAGCCTCCCGCTGTGAAACAGTCCTGAGTAATATTGGCATGTGAAAGATTTTGGTGTGATCAGCATCATAATCTGCTAGTTATGTCCTATTTGAGGGTAAAACTCAGAATATGTGATCATTTTGGCACCCCGTAAGTTCTGAACACCTTGATGTCCGGTTTTATTAGATGCGATAATTGTCACATCCAGCACAAGGGCACTGATAGTCATGCACAATGGAGAGTCCGCACAAATGCTTTGGGCCCATAAAAGTTTGTGACACACCAGTAGATGAGAGGAAATGTACATCATAGTGGGGTCAGCGGATGACCGAGGGAAGATTATGAGATCACCTTGACAAGAGGGAGGTCACCAGTTTACAAATGACTGAGTTTGATATTTTAAACACGGAGGCACATCTGTATTAACACAGCTTAACCCTGACCCTGCTGTTTAACAGACACGACTCCAGAACTCCGTGCTCGCATAATCCTATAAGAGTCAGATGTCCAGCGAAGCGGTGGGGTGGACAGACCTCTCATTCGGCATTTGTCCCTCAGACCATCCAAGCATCTAAAGATGATTGGATCATCTTCGCAAAGCTTGGTTGAAGGCACAGCCTGTCTAAGTGAATTCGTTAATAATGTCTAGCATGCAGATAATGTCTGTGTTCACTAGTGTGACCAAGCCAGGGTGTTTCCTATTTAAATCCCATTCACTCTCCTCACCCTTCCCTCTCATTAGTTAGGTAGAGTATTTAAATGGCAAGCAATGTTACCACTATTAAGCCAAAATACACGATGCACAGTGCCTGACATTGTTTCCATTGTTTTGCAGCTACGTTTATATAGCGCTTCATACCTCTGACTGAATCTACGAAGCACTAGATGGACTGGTGGCACGCATCTCGGATCATTTGTGGCGCTTCTGAGCGCTCAGTGGCATGAATTTGAAGATTATTTCTCTACCACAGGCGGATAAACATGCCACTGCAAACATTTTCTTGCCCAGAGATTTGCTCCAATAGGCTTAGACAGCTCAAAAGATAAAATAAATAAAAAACATTGCAGTAAAACCTGATCTGCCAACCGTGAGTGTTAAACATTTAACTTAAGCTGACATTTAGTGTACTCTTTCACATTTTCATGATTTATCACTCGTTTGCCCTTTCACTTTTATATTATTGGGTATTTGTGGTAAAACTAGACAAGTTCATAACTTCCTGAAATTGTAGGACAGTGGCTTCCTATAACTGGAACAGGAAACACTATCAGAGTCAGGAGAAGGTGTAGGGTCTGCTTGTTAAACGTGGCTTCAGTGGTCTAACATATCTCACATTTATAACTGTGACAGTATCAAGGAAATACATTTTTACAGCTCCGAAAAGGCGATTATATCAAGGCAGAATTCAAAAGTACAACGTTGAGTCGCACACATTAGTGCAAAGTAGACGAATTCAGCTTTTGTTCCTCTAGTCGTGCAAGCAATAAAGTTGTTATCATGAGTTCTGAGTCTTGAGAATTGCACAGTTTAGAAAAATCACCAATTTCACAATTCTAGTGGATATGTCTCCAAACATCCCTTCATTCATACGTCCTTTTTTGTTTACAGCATGTACAGATTGCAGAGAAGCAGCATAACATAGATCATATGTTTCCAACTGTATGGAAAGAGCAGGACAGCGCCATATCTACTAGGGGATGGGGCTGCTACTCTCGTCCTAAGAGCTGGAGTTCTTTCAAGCGCTTTGCGCTGCGCATATATTTGCATCATAGGGCACACACCATAGTGGAAAAGTGAGGCAGAGAGTCTAGCATAGGTTTTCTAGTACAAAATGCTAGGCTCAGACATACTTTTAAGCTTTTCCTACTTTGTATGTCTGCTTTACAGTACAACACACATGGAAAGCCTCTGTATCTTACCCGAGGGGGCGTATTTTTTAGGCACAAATATATGTCTATAAATTTTAGTCCACTGGGCTTAGTTTTAAAAAACACATGTGTGGTAACGTGGGCATGCCTATGTACCACCCACGGGCCACTCACTTTATGAAAAGTAACACAGATCAAAACTGCACTGGTTTGCATCACTTTTGGAGATTGTAATTTCATAAAACGTTGATAAATCTGGCCTGTAGTTGCAATTGCCTTTTTGCCCCCTCCTTTCAATCCAGTCTACATTTCTCTAGTAGGTGTACAATGTGAGTAAAATTCTTCTTTTTCGTCATCAAATATTTTACTAATAATAGAGTTATCTGCTTTTTCTGCCCCCCAGCTTCACCAGAGGATGCCTCAATTACTTTCTGTTGCGAGCAGTGGTTCCAAATTAATACTTGGAGTGTTGGGCAATCATTTTAACTAAAATGCTACACTTGTCGACATGGAATACCACATTTATTATTGGTGTCAACTGCTTTCCTCTCTATGTTTAGTGTCGTTTAGCTCCCATCCCATTGTTCTTTTTATGGACCTGATCAACAATTCTGCTTTTCCCTCCTCTGAAATACTACTCCTCAAGAAGGGCCGTCTTAGGCTTTTGTTCCATTTGGTAATTTGATGAAGACATTAGACTGCATAAAAGCATGAGTGTTCAATAGTTCCTTATGTTGGATCAAATCGAGCCATATTTGTGGAGATTTGCATCCTTTTCTCAGAGAGAACGGGTTCCTTTTAACTCCAGATGAAAGCAGAGAGAAAAGTACAATTAGGGGTTAATTAGCAAGTGTCGCATCCCAGCAGCCAATATCTCAATTGGTGATCGCACACATATGAGTGGATGAATTTTATTCATATATTTGTTTTGAGTTTTCTATAGGACACTTAGGGCCTGATTACAACTTTGGAGGAGGTGTTAATCCGCCCCAAATGTGACGGATATACCACCAGGCGTATTACGAGTTTCATAGGATATAATGGACTCGTAATACGGCTGGTGGTATATCCGTCACTTTACCGTCACTTTTGGGATGGATTAACACCTCCTCTAAAGTTGTAATCAGGCCCTATATGTACAAGGCATAGGTAAACTTTACAAATAACTAGAGAATGCTTGCAGATAGGCATTTTAATGAGAGGGATACAATGAATGAGCAGCTTCAACATAATAAGAAATCAAAGGAAAACAAGCAAAACCAGAGAATATAGCAGTACAAATGCAAACCAGGAAGAATTGGAATAGGAAACAGGAGGGTTATAATTTACATTAATTTCAGGTCAATCTGGAGTAAGCGAGTTTTCAAAATGCAAGAATATCTGGTTGAGTCCTACTTAATGGAGAAAACTTGTTCCAGAGATTGAAAACAGAGAAGGGAAATGGTTGCTTTGATGCCAATGAAGAATTCCAGGATATTGATTGTAGGAGGAGGGTGTATTTACTCTGAAGCCATATTTGAACACCAGAGGTGGTAAGAAGTAAAGTTAGGAAGGAAGGGGTGTCTGGGTGAAGGGCCTTGTAAGTCAAACAGCTGATTTCGAATTGCATTCTAGCTTCCATTGGCCACCAATTTAGTTCATTTAGCACTGTAGGTATGGGATGCGTTGCCATAATAAAGGTGAGAGCCAAGTCAGGATCTGAACATGAAGATCAGACTGAGAATGAGCAAATGGAGGTCGTAGGTATATAGGAGCCAGCAGAGAGTATTTGTGAACAATGTCCCTGAAGGCAGTAAGGGGAAGAGAGCCTACAAAAATTGTCAGCTCTGAAGAGTCCAACAAGTGTGTAGATGACTGACCAGGTACAAATAAAATTGCTCTGGTGCAACCCTGGGGTACCATGCACAGTGGCATGACTGTGTCCATTCCATTCAATGATTAGGATCTCTATACAAAAAATACTATATCAAAGAACTGTTTACTCTGCACCATGACCCTTCTCAAAGCAGCTAACGATCCAGAAATCTTGGCATAAAAGCACAATTTTTTAGATATCGATGAAAATGATAAATGAAGACTCATGATCTTAACATCTGACCAGCCTTGTAGAAGTGATTCTAAGGATCCACCAAACGTGCACTTAGAAAACTGCAATACTTGTTGTAACAAGAGCACATTCTGGTACCCTTTATGTGAGATTCAGATCAAGGATCTTATTTAGAGTTTGTGGCACGAGTGCCCCATCACAAATGTGGCAGATATCTGTCCACCTTATAATAAGTGCCATCGGGTAAAATTCACTTGCAGTGAGGTGGACAGAATATTTGTAACTGAGTTACCTGTCTGCCAAGTTCGAAATCAGGCCCCAAGTTTTCGTCGCGCAAATGAATGTGCAGTTTTCTTTGATTTTTGCACAGCATGAGATTTAATTGATAGAAAGACGATGTGGATCAAAACTAAAAATACCTTGCTCAGTCCACATTATGTGGCTGTCACTGAGATATGTTTTCAGATACCGTTCGCCCAGTGATATTTGGTAGTCTGAGCAGATTGGTATGGATACTGCCTTATGGTGTCCCTATAGAGTCTTCTAACTTTGTCCTTTCTCTAGGGGAAATATGTTCTCACAAATTTTTAATTCCATAACTTTCCATCCAACCCATTTGGTACCTGGCTATTTCTTGCTCCCTGTGCAATATTTCATTTATTTATTTAGCTATTTACCGTAACTACTTTATTTTTGCACACTTACATTGCATCCTGATAAAACACAAAACAATTGTGGAGCTCTGGGAGAATGATAATATTCATAAACATAAATTCTAATCAAATAACAGTATTAGGAGAACAATTCAGCGCTGTATCAAATAGAACAAAAAGAATAAACATCTTCGGGCCATGCACCTTGATTTCTCTGTAACACAACCCATATCACGGGACCTAGAATAGCCATTGAAAAGTATGTAACAACACATCACTCCCTAGTAATGCTTACCGTCTCCCCGTTTTCAGACGATGAGCCTGACATTCTGTGCAAACTAGCTCTCCTTTCTAGATCAGGAATCTGGCACACCATCCGTCACACTCTTGCTGGTCCCTCACATAGGTCTTAAATGGTGG
Organism: Pleurodeles waltl; assembly: GCF_031143425.1. NCBI lineage: Eukaryota > Metazoa > Chordata > Amphibia > Caudata > Salamandridae > Pleurodeles > Pleurodeles waltl. The sequence goes on along the minus strand of NC_090439.1, from coordinate 1,009,660,424 downwards.
CCAAATCTTCTCGAAGCAGGGTATTTTGTCAGCAGTCAAGACAATTAATTTTCCGTTTTAAAAATATGCCATAGTTTCAACCGTCAGACCTCAATAGGGGGCAGAGTTTCCTGTTTCCACTACTGAGTCACTGTAAGCCTGCCCGCTACCAGGGAAAGTGAAATAGGTTTCCCCCAAAGCAGTATTGAGGGGTAAATGCTGTCTTCACCGGGGAATCCCAACAGCGCAATGAGAATCTAAAGGAGGAGGGTACCCCCATTATATATCTTTTATAAGCCCTCAGTCTCACCAGTATAGGTATTGGCGGGTTAATAGCATGGATCAGTATCCCAGATGCCCTTATTCAAATATCATGTCTTACTTGCTCCACCATCACCAGCATTAAGTCAGTCTCCCAGAATGATACATGTATCATACTCCTGACCCTGCCCAGAGAAGTGCTTGTTTCAGTCTAAATGTGTCACCAGGAGGTAGCTTGCTACGAAATCTTACCATTGTCCCAGCAGCCCCCTGCTAGAAACCCCAGTATCCCCTCTGATAAACTCTTAAATAGGTTTGAGCTAGTGACCTCGACGGATTGCCTCCCACACCAAGTTAAGTAAGCACTTCCACTTCTGTATATCAGCTGGCACTTGCCTAGGGAATCCAAGAGGAAGATCCTGGGCTAGGTAGAGGAGAGGCGGAAGGAAGTTTTGAAGTTTTTTTTTTTTTACAATATTGATTTTGCTGAACTAGGACAACTCCAGCCATTCCCATCTATGTAAGTCCTTGAAGAGGACCTCCAGGAAGGATGGGACAATACACAGAATGTTGCAAGTTCTATTGATATTAACTTCCAAACAGCAGATGGGACCAGCGGTAGATTCACGACCCTATATATGAAGATATACTGGTTTAATTACTCAATTCCCTGGGACCTAGTATAGTTAACCATAAACCTCATGATCCTGAAGAATCTCTCTAGTTCATCTGCTAAGATTATTATAGAGATAGCAGGGTCCACCAAGAAGCAAACAACATGACAAACAAAAGGACCTTATACACTCCACATTTCACAGCCATTACTTTTACAGCCTAGCAATTGTTTATTTTATGCACTAGGCGCACCTTTGTGAGGGCAAATATTTTAGGCAGTAGGAAGTGTCCCTGCCTCGATCCTCTTGAGATCTGGATATAGTAGGGCACTTTCATATTAATTTTAATGCATGCCATTAGTTAGAGATTATAAATTAGGTAATTATAGTGGCTGGATCAGTTCTGGAAAGTTCTTTGAATATAAAATGCCAATCAATGATGTCAAACACATGCACCTGTCAAGTGAGATAAGAACCATTGGAACTTTATTCTTTGTTGCTATGTTTATTGGGATTGCCTGTAAACTAAAATTCTTATAAAAATGTTTACATCACCATTGAGCAGCGTTATTGGGCAATAAGAACTACATATTTAGGATCTCTGTTGGGTCTTAATAACACAGTGATCAATGATTATATCATAGATTCTGCTACCCACTCGAGGAGCAAATGTTGTTGAAAACTGTAGCCAGTGGTCAACAAGAGGTCAATGCATTATTTTGTGGATCAAAGGACAGCTTATTGTAAACCCAGGCTCCTATATTCTTAACTAATGCTTTGGGATCAAGAAGTTGGTGCAGAATATTAGGCCACCAAAGAGGACCCTATTCCTGAGAGTGTTTGCCCATCGTTAGGATCTCTGTTGTATTGGTATTTAATCTCAGGCAGGTCGAGTTCATCTATTGTGTCACAGCTGTCATACAGTTCTTAAACAGGACAGGAAAACCTCTCCTCCAGAGATGACAATGACAGAATCAGTTGGGTGTCATCAGCATGTGGTACTAAAGACAATCCAAAGGATTCCACAATTTCTGCCAGTGTCCTAACATATATGTTGAAAAGTGTGGGTCTTAGAGCCCACCTTTGGAGACCCCAACTCAAGTTGACAGTTAGTGGATGCAAATTGTGACGACATGACCTGAATAGAGCAATCCTTAAGAAAGAAGGTGAGCCAAGCCATCACATTTCCCTGTAGTCATATCTCATTTAATCTGCTCAGACGTACCTTATAGGATATGGTGTCAAAAGCCATGCTAAGTTCTAATACTCTCTCTAATTCTCTGTTGAAAATGTCTACCTTTCACATTTGTTCTGTTGTTAGCCTCAAGAGCTTTCCATGACACTCCCTAGGGTACACCCACACTTTTAAATTATGTCCACAGCTTTCTTTAACTTTTTTGCAGTTGTATTTAGCTCAAAAGCAGTTCAAGACCATTAGAGTATATTACATGAGCACTAGATTACATTACAGAAGGTCTGATTTTTTTAGGTACAGGTAGATTAGGTGAATGGCACAGAATTACAAGATGTTGGGCAAACGTTGGGACTCGAATCTGGTACCCCAATTCAAAGTTGGCAGATATGGCCACATGTCATCCCTATCTCCTCCCCCTTACTTTACCATTTGCATTCATCTCCATCTGCCTTTTCACATGTGCGGGCACATACACACACACACACACACACACACACAGTCCAAGTCAGCATTTTTCACATCATCAGCAAGAACACATGATACTCTGATATTTCTCATGCTTGAAAGCTGAAGCAGACAGCTGAAGCAGACTTTTGCACTATCTAATAATATGAGATTTCCTGTATCTCTCCTCTTAAAGGGATTAACTGTTGTTTCACCCAGTAGAGTATTTCCTTATAATCAACATATGACCTGTCCTGGTGGCTATACTTGTCTCGCTTGCCTTTTTAAAAATAAATCCTTGACACCTCTTTGACTTTTGTCTGCCTTCAGCAACAGCGTATCTAGATGGCGCGTGCCTCCCAGTAATACTAATAACAGATTATTGATTATGTTGTAGATGGTACTGTAAAAGATTTATGAAAAGTGTTGCTGCATTACATGTAGCACCACTTTTCTTGTGGCCCCTTGTGCCACCCTACAGCCACCATGTGTGCGCCGTGTTTAAAATACGGTGCACCATGGTGCAGGGTAGGGGGCACTAGCATCAGAATTTCTGACACTATTGATGTACTGTTTTGGTGCTAACCCTGAACTGTACATAGGGGCCCATTGTAATCAATGGTGTGACCCCTTTTAACGCTTGCTCTGAGCAGGCGTTAGATGTGCTGAAAAAAATTATGCAAAGAAATCTCACCCACTTTGTATACATTATGCCTGGCACAGGCATAATGTAGCGCAAAGGGTTACAATCTGGTGTAATGCATGCATTGCACCACTTTATAAATATGGCACGTGGGAAAGGCCACCTTAGCGCCGCCTTAGCATAAAAATGCGGCTAAGGCGGTGTTAAAGTGGCGCTAGGCCCTCTTAAATCGGGGCCTAAGTTTCACAGTCCAACAGTAAGCCGTTGGGTTAAGGACATAGCTTCAGTCAGAGTGTAGGGCGTACCTATTATATGTGGAAAAAAATAAAAAATACACAGTTCAAGGGTACTCTGCTCTCAACTCTGGAAATCGAAAATTGTGACTATCACAGCCACTAGTCAAATCTGAATTCAGATGTCTGCAGTCCTGAGTTCATGTCCCGAGCTGTCTCCCCAGTCTAAAAACTCACGGGATCCTTTACCTTGTTAGAACTTGACCTTCACTCTTGTCGAGGGACACAGACGTCAGCCACTTATTTCTCATTCATGTCCAGCTCAGCCTGTGCGGCGACTGTGACATCGTAGTGATGTTAGTTAAACGTGACAAACACACCACTCTCTCAGCAGTAATGTATAACTCGCCAAGTTACACATTACACACAGTGCCCTGCCCTCTAGTCTTGGGCATTTCAGGTCACCATCGCTACACGGCAATAGCTACAAAATAAAGGAACCCTGGCCTAATGGACTTTATGCATCAAATATTGTAAAACATCAAAGCTGTATTCTGCAAGCCGCCTAACAAATGCAGCCTGTTTTCTGAATACATTACTTAGGGTTTAAGGGTTGTGATAAAGCTGTGCATAGTTGATTGATTGGTTTATCTGCTTGCCAAATCTTCTGTTTTGCAAGAAATAGTTAGTTAGGTAGTAGCTTTGACACTTAAATAAGTAAGTATTTCTTATAAGGTGTGCTAAATGGAATGGTACACCCATTAAGGGGCACACAAAGGGCCTAGTTCACAAAATAGTGCAGATTCAAGCATACACCTATGTACTGCAGAGGTTTAGAAGATCCCATAAAATATCAAAGCACATGCGAGGGACGGTTATGATTTGCTAACATACCTGGCATAATCTATTTTCCATATTCCTGTGTATGTGGCATGACCACATTAAAGACTCCGCATACCTAGGGGTAACCGAGATTTATCGATTTCTGAAATAGCATTTTTCCCCTGGGAAATGGTGTGGTTTACACACACTCTTCGTCCCTGGGCGAGTACCACGCACTTTGCCGCATTTTCTAGCCATCTAGAGCAGCTTCAAAGTGGTTTGGAAGAGTGACATGGACCTTGCAAGTGTACGTGACTATTCACAAAGTGAATGATCACCGTATTTATATTGGATTTCCCGACTATCCAATGATGCCGCCCAAGGTATACACTATCACTGCAAGTTCAGCATGAGCACGTGACCGCAAATACCGTGTATCGTCACGGCTCAGGGCCTCATTCTCAGAGCCCCTGATGCAGACGACTGGGGTTACTGGCCTAACTGGGATTACAGTCTGTGGTGGTTCACCTCCTCAAAGCATCTCCCAGCACTGAGTAAAGAAACATTAATTCCTCCATGTCATTCCTCAAACATATTTAATGGAAGGCATATGCGACTCCCTCTGGGATAAGGGAATCTCAAGCAGGTATCAGTCTGATATGAAATCCTAACGTTGCTCCTAGGGACCACAGGGGGTGGATCCTGGTCTCACAGGAAGTTGGTCCACATATGCAGAATTAAAATAAATACATGGGGTGATATTCTTTCATTGGAGCTTAGTAGAAAGATCAAAGGGTCAAATGATAATCAAGATGCAGTTTCATTCTCTATTTACATTTCCTTTGTAAGAACATCTTATAATTTATATATATTCATATAAAAGAGGACAACAAAGAAGTCTAAGTTTGTGAGAAAGGTGTGTCCCATCACCGGTGAATCCAACAGTATTGCATACTAAGTTTAAAGCATCAATAGAACATTCTTTCAGTCAAAGGGTGGAAGAGAGAGATGACTGGTATTATACCAGTGTGTTCCATTTAAAGAAAAGAAGAAACAGATCATCAATCGTTCTAGAAAATATCTCTATTTTTCAAGCAGGTGGGGAGCTGGGACGTGTGAGTGATTTCCTGAGGGCCACAGTATGTGTTGTGTAAGTGATTTTGGGGGGCTTCTCTAAGCAGAACTGGAGTCACTTCTGCATCCTGTAAAGGGGGTGTCAACGCATTTTGACTCCATCCTATTTGGGTGTCTTCTCAGGATGGTAAACTGGTGTAGTAGTTGTTTTGAAGGAACATACTGAAATTCGTCAGGTCTCACATTTTGTGTCATTGTTTAGAGTCACTCGTGTAGTCAGATTATGGGCAAACCTTCAGAGTTAATCACAATGTAAGGCATGCATATTGGCTGTGGAAAATATATAAACAAATATAAAAAATGTTTATCATTCCAATAATTTGTTCAAATGCATTGCTTATTATAAAAAACAAGGCAAGTTCACTTTGTTATTTTCATGGCAATTTGCAAATGTGAACATGTACCAATGGGTCAGGGATATGGGATTCCTTATTCTTTAACGCCTGCAGCAGCGCACTGGATTAATCCACGTTAGCAGGTTAACAAGGGAATTCTGATTTGCAGCTTCAGTTAGATCACATTCAACTTACACCACGCCACAGACCGTGAAAGGGGAGACACTCGTCTTCGTCTGCCTTTGTCTCCATTTCTTGACGTTTTGCTCTCTGAACCTTGTAGGGACTCGTGCTTGTTGCCATGGTCTCCAGTCACAGCCAGTCCACTGTTCAAGACCCAGTATTCAGGTGCTAACCATTCTCATTCATTGGACGTCGTATTGCGTGATGACGCATCAACCGAGATGTTATACTCATTGTAGTCTGGGATGTCACTATTCTTACAGAAGTGTATGAGGCTGGACGTCTGCTTTGTTACATGTTGTGAAAACAGTTTTACCTGCATCTTGTTGTGACATATTAGTTTGTTACCTATCAAACACCTGCCATTTGGAAATGGACTGGGGAAACGCGTCTTCTAAAACACGAACACTGGGCAAGACTAGGATGTGTTTGTGACTTTTTAATCACAGTCTCTTCCATCAAATCGAATCTCATTTCTTTCAAAACCCCTCCATTTATCTTTTTCTGTTATATTCGCTAATAGAATCATGCTCAACTCCAGTCACTATACATACAATCTGTATGGTACTGGTCCCAGTATCACTACTGTGAACATTTCAAGCACATCTAAAAAGGCGAGATGCTTCGAGTTTTCTAATAGTATGTACGTTCTCTACTGGGACTTTACAATCAACGTTAGCAGCTTCTGAGTTACCCTGGATCATTATAACTGCATAGTATATGGTGCAGGACAGACTATAGCTTAAAAGTAATTACATATTAAATTACACTTTCAGAAACGGAAGTAGGTGATTACAAATATAACAACAAGACAAATTCATTATATCTCTATAAAATCAATCTGTAATCTTGTGAAGGGACCTTTGTTTTTCCTACATGGCAAGTTGTTACATAAGTTTTCTTTCGCACACTATTTTGTTGATTTACCATGCATCTCAATCCTGTGCAATAATTCTGAAATGTGGATTAAATCAATATGTTTTGAAAAGCTTTGCCATCCCATCTCATCCCACATGTGTAGGCCCATGAATCAATCTCGCTATCTGCAATAGCAATACATTTGGCAAACAAACCTCCCACCAATGTATCTCCACAAATCGTCCTTTTCTAACTTGCATCCTGCCTTTTCCCACTTTTTTCTCCTCTTCTGACATCTCATTGTGTACATCTCTTAACTTGTCAAGTGTTTGCACTGATACACAAGTAAAGTCTTGTATTTTCTACAGACTCTGATTTTTCATTTGTTTCAATTGGCAGTGTAGTACTCAATGTAGCACAATATTTAGCAACCTTGTCAGCAAAGTTATTACAAATTGTAATCATGCCACCACCATGTTTATGGGCTGCACATTTTACAATGCCTATTTCTGTTGTCAATTTCAAAGAATAAAACAAATATTCAGGCCCCAGAAAGGTTTTCATGCATTCGTCATTCCAAGCTATCGTACCAATGGCATCACTATGAGTCAATCGCGGGAAATGCTTGGCAATCAAAGTAAAGTTGTGGTTCTACTGACAATAGTAGAAACCAGTTCTATAAACACTATCCATTCTCTGTTGATGGATTCATTCTCAGAATCAGAGAAATGTGACCCGTGGAAGCCTTCTTTCTGAATCTGATGTCCCACATAACCCTCTGGCTGGCAATACTGTAAATTTGTACTTTAATCCTCATGCCTATTATTGCTAAATGATTCATTAATGCAGTGGTGTGCAACTTACATCCCTCTTTTGTTTTTGCTGCAATCATCAAATCATCTATGTATTGCAGCAAAAATGTCTCAGGAAGTAACTTTGAAGATTCCCAATCTTTTTTAAGTACTTGGAAGAAAATAGAAGGACTTTATATACTCTTGTGGGACCTTAACTTTCAATCTAAATACACAAAATACCTGTTATCCTCACATAGAGTAATGGACAAAAATTAGGAACAAAAATCAATCACTGTGAACCACTCTACATCTGCTGGAATTTGAAACAAAATCGCTGCTAGATCCCATACCACATATCAACATGAGACTACGGTCTCATTCATTTTTCTCAAATTTAAAAACTATTCTCCATTTCCTATTAAGCTTGTGAAGACCCATCATCGGTGAGTTATGGTATGCCCCCTGAATATCAAAGTCACAATGCAGAGGACAAAATATCAAAACAAATATTGACAGTTAAGTAAGTAGAGATTTTACCTAAGTCCACATATATCTTAAAGATGTGGAGTTAGGAACAGTAAATCTATGCTTCCCGAGATGCACATACTTTACAATATTTTGCCCCTGTGTATACTGTCCTAAATATTCTTATTCCACAATGGTGTTGGTGGTGATATTCAGTAGTATATTAATGAATTAGATGGTCTCCTCAAATTTTCTTTTAGAATACCCTACTTCATACTTTTTTCATTTGCAAGTGTAATCCCTTTCTCAGGTTCATGAGAACATCTATAATGGGGTATGTTTGGATACACAGTATTTGGTTTTACAATCATCTGCTCTGGTTTTGCACTTTTTCAACATCTTTTGAAGTAAAATCCCAATCCTCCCATTTTGCCATGTGTCTTAAATCTGAGGGTAAGTCCTCATGTGTGAAAACCAGAAATAAATAATTTCTGACGTTTTATGATTTCATCTTTAAATTAAAATCTGGATCATTTGTTTGAATGTAGACACCATGTGGTGTACAATAAAATAAATAATTCAATTAACACAATAGGTCATGGCCTAACAGATTTTTTTGACTGGTTTCACTAATCATGAATTCATTTATAGGTTAACCTATTTTTACTTGAACATTTGTTGACAGCATGTTAACCACACGTTTATCTGAAATGCCTAGTACCTGGACTTTTTATCCCAAAATGGGTAGGCCAGGAACTTCTCCTGGTCTAACTCTGGAATGTGTAGCACAATTATCAACTAAAAATGATACGGGATGGCCATTGACGTCTGATTCTGAAAAAGGGCCATTCTGGTCAAACCCATAAGATTGCACCAAGCATAGAGTCCTCCTTCCCTCTCAGGCAATATCATTGTTCCTAATTTTGTTCTAGCAGAACTGTTAGGGTAGCTGCAAATTGTAGAAGTGAATCATTAATCATGGATTGTCTCACTTTAGCGTTGAACTCTGTTATATTCTTCCTCTGAGGTGCATAGGCATAGTTCTGTAGAACTGCTGTGTTTTCTGTGTAGGTGCCGATGAAGTTTGGACCACTGACCGATTCATCCAATTCTGTGCCATGGAAATCACATTCTGTTGCACAGGATTCATTTGAGCCACTATTTGTGTCCAATTACATATTGCTTTGCAGTAAACCTGCATTTTTTCTTCCAATTACCTTCTTTACCACAAATGAGACAAGCTCCATGATAGAAATGGGGTATCTAGATGGCAGTTGGTTTACACCCTGTCCAAGTAGGGACCCTCACTCTAGTCAGGATAAGGGAGATACCCGCTCAGATAACCCCTGCTCACCCCCTTGGTAGCTTGGCACAAGCAGTCAGGCTTATCTCAGAAGCAATGTGTAAAGCATTTGCACATAACACACAATAACATAGTGAAAACACTAAAAAAGGTCACCACATCAGTTTTAGAAAAATAGCCAATATTTATCTATTTAACACAAGCCCAAATATGATAAAAATCCAACATACAGTGATAAAAATATGAATTCTCCAAGATTTACTCAAAAATACAGTTCCTTGAAGTCAATAGCTCCACCTGGGGCTACCACAGTGTCGTGATCAAGAAAACCAACAGTTCAGGGCGGCTGCGGCGTTGCGGGCCAGCTACGGTGTCGGGAAGACCCACAAACAGTACCTTGGATTTGTAGGGCGTCGTGATCCTCGCTGTGAGCTCCGGAGAGCGGTGTCGCTGACGTCACGGTGTTGGTTCCATAGTCTGTGCAGGAATCATCGGGCCCTTGAAGTCACATGCATTGCGGATCAAACTCTGGGCTGATGAAGTCAGAAGCTCTGGCGTGGATGGCGTCGGAGCTGCGGTGCAAAGCGGGATGATGTGACATGCTATGCCCACAGGTCACGGTGCAGGCAGCGGCTTGGTGACGGCATCCAGCGGCGTTGGTGAGACTAAGGCTGTGGTGTGAAGCAGAGCAGTGCAACGTACGGTGTCACCAGGTCACTGTGCAGGCAGGATGCCTGGTGACGGCACTGGAGTCGATGATGCTGGCGTCAGTGGACTGGGGTGCGGTGTGGGACAGGACGGTGCTTCATGTACCTCACGAGCGGTGTGCAAAGGCCATGGTGCAGGCAGCGGCACCGGTGTCAGCAAGGCTGGGGGCATCGGGGATGCCCAGACTGCGGTGTGAGCAGGCAATGCCAGAGTGCGAGGGCCACAGGTCACGGTGCAAGCTGTGGCTCGGTGACGTCATCCAATGCCAGCATCGGTGAGACCAGGGCCGTGGTGCGAAGTGGGGCAATGCGACTCCGTGAGGAATTGGCAGGTTACAGTGCAGGCCAGCGGCGTCGTTGGTGGCGTTGCAGTAGTTGCTGCTCTTGAGCAGCACAAAACACACAGTTCTCAGTGCTGCAGGTCAAGGAAACTGAAATCTCTGGTATTCCTGAGACTTCCAACAGGAGGCAAGCTCTACTCCAAGCCCTTGGAGAACTTTCTCAAGCAGGAGACACACAGCAAAGTTCACCCTTGGCACTCTTTTAAGGAAGAAGCAGCAACTGCAGGCCAGTCCAGCAAAGCAGCACAGCAAAGGGACAGTACTCCACCTCCAGCTCTTCTCCTTGGCAGAGGTTCCTCTTGATTCCAGAAAGATTATAAAATTCTGGGGTTCTGGGTCTTCTTCTTATACCCTGTTCTGCCTTTGAAGTTGGCAAACTTCAAAGCAAAGTCTCAAGTGTTTGCAAGATCCTCCCTTGTCCAGGCCAGGCCCCAGACACACACCAGGAGGTCGGAGACTGCATTGTCATAGGGCAAGCACAGTCCTTTCAGGTATGAGCAACCCCTCCTCCCTCCCCTCTAGCTCAGATGGCTCATCAGGATATGCAGGCTACACCTTCCCCCCTTTTGTGTCACTGTCTAGAGAGGTGCAAAACAGCCCAACTTTCAAACTGACCCAGACAGACAATCCACAAACAGGCAGAGTCACAGAATGGTTTGAGCAAGAAAAGGCCTACTTTCTAAAAGGGGCATGTTCAACAGACAACTTAAAAAACAACTTCACTAAAAGATGTATTTTTAAATTGTGAGTTCAGAGACACTAAACTCCACATTTTTATCTGCTCTCAAAGGGAATCAGCACTTTAAGGATATTTAAAGGCAGCCCCCATGTTAACCTACCTATGAGAGGGATAGGCCTTGCACAGTGAAACCGAATTTGGCAGTATTTCACTGTTAGGACATATAAAACACACTAGTATATGTCCTAAAGTGGCAGGTTTGAGCCATGTTTACAGGGCTACTAATGTGGGTGGCACAATCAGTGCTGCAGGCCCACTAGTAGCATTTGATTTTCAGACCCAGGGTACCTCTAGTGCACTTTACTAGGGACTTACCAGTAAATAAAATAAGCCAATCATTGATAAACCAGTCAACAGTACAATTTGCACAGAGAGCATATGCACTTCAGCACTGTTTTGGCAGTGGTAAAGTGCCACAGTCCTAAAGCCAACAAAAACTTGTCAGAAAATTAGGAGGAAGGAGGCAAAAAGACTGGGGATGACCCTGCAAAAAAGGCCAGGTGCAACATTCCATATCTCACCATACCAGTAGCCGCATTGGTATTGAAACCTCTACCTCGAAAACCACTGCCACCTCTTGGAGGACCCTGAATCTCCTCCTTGTACTTCTCTCAAAGGAAATTCTTCTTCAACAATTCACACTCAGAATCACTCATACCTCTCCTTTCTTCATTCTTCAATGACTTTGTAGTACATTAATGTCTGAACTTTTCCACATCACATTCTCCCAATCTCTAATCATTTCCTCAATTCTTCTTAACCTAGCTCCAAACTGCATATGAATCTCTTTTGGCTACTTATGTTCTGTTTGTTCAATAATGTATTGCTTACAAATTCTTCTTTTGTTCAAATCTAAACTTATCTCATTTTCACCACTCTTTAAGTTTCTCATGTGCACAACAAGCACGCTTTTCTGCTTCCAAATATTAATGTTTTTCTGCTTTCAAATTAAAATTCACCAATTCATCAAATCTCATTTTATGTTTTTTTCAATTATATGCAGCTTTCAAATTCTTCTATTGTTCAACTCTGCACCCTTTTCATTGTGCCCTCTTTCATGTTTCTCATGTGCATGACAAGAATGCTTTTCTGCGTCCAAATTTAAATTCACCAATTCATCAATTGTCAGTTTTAGAACCCTATTTTGATATACTTGAATCAATAACTTGTTGCAAATTCAATTTACTTGTTGAAGCCCCATCCTGAGAAACTGCTGTCCCACTCCTTAGTGAAAATTCTAATACTGAAATTCCAATCTCTTGACCAAATTCATTAATCTCATTCTAAGGTGGCGGAGTATCACAGTTAACTGTGCATTCATAAGTTCTTTCTCTTAAGTCGAATCACTTTTATTCTCATTTTTATTTTATTTTGATTTGTCCTTTTCCTGGATCAATGGCAATCACAGGAAACACCACCACAGTTTTCCAACACTACAGTACGCCATGCATTTTTCCGCAACTACAACCTAGTATCCATCCAGTCTGCTTGGTCTTACCAATGCGATCTCTGAACATTTTCTGTTGCACCTTCATTTTGGCTACAAAAGCCTTTTCACTTAGTTTTTGAACTGTGCAGGTCTTGGTTGCAGTTCCATCCCAAACATTCCCTGAGGTGGTTTAAGGTATAAAAGATGAGGAGACTTGGCACTGACACAGAAGCTCATCTGTAGAGTGGACAAGCTGCCCAGGACCTGATTTGTGAGCCCCATCGGTGGTCTACTACCTTGGCTGATTAAGAGTTCCCCAGTCGCACTGGCAAGGATGATGTCAGCACACCCCATGGTGATGTATTTCAAATCTTAATTATTCAACTTATGTACACATGCTCTGTTATCACATTTCTTTTTCAGCCCTGACCACTTGATATATGCAGTTATCTATGTCTATACACATGTTCTGCTGCATTTGAGTTATATGCTTGTTCTCATATATTTGTATGACTTTTATTTGAAATTTGGGATGGTCCTTAATAAATTTGTTACTTAGACTAAGAGTGCTGAATTATTTTGGCTTTGTGTCCTCTTAGTTCAAGCGAGAGCAATACAAGCACTTTTTTTTGTAAGGCGACTGAGTCGCTCCTACCACAAGTCATAACAGTCAGTCTAACCCTCCTGGCTCACAAGCAGTACCTCACCAAAACTCAGACAGCAAAGGTGATTTCTGACAGCCTTACACATGAACTCTAGATAAGACCTCTCAAGGAAGTCGCGGTGGAACGTTAGCAACAAGTCTCATACACACCAAGGCAATGAAGGAGATGCAGGAGAGTTTACAATAGGTTTATTGAAAAGACTGCAACCTACGATAAAATGCATGTGCTGCAATGATTAGGATAATGGATAGTAATAAAAGCAAATCTGAAGATGAGAGATGTGAATATAAACCCCCCTCCCTCTTACAATAAACATGAGATGTAAACTTCCTAACCAAGAAAACCTAATTTCTACTCTAGTGAGAGCTAGGTATGATAAACCTAATCTGCCAGTACTATGTCCAGGAGAAGCGCCCCGCCCCAACCCTTATTCCCTTGCAATTAGGTCTCTAGGTTAGACTCCATGGTGACACAAAGGCTGAGTTCTGCAGCAAGGTGATGTGCAGCATAGATGGCATCTGGAAGGAACCCCCCCTAATGGTCTTGTCCATGTGAGGTGTATTTATGTAGATCATGTAGGATCCCTGATGCAGGTATGTTCCTAAACAACTGATAATGTGGCAGACTTGTTATTTGCAATTGCATAAACAATCCCTAACAAGTGTGCATGATGTTCCTATCACACGTAAGTGGGAAAGGGACATGATGAAAATACCTATGTGTATCACTGATAGTGACCCCAATAATTATGCTTTCACAGAATGGCACTGATAATGAAAATCAAAGCGTTTCTTATAAAATGAAAGCACAGGGCAAAAGCTAAAAGATATAATAAAATAAATTAAATAAAACAGAACAAGCTAACTAGGTAAAAGGTCACTGGGTGACATGCATAGGGCTGTAAGCCAAAGGTTAAGCTAACTCCTGTGTGCCACGGGGAAATTAAAATGGATTAACCGCACTATTCCACTCTTAATTAATGCTCATTCACAGCTAAACTAATAAGAAATTCATAAACTTCAACTTATATTTAAAGCTGGCACCACACCTTTTAACTTCCACAGCCACCTTTATCTAACTCAAGCTCTCCCCCAAATAAATCCACTTTCTTTACATAAAATAAACAGTGCCAAGACAACTAGATCCTCAAAATAATCTATTAATGCACCATCATCAAAAGACCATAATATGCCACATACCACCCATGACACAATACCCAAAACACAATACAGACACAATCACCGAAACACACGAACACCTTTAGCAAATCATACCACACAACGCATACTACCTTATTAATACTTACCAATCCATTCTTCTGAACTTCACTGCTAGATCACCTTCGTCAGACTTGCAATGTCTGAAACATTGCTTCAGTAAACCCCAGTTTGAACTGTTCATGAACTACCACTCGAGGACTCTCCAACTTGAGGGTCTAATGAGCCACTAATTAGCCTCCTTACTAGTATTAATTAACGCAAATTAGCCGTTGCCCGCGTTCTCCACCAAAACTTTTTGACGCTCCATTCCTAACTAACTAAGGCAAGTTAATAGGTAGGAAAGGGAGAATCCTGAAGTTTACCACTCTTTCAAGATCTTTAAGAAAACCTAATACGTTCATTAAAATAATAGTATTGTTGCAGAAAGCAAAAGTCATTATAGTCTAGCAAATTAGCATAGAATCTAAATATCAATAATGCAAAAACCCTGCTTTAAGAAATTAAACAAGCCACAGCACATCTGGTAAATAATCAAATAGTAAATAGGCCTAAATACAGAAAGGACCACGAGCATATTGAATGTCTTCAAGATTCCTCAGAGTTGGGTATGCAGGATGGTTCAAAATTAGTCCATCTTGATGATATATCTTCATCTCTTTCCTTTCTTTCAGGTGTGCAGCAAGCTGACAAGAATTTTGGAAAAGAAATAAACTCAGGAAAGTGTAACAAACCTTACAGAGAATCTTCCTTAAGTCACTCTCTGGTCTAACTGCCTGGGACTTATGATGGTTTTCTTTTCCTCACCCAAGTTCTCCCTATGATCCCTTCGCTTTCTTTAAAGTCTCTTGCAGTGGTTTGGTTATACCCTTTGATTCCTTAGCCTTTGGGATAGCCTAAAAGCCTACAGTTCTCTTTAAAAGGAAAGATGTGGTTCAGGTCTCTCTACATCTGAGAGATTTACGGTGTGGTAAAAGTTTTCTTATATTGGGTTGGTTAGACTGCAGTTCTACTTAAGTATACATATTGCAGGATAATGGCAGTCGTATTTCCACCTCCCCTTCTAGGTTATGACTCCATGGGGATAAGTGTTAGGCGAAAAAAAACAATGAACATAAAAAAAACATCTTCCTGCATTTAAGGAATTGAAGAGAAACAAAAACGTTCTCACAAGGTTTCTTCAACCTGTACTTTTTTCCCCTCACCCAAGAGGCCACAGTCTTCCTGGACTGTGGTACGCTATTGAGCCTCTGTCATTGGCGTCCACCAAACATCTGTCCACAAGTCCTCGGATGCTCCTCACCCTCTTCCTCAGTGATATCGGTGCTGGCCTCGGGTCTGGGCTCTCCTGTTGTCACGTCTATCTGCTCTCTCCCAATTTACCCAGGCTCTATGCTTCCTCTGCATTCATTTCCTGGAAAACCCATTCTGTTTTTAATGTTGCTGATCGCCTTTCCTTGTTTGTTTCTCCTGCCTTCCCTTTCCTCAGTCTGTCTCCCCTTTTTGGTGTTTCTTTATTTGTTGTCATTTTCCCTTTCATGTATTCTTGCTGCCTGACCTCGTCCTTCCTCTTTTTTCAGGTTCCCAAGGATTACGTTGGTTGATCGCTCTCGAGCTCCAGGCAAATATGCTTCTCACCTGCCACCCTGGGTCTCCTCACAAGTAGCTCATGATGATTTTCATTAAGCCTATGTAGCTCTTATTATAGAAAAGGTTGGAGATCCCTGATACAGAACAATGAATCATGACACTGTCCAAATACAAGAGTTTAAACAAGCCAGTTAAAAAAAAAAAGTTTGTCACTTCTTTGTAATTTACTTCCCTTCCCTGATTTCTGGGCCCTTCTGGGGATTTGTTCATATCCATTTTACTGCTCAATAGTCACCTGAGCCAATCCGCTTCCTAATCCCCTTGCAGGCCTTCATCTGCTCTGCTTCCTCCCTCCTATGGGGATCACTTGTTCTGACCCCTACACATACCCCTCCAACGTCCTCCACCGGTCACTGGCAGCCCCAACTTAACCTCTCCTTTTAAGGTGTCCAGCCCATGTACATAGTTGAAGGGCACAGAGGTTAAAGGTGACTTTCTGTGGCATCTCGCCTGATTGGGCCTGATAGGACCTATGAGGGCCTTGAGCCAGAATTCCTTCCACCCTCCCCTGCCCTACTACTCCATGAACCCACCAATCCAACTCATTCCATGTGTACTCTTTTGGTGGTTTAACAATGTCTTCAAGAAGTTGAGTTTTTCGAGATGACTAAACATATTCAGTATACCCTAGTGGACCATGCTTCTGATTATCATCAGTGGGGTCTACAATGATACTGTTCCATCCTTAGGATGGCAAGTACGTGCATGCGCAACTGTGTCGATCCTCAAAGTCTTTGCAACACCCCATGCATATGCGTATCAGCGTTCAACGTGCCCGTGCTCCCACCATGTTGTCAAATCTCACACATTCCGAAGGGTGTCTAGGGACCTGATGCAAATAAGAGCTCTTAAAGATCTCAGCAGCACTATGAAACACTATACTGTATTAATAATACAAACAGACATCCCATAAATACGTTTGGGATTTGCAATGGGTGAGAAAGTGTAATTCGAATATCAATACCATACAATGCAACACAGCACACTACAACACAATATAGAATTCATGTTATCTATCACACACAGTTGATTTATACTTCAATTGCATATCTTATTTCTGTGACAGTAACACAAGTGCCATCTGAATAAGGTCTACGTAGAGTATCCACTGCCAACCACAGCCTTGTTGTTTCTCACTTGAGGTGGAGGAGAGTTAATGGAACTCCCTGTTTACACACTTGTACACAGTTATCAGTTCCCCACATGTGTAAGGCTGCACATAGTGGCAGCTCTGCAACTCAACTAGGTGCAATGAAGGAAATCCTGACAGGATTTTAAGAGAATATATTCATTTGACTTACATTATCAGAAGTGCAAAAATGCATGTTAAAGTTCTATGGATGCGGTAAGGTTGCAAACTGCGAATATAAGTTCCCACCGGCTTCGCTCTCTGCAGCATCCTTGTAATACCCACATCCTGCTGCGCCGAGAAGATCCCGGATGCCACAGGATCATCAGAACTGTCAATAAAATACTTCAACCCAAAGGTGATGCAGCTAATACATTGATGAGCTGCTGGGAAGACAAATAATCTTCTTTTGTTGAGTACCAACAGGATTACTGGCGCAATGACTATAAACAAATTAATCACTTAATTGCGCCATTTTATCATTAGACGGTGGGAGTACATCCCACGCTGAGCGTCAGAAGCAACGGCTGCGTCATGGCGGCCATTGAATGGCGGGCTATTGAGGAATGCTCTGGTAACCTGGCGCTGCAGATTTATTTGTGGAAGGGGTGCCCTGCCACAGTTCTTCGTGGGCCTAATCCTCTGTGAATAGCCTCCCGCCCACTACACATGTATTTTAAGTGTTTAACTGATTTAAATAAGACGAGTGAGCTGCAAGCTTGAAACATGGACAATTGAGCACGGTCCCTACAGAAAACTGCTTGGGTGGCTCACTTAAGGCTTGGGCTAATTATGGATTTCAGATATAATAGTCTCGAATTTCGGGAGCTTATTGCGTGGTAGAGTTAGTAAATCTGTTTATCCATTTCACGTTTCTATCATTCTTTTTATTTTTAATTATCAAAAGCTGTTTATAGATTTAGCAATTGTACATATGCAATTTATCAAATTGATGTCAATGAGAGGAATGGTTTTATAAAAAAGAACAAAGGTCCCTCAAGTGAAACTGTAGGAATCAAATATCCCATAGAAACCCAGTAGAATTTATGCCCAGTTTACAAATGTAAAGAATAAAACCATTTATTTTTAATTCAAGACAGTGCAGTGGGGAAACAAAAGCAGAGAAAGAATAACATACATCTTGTAGAAAAAAAAGTAGCGATACTCCGGCATTCCATATGTAACAGAAATGACAATTCAAAAAATGAGGTCACAATACTACAGTATCCTCGCTCCTATTCATTCAACAAAAATTGTTCAAAGACCGAGTCAAAGTATTTCAGTCAACGACAGTTTCACTTGAGGGACTGTTGTTCCTTTTATAATATACTTTGACCCCTGGTCCTCCAGTACCCGCGGCTTTCCCTTGTCCTTAAAAGTAGTGAGAGGAATGGTGGCAATCTGTGGTATCGCAAATGGTACCACGATGGTCTAATGCAATCAAGGAAAATGGGGCCTCTGTCACCCCGCTGGGTACTAAAAGTCAACCGTAACTAGGGTGTAGTGGGCACCACAGACTCCACGGCCCTGGTACCACGGCTCCTGCTGCACCAAGTATAGCTACTCCCCCAGTGGTAATGAGTAAAAAGGAGTTCAGCGCACTACAAATCCAATCCCATTTGTAAGGAATACCAAGTGTCCGATCACAAGTAAAACGGTAATCAAGCTTTTCAAGGTTTCACCACAGGCAGTATCAGAGGCATCTTCAGGATTTAATGGACTTGGTCATGTTTTGGGGTGCCCTACTTGAACATCTGGGGTCTGATTTAGGGGAAGTGAAAATGATGGCAGTCCTAATCTGCACTCCTTTGCATTCTTTCAATGAGGTTGGGAGAAGGCAGATTTCTTGGTGGCAGAAACTCTGTGTCATTTCTGTCATGCGAAACACCGTGTCTCCTCTGCAGGCACTACAAAAATGGTGATGTCCCAGCTGCCCTATTGAGACTATCAGGTTCAATCCAGCGTATCTTCCCTCCATGCAAGGGCACTGTACACACCATGGGTGTCTTCCAATGAAGAGCACACAAGTGTTCATGACGCTCTAAGAGAAATCTCCCAGCACACCAGGTATATTTATCAAGTGGATATTGAAAATCTACCCCACATTGGAGGCTTATTATCATTACCCAAAATGTGTGACCGCACTTCCACCATAGCACCAGGGTATGGTCGAAATGCAGTTACAGAGTTTGCACTCCTGAGGTGGGTCCCACCAGAGTGAATGAAACAGCTTGGGGTGTAGAGGTTTATGGAAGCTGTGGCAGTGGCGTAACGATACCTGAGGGCACCCCCCTGCAAAGTACACAGAGGGCCCCCCTCTGAACTCACTCAGGAGGTCTCAGGACTGAATATTGGCCTCAGGGGTCCCCCTGGAGCTCGGGCCCTCCTGCACCGGGAGGGGCAAGGGGGTCTGCAGGGGCCTTTGTTACGCCACTGAGATGTGGCCATGGCACGAAAGAGAGGCTTCCTCTAGCAGGCTGGTGGAAGTGTTTCACTGAAAGCTGCGAACTGTCCTTTAGAGAGAAAAAGTACTAAAGTTACAGAAAAATAGCATATAATTTGAATTGTCAGCCCACATTCATAGAAGAAACTCTAACATGGTAGCTATTTAGTTTGGTTAGTTTAATCAATGAATGTTACTACTTTGTGTTTACTATATGTCTTATTCACATCGAGAATACTTAATTTTCAGTTTGTGTTCTTTATCTTTATTTTAAGTGTTTGCTAGTGAATGTAAATGTTATGTTTTTTACGCTACTCAAGTAGACACAGCTATAGAAGTGCTGATGCTGTGCAAGGTTAAAATAACCCATCCGGTATCTCCTTAAGACATGTAAAATACATATAGTCAACATGATTATACAAATTCTACGATTTCAGTGTATATATAGTGACTGTAACATACATGCATGTCTTAATGTTTAGTAATAGCCTGCTTAGCATAGATCGACATTTTCCAGATCTGAATGGGGCATTTTATTATTAATTAGATGTGGATAATGTCTATGTCAAGGCTCTTACTTCAGAAAAAGTTAGGCAATTCCTTTCAGATGCAGGCATTAAAATGCAGAACAATTTCTCTAAATTTAGAGAAATCCAAACAGTGTTTAAGGTTCACACAGACAAGCTTTCCCTTTGTATGCACATATCTTACAAACTCAGCCAACAGTCATGTTTCAGAGATCTTATAGGTTCTACATTCTAGAGCGGTCACTGAGGCTACATATATTACACAGGCTCAGACCTCAGAATCCTGAACTATCAGACATGTACCAAATGTCTCATGCTTCTGGCAGAAACCCTACCTTCCAGATTACAGATTGTATAGGATAAACGTCTCATTAAGAGAAATTAACCATCAGGTCACACAGATCCCACAAGAGTCAGCCCACAGACAGCAAATCTTCTCCAATTACACACATTCCCTTCAGATTCTTGGTAGAGCAAAGTTATCCACCAAATCATACAGCTTCCATCATCTGACATCTAATGCAGCCCCTTAACTCACAGAGATCTTCAAACTCCAAAAGTACTTCCAGAATCCGGCCCAGCTCTGCAGATGTTGCATTCCACGCTGAAAGGCCGCTTAACATGAGTCCCTAATTCTTTTATAGTCATAAGCCAGTGCCAGGCTCAAAACACATCCAGTTGATTCTCTCTGCCCCAGACCATCAATTGGTGCTTCAATAAAGCCCCTTTTAAACATGTTTAAGTCTAGAAAACATGTGTCCATATTTGAACTTTTACAAATCGTGTTAGCCTCTCTGCCTTCATTCTCAACACTTTAAAAAAATGGTCTAAGGTTACCTCAACAAATTATCACAATTTTGCAATCGAAATATCTGGACTGTGCTCAATATTAAGTCATTCCTATATTTGATGCGTGGGATATTTTCACTTTCTCTTCCTAAGGGTTATATATAACTATACCTTGAACCATGTTCAGCCCTATAATGCTGCAGGGGCTGATTCTGGATGCTGCGGGCTCACTGTGCGCACCTGCCCTTACCCAATGAGACTCTGCATGACAATAACGATTGGATCATATACATCCTAAGGGCTACACAAGAGAGGCTTAGCCCCAAAGGTCGGCTCTTCATTAATCCTGCATCAATCCACTGCCACCTGGAGCTGAGGATGGTTGAGAATGGGGCAGGTGAGTCACAGGTCTGTTTATAGTCTTATCACAGTGATCAAGCATTTTTCCAAACCTCTCCCATACACCTAGCTGCCTGCTAACTGGCGTTGGCCGCTAAAATGCATGACTGAAGGTGATTCCTTCACTCTGCCTCTTCTCCTGTTTACTTATGGGAACACCAAGGTGTGGGGGTTGATTGAGCTCTAAAGCCGGAAATAAATATTAGTTTGCCCAATCCCATATGCTCTACAAACACACTTACACAAACTCAGTCATACAGATCTCCGCCATGTTACGCGCTACAGCTGATCCCTTCATTCCTCACCAGTATCCGCATTACTGCCTTTTAGACACACACAAGCAGGGCACTCTCCAAACTACTAAACGTGTGCAGTGTTTGACAAGAGAACATTACACATGCTCAGAGGATCTACACACAGATCACCCTCATTGTTGTGACTATAGCCACATGTACTCACAGGCTTCTGTCCAGGGCAGACTTCAGATGTTGTCAGTGCCTTCCTTCGATGTCCATGCCTCATCTTCTGCTCTTCCAAGCATCAGCCGTCTCCACACTGCATGTATCTGTTTCACTTGTGTACATGTCGAAGCAGTTCCATAAGCATGTACACCTGTGCCCCATTCATCGCAAGCTTCCCTCACTAACTAAAGGGTGTGCTACTCAGCATTCAATGATCATTAACTATCTTTATACACAGGCTTCACCTTATGTACTGCCCTCGGGGGCTTCAGCCTCCGCTGTTTATTTGCTTTTGATCTCGGGCAGAGGCCTGCCATGCTTTTACCTAACCCCATGCCCCTTGATACTGTGGGCCTGTATTATGAAGAATCACATGAACACAGATTTCCCATTTTCTGTTCCTAGCGTATGGCACTTAGAATCTTCTTAGAAGTTAGCCACCTAGACCAAGTACATATTTGTTTACCAGTATTTTAATAGGGGAACCTGTTGAGCCATATTATAATTCTTCCGTAACCCGAAACACACATTTCATGCTATGTTTTTTTAGCATTTGACAAACTTCCAAAATATGCCCTATGTTTTCCGCCATATTGTAAGGACTAATAAATGTCATGGCTTAACCTTCTACATGTCTGCTAGGTTAACAAACAGATGATATCTGTTTTTTGAAGGTATTTGGGACAATTGGTTTAATTTGGTTTGAAGAATGAAAGGATGTATACCAGCATCTCTAGCCTTCCGATGGGGGCCCCTGGCAATCGACCAATTTTTCCGTGCCTCACAATGTCCTCAGCATAACCTGGTTTCATAAAACAAGTGCACAGTTCAAACTGCCAAAAGAAGGTGGATTTCATGCCATACTGCAGCACACATGGAAAGAGGAAATAATAGAAGAAATAAAGATATTTTTGTTTGCTGCGCCTCACTTGGGAAGACATAGCAAGTTGATGTATTCCCAGGTTTCAAAGTCTGTGTAAATCGTGGAATGCACTAAAATCCACCTATGGAATGCCTCCCAAGTTGACACATAACATAACACAGTGCAAGCAGCTGCTTTGTGTTACATTTCTTTACAAAGCTACGCAAGGCCATGCAGATCAGGCCTTGCATGGCTTTTTAAATATTACTGAGGGTGATGAGTTGTCCTTGTGTCACCTTGTTTGATGCAAGGAGAAGGCAAAGCTTTATAAATATGGGCCATAGTGTGGAGAAGAATGGAGAGGAGAGAACATTTACAGTGAAAATTCACAAAGTTAGGAAGGGTAGCACCAAAATCTAGCAGAGGGCAAAACTTGTGGCATAAAAAATAAAAGCCAACGCTAGCGAGAGCATGCAAGCGCTTTTCTCTCTTGGGTCCTGCTGGGGGCAATGGCAATAGCAAAACTCACAAAAGCATTTGTTGTGGTGGGAGGGAATAAACGCCTGCTATATTGCATTTTTCTCTAGGCGTGATTCACTTCACTTCAACAAAGATCTAGTCTGTCATTTAAACCCAGCCCACTGAGCACCCTTGTGAATCAATGGATTCTTAATACAGAGTTTAAAGCCATTGATGCTAAAGGAGAGATAAACAGTACCGCACTGTGCTGAAATTTGTTTGGACATTACCAGTCAAATGTAACCATCACAAGCCTCTGAAAGAAGACAATAGCCCCACGAAAGACTCAGATGTTTGGGCTGAGATACTAGAGTTAGCCTTATTTGGGTGCATATAGTCCACCTGTGTATGTCTTGAGAACTTGGAGTATTTAGACTGTCCATAGGGTGCACTTGCAACAACATGCTACCTTAGGGTAGAGGTATGGTAGAGGGGAGTGCTATTCCAGAGGCCTCCCCTCTTGTTTTATTTTCAGCAGGTCTTTTCAGTCGTTCCTTTTGTCTTATGCTCTTCCCTTCGAATCTAAGACGTTTTTATACATGCTTTGAACACAGCACCAGTTGCATCCACATGTTCATTTAATTAATATAGTACAAAATGTTTCATTTCTGTTGAACATTTCGTCAAACAATAGAATAAAATAGAGATGGCTTTTCCGGTTTACATAATTTATTTTGCATGCAGCCACCTGGCTTTGTGTATACAAATGATTCCAAGTTTAATTTGTATAACTAAACATAGAAAATGAGTATGAGAAAAAAGAATAAAAAAGATTTCTTCGTAGTTGATTTATTCTCTGTGTTATGGGTCTGTGGACAGCAGGGCAGGGTAGGGGCTAGGTTAAGTAATGTTAGGTTATATGTATTTCTAAAGTGCACTATCACACGTGGGGGTATACTGGCATTAAGCAGGTGTGTTTCACTAGCCCTTCATTGGGTAGGTTGATTAGTTGAAAAGCCATGTCTTCAACGTCTTGTGAAATGCATAAAGAGAGGAAGAGGCTCTGATGTGGAGCGGGAGGTTGTTCCACACTTTAGGAGTGATGTAAGAGAACGCCTGTTCTCCTGATCTGGCTTCTTGTACGCATGGGATGTGTTGAGTAGCAGTCCTGCGGAGAGGAGGTGTCTAGGTGGTTGGTGGCAGAGGATGCAACTGTTCAAGTAAGTAAGGCCTAAGTTGTGTAGCGCCTTGAATGTGTGTGTGAGTAGTGTGAAATGAGCACATTTATGTATCAGGAGCCAGTGAAGCTTCCCAAGGTGTGGTGTGATGTGAGATCTGTTTGAGGGCTTGAGGATGAGTCTGTCTGCCGAGTTCTATATGATTTATGGTCTTCTAGTGAGTTTCTTGGTGATACAACAAGTTCCCATAGTCCAACTTTCTGGTGACTTTGTGTAGGAAGTTGGCTCTGTATATACTATCTTAAAGTGAAAGATAGTGTGCACAGAGTCCAAGGGTTCCCCTTAGAGGTTGATAGTGGCAAAATTAGATAATACTAATGCTCTATTTTGTGGTAGTGTGGTCAAGCAGTCGGCTTATCAGAGGGTAGTATTAAGCATTTGTTGTACATACACAGGCAATACATGAGAACACACACTCAAAGACTTAACTCCAGGCCAATAGGTTTTTATATAGAAAAATATATTTTCTTAATTTATTTTTAGGACCACAAGATTCAAATTTTAGGTAAGTACATAAATTGCAAGGTACTTCACACAGGTAAGTATAGAACTTTGATTTAAAACAGTAGTACACACAGTTTTGGTTAAAATTGCAATAAGCTATTTTAAAACTGGACACAGTGCAAAAATCAACAGTTCCTGGGGGAGGTAAGTAATTGTTAGCATTTCAGGTAAGTAAAGCACTTACGCAGTCAGTCTCCTGGGCATAGGCAGCCCACCGTTGGGGGTTCAAGGCAACCCCAAAGCCACCGCACCAGCAACACAGGGTTGGTCAGGTGCAGAGGTCAAAGGAGGGCCCAAAACACCTAGGCGCCTATGGAGAACAGGGGTGCTCCAGTTCCAGTCTGCTAGCAGGTAAGTACCTGTGTCCTCGGGCAGTAGACCAGGGGGGTTTTGTAGAGCACTGGGACACACACACACAAACACACAAACACACCCTCAGCGGCGCAGGGGCCACTGGGTGCAGTGTGGAAAGTAGGCGTCGGGTTTCGTATTGAAAACAATGGAGGGACCAGGGGGGTCACTCTGGCGATGCAGGCATGGAACAGGGGGGATTCTCGGGCCAGCCTCAAACTGGGATAGGATGAGGGCCACCCCCTGGTCACTCCTGCACTAGTAGGTGGTTCATCTCGGTCCTGGGGGCTTCGGTGTTGGTTCTCCTGAACTCGAGCCGGGGGCGTCGGGTGCAGAGTGTGAAGACTCACGCTTCTAGTGGGAAGTTGGAGTCTCTTTAAAGTTGGTTTCTTGTTGTTTTGTAGTTGTTTCTGGACAGAGCCGCTGTCCTCGAGAGGTTCTTGGTCCTTTAGTTGCAGGTCAGTCCTCTGAGTCCTCAGAGGTCGCTGGTCCCGCTGGATGCGTCACTGTGCAGGTTCTTTGAGTCTGGAGACAGGCCGGTAGGGCTGTGGCCAAGTCAGTTGTCATCTCCGTCGTCTCTGCGGGGCTTTCAGGTCGGCAGAACTTCTTGTTGTTGGAGGTTGCAGGAATTTTATTTCCTGTGTTCAGGTGTGTTTAGGTCTGGTGGGCAGTAGCCAATGGCTACTGTCCTGGAGTGTGGCTACACCCTCTTTGGGTCTCCTCCCTGAGTGGTGGGGGGCACATCCCTATTCCTATTGGGGGAAACCTCCAAAACCAAGATGGAGGATTTCGTGAGGCAGGGGGTCACCTCAGCTCAGGACACCTTAGGGACTGTCCTGGCTGGTGGGTGACTCCTCCCTGTTTTTCTCATTATCTTCTCTGGACTTGCCGCCAAAAAAGGGTGGGCATCTCTACTAGCTGGGATGCCCTGGGGTGCTGTAACAACAGGCATGAGCCTTTGAGGCTCAGCGCCAGGTGTTACAGTTCCTGGAGGTGGAGGTGAGAAGCACCTCCACCCAGTGCAGGCTTTGGTCCTGGCCACAGAGTGACAAAGGCACTCACCCCATGTGGCCAGAAACAACCCATCTGGTTGTGGCAGGCTGGCAGGAATTGTTCAGCCTAACACTAGGAATTGGACTGGTATACAGGGGACATCTCTAAGATGCCCTCTGTGTGCATTTTACAATAAATCCCACACTGGCATCAGTGTGGATTTATTGTGCTGAGAAGTTTGATACCAATCTTCCCAGATTTCAGTGTAGCCATTATGGAATTGTGGAGTTTGTAATTGACAGACTCCCAGACAATATACTCTTTATGGCTACCCTGCACTTACAATGTCTAAGGTTTGGCTTAGACACTGTAGGGACATGGTGCTCATGCAATTATGCCCTCGCCTGTGGTATAGTGCACCCTGCCTTAGGTCTGTGAGGCCTGCTAGAGGGATGACTTACCTATGCCACAGGCAGTGGGTTGATGGCATGGCATGAGGAGAGTGCCATGTCGACTTTAGTCATTTTTTCCCCACCAGCACACACAAGCTGTGAGGCATTGTGCATGTGCTGAGTGAGGGGTCCCCAGGGTGGCATAATACATGCTGCAGGCCCTAGAGACCTTCCCTGGTCACAGGGCCCTTGGTACCAGGGGTACCAGCTACAAGGGACTTATCTTTGTGCCAGGGCTGTGCCAATTGTGGGAACAAAAGTACGGTTTAGGGAAAGAACACTGGTGCTGGGGCCTGGTTAGCAGGATCCCAGCACACTTTTAATCATAACTAGCATCAACAAAAGGCAAAAAGTTAAGGGGTAACCATGCCAAGGGAGGCATTTCCCTACACAACCTTCCCCCAAATGAAAGAGGATGAGACTAACCTTTCCCAAGAGAGTCTTCATTTTTTAAGTGGAAGAACCTGGAAAGGCCTTCAGCATTGGCATGGGCAGTCCCAGGTCTGTGTTCCACTACAAAGTCCATTCCCTGTAGGGATATGGACCACCTCAACAGTTTAGGGTTTTCTCCTTTCATTTGCATCAGCCATCTGAGAGGTCTGTGGTCAGTTTGAACTGTGAAGTGAGTACCAAACAGGTATGGTCTCAACCTCTTCAGGGACCAAACCACAGCAAAGGCCTCCCTGTCAATGGCACTCCAACGCTGCTCTCTGGGCAGTAACCTCCTGCTAATAAAAGCAACAGGCTGGTCAAGGCCATCATCGTTGGTTTGGGATAGAACTGCTCCCATCCCATGTTCAGAGGCATCAGTCTGCACAATGAACTGCTTTGAATAATCTGGAGCTTTCAAAACTGGTGCTGAACACATAGCTTCTTTCAGGGTGTCAATGGCCTTTTGACAGTCCAAGGTCCGGTTAACTTTTCTGGGCATTTTCTTGGAGGTAAGTTCTGTGAGGGGTGTCACTATATATCCATATCCCTTCACAAACCTCCTATAGTACCCAGTCAAGTCAAGGAATGCCCTGACTTGAGTCTGGGTTTTTGGCACTTCCCAGTCTAGAATAGTCTGGATCTTGGGTTGAAGTGGCTGAACTTGGCCTCCACCTACAAGGTGTCCCAAGTAAACCACAGTACCCTGCCCTATCTGACATTTAGATGCCTTGATAGAGAGGCCTGCTGCTTGCAGGGCCTGCAGAACCTTCTTCAGGTGGACCAGGTGATCCTGCCAGTTGGAGCTAAAGACAGCAATATCATCTAGATATGCGGCTCTAAAGGACTCCAAGCCAGTAAGGACTTGATTAACCAACTTTTTGAAGGTAGTAGGGGCATTCTTTTAGCCAAAGGGCATGACAGTAAATTGATAATACCCCTCTGGTGTAGAGAATCCTGTCTTTTCTTTTGCTGCATTTTGATTTGCCAGTACCCTGCAGACAAGTCAAAGGTACTTAAGAATTTGGCCACACCTAATTTGTTTGTTAATTCATCTGCCCTTGGAATGGGGTGAGCATCTATCTTGGTGACAGAGTTGAGCCCTCATCTCTCTCTTTCTTTCTTTGGTGTGAGGTTTGAGGACCTAGACCACTGCGCTAGCCAAGGGACTGTCAGAGTGCTCTATCATTCCCAAATCCAGCATCTTGTGGACTTCCCCTTTGATGCTTTCTTTGACTTGAAAGACTGTCTGAATATTTTATTCTTGACAGGTAAACTGTCTCCTGTGTCCACATCATGGGTACACAGGTGTGTCTGACCAGGGGTCAAGGAAAAGAGCTCAGCAAACTGCTGGAGTACCTTCCTGCAGTCAGCTTGCTGTTGGACATAGAGGGTGTCTGAGTAGACAACTCCATCTACTGAGCCATCTTTAGGGTCAGTGGAGAGCAGGTCAGGGAGAGGATCACTCTCTGCTTCCTGATCCTCACTAGTAACCATCAGCATGTTTACATCTGCCCTGTCATGATAGAGTTTAAGGTGGTTAACATGGATCACCCTCTTGGGGGTCCTACAAGTGCCCAGGTCCACCAAGTAGGTGACCTGACTCTTCTTTTCTAGCACTGGGTAAGGGCCACTCCATTTGTAATGAAGTGCCCTGGGAGCCACAGTTTCCATAACCCAGACTTTCTGCCCGGGCTGAAACTCAACCATAGCAGCCTTTTGGTCATACCACAACTTCTGGAGTTGTTGGCTGGCCTCAAGGTTTTTGCTTGCCTTTTCCATGTACTCTGCCATCCTAGAGCGGAGGCTTAGTACACAGTCCACTACATCTTGTTTAGGCTAATGGAGAGGTCTCTCCCAGCCTTCTTTTACAAGTGCCAGTGGTCCCCTTACAGGATGGCCAAACAGAAGTTCAAAGGGGGAAACCCTACTCCCTTCTGTGGCACCTCTCTGTAGGTGAAAAGCAAGCATGGCATGAGGACATCCCATCTCCTTTTGAGTTTTTCAGGGAGCCCCATGATCATTCCCTTCAATGTCTTGTTAAACCTTTCTACAAGACCATTGGTTTGTGGATGGTATGGTGTGGTGAACTTATAAGTCACCCCACATTCATTCAACATGTGTTTTAGGTAAGGTGACATGAAGTTGGTACCTCTGTCAGAAACCACCTCCTTAGGAAATCCAACTCTGGTAAAAATACCTTTGAGTGCTTTTGCTACTGCAGGAGCAGTAGTGGACCTAAGGCAATCCTCATGGTACCTGGTAGCATGGTCCACTACTACCAAAATATATTTGTTCCCTGATGCTGTGGGAGGTTCAAGTGGACCCACTATGTCCACTCCCACTCTCTCAAAGGGGACCTCCATCACTGGAAGTGGAATGAGGGGGGCCTTTGGATGGCCACCTGTCTTACCACTGGCTTGACAGGTGACACAGGAGGTGCAAAACTCCTTAACCTTCTGGGACATATTGGGCCAGTAGAAATGGTTGACTAATCTCTCCCAAAACTTTTGTTAGTCCCAAATGCCCAGAAAGGGGAATGTCATGGGTTAAGGTCAGAATGAACTCCCTAAACTCCTGAGGCACTACCACTCTCCTAGTGGCACCAGGTTTGAGCTCTCTTGCCTCGGTGTAAAGGAGTCCATCTTCCCAATAGACCCTGTGGGTTCCACTGACATTACCTTTTTCTTGCTCAGCTGCTTGCTGTCTTAGGCCTTCAAGAGTTGGACAACTATTTTGTCCCTTACACAGCTTTTCCCTTGGGGGTCCCACTGGGCCCAAGAGCTCAACCTGATAAGGATCCAGCTCCATGGGCTCAGTTCCCTCAGGGGATAGAACGAACATCTTCCTGGGAAGAAAGGTTCTGTTTCTTTTGCTGTGCAGAAGCTGGTTCCCCAGTCTTCTTTCCTTTCCTCTTGGAAGGTTGGGCCATTATTCCAGACTCTAACACTTCTTTTTCACCCTGTGCTCTGCATTGTGCCCTAGTCTTGACACACACACACCAGTTCAGGGATGCCCAGCATGGCTGCATGGGTCTTGAGCTCTACCTCAGCCCATGCTGAGGACTCCAAATACTTCCCTAGCAGACATACTACTGGAATTGCAGAGGAGACTACCACCTGTTTCAGGCCAGTGACCCCTCCCCATTCTAAAGTTACCATTGCCATGGGATGGACTTTAGTTTGATTGTAAGCATTTGTGACTGGATATGTCTGTCCAGCCAGGTACTGTCCTGGGGTAACCAGTTTGTGTGTTACCATAGTGACACTGGCCCCTGTATCCCTCAGTGCTTCTACTCTATTGCCATTTATCAAGAGCTGCTGCCTGTATTTTTGAATGTTAGGCGGCCAGGCAGGAAATGTGGCTAAATCCACCTCACCCTCTGAGACTAAAGTAGCTTCAGTGTAAACCCTGATTTGCTCTGGGCAGACTGTTGATCTTACCTTTGTGACTGGATATTCTAATGCTAACTGGAGTGGTTGTTGTTATGGGACGTTTCTTTGGACAGGCCTTGTCTCCAGTTTGGTGTCCATGCTGTCTACAGTTGTAACACCAGACCTTCTTGGGATTAAGGTTTTTACCCTTATACCCATTTGTGGACTGTGAAGAGGCTCGGGCCAACCCTCCTGAGCAGGTTTTTGGGGCCCTGTAGAAGACTCTTTACTTTTGTCCTTGAATGTCTCACCACCCTTCCCCTGGGGAGGCTTTGTGACCCCTTTCTTTTGGTCACCCCTGTGGAAGTCTTGGGCACCCTAGTCTTGACCCAGTGGTCTGCCTTCTTTCCCAATTGTTGGGGAGACATTGGACGTAGATCTACCAGATGTTGATGCAGTTTGTCATTGAAGCAATTACATAGCAGATGTTCTTTAATAAATAAATTATACAGCTCATCCTAATCTGCTCCTGGGGCGCTGTAACAACAGGCCTGAGCCTTTGAGACTCACTGTCAGGTGTTACAGTTCCTGCAGGGGAAGGTGAGAAGCACCTCCACCCAGTGCATGCTTTGTTCCTGGCCACAGAGTGACAAAGGCACTCAACCCATGTGGCCAGAAATCTGTCTGGTTGTGGCAGGCTGTCAGGAACTGGTCAGCCTAACACTAGGAATTGGACTGGTATACAGGGGGCATCTCTAAGCTGCCCTCTGTTTGCATTTTTAAATAAATCCAACACTGGCATCAGTGTGGATTTATTGTGCTGAGACGTTTGATACCAAACTTCCCAGATTTCAGTGTAGCCATTATGGAACTGTGGAGTTCGTAATTGACAGACTCCCAGACCATATGCTCTTTATGGCTACCCTGCACTTACAATGTCTAAGGTTTGGCTTAGACACTGTAGGGGCATAGTGTTCATGCAACTATGCCCTCACCTGTGGCATAGTGCACCCTGCCTTAGGGCTGACAGTCCTGCTAGAGGGGTGACTTATCTATGCCACAGGCAGTGGGTTGAGGGCATGGCACTCTGAGGGGAGTGCCATGTCGACTTTAGCCATTTTCTCCCCACCAGCACACACAAGCTGTGAGACAGTGTGCGTGTGCTGAGTGAGGGGTCCCCAGGGTGGCATAATACATGCTGCAGCCCTTAGAGACCTTACCTGCCGACAGGGCCCTTGGTACCAGGGGTACCAGCTACAAGGGACTTATATGTGTGCCAGGGCTGTGCCAATTGTGGGAACAAAAGTACAGTTTAGGGAAAGAACACTGGCGCTGGGGCCTGGTTAGCAGGATCCCAGCACACATTCAATCATAACTAGCATCAATAAACGACAAAACGTTAGGGGGTTACCATGCCAAGGGAGGCATTTTCCTACTCTTTGGCATAAGTGACAGCTTAGTTTTTCTGGTGTTGCTTGGATCAATTTGAAGTTCTTCCTCAGCATCAGGACTGCATCAAGCTGATTAGGCTAGGGAAAGGTGAGAATCTGTAATGTGGACAGGCAAATTGCAACACTCATGGCATAGGATAGGCACAGATCCTTTATTATGCAAGATCCAGTCTCTTTATACGTTTAACCTTTGTATTAAAAATTTGCAGAATTGACATGTGGAGCAGTGCCAGCTGGTAATTTTAGCAGGCAGGGTGGTGGGCGGCCCACACACACATATATAAATCCCCTCACTCACACCCATGCATTCACAAATGTGTACAAACACACTCATTCACAACAAATTCATACAATCATGCATCAAACATTCAAAAACGTAGCATTTCCTGCACTGCAGCTCCCGGAGAGTGAAGCCTTGGAGGTGAGAGAAGTGTCAGGACTGCTGCCTCCTCTCATTGGCTGACCATAGGTCAGCCAATGAGAGGAGGCAGCAGTAGACCATAGGTCAGCCAATGAGAGGAGGCAGCAGTAGCTCACTCATCACCAAGTGGAATGGAGTCAGTGAGACTGCTGACCCCACCCCACTGTGTGACAAGGTGTCACTGATTGACAATACTCAGCCCTGGGCACTCCAGGGCTTAAAAGTGAAGCACCCAGGTCCTATCTAATCAGTGACACTCCCCCTCGCCACAGGGGTATGGGTCTCAAGGCACTTTTGCCAGGCTGAGGAGGTCATAATTCACGCCCACAGGGTGGTGAAATCCTCAGCCTGGCAACGTTCACATCAGGCAGCCAGGCGCCTGTGCAAATAGCACATGTCTAACTCCTGACTGCCTGACCTGAACAAGAACAGTGTCTGTCAGGCTGATCTTTGCTCAGCCTGACAGAGACTCTTCTTGTTTTGAAAAAGGCAGGAGGCATGCCCCCTCGCCTCTACAGAGGGGCTGTGGCTGGAAATAACTGCAGTGGTGAGGAGCAAAAGACTAGGGAATTCAGAAAAGGAGTCATGACATGAGGAACCTCTGTTCTCAGCCTTTTATCATTTTGAAGTTTATAAAATGAGTCCTACTGATTTGCGTAACCAAAAAGCCACATTTCCTCACAGTGTGAAAAGTGCCTAATTTACAAACCCATTTTATGTTAAGGGGTAAAGTAACGTGGGTATGTTGGAAGCAAATTAGGTCTAAAGATTGTATTATGTTTTTCTAAGAATTTCTGAAAGTTCTCTTGCATGTCTTCTGTTGTGCTGAGTTTATAAGGTTGTGGATGTATTACAATCTTCGTATTCAATTCTGGGGGACATTTTGTGTGAGTTCTCACTTGGTACCTTCAGTTTGCCTTGAAAGGCCCATTATGATCTTCTTATATAATATTTAGTGGATTAGTCTACAAACCAACATTTGAAGTAGCATTAAAACTAAGGTTTAATTAGTACATAAAGTTAAAGAGAAACAGAGCTAAATCCATTTTATAATAGGTTAATCAAAACAACACCTGTACTTTGAGGGATCATATCGAGTAACTCCAGTTCTTGCTCTTTGCTGTTCCAAAAAACCCTATCAAGGCCCTTGGTATGGCCAGATCTGAGGCTACTTTTTGGTTTTCTCTCAGGATCTTTCGATTATTCCCTGGTCTGCATGCTTTAATAATGCACAATAGTCCAGTTCACCTATCTGTTCACTTATGAATGTTATGGCTTGGGCCTTGGTTTTTGCTCCAATAGAAACAGTCCAGGCCGACCTGACAAGCCAGGTTCCCTCTAAAGAGGAACACAAGCAATCCTGGAGTAGGTACTGGTATAGCTATGTCTCCTCAGTGATGTATAGCTTGGTTCCTGTGGCACATAAATCACGGGGGCCTATTTATGGGCATAGACAATGCACTTAAGGCATGAGTCTACATCTGAACAAAACCAATTATGGGTAGAATGGTTGAATTAATCTCTGGTAAAAGAAATTACTTGGGATCACAGCCAATCCACTATTTTGTCCAACAGGCCATAAACAGATTTGCCTCAGACAAACTTCTATGCTCCCAAGACTCATTATTTCATGTTTATGGTATGTTAATAACCCGCTATGTAGAGCCTCTTGGCTTGTATGTCTGTAATAGAAGGAATGATGCTTTCGATTTTACAATGTCCCATTGTATTAATCTCCAGCTGTTGACATGTCCTTCTGATGTAGGCTTCTTGCAACCTTGTTCTTAAACTTTCTTTTCTCAGAATTCAAGTATCTAGCTTCATGGATTATATTAGTCCATATAAGCCCTCCTCTGTGGAAATACCCATAGGTGCTTTATAGATCAGTATCTAGTTGGTGTGGAGTTAAATATTGAAAATGGTGCAAGGGCATTGCCATGGCGTAAGTCTGGAAGGTGTCTTTTCTGAGCCCCATGTGACCTCAGAGGGTCCTCCTCACATTTCCATAAATGAGCCAGTCTTGGCTACGTTGCACTACTTTTTACTGCTGTTTTGAAAGTCTTTCATTTATCCACTATTTTAACCATTTCTATCAGTTCCTTATGTAAACTGTCAATCATCAATCTTAAGCTCTTATGTGGTGTTCTGCACCTGAAAGGCTGTCCAGCATCTTTAAATAAATACATTTAAGTGAACGTGCTTCGGGAATAGATTACCTGAAAGCATGCATACGCATAATGTTATAGAACCATCAACTGCTCACTCACTGTTTTCTATAAGGTTTTCTCCATTTGAAAGAGCACTATTTTCAAGTTGTAACATAATGTGATATTAAAAATACATAATGGATAACTGCAATATGGTCCCATGGTGCATTAAAGGGGCTCTGGTGACATCACAAACTACAATAGTTAGATTGAAAACCGTGTGGACTATACTGTATGTCCAAATGATACTATTTTGAACATGTGTACTAATAATCTTTCACTCATTTATTACTACAGTGCGAAAGTCAAATTCCATTTTATTAACTTAGTAAATGGTAACTTCCATGAAAATAAGCTTCACAGTGTTTATAGAAGATTCATTTTGCAGAAGAAAACAATTGCAAGATAAATTATTGTGATTCTGGACATGATTATGCAAATTACTGTTTTAATTACTGCATATGACAAAAACCTTAAATGCAGAGTGGTTGAGGGTTCAATGCTATTTACTACCATTGTTAAGGGAGGGGAGGAGCGTCGTGGTCGACTCAAGATTTCCCCTTTTATGAATAATGCCTCCTCCTCGCACTCAAAACTGGTAATACCGCATATTACACTTTGCATACCTGCATATATTCAATATGTTACACGGTTAGGGGTTTTACTGTACAAATGTCAATGGTATTAAAGTCTAACTTTCACAGGCAGCCATGATCGATTGAAAAGTTTTGAATTTAATATAGAGAATATTTAATAACATAGGGAATTGTAAAACACAGAAAATATTTAATCTTTCCCAGTGAAATATCGGTTTCGTCCTCAGAATGACAGCCCCCAAACCACTCTGCAAAGATGTACCCTTATGAGAACCACTAGACTCATGTAGCAATGAAGTACCAAATGGTGTGAAAGTGTTATTGAAATTATGCAGTAACAAAATGTATATTACGCAGCGCTATGCAGCACATTCTTCAGCAGAATTATTTGATCTATTTGAGCTAGACGTTGCATATTTTGTTGAAATCTGCAAATTATGCTGCAGATTTTGTGGCAAGAGCAAAAACCTAAAAGGATGCTGTAAAAACTGCTCCACGCACATGCATATTTCCACTGGTCGTTGTTTTAGCAGCACTCTAGTAATGAAAAGTAAATAAAACCGAAACATCATATCCCAGTTCTTCACTTCGTTTTTTCTATAAACATTTTCATGTTTGGGAAAACACATTTTCAAGCGAGGGACTATAAAATAAAAATAACGGGTAATGGGTAATAGTATCCTATATTGCCATTTTGCTATTCTGATGAGCTTTGCAAACCATTCATTCTTCCACCTTGTGCCTTTGATGCCATCAGAATTCCTTAGTGGTAATGTTGGGGCATGTTATGCTGTGATGTGTATTATATCATATATATATATATATATAAACACTCACATGAAAACACAGTCAATGTACCGTTAAAGTTATGGATGAACAATGAAAACCACTGAAATTCACCAGATGTGTGTAGTTCCCAAAATCATAACTCGCACAACAACCATGTGAAACATAACACACAACAAATGCAAAGCTCATGACCTCATCTGTGTTGTGTCAGGCAATGACAAATGGCATAAATGATCTTTATATGTCACCATGTATTACTTTGCCATTAACACTGGTACTGAGATGACAATGAATAGAGTACTGTTTTGGGTATGTGCAGTTATTTGATAAAATTGTGTTTTTTTGTGTTGTTGCTCATTGATAGTTAAACATAAAAGGGGGGAAGGGGTTTAGGAGCTAATGAAGGTCCAGCATTCATGCTCCTATCTCATTGTAATAATAAAAAAAGGGGGGGACCGTTCCTATAGAAAGATGAAAAAGTATTATTGGTTACAACCCTACGGAAGGAGAGGGATTCTAATGACCAGGAAGTAGAGCCCTCACACACCCAGATGAGTGTCATGCTTCATCATCGGGCTGCTCCTCATTGGGCCGACCCTGCAATACCCAAGGGACCCCACAGGGGTGCTCTTGTCAGAGGTCCTACGATTTGCCACAATGATGAATGTGCTTTAGGGTACGGTGAGTGTAGGGAGGCGTGCTAGGTTAGGTGCTAAGTGAATTAAAACTGTCTAAGGAGTGCCTAGTCAATTTAAATGGAGTGGTCCCCTTGGGAGAGATAAAAATAAAAAGCAGTACTGTCAATTGGTCTCAATGGACCTTGACAGCTTTACAGTTAGTGTTGTAGGGTTGACATGTTTCAACCCTTGTGACCCAACTGGATCTTCAGTGTTTCTTCAGGGCCAAGGAAACAATCCATGACCTACACCTAAATGGTGTCCCCAGTATATTTATGTCTACTATACCTGCTGTGCTACAGAGAAATAAGAATGTTCCAACCTGATAAAAGAGAAACAAAGGGAAATAAAACAGCTTCATGAGGGGAGTTGTCTTACGGCATGTGGGTTGACACCATGACAAACACTGGACACACCACATAAAAACAAACAAAAGAATTTGGAGCAGTCTCGGGTACTATATATATCCCAAGAGGTTAGAGTATAGCTCTAACCCTGTTTGATAATTCAGTATTGCCCCCTAGGACTAGGCAGAGTACTGCCCACAGCTGTGGAGAAAGCAAGTGCAGAGTATGTTGCTATTGAGGATAAAGGTACAGGATCAAAATAAGATACAGTATACACAATGTGAATGGATGGATAATAGTCACGTGGTCCCAGGTAATGTTCAGTCTGTAACCTATGCCTCTCTGCCAGCCTGGAAGCGAGGAATGAGGACAAGGGGTGGCATTTGTAAGGGTTGCCAAATCGGGTGCAGGTGCGCAAAACAAACTTTCAGGTGTGGTACCCCCACAGTAGCTAGACTAGATAGTGGAGCTGCCATAGTGGAAGGAGTAACTACGAATTCAAGGTAGGTAGATGCAGAGTTAAGTAAATCTATTGTTGTGCTTACCTTCTTGATATTTTGGTCCTCGATATTTTTGACACAATGGCCCTCATTACAACCCTGGCGGTCGGTGTGAAAGCGGCGGTAATACCGCCAACAGGACAGCGAAAAAAAAATGGGATTACGACCATGGCGGAAACCGCCAACATAGACAGCCACTTTAACACTCCGACCACCACGGCGGTACAAACAAACAGAGCGGTGGTAACCGCCAACAGACAGGCGGAAGACAATGTACCACCCACGCTATCACAAGATGCCAATCCGCCACCTTTTCTGGGGCGGAACCAACGTGATCAAAAACACAGCAGAAACAGTACACAGAAGGGGAAATCATTCACCTCTCCACACCTCACGAGGAACCAGGACGCCATGGAGCCAGAACGTCACATCCTGCCGGCGATCGTCTTCCTGCTCCTCTATCAGGAGCTCCAGAGACGGCGGCGACGACCACGATGAGTACTGCACCTACAACACAGGGGAGAGGGAGGGAAAAGAGAGTGACACACACAAACGAACACGCAACACCCCACCCTCACCCACAACACCATACACACAAATACATGCTGCAACATTACATATACAACCCCCACCCCCCTCAATAATGCAAGGACAAAAGGAATTGGTTTGAACAAATGTAATCAATAAAAATCCAGTACTCAAAACTCTAAATACAGTATATAAAATTATGTACACCAACTACACAAGTCCGGATAGTGCCCCAATCATTGTCCGTGGACCACTGGGCCCAAAATGCATGGGCGAGGCCCACACTCGATACCTGACTCCAAACGGAGAGAACACTGGAGGGGCATCAGATCGAAAATAAACAGGCACCTCAGTGGGAGGGGGAGGGTGGGCACCTCAGCCTGATGAATGCACAATGCCACTGCTCCACGAGGGGGCTCTATGCCCACTGCTGTATCCTGGGGAGTGCAAAGCCACAGTCTCTCAAGTCTTTCCAGTGGGTGGTTTGCCCACTGCTTTATCCTGGGGAGTGCAAAGCCACAGTCTCTCAAGTCTTTCCAGTGGGTGGTTTGCCCACTGCTTTATCCTGGGGAGTGCAGAGCCACAGTCGCTCAAGTCTTTCCAGTGGGTGGTTTGCCCACTGCTTTATCCTGACGAGTGCAGAGCCACAGGCTCTCAAGTCTTTTCAGTGGGTGGTTTGCCCACTGATTTATCCTGGGGAGTGCAAAGCCACAGGCTCTCAAGTCTTTTCAGTGGGTGGTTTGCCCACTGCTTTATCCTGGGGAGTGCAAAGCCACAGGCTCTCAAGTCTTTTCAGTGGCTGGTTTGCCGACTGCTTCATCCTGGGGAGTGCAAAGCCACAGTCTCTCAAGACTTTCCAGTGGGTGGTTTGCCCACTGCTTTATCCTGGGGAGTGCAAAGCCACAGGCTCTCAAGTGGATGTCTTTCTCCACTGGTTCTGGAGGGGGCTTTGTGGCCAGAGTGCTTCATCCTGCAAAGGACTGAGGTAGTGGATGTCTTTCTCCACTGGTTCTGGAAGGGGCTTTGTGCCCAGAGTGCTTCATCCTGCCAAGGACAGAGGTAGTGGATGTCTTTCTCCACTGGTTCTGGAGGGGGTTTTGTGCCCAGAGTGCCTCATCCTGCCAAGGACAGAGGTAGTGGATGTCTTTCTCCACTGGCTTCATCCTGCCAAGGACAAAGGTAGTGGATGTCTTTCTCCACTGAAAGTGATGCATCATTGAAGCTGCCCAGGCTCCTGGAACTCACCACCAGCCTCAGACGACTGACCACTGGGGATGGCAGCCATGTCTGCGATGGTGCCACTGGCTCAGGATGTAGCGGGCCGCTGGCGGTGCTTGCGGCGGTATCAGTCGCGGCGGTGCTTGCGGCGGGCTTTGTGGCAGCTGTGCTGCCGGCGGGCTCTGTGGCAGCGGTGATTGCGGCGGGCTCTGTGGCAGCGGTGCTGGCGACGGGCTCTGTGGCAGCGGTGCTGGCGGCGGGCTCTGTGGCAGTGGTGCTGGTGGCCGGGCTCTGTTGCGGCGGTGCTGGCGGCGGGCTCTGTGGTGGCGGTGCTGGCGGCGGGCTCAGTGACAGCGGTGCTGGTGGCGGGCTCAGTGACTGCAGTGCTGGTGGCGGGCTCAGTGACTGCGGTGCTGGTGGCGGGCTCAATGACAGCGGTGCTGGTGGCGGGCTCTGTGGCAGTGCAGATAGCGGTGCAGGTAGCGGTCTTCTCCACCGTACAGGTTGGCGTCGATGTGGACAGAAGGTGTGACACTGGTCCCTCAGTTGGTGCCACCATGCCCTCTCCTGACCTGCCCTTCACTTTCTCGCCCTTCCACACCTTGGATGGTGGCGCTGCTGTCTTGCCACTATCCCCTTTCGGTTTCCCTGAGCCCTTGGTGGCAGGTGTTTTCGGCTTCTCCCTCTGGGATGTGGGCAACTTTTTAAGTTTTGCAGGTGGCGGAATGCCCTTGCCCTCACTCTGACACACACTGGCAGCCCTGATGGCTGGCACCACAGTGCCTGGTGATGTGGTGGCTGAGGTGCTGGGTTGGGACCTGGAAAGCCTGGCCCTAGGGGAAGGGCGGGGGAGGTGTAGGAAAGAGGTCAATATTAGCCAGGAAAAGTTTTTTAGACACACTGGGACGGGTAGATGGAGGGGGTTTGGGAGTGGAGGAAGAGGTAGTGGTTGTAGGAGGTGTACGTCAGCTG
The DNA here is from genome assembly GCF_031143425.1 of Pleurodeles waltl. Taxonomy (NCBI): domain Eukaryota; kingdom Metazoa; phylum Chordata; class Amphibia; order Caudata; family Salamandridae; genus Pleurodeles; species Pleurodeles waltl. The sequence continues at coordinate 1,009,620,297 of NC_090439.1, read as the reverse complement.
AATTTGGGTGAAGGTGCATGGGCTGGAGGCTGTTGTGAGGTGGATGGCTGTTGGGTGGGTGTGTGCCTGCATTTGTGTAGTTTGGGAGCAAGGCTCACAGACACACTGGGAGAGGACACAGGGGATGTGTGAATGGTAGTGGGGGTGGTGAGTGCACATGAGCGGTGTGTGGTGATGGGCATGCTGGTGATGGAGGTAGTGGCTGAAGATGTAGTGCATACAGGTGTGAGTGGAGACGAGACTGGGAGGGAGGAGGGAGACGTAGGGGAGGGGGCCACAGTGGAGGCAGTGGATGTTGGTATGTCTGCATGGGTATGATGCTTGTGTGAGTGCCTGTGGGATGTGTGGTGCTTATGTTTGCCTGAGACAGTTTTGTGTGTTGAGGTGTGTGCATGCTGGTCTGATGGTGTGCTTGGGATAGGCTGAGGTACAGGAGATTGGGTCTGGGTGGAGGAAGTTGGACGGGGAGGCTGGACACAGGGACAATGGCTGCCATCAGTGCTAAGGCCAGAGCCTGAAATGCTCTCTGTTGGGCTGCCTGGCCAGAATGAATGCCCTCCAGGTATGCATTTATTTGTTGCAAATGCCTCTCAAAACCCTGGATGGCATTCAGAATGGTAGACTACCCAACAGTGAGGGATCTCAGGAGGTAAGTAGCCTCCTCACTGAGGGCAGCAGAGGTGACTGGGGCAGGGCCTGAGGTGCCTGGCGTAAAGGAGATGCCCACCCTCCTGGGTGAGTGGGTAGGGGACACACGCTGAGGGGCTGCTGGGAGGGTGGTGCTGGTAGGGGGGTGGCGGCTGTACCTGTGGATTTGGGGGACACAGAGGGGCCCGCCACCGCAAGGGAGCTCCCATCAGAGGAGGAGTCGCTGTCGCTGCCGTTACCTCCTGTCCTCGCCGTGGAGCTCCCCTTGCCCTCCGTCCCACTGGTGGCTTCAGACTCCGCTGTCTCGTCCTCCAGGGCCAAGTGGGATGCAGCTCCCTCCTGCTCCAGTGCCACTGCTCCTCCACCAGATGATGCTATTGCACACAAGAACAGGGAGATCACAAAAAGGGGGGGGAGACAGAAGAAAGACATGTTCAGTGCATGCAATTCCACTACCGTTGGCGGACACTGAGACACAGCAGACCTCTGCACTACGCCATACACAATAACGGTTCCTAGATTATTCAAAAGGCTATGGGGTACAAGGCCTATGCCCGATTGCTGCACACATGGAAGTCACAGGAGCCTGACTTGGTGTAGATGGCTCTTACCACTGGTGGGTTTGGGGTGCCACATAGCCTGCCTCACAAGGGACCTTGCCTACAAACTTCGCCCTGGCCTAGGCGAACCCACTGCCCACCTCCCCCACCCAGACACCTCGTAATGCGCGCAGAGTCAGATGAATGTATCTGTACTCACCCCCTTGTGGCTGCTGTGATGCCCTCAAGCACCCATCCAACTCCGGATACGCCACCGCCAGGATCCGGAACATCGAGGGAGTCATGGTGCGACGGGCACCCCTCCCACGTTGGGAGGCCATCCCCAGCTGGGCCTCCGCCGTCTTCTTGCTCCAGCGGCGAATGTCCTCCCATCTTTTCCGGCAGTGGGTGCTCTGTCTGTGGTGGACCCCCAGGGTCCGGACTTCCTTGGCGATGGCACGCCAAATATCCTTTTTCTGGTGGGGTTTGACCTAGAAGAATAGTACAGGGGAAAAGGTAAATCTTTCACCGTCCAGACCGTCATAGTCATTGGCCCACGTTCCCACCCTTGCCCTGACGCACAAACACTCACCGTCCGCACATGCAGGCCTCAGTCCCCCCCCATGTATCTTCCATCCACACCACTCCAAGCAGCCATTGCCCATGCAGCATGCTCACAGTGTACTCACCTGTTTGTCTGGAGGACCGTAGAGTAGTGTGTACTGGGGGAGGACTCCATCCACTAACTTCTCCAACTCCTCTGAAGTGAAGGCAGGGGCCCTTTTCCCAGACACATGAGCCATCGTCGATTCCAGACTGAGGTCACAGCAGCACTTGCAGTGTAGGTCCTCTCCTGTTAAAGGTCAAGTATCAAGTGAGTGAACAGAGAGAAAATGGCGGCGTACATCGTCATTGGCTCCTGGGACCCATAGGGTCCAATGTTAACCAATGCAGGATTGCGCTGCGGTCTTCGACCACCTACCGCAACGGTGTACATTCTGAGGAATAGCAGCATCCCTTATGCGATGGGGCAACTCCAGAGGCACCGTGTGTGGCTAATAGGTGAGGACAAGGAGCCTATATCCTGTGAATAGTTGTCTGGGTCTGAGGTTGTCCCTACGGGTTAGTGTGTGTCTAACAGTTGTCCCTCGACATTTGCAGGTGACTCGGGGTACCCCAACCTGTCATGGCTACTGACCCCAGTGAGAAATCCCAGGACAAGGGCAGAGGAATGCTACAATGAGGCACATGGGCGAACTAGGAGGATTATAGAAAGAACCTTCGGCCTCCTGAAGGCCAGGTTCCGGTGCCTCCATATGACAGGTGGTTCTCTCTACTACTCACCAAAGAAGGTGTGCCAGATCATCGTGGCCTGCTGCATGCTGAACAACCTGGCTTTGCGATGCCAGGTGCCTTTTCTGCAGGAGGATGGTCCAGCTGGAGGTCTTGTGACAGCTGTGGAGCCTGTGGACAGTGAAGAAGAGGAGGCAGAAAAAGAGGATATCGACAACAGAAACAACGTAATCCAGCAATACTTCCAGTGAGACACAGGTAAGAAGCTATCACTGCCTCACACATCTCATACTATTGTTTGAACTATCATAAGTCTGTCACTTTCATCCTGTGTATGGACCCTGACTTGTCACTTTGCCTTTTCATTTCACATATGTGGGTCCCACTGTGTGACCTCTGCTATATTTCCTCATGTACTAGAGCTGTGTTACATCGGTATTTTGACAATAAAATTGACATTGCTATATTCCATAGTTATTGTAAATACACATTTGTGAAAGCACAGACTGACTCCAGATTGTTTTGTGATTGATGTGTTTTTATTTTTGTGCAAAGAAGTGGAGGTGGTTGTAAAATGGTCAGGGGTGGTGGTGGAGGAATGTCCGTGGCAGAGTCCAGTCTGTTCTGTTTGTTTCACAGGTGCATTGTCCAAAGGGGCATAGGAAGTGGAGCGAGGGCAGTTTAACGATGGACAGGGTGACAATGTGGGACAGAAGGATGACATTCAGGGGGGTCTCATTTTCCTGGCGGGGGTCTTGGCAATGTTCTCTGTCTTGTTCCTGGATCTCAGGGACCGTTTGCGGGGTGGCTCTCTATCTGCAGGGGGTGGGGTGCTGGTGTCCTGGTCCTGTGGCAGTGCCTCCTGTCCACTAGCGCTGGCGGAGGTGGTGGGCTGTTCATCATCCAGGCTAGTGTCAGGGGCCCCTTGTTGTGCCACAGTGTCTCTCCTGGTGTTGACAAGGTCCTGCAGCACCCCTACAATGGTGACCAGGGTGGTGTTAATGGACTTGAGTTCCTCCCTGATCCCCAGATAGTGTTCCTCCTGCAGCCGCTGGGTCTCCTGAAAGTTGGCCAGTACCGTTGCCATCGTCTCCTGGGAATGATGGTACGCTCCCATGATGTTGGAGAGGGCCTCGTGGAGAGTGGGTAACCTGGGCCTGTACTCCCCCTGTCGCACAGCAGCCCTCCTGGAGGGCTTTCAACTTGTGTGTTCTTGGTCTTTTTGTCCTACTTTAAAATAGGGATTTTCCTAGTTTTACCATAATCAAAATCTAAGATTTTATTCCAGGTTGGTGGTGTAGGAAATATGTTTCTTTAGTCTCATAATAACATTGTGACACTTATTAATAGTTTGCTTCATTGCTCTGTTTCTTCTTGCTGTTCTTTCATCTGAGGTCTTTAATAATGTCATGCTTGCGCTTCCTCTTCATGCTGGTCAAGGTTTCTTGCTGAATTTGTTTGGCATTTTCTCCCTTACTGATGATCGCAGGGCAACAAGGAGGGAGTACTAAAGGTGCTAAGCAGTTACTAAGCAGGTGGTGCCACTTCTGGATGTGGGCAGTGGCATGAACTTGGATTGTTTCTTTATCTCTGGGCTGAGACAGTAATTAAGGCATTTGCTTATGATATTAGCTTCCTTATCTTTAATAAAACCTTACATTTCATTTGTGCTAACACCAGGAAACCCCCATGGCCGGCTTTGTTGAAACTGCGGATCATTCCAGAAGGAGGAGAGCATCAGCACTTCTATCATCAATTTGCATTCTAAAATAAACCACAGCTGATGATACCAATACTTTCATGCTTATGTCAAGTTATTGCAATCATTAGGGTACTTCAGTAAGTGAACAATTGCAAGTGTGTTCCAAGAGTTTTGCTGGGAGTGGTAGATGAGATTTTGGTCACAATTGCCCAGTTTCTTTTGATCCGGAATTGTTTTCACAGTATGGACCCGGCCACATCTAGTTCCGAGTGCAGTTCCAGATGTAAAGGGGCAGTTAATCAGTTTACGTAAATCATCTATTACTGCCAGTCCTAGCTTTTTTGTTTTAAAAAGAAGTTGATCAGGTGGATGGATATCAGCGAATGATTAACATTTTCAAGATGCTCAGACAGTAATTTTGAAAACGAGATTCTGTTTTTATGTGTATAAAGTAGATAGGCCTGCAGATATCCTTTTCCAACTTCGAACACAGTTTTGACCTTACAGATTTAATTTGTGAAGTAGTTAGAGAGATTATTACATGGTGTGAGATATGGTATTACTGCATAGGCTCCGTATGGCCTACAGAGATTACTTTAAAAAGCTCCTTAAACGCATCAGGCGCAATGAAGATGCAGTCAAATAAAGTTTTTCTACTGGTTTTAATAGTTACAGTGTGAAGTGGTCAGATGGAACACCTTATGAGATGATTTATTAGATTACGGGGACAGTTCCTTATGAGAGGTCGTGGCAGGGGAATGAGAGTGAGTGAGTGAGTGGTGATATGAGGAGGGGTGTACAAGGATCGGAGAGTCAGAATAGTGCTGAATGTGGTAGATATTGTACAAAATATTAGGGCACAAGGTCACTGGCAGCAAGGCTGAGCAGGGTTGTGGTGATGCAAGAGTTAAGACAGATTTAATTAGGTGTGAAACTTTCCAAAGGCAAGGTGGGGAAGAGAAGATGAAGATTAGGTTGTATGTTGATTTGACTAAGTTAAGTGTGGGGGCTAATGAACTCAGGGCCCCTTAATAGATATCAAGGTGCCCTGGAGTTAGGGACTTCTACTTGTCTACTTATATGTGTCTTAAAGGACTGGATCTTTGGTATGAAAATGGAAGTTGTCAGTCAACAGGAGTGTACTAGTGATATTGGTAAATGAGTTCTAGTTTAAAATTATAATGCAATCATGTCTTTGTTTTAGGCATTCAGTGATTTTGTTAGGAGGGATTTTCCATTTTATAACTGGGTGTTGTTGATGTGGGATTAGGGTGCAGAGGGGTGGCATGTTGACAGAGTTGAAGATTAATCAGTAGCTGGAGTGAGTGGTGTTGGTGTCAATGATTTGGAGGATGATCACTGAGGTGGGTAAAATGATAGGATACAATGGTCTGCAGTGTAAGTGACTAGGGAGCATGGTTGATCTACTAGCAGCTGGTGGAGCAGCTTTATCTATAGCACTTCCTGTTTCTGTCATGACTGAAATCACAGAGGACAACAAGGGGGAAGGAGGTGGAACAGTCTTCAAAGAAGGTACCAACAGAGTACATTAATGTGAAGATTAAGCTCCCCAACAATCTACCCCCGAGAAGCAGTTTTCATAAACTAAGATAATAAAGCTTTTTACTTTAATAACTTGCAGAATTAACATGTAGTCCTTGTAAAAAATAAACACGTTTAACATTAGCAAAAAGAAAAACAAATGTACAAGACTGTCATAGTTACACGTATTAGGCTTGAATAGCTGAAACAGCATTTTTTGACAAACTGACCTACTCCAAAAATGTGCAATGTTACATTTGTGACCTTCCCATAGGACTATATTTCATAAAATGTACTAATTGAATATATTTGGTGTTGTTTAACTCTGTAAATGTTTTATTTATGTAGAACACAAGTAGAATTAATGACTAAGTAGGTTATATTTTACTGAGGTTATGTAGACGCTTATAATTTAGAACTCAATTTCTTGAAGCAAATGAATGGTAAGAATCAATGGAAAAGTAAACATTGTATTGATAAAAATGTGTTTTTCTATGAAGTCAAGGACCAGTGCTGATACATGAATAAAGTGAATAAAGTAATTGATTTAGAAGGTTAGACATGAGTGTTCTCATAGCCACACGGTGTTTTTTTGGACAAAAGATTGAATCATACAAAGTGAAAATAAGGATATTCCGTGCTAAGAAGTGGCTGCCGTATTGTGTCCCAGCGAGAAGATGAAGGAGTGTCCCTGTTCCCATGGAGACTTGAAAAGCTGATTGACTGACTGAAGAATGAAGAAGCAACATGTTGCAAAAGCTTAGATTATGCTGTTGATAATATAGTGTGTTCCCATAGAGGGTAAAACCCACACTTCACTATCTTTTCCCCTTTTGCAAACACTCTTTGCCACTTTCCCTGTCCGAATCTTTGAACTCATGCTGAGACTCAGCTGAGTTTCTTGAACCTCCCTGCTTTGATCTATTATTTATTTGAGCTGCTATTACTGACAAAGCTTTATGCTTATGATTTTCCTTTCTCTCGATCGGGAACTCTTTATGGTTTCTGGCTGTCACATTTTGTTTTGTTCCCTTAACCATCCTCATTCCTAGAAAAGGGATTTTGTCCTTTACGGAACGGGTTTTGTGCATTAATTATGAATTACTGAATACTTATTTTTGATCACTGATTAAATTGATGATTTATGTTGATTAATTTATTAATGACGCAATAAAGATAAGCTGCTAGAAGATTTTTTAATAAAGCTTTTGAACTTACATCAACTCTCATTATTGACTGAAAATTAAATTGAAACTGTGATGATATTTTAATTGATGTGTAGCTCCTGGTTAATCTCATCTAACGTCAAAGATCTTTCAGCCAAGCGACTGGGATGTCACCCTGATGAGTTGGTAAGCCTTTCTCCTAAACTGACTATTTAAACCGATATCCCAGTGCTACAGCACCTTAAGGTTATCCGATGAACTCATCCGATTGTCACATCTGATCAATATTGTAATTTTAGTGACGAAGATGGGCTCAAGAGGGAGGGCAGTGGTGAAGATATGGACATGGTAAAAGGGATTAATTGTCAAGGATGTTAATGCTGCTGCTTTGTGTATTGTTTTGAGTGCATGAAAGTAACATGGACAGTCTGTGGATCAACAATCATAGCTGTGTTGCTCTTGTTCATTGATGTTTCACTCACTGAAATGAAGTGGACAGTGAACAGGAGTGTGAGTCCAGGTAGATGTGCATGAAGGTGGATTTTCTGCATACCCAGCAGGTGTTTCATAGGCTGTATGATAGGGAGCTTGTGTTTTCAATGTCTGATGGATATTTAGACATGATGATATGAAGCTGTAGGGAGACTATTCACTGGGGGTGCTCATGGCACAGTTCTGAAGATGCTGGTGGGACACAGTGGCACTATTTATACAAAGATCAATTCTCAAAGTTCAAGCAGCATGTGCGAATAACTTATGGCACTGTTTAAATTTGTACGCCATGCACACTCGAGCCAGTCACTGAAATCATAGTTCTGCAGAGGGTGCATAGAGACACGAATACCCTTGGCACAGCTCTTATTTTGTGGAGTTGAACAGGACCAACTGTCACTCAAGATCACAGTCCTCAAAGTGCAGCGGGCAAACATCCATAACTTAGGACCCTGTTGTTAAGGTGCAGAAATGAAAAAGGGCACTGAAGGCACATTCTGAAGGCTCAGGGGTGTTCAGTAGTGCCGATCACATTGTGAATAGTAGTCCCCAGGGTGTACATGGATAGTGATTACTCAAGGCTCAGTCAACTAAGTTCAGAGGACATACTTTAAATGAGGGGCTATCACCAAGTGAACAGTTCTAAAACTTTGACAGGGAACACACTGTTCTCTCTGGGTACATTTCAGAAGGTGCAGGTGGTACACAGTGGCGTTGATCACTCAGGGTGTAGGTCTCAATGTACAACAGCCATGCATTAAGATCTCCTGCAAAAAATTTCAGGCTACCATGGGCATCCATCAAGCATGCAAAGTACAACTCTCATTACGCAAGTCGCAATTATAGTCACTGATTAATCAGGGTGAAGATCTCAAGGTGCAAGAAGCATGCCCTGAGCTCTCATTCAACAGTTTTCAAAATAGGAGGTTTACACTAATCAATCAGAAGACAAGTTAAGAAGGCAAATGCCAATCTTTCAGAGAAGAAAAAAGGAAGTTCGTGTGTGTTTATATCACTATGTAATTGTGTGTGTGCTTTAAATTGCTCAAACCTAGCCACAATCCAACCAGGCGCTGTACATTGGCATATTACATCATAGTTGATCTTAATCAGTGGAAACTAGATGGATCCTAGGAAGGAACCTACTGGGAGTGTTGGCATAAGTGGAGTTGGCAGATTTGTCACTAGAAGAGTGCAGTGAGTATGAATGGGCAAGGAAACTCTTCAGAGGTGCAAGGCATCTGAATGCTATCCAGATGCAGTACTTTATCTCTATGGTGGTAGCTGTGTTACTCCCACTGGCATCAGACATCCAAGGAAGTACCTGTGCCCTTCTCTATGTTTCTGGTTTGACTGTGGGGGCCTCAACGGAGGGGCAGAGTGGACTATTTGTCCCCAGTACTCTCTCCTAAGCTGTATCACTGCTCAGGAGCACCGTTTCAATCGAGAGCAGGCTGGTGGAGACTATCAGGCTTCAATAACCAACTTAAAATGGCCTCTCTGAATGTGGAAGGAACTGGGGGTTGGGGGTTCACCCTCACTTCGATGGTGGCGTGAGTGATCTCATGTGTGCACTAAACGATCAGGTATGTGCCTACCCACTTCTCTCTGTTCTTTGATTTGCAGGCCCTCAACGGGGAGGAGAAGGTCTTGTGAGCAGGCCCCTTGCTCCCTGTATCACCCACTCAGTTTTCACAGTGCTGTTTCCAATTAAGACGAATGGGTGATTGGAGCCCTGACTGAGGAAGGGGATGGAGAATTCAATCACCTGGATGATGGTTGGCAGAGGCCTGATGTGAGTAGTGTGCTATTAGGCACGGGCCTAGTAACACACTACTGTCCGTTCTTCCTTGTGTTTGCATTAGTTGCCGTTGATGGAGAGGGAGGGCATTAGAAACGCTGGCTGCTTGCACCATGTAGTATCTCAGAGGTTGTTGCCTTTCCCTTCACCATTGTTTCTAGGTATGAAAGCTGGCAGCAGGGTGAACATCAGGGAATCCTCATATGGCGGAATGGGCAAAGGTCGTCCTTTCATAATCTGCAATATGCTTATGCAAGAACATATGATACACGTGGCACAAACATGTGCAAGGAAGGTCTGGATGCGCGCAAACACCAAGTGTACACTTTGATACATTGCACCTAATTGGGAGCAGGTTAGGAATGCCTATGAAGAGAAGTGGTTACGGTTTATTTTAAGGCCTTATCTGCAGGTTCCACTTCCTCCAACTTCATATATTCTCCTTGATTTGGTGAAGTGAATATATCGTGTGTTAACTCAGGACAGAGCGCGTGGGCCCCAGATGAATGGCTGCCATTTTGCCCTGCCTCCTCCAAGGACTGCACCTCTCCGGCTGCGCTTTCACTGTGCTCTCATTTCTCTATTTTAAATCCAGCGGATTCCTTTATAGGCCCCGCGTAATCGTCATGGTTCCAGTCTATTTCCAGAGAACACCATGCCAGGCAATAGCGCACAGAGCACATATTTATGGCATTACAACGTTCTTGGCGCTGGGCCCACATCTGTTCCTCGTGCTGACTAGACAAAACAGCCGGGGAAAGTCGCTTGAACTGAAAATCCCACACCTACTTTTTTTCGTAGAGTTTTTGGCTTCCACACAGGATTTTTTTTTCCTTCCACAACCGCGCATACAGCGTCAGTTAAATATCAGCAACCTGGCCCCTTCTAAGAAATGTGAGGACTGTCTCTTCTCAGGAAATCCAGCGCGTTGCTTTTCTCAGAGGCAGACATCAAAAGGCATCTTCAGGGAACCATATTTTATAACTGCACATATCTCCAGGCATCTTGCTCGAGTTCACGGGAGGAAGGCAATGTGCAGAAGCTGTGAATTGTCTGGTGCGGGCTCTTCTCGGTTACTGCCTTTTCTGCAGACAGCTGACACGTCGGTCGAGAAGCCATCTCACTCTTCTGTGACTGAATGTTCCTAGCGCTCCTCCAGGATCTCCCATTCCGAGCTTCGCTTAGAAAAAACACGTGGCATTACATACAGACTGGCGCTTTTCGCGTCAAATTCCACTTGTGTCTGAATTTACCAGACATTTTTCTCCAGGTAAATTTCAACAAAACTAATCTGTTGGAATATACGAAGAGGGTTGGAGGTGGGGGTGGTGGTGGTGAGGGGGCTAGAGGGGCGTTGGGGGTGTCAATTTTCCGGAAATGGTTCCAATACTCATAATTGCGATATATCCAGAAATAGGAATTAACAGACAGGTCAGAATTTAACAGGGCACTCATAATCGGAGATTAAGCAGTACGAGTGGTTTACGGGTGAGTTTTTGTCTAAAAAAAGTGTTTTTTTGGGCTTTATTTCATATGGTTGTAGGAGTCACGTTAGGTAGCCAGAGTGGTTGTTTGATGGATTCACGCATGACTGATCCACGCATGCCTTAAGAACGCGGTCACAACAATGACTGTATCTTTACCACGCGTGCCTTTACAACTAAAGCATGTTTGGTAAAGGAACAGGAACATGAGTGGTAAATTGTCCCTCGCCCTACCCCCTTACACCTGATTCCATACTCTGCAATCCACCACACTCCAGCCCTTTAAACTGCCCTTTCCACCCCTTGCCCTACAGCTCTGAGCCCTAAAAGTAACTCCGCCCTGCCCTTAAAAGTACTCCGACCCCCCGCCTGAACCCTAAAACCTACCCCACCCTGTATCAAAAACTACCCCAACCCCTCCACCCTAAACCTAAAACCTACCACACCCTGTCCTAAAAACTACCTCGATCCCACGCCCCCACTCTGAACCCTAAAACATACCCACCCTGTCCTAAAAACTACCCTGACCCCCAGTCTTGCCCTGAACCTTAAAACCTACTCTGCTTTGTCCTAAAAACTACCCCCAATGAATGCCAAAACCAACCCCACCCTGTCTTAAAAACTACCCCACCCTGTCCTAAAAACAACCCCGCCACCCCGCCGTGGACCCTAAAATCTACCCTGCCATGTTCTAAAAACTACCCTGACCACTCTCCCCCACCCTGAGCTCTAAAACCTACCCCGCCCTGTCCTAAAAATCACCCGACCTCCCCACCCCATCCTGAACCCTAAAAACGACCCCAATTCCCACCCCTGCCCTGAAACCTACCCCGCTCTGAACTCTAAAACGTACCCTGCCCTGTCGAAAAAACGACCCCAACCCCCTCTCCCACCCTGAACCATAAAACCTACCTTGCCCTGTCCTAAAAACTACCCTAACCCCCCGCCCTGCACTAAACCCTAAAATCTACCCTACCTAGTCCTAAAAACTACACCACCTTGAACCCTAAAAACCTACCCCGCCCTGTCCTAAAAACAACCTTGACTCTATAGCACTGAACCCTAAAAACTACCCTGACCTCCCCGCCCTGAACCCTAAAACCTATCCCACCCTGCCCTAAAACAACCCTGACCCCCACCCTGAACCCTAAAACCTACCTGCCCTGTCCTAAAAACAACTACCTCGACCTCCTACCCCACCCTGAAGCCTAAAACCTACCTCGCCCTTTTCTAAAAATGACTCCGACCCCCCCAACCCTAAAATCTATTCCACCCTGCCCAAAAAACGTCCTGCCCCGCCCTCTACCTTAAAATCTACCTCGCCCGTCCTAAACCCCTCCACCCAAAGTAGCCTCACTTACTCAGCCACTGTGTTCCTCTCCCAGCTATTCCCGCTGTGTATCTGAACTACACATATGCATGGTGCCTTAACCACACATTTGCATCGTTCAGGCACATGTGTGGTTCAGACAAGTATGGTAACTCTTACGTGGTTACGACTGCATGGTTACAGCTGCGTAGTAAAGGCAGTTTCCCAGCCAGGGTTGTATGATGGATTCAGGCATGCCTGAACTACGCATGCCTTAAGAATGTGGTCACAACACGACTGCGTCCCTACCACACATGCCTTTACAACAATCTTTGCTGTGAAAGCATGTTTAGTAAAGGAACCTGTGGGGTAAATTGTCCCCAGCCCTTACACCTGATACCATACTCTGCAATCCACCCCGCCCAGCCTTTAAAACCTACCCTTCCACCTCCTACCCTGAGCCTTATACCCCCCCACCCTGAGCCCTAAAAGTAACCCCACTCTGCCCTAAAACCTGCCTGGCCCTATCCTAAAAACTACTCTGGCCCTCCACCCTGAACTCTAAAACCTACCCTGTCCTGTCCTAAAAAGTACCAACCCCCTGCCCTAAACCCTAAAACTTACCCGCCCTGTCCTAAAAACTACCCTGGCGCCCCACCTTGAACCCTAAAAACTATTGCGCTCTCTCCTAAAATCTACCCAGATCCCTTGCCCCCTGCCCTGAACCCTAAAACCTACCCATCTACTCCTAAAAATTACCCCGACCCCGCCCTGAACCCTAAAACCTACCCTGCCCTGTCCTGAAAACTACCCTGAACCCCCACCCTGAGTCCTAAACTCTACCCCACCCTGTCCTAAAAACTACTCCAGCCCAGCCTGCCCTGAACCCTTAAACCTACCCCACCCTGTCCTAAAAACTACCCAGACCTCCCCACCCCCACCCTGAACCCTAAAACCTGCCCGTCCTGTCCTAAAATCCACCCCAACTCCTGCCCTGAAACCTAAAACCTAACCCACCCTGAAACCTAAAACCAACCCTGCCTGTCTTAAAAACTACCCGACCCGGCTCCTTGAACCCTAAAACCTGCCCTGACATTTTAAAAAAATGACTCCAACCCCCTGCTCCCGCACTAAACCCTAAAACCTACCCTGCCCTGTCCTAAAAACGACCCCGACCACCCTCCCTCAGACCCTGACCACCCTCCCCTGCCCTGAACCCTAAAATCTACCCCATCCTGTCCTTAAAACTACACCTCACTGAACCCTAAAAACCTACTCTGCCCTGTCCTAAAAATGACCCGACCCCATAGCACTAAGACCTACCACACCCTTTCCTACAAATTACCCTGACCCCCAGCCCTGAACCCAAAAACCAACCCTGCCCTGCCCTTAACACCACCTCGACTCCCTGCCCTGAACCCTAAAACCTACCCTGCCCTGTCCTAAAAACGACCACCCTCCCCCGGACCCTGACTACCCTCCCCCGAACCATAAAATCTACCCCGTCCTGTCCTTAAAACTACACCGCACTGAACCCTAAAAACCTACTCTGCCCTGTCCTAAAAACGACCCGACCCCATAGCACTAAAACCTACCCCATCCTGTCCTACAAATTACCCTGACCCCAGCCCTGAACCCAAAAAACTACCCTGCCCTGCCCTGCCCTTAACACTACCTCGACTCCCCGCCCTGAACCCTAAAACCTACCCGCCCTGTCCTAAAAACTACCTTGACCCCCCACGCCCACCCAGAACCCTAAAACCTACCCCGCCTGTCCTAAAAACTGCCCTGAACCCTAAAACCTACCCCACACTTTCTTAAAAACTACTCCAACCCCGCCCTCAACCCTAACAGCTACCTCGCCCCATCCTAAACTTATCCTAGCCCCACTTACCCAGCCGCTGCGTTCCTCTCCTGGCTGTTCCCGCTGTGTGCCTGAACCACGCATATACATGGTGCCTTAACTACGCATTTGCATTGTTCAGGCACATGCATGGTTCAGGCAAGCGTGGTAACTCTTACGTGGTTACGGCCTGCATGTTTACGGCTGCATAGTAAAGGCTGTTTCCCCGCAAGGGTTCATGCATGCCTGAACCATGCATGCCTTAAGAATGCAGTCACAGTAACGACTGTGTCTTTACCACGCATGCCTTTACAATAAATTTCACTGTGAAAGCATGTTTGGTAAAGGAAATGTGGTAAATTGTCCCCTACCCTGTCCCCTTACACCTGATGCCATATTCTGCAAGCCACCCCGCCCGAGCCGTTAAAACTGACCAGTCGACCCCCTACCCTGAGCCCTACAACTCCGCCGTGAGCCCTAAAGGTAACCACACTCTGCCCTTAAAACTACCCTGAATTCCGGCAGCTGGCCTGAACACTAAAACCTACCCCACCCTGTCCTAAAAACAACCCAGACCCCGCCACTACCACCCTGAACTCTAAAACCTACCCAGCCCTGTCCTACAAAGTACCCCAACCCCCGCCCTGAACCCTAAAGCCTACCCTGCCCTGTCCTAAAAACTACTCTGCCCACTGCCTTGAAACCTAAAACCTATCCCTCCCTGCACTAAAAACTACCCCAATCCCCCACCCTTGCCCTGAACCCTAAAACCTACCCTGCCGCGTCCTAAAAACTACCCAAACCCCACCCTGGACCCTGAATCCTACCCCGCCATGTCCTAAAAACTACCCGACCTCCTATCCCCGCCCTGAACCCTAAAACCTACCCTGTCATATCCTATAAATCACCCCGGTCCCCACCCTGAACTCCTAAACCTACCCAGCCCTGTCCTAAAAAGTACCCTGACCCCTACCCTAAACCCTAAAGCTTACACCACCCTGTCCTAAAAAACACCCTGACCCCTACCCTAAACCCTAAAGCCTACACCACCCTGTCCTAAAAAACACCCTGGCACCCCACCTTGAACCCTAAAACCTACCCAGCTGTGTCCTAAAAACTACTCAGACTTTCCGCTCTGAACCCTAAAGCCTACCCCGCCTTGTTCTAAAAACTATCCCAACCCCCGCCCTGAACCCTAAAACCTACACCCGTCCTATCCTAAAATGACCCCGCCCCCGCCCCCTGCCCTGAACCCTGAAACCTACCCTGCCCTCTCCTAAAAACTACCCTGACCCCCCTGAGCCCTAAAACCTAAAATGTCCTGTCCTAAAAACTACCCCGACGCCCCACCCTGAACCCTAAAACCTACCATGCCCTGTCCTAAAAACTACTCCAACACCCCCCAACTGCCCCAGCCCCACTCATCCGGCCACGTATTCCTCTCCTGGCTGTTCCTGGTGTGTGCCTGAACCACACGTTTGCGTGGTTCAGGCACATGTGTGGTTCAGGCAGCATGGTTATGGCCTACGTGGTTACGGACTACGTGGTTACGGCCACGTAGTAAAGGCCGTTTCCCAGCCAGATTGCATTGACTGTCAAGGGTCTTCCTCTTTTAAGCTAATATGATGCTTATTCCAGTCAGGCCAGTTGTAGAGGCTCAGTAGCAAATGGAAATTTTGTGTGGGCAAATAGGGATTACAAGTAGTATTAAAATGTCAGACTTTTCTGTCACCAAGTAAAGGTTGGCGGAATTAGTATGGGGGCGTACCACAACATTCTGAGTTTTGCAGCTTGGAAACCATAAAAACATATTATATTCTCTTGTTATCCCCCACTCCAATGTGTGAAGCTCAAAAAAGAGGTAATACACTACATCAATTAAATACTACACCCTGTAGTAACAGTGCTTAACAGCTGTATTATTAATGCAATAAATCACAACCATCTTGTAAACAGTGCCACCTATTTGAAGAATAAGGAAAAGATTACTTTTTACATGGCCAAAGAAGACATCCAAAGATTTATTTTATTTAGAGAGAAAAGTAGTTTGGGGCCTTGGGGATGAACTTTATAGGTAAGGCTTAACATTGTGAAGGTGAAGCAATTATTAGCAGAAAGCTATTGTAGTGTGCTTAAGGATAAACAGACAGAACTTCTTTGCTACTTTCTAGCTGCTGTGGGGTACCAGAATGTTTGGAGACAAGAGATTGGTGTGTCGGAAGCTTATGGTAGCTTTACTTTACATAGTCAAGTCTGGAGTTGCTACTTCTTCTAGAGCTGGAGCTCCGGTGGTTAAAAGGAGTGTCTATCAGTGTATGCAGAGGTGAAGATTGTTTGAATCTGCTAATCACTGATCCGAGGTGGGTGCTGAGGCAAATTTCTATTTCAAGAGTAACGTTTTGGTTTTCAACTGTTTTGATGATTGTGAATGACGGTTGGGTAGCAGATCTTAAGTGTGTCTGGAGTTGGTGTTATCGAACAGTAGTGCAGTTTTCAATCCTGTACCTTTGTGGCTATCTTACTGAGACCTCCTGACTTGCCAAGTGGTGCCACATCCGGTCCCAGGTCCCCTGGAAGGAGAAGCTGACAGAACCAGAGTGAAAATCCACACACCAGAGCCGAGCAATAGAAAAATCGATGCAGCACCTGCACTGCGGCTGAAAAATCTACGTATCGCCGGTAAAATCGACGCATCTCCAGCTCAGCGTGAATTCATTGCTGCTGTGCATCTGGATTTTTCACGCGTCCTCCCTAGACATCAAAATCTTCAACATCACCACAAGGACCCGAGACTGCTGGTCTGGAAACCAACACATTGCTTGCCCGGCTTGCTTTTCAGATGCATGCTCACCCATGCAGCATTATGTTTCACACGTACCAGGTACTTTCTGCTAAAACAACGCATCCATCAATTTCTATTGATTAACACTCTTTTTACTTTAAAAATGAATATCTTTTTTGTTGTTTGGGTCTTGTTTGATTTAGATAGTGGCTACTTTTCTAAACTGGTGTGGAGTCCTTTTGTAGTGTTTTCATTGTGTTACTGTGTGTGTTGGTACAAATTCTTTACACATTTCCTCTGAGATAAGCCTGGCTGCTTGTGCCAAGCTACCAAGGATGTGAGCAGGGGCTATCCTAGATGTGCATCTCCCATACCCTGACTAGAGTGAGGGTCCCTGCTTGGACAGAGTGCAAACTGACTTCAAACCAAAGACCCCATTTCTAACAAAGCACTGTACAGCGAAGGAAATCTTCTGTGTTTTCATATCGGTGGGAGGGGGCAATCCCTGCTGAGCCATGTTTCAGAAAAGAAAAGACAGTCAGAGTCGCACATTACAGGCTTTTAGTCCGTGTGGCAGAAGAAGACAATTAGTGAGGCACATCTTTTCCAGGAAAATCTTTAGAGTTGTAGCTAGGCTGATGTGGCTCTTTGTAAGTAGGATTGCTGTTGAATACCATTTAGTTCAAGGATACAACTGGAATGGGCGTTAGGTTGGTGAACCAAGGAGGTGAGTCAAGCTCATGTTCTAGAACAATAATGAATAGACAGTATCCAGAGCCGTTTTGATGGAGATCGCCTGTCAGACTCAGCGACCTTCAATCTGCTTTCAAGCTCCTGCCTCATGCACGTGCCGGCCTCCATATTCTCTGGATTACCTAGGCACTATGGATTTGAGCCTTGTTTCACACTGCATGTTTTTCCATCCCTTGCAGAAGGGTTTGTGTTCCTGTCCAACACTGCCATATCATCAGGAGCCAGGAGTTGCCGGGTCAGCTGGAAGAAAGTGGAATGTCGTGGATTCCTGTTCCTGTAGCTACTCTTGAATATTGTTCCAAGCCAGCTCCACTGGAACCAATGCAGTGGTGCCCTTACACATTCCGTTTGTATATGTTTTGGATATGCAGGCTGCACGGTGGGTGACATGGGGGACTTTTTCCATTTCTGTGCACCTATTCAGCTGATACTAGCTGACCTCATGGAAAGCAGCATTTGTTTTAATTTTAGCTGTATCCTCACTGGGAACAGCTGTTGGAGGTAAAATGGGACACCTTCCTTGTCACTTCAAAAGATGGTAAAGATATATTGTAATTTGAAAGTGCTTTGTTTTTTTCAACATCGCTGGTCAGCACTGTCCAGCATCATGCACAAGAGAGTCGAATGGGTCTCCATGGTATTTTGCAAACACTGCAATGCTGCAACGACCTGTGTTTGCAATAACAAGTTACCCTCCAGCTGCTTTATTTTACTTAGCATCATTAGAGGGGTGCTGCCTTTCCTGGCCAACTCCTCTAGGAAAACGCTAGTAAATGCATTGATACATCTAGATTGTACTATTGCAAATGCAATAGCTTGGTCTTCCCAGTCGTTAGGCTAAACGCTCCCATTGATTTGGAAAACCTTAGCCCATTTGATTTTGGGGCTCAGGGGCCCAATAAAAGTACCCAAATTCCCCCCATCATGTTCTACTTCACTGGCTACAAATTCAGTGTCTTCAAAGCTCTCTGCTTTTGCTACGAAGCCAAGTCCTCTCTCTCCACCAAGTACAATCCATTTAGGGCTTTGAGTTCTGACTCTATTTCTCTAGCTGCTGTGCCTACGTTTAGGACAACTAAACTGGGACAGTCGTTCTTTCACCATGATTATGCTCATGTTGCAAACATTGTTAAAAACCTACCTGTTTATTGATTCCATAAAGCTGTAGACTACCATCGTTCATTCTTGGTTAGCATCAGGACGTCCCTTTGTCGTGTCCTTTATACATTTTTATTCATTCATTCAAGTACAGCCTGGTTCTCATCTTACCCAAATCCTGCAGGAGGCTTGACGCTTCCTCCACTCAACCACTGTCACCTGAGCAAGTGTGAGTCCATCAAGATAATTTGCTTCTCCTGCCTGCAAGGTCCACTCCGTATGACTGCCAACTCCAGTGGCCTAAGCCTCCCTCTTTCTTGTAACTTACAAGGGGGCATGCTGCCAGCTCTATTTTTCCAACATCACTTACCCTCTGGCTGTCTTATCACCATAAATTCATTTTGCCCTGTTTCCTATTCTGACACTCTTGCTGGTCTCCTATTGTATTTTTTCCCAACACATAGCCTGATACCTGCCCTGTACAATAGCCACTTCATCTGTACCAGGTCTCATGTGACTCATCATTGCATAGGGATTCCCACCATCTCCAACCCTTGCTGCACCTTAGAAATATGAAATGTCAACATCTTCCTTAATATCAGCATGCATTATAAAGAAAGATCACCATTTCTGAAGCAGGAAGGGGCATGAGTTTAGACAGACCCTGCAGTAAGTATTTTCAAGCATATTCGTCATCTAGACCTGTCCAGGCTTAGCCACCATTTCCTGGCTATCGATGCTGGTTGTGCGTTGCAAACCAGAGTGGTGTGTTAGCGCAGGTGTTCTAATAAAAATTATTAATGAGTTTTTATGTATTTTGAATAACAAGTTTATGTAGAAAATAAAACAACGTAGAAAAATAATTCACGCAGTTGAAAATGTGATTACGAAGAATGGTCACCAATGTTAACTAAATGTACTAATCAATGATTTAATACTTATGAAATCTGAATATATGTTACACTAATGCAGTAATATTTCATATTAAGGGTTATGAATTAAGCTTTAGCTTCATTAATTAAAGGCCTTAACTTAGCGAGTGTAAAAGCTGTATTTCTTAGTGTTTAATAAAATAAATGTTCCAGGGAAAGTTAAACTGTGAATCTCTATTGTATTGTTTAAACGTGCTCATAACGGGAGCTTTTCATGTGAACCGAATGCTAGTAGATGATGTTCTTTCTAATGCAACATTTTATGTGTAATGTGTGTAAGACTGACTTTCCCAGGACAAGAACAATGAAGATATTGACTAGAGTAGAAGCTGCAACAATATTGTTACCTGACAAGTTGGATGATGAGGACATCGCAAGACAAATCAATCAATGACGTGAAATGAGTAATATTAGAATTCATAGAATTGAGATTTTAGTTTTATTGGACAGAGTGTGAACATACGATTAACCGACCGATAAGGATTTGGGGGTAGTTTACATAACTTTGATTTAACGACACTGCACTGAGAGAAGACGGTCATTCTGAGAGAAGACAGCTTACTGTCCATTTTTCCTGACCGAGAGGTTACTATTTTCTTATGAGTCTTGACAAGAGAGGTGCTTAACTTTAATGCTTAATACACTTTGCTCTTTTTAAATCCTGATGATGAACCCTTATGCCTTGCTGATCGATTGATGTCCTGAGGATGAAGACTGATTCCGCTTTGCTGATCCACCCTGAGGATAGGTTATCCTGATTGTGTTTATTATGCATATTTGCTTTTTCTTTCTAGATACCAACTGCGCTGAAATGATAGAGACATAATTAGATGTTTTTCCAAATTTGTGTTACTAAATTGTTTTGCATGAAGCCCAACATGCTGATGCTAATCTGACGTTAGTTAAGGATCCTCACAAACAAATTGTGATAATTGCTTGATGAATGCCTCTTCCAAACTTCATGTACTTCATTTCATTGACACAGTTGAACTTGCTATTGATTTGCACCATAACCTTAGAATATGTTGTAGTTCAAGCTTTGATTAGATTGCATTTCTTCCGCCATTTTGGACAAACAGTATTGTTTCCGTATGTGTTTCCTCTGATTTTGAGATTAATCTACATGACCTTAGCATTGTTAATATAGGGAAATAAACATTCTAAACTTTTACTAAAGGTGTGGTTATTCATAACTGAAAGGTCATGGTCTGTGAGAATAACTGATTCCATTAATCTCTAATGATTGCTGATTATTGTGTATAGATTATTGATTATGTACTGGATCTATGGTAAGAACATCTTAATTGCGAGTCAAAAGGTTCATCGACCTATTCACATCCTCTTGTAAGTTTACCTATTAAGGTCAGACGCGCTAACAGAGATGGTTGCAGACTGATGGTTATTCTCCTTAAGAGCTTACCATAGACGTCCAGTATAGAATTATAGACGGTAAGAGAGACTGATGGTTTGCCTCCTTAAGAGCTTGCCATATATGACCAGTACAGAGTGACAGGTGTTAACAGAAGATAATAGCAGGATTGAAGGTCCTAGAGGAGATAGCAGAAATCAGTATTAATGAGATTTGTGTTTTGTTTTTCATTATGATAATTCGAGAGAAAATGATGTTCCCTTAAGTCCAGAAATGACTTTCCCAGATCCTGAATCCTACTAAAAGTTGTTTCAGGATGTTCTTGGCGTTCTAGTGATAGAGTGAGTGAAATAGGTTGCGCTTGCACAGCTTAAGTAAATCGCAGGTGATTTGTGAGGTTTGAGAGGATTTTAGGGAGTTTGCGTACTCCAAATGAAGTTGTAGTAGGAGTGTGCGTACTCCGCAGCATGAGAGTAGGGAAGTAGTCAAACTTCACATGTGTGTGGCGCTTTGTGCTAAAAAATTGCCCATGTGGTTGTTGATGTACGGACCCTGCTCGGTCTAAGACTCCGGATTATATTGAAAAGTGTATGAGACACCTGTATTTATGTTGTAATTTGTCTGGTTTAATAGGTCGATCAGGGTGGTCGACAAGTCAGTGTGTGAGTCAAAGTGAGTGTAAGAAAATTTCGGCTGAGATTTGGCGAGTTCTATGTGCACCAGGACAGACCCATTGATTAGTTGAGAGTAAAATTTGCAGGTCAAATTTTGCTTGCGAATGTGGGAGACCAAGAAAGAAGGAGTAGCTGTAAGTGCGGGAAAAGACATCAGTGAAAAATATGTATGGTTTCTGAAGCGATTGTGTTACCTTTCCTGTAGTAAACCAGCAGATTTGTTTTTGTTTTTTATTAGTGCTTGCAATATTTAGCATTTGTTTTGTGTGAATTGGAGTGAAGGAGGATGAGCCGCAAGACTTTGTCAGCCGCAGTACATGTGAGTGTGACGTCATTGCTGGGATAGGTCGGTTAGTGAGAAGGGTCGTGTACGGATTAGCAGCCGTCCGTGATTAAAAACTGCCCTAAGGGGAGATACGATTACAACGAGTGTAGATGAGGCTACACCGCCAGAAGTAACAGCAGCTTACATTGTAATGGAAGCGAAGGGTGTTGCGCCATGTCTTTGGCTAAAGCGATGGTGCAAATTGACAGAGAAAGATGGGAACATGGCATTTCCTACAAATGGGTCGTTCAATTTGAGGGTTTTAGAGCATTTACAGATGGTGCTATACGAATCGAAGCCCCTTCCGAGACCAGCACAGTTTGAGGCATTAACGATTTGGGAGTTAGTAGCTAGACAGCAACAACAATTGAAATTCGAGAGGAGGATGAGAAAGGCAGAAAACACTCTACCGGAAGCTAGATGGGATTGTGTTCAGAAAGCATGGAGAATGGAGACTTTGCACGGAGTTAAGTTGTTTCCGGCAATTACACAAGAGAATGAGAAGGAAGGAAAGAAAGCTACTAGGAAAACTAGTAAAAGTCTGTCCGAGGGTAAGGAGGCTAGAAAGTCTTCAAAAGTGGAGGAGGACTTGGACTATGAGGAGTTTATCACACAGTTATTGAGAGATTGACCACCACCATATACAGTACATGAGAGTGGTCCAAGTACCAGTGTTGATCCAACAGCTCCGACACAGGTTAATGGGACAGCGAGTCCGGTGCAAGTTAATGCTAACCTGACACAGAATGCGGTGCAAAGTGGTCTTAATGTGCCTACCACTCCTGTAGTGCGGACCCAGATGCAACTACCACAGGTGCAGAGAATTTATCTTGATGTGCCCATTATGGAAACAACTTTGAACTTAGTGGTGCCCACGGAGCAGGTCTTCCCGAGACCGATACTGGTTCAGTCTGAGACAACTCTGATTTTATTGCCCCAAGTACAGCCGTAGGTAATGCCAAGGTTTACGTCAGTGACAGGGACACAGTCAGATGTGACTCCGATGATGAATCAGAATATGGGAGTTACTCTCCCACAGAATTTAGGTGCCAGAGCAGCCCCAGATGCTATATCTCTACCTATTACTGTTGGTCCAGTGGTAACATTATTTTCGCAGAAGAAGCTGGCTGTAGGTGAACAAGGAGCAATGTCCCAGAACCTAATGAGGGGAGGACATAATCAAAATGCTCGAGTAGTCTCTCCTGTAGGACAGACGTTTGACAGATGAAGATCATTGCTAGACCTTAGTCCATTTGTAGTACTTCCAGATATGGTGACAGGGCAAAACGTTAGCCAGAACTTGAAATTATTGACACCGCAGACTGCAGGTGCCACCAGTCCAAGCAAGTAACATTTTGTTACAAGGACTGACAACTCAGCAATTAACTGAATGGTTAGATAAGCACAATACTCCACAGAGTGCCCCTAAAGGAGAGAAGTTTTTGAATTAGAATAGGCTAGGCATGGAAGCGGGTGAACTCATTGAGAGAACGATGGGGGTGAATTGGTTGGAATCCTACACAGAATCAGAATTGAGATATCTGTGCCCACAGATTACAAGAGAAGTGAACAATGTGCATCAGAGACTAGCAGACTTGGCAGAGAAATAGAGAAAATGTAGCATTTGAAAAGGAGTTACAGGTTAGATTTTGAAACTAAAGATTTTGAACACATGAGATCTGCCGGAATGAAGGCACACCTTGAGGAATTGCTTCAAAGTACTCCGACCTGGGGAGCATTAGACAAATGGGAAGGCAGATGGGTAAAGAAAAGAGACAAGAGAAAAGGGGATTGTTTGGAGCTGACTGCAAATATGCAGCAGGATAAAGAGCCAGTAAGTATTTTATCAATCAGAGAGATTCCAGGGGGAAATATTGTTTATGTCCCTTGGAGCAGAAGGGACATTCTGTCATTTACAAATGATTATCCAAAATTGAGAGAAAAGCCAGTAGAATGGTATCAGCAGACAGACAGATTTGTAAAACTTGTGAAGTGTTTGTGGGAAGACTTGAACACATTGTTAGAGATGGTGGTTCCAGCTGATCTGTGGATCGAGTGTAAGAGGAGTGTAGACTGTCCAACAAGTAAACCAGAGAGAGACAAGTATACAGGTGCACCATCTCCTGAGATAATGAAATATTACTATAATGTGATTGAGTTTCTGAAATCAAGGATTTCGCCCAAGAATATTGATTGGCAGAGGAATGACAGGACAGCTCAGGAAGCAAAAGAGTAGACACATGCGTACTATGAGAGATTGTTGCAGGCATTCAAGCATTACAGTGGTACAGAAACAATTGAGGCGAAAAACATGCTTCATTTTGTGTTCAGATTTGTGGAAGGATTGAGACCTGAAATTAGCCACATGATTAAGAGTCATTTGATTTGTTGGCAAGCAAAGCCGATTGATGAGGTATTGCAGTATACAAAATACTGTAGTGATGGGATTGAGTTGAAGCAGAAAAAGTTGAAAGAGAAGACGATGGTGATGCAGATTAAAGCAGCTCAAACAGGAGTGAAAGGGAACTTTTTGCAGCAATTGCCACAGCAGCAGCAGGGAAACATGATGTTTCGGCCTCAGGTGAGAGGTAGAGGTTGCAGAGGCAATATGAATCGTGGTCCAGACTTGAATACGGTAGTGGTTCAGAATGGTGTGCAGGGAATGAAGAAGCTATTTGCCACATTTGCAGAGCCTTTGGACATTGGAAACGGGAGTGTCCAATGACTGTGCAGGAAGGTGTTGTTCAGCAGACTAATGACATCAATTCATTCCAGAATGTGAGGGGACCAAGAGTGAGAGGTCCCAATCCAAATTTTCAGAATAATATGAATCAAATGCAGAATTTTCAGCCCAGGCAGCCGGTGCAAATGCCCCGCACACCAATGTCGCAGTTGCAGCCGATGCAACAGCAGGTTCCCATGGTACCTAGACAGCAAATTCAAATACCTCAAGCCCCGATGGAGCAGCAACAGATGATGCTTTCTAAGCAGGTCACAGGTCAGAGGCATAACAGAAATAGTAACACAGTGCACCAATTCCCGTTACACAGTGAGAATGGAATAAATGATGAATGGACGAGTGACAGTTCAGATGAGGAGCCATGTGTGCTTGCGACGTCCTTAGAAGTAGATCAATGAGGACCCTATGTTCTGATAAAAATTATTAATGAGTGTTTATACATTTTGAATAATAAGTTTATGTAGAAAATAAAACAACGTAGAAAAATAATGCACGCAGTTGAAAATGTGATTAAAAAGAATGACCACCAATGTTAACAAAATGTACTAATCAATGATTTAATACTTATGAAATGTTGAATATATGTTAGATTAATGCAGTAATATGTCATATTAAGGGTTATGAATTAAGCTTTAGCTTCTTTAATTGTAGGCCTTAACTTAGCGAGTGTTTTGGCCTACTTGCTGGGCCTCATGTAAAAGCTGTATTTCTTAGCCTTTAATAAAATAAATGTTCCAGAGAAAGTTAAACTGTGAATCTCTATTGTATTGTTTAAATGTGCTCATAGCGGAAGCTTTTCGGGTGAACCGAATGCTAGGAGATGATGTTCTTGCTAATACAACATTTTACGTGTAATGTGTGTGAGACTGACTTTCCCAGGACAAGAACAATGAAGATACTGACTAGAGTAGAAGCTGCAACAACATTGTTACCTCGCAAGCCTGATGATGAGGACATCGCAAGACAAACCAATCAATAACATGTGAAAGAAGTAATGTTAGAATTCATAGATTTGAGATTTTAGTTTATTTGGACGGAGTGTGAACATACGATTAACTGACTATTAGGGATTTAGGGGCTAGTTTAGGTAACTTTGATTTAATGACACTGCACAGAGAGAAGATGGTCATTCTGTGAGAAGACAGCTTACTGCCCATTTTTCCTGACCGAGAGGTTACTATTTTCTTATGCGTCTTGACAAGAGACGTGCTTACCTTTAATGCTTAATAGACTTTGCACTTTTTAAATTCTGATACTGAACCCTGTTGCCTTACTGATCGACTGATGTCCTGAGGACGAAGATTGATTCTGCTTTGCTGATCCATCCTGAGGATAGGTATATTCGATTGGGATAATTATGCATATTTTCTTTTTTTTCTCTAGGTACCAACTGAGCTGTTTTGATAGAGACATAGTTAAATGTTTTTCCAAATTTGTGTTACTAAATTGTTTTGCATGAAGCCCAACATGTTGATGCTAATCTGATGTTAGTTAAGGATCCTCACTAACAAATTATGATAACAGGGACTAGTGCTTGATGAATTTGTCTGCTGAACTTCATGTACTTCATTTTATTGACACAGTTGACTTTGCTATTGATTTGCACCATAACCTTTGAATGTGTTGTAGTTCAAGCTTTGATTAGATTGCGTTTCTTCTGCCGTTTTGGACAACCAATATTGTTTCTGTATGTGTCTCATCTGATTTTGAGATTAATCTACATGACCTTAGCATTGTTAATATAGGGAAATAAACATTCTAAACTTTTACTAAAGGTGTGGTTATTCATGACTGAAAGGTCATGGTGCGGGACAATTACTGACTTCATTAATTGTTGCTCTCTAATGATTATTGATTATTGTGTATAGATTATGGATTATGTACTGGATCTATGGTAAAAACATTTTAATTGTGAGTCAAAAGGTTCATCGACCTATTCGCGTCCCCTAGTAAGTTTACTTATTAAGGTCAGATGCGCTAACAGGTGTAGGTGGTAAGGCAAGTCTCAGGACACCATGGGTGCAGAGAATATAAGGGGAATGGATACTGAAGATGCAGGACAGCTAGTGAGATGTCTCCGAATCTAGCTGTCTAGGTATAAATATAAGGAGCAAACTGAATGACTCCATCAGCAACGAGGTGGGAGGAAAGCCATTCTATCAACCCTGCTGAGATAAGGAGAGGAAGATGGGTAGACAGCTAAATATCTACACTGTGCGTACAGTAGCAAATAATACACAGAAGTATTTGCACACATCCAGCACAATGCAAATATAACATGTAGGTGGGTGTCACCGTGTTCACAGTAGTACACCCCAGTAGTACAACCCTCTTAGCAACAGAAAACACTCAGTACTACACTTTAGACACTATCCTGCACATTCATCCAACACAACTCACATTCTATGTAGTTGATTACCAATGAGTTTAAAGCAGACACATGACAATAAACAAACACCTCTTCACACTTCTAGGAGCAGTACTTGTGTGTGCAAAACAGTGCAGATGTGACTGGTGGTTATGAGTTGCTGTGCTCAGTTTCAACCAATAGCATCAACATCTAACAAGACTTTACACAGACAACTGGGCGGCACACATACAACATCACTTAGATCTAGTAGTCAGAACAATGCACACATGCCCAACACAGTTCAGAGATACCATAGAGTTGGACCTCAATGAGTATAGAATAGAATCCCACTCTTCACAAAATAATACACTCCTCAAAGGACAACAAACAACACACTTGACCTACCCAAAACCCTTCAGTTAGGCTGATTTAGGGAGATATTTTTGATTCCAAAAAGATATGATAGTCTCAGTTACCTCCTACACATGCCTCAAGCAGGGCAGCACAAATACCCATCATTCAGATGGCACACACCCAAAGTGTTTAAGATCTCCAGCTACACATCAACACTAATCATTACAGTGCACATAGAACATAACAAATGAGTGTAGTATTATTCCCAACTACTCTACTGATGATCCCACTTAAAAAGAAAACAAACTCAGGTCTATGATGGAATTTTCAAGATCAGCGCATGAAGGTACCAGAACCCGAAAGTGTAGTGTGACAAACTATTGGCAATACAGTAGTATACAAATCTCATAGTACTAGTGCAACAATTCTTATATAATAATTCCAGGGCTATTTGTATAGAGACCAAGACTTCTCCATAGTATTTGTCATGGAATGGACTTGATTCACTGTGGTGTAACAAGAGTTAAGATCCTCTATTATAAAACAGAGAGCATTGAATAGAGGTTGGTGTATTATTATTCTATGGAGTTTGTCTATTCATAAACAACTAAATCAGTCTACTGCATCTGACATTAGATAACAACACAAGTAATGTTAAATTACATTATTCATGACGTCCTTTTGCACATTTATCTTTCGATGATAGGTCTATCACAAGCTCTACTTCTAGGCTTCTGGAGTATAAGATGCTGCACAGAATTTGAATATAAATCATGCTAAACTCAGGGTGTGGGCAGCCCATGCAACGTAACAGTATTCTGAAGAGAATTAAAGGCAAGGGCAGCCACTATGGATAATACCTTGAAAGGTACAAAGTGCTATTTTGGTCTGTGTGTCTATAAGCAACAATATGCACCACTTCTAAGTCAGTGATGAAAGAGCTCCATGGATCATCGATGCTTGGAACAGGGGCACAGGTACCACAAGGACTAGAATAATTTGCTCTCACCATGACATAATGTGCACACGTTTATATGTACTCTTGCACCATGCTTAGCATAAAAGGCCACAATATACACTGCTGTGCCATGCCATTTGCTTTGGCTACACCATAAGTGCTCAACAAAGCTTGACTCATCGCAGTGGCTCAATGCTTAAATATTTAAGTTGTAAGTAGAAATATACAGTGGGCCTGATTCACAGTGATTAGTTATGGGTAAGGGAGTTTCAGAAATGGTAAACAAGGAAATTAAAATTCTACAGTTCAATCAACAATTCCACCTAAATCTGACTAAAATACCTGGAATAATTTGTAGTCTATAACAATTTATCAGCAGGGACATCATGTTTTCAGCAGGGACATCATTTAGGGGCCACCAAGGGTAGCAGCAGCTATCCTTGGCTTGGCCATTGTGACCCCTGAGGCACGAGCAGCGAACTGCGGGCTGGAGCTCTTGACCCGGGGGAGTAGAAAGGTGCAGCCTAGTATTTCCATGGGGGAATTAGTGAAAAGGGGATTGACAGACACGGGATCAGTAAGGACAGGTGAAGGGGCATTAAGGGAAGATTATAAGGAGTCAGGGGAGGTGGGGGAAGCTTCTTCTTGACTCCTCCACAGTATGGAAAAGGGGGTTTGGAGAGCTGTTGTACAGGGAGACATCTGTCACGCAAGATGAGTGGGAACGCGGACAAAACCCTGGTGGTGAGGGATGCCCTGCACAGATTAGGTGAGGCAGGACAAGCCAACCTGATCAAGCCTGGTGTCTTGGACCAGGCCTGGGTCCGTTGAAGCTGCGTCTCCCTCATGGGGGAAAGCCAACTTAAAGAAAGAAAGTGCGAGGTGTGGCAAGAGCACGTTGCCTGCGGTGGCAAAAACTAAAGCTTCGGGTAAGCAGTGCAACATCCCCGCAAGAATGACACAGGAAGAGGGAACAGGGCCAGTGCAGGGCCCAAAGTAATCTGAGGTGCTCCTGCTTTGTCTGGGCAGGTAGGGGGCAATTTACCCTTGTTTACCCCAGCGGTGCAGGACACACTGAGTCTGGGGCTGCTCAGTGACTCAAAAAGGCAGCAGAAGCAAAAAAAGAGGACACCCTAGCAGGCCTGCTAGAGGATGGAGGGGTGGGGTTCCCTGGGGCAGTGCATGTGCTGACTCATGAAGGGGAGGATGAACTGAGGCCATCGGGGCTGTGGCCAACACCCAGATACCAGTGGCAAAACATGGATTTGGAAGCCTGGATAAATGAGCAGCGACAATTGATTCAGGAGACTGAGGAGAGGTGAGAGCACTTATGCAGGGCCACAGGATGGTGCAGCCCGATGGGTGCAAGACCACAGATGCCGGAAGATGAGGCTGGCAGGCAGTTGGCAAAGCTGATGGGGTGCACTACGGCCCTTGGATTTTGGCCTGAAGTGATGGGGGGCTGTGGTAAACAGCTAGGGCACATTCCAACAAGACCTACCAAGGGCGACAACATGTGTTTTCCTGGTTAGAGTGGTAAAGTGGTGTTGCAGGCAGTGTATGATGTGGAAGGAAGTGAGGATGAAGTGGAATTGGGTGGTAGTGACAAGTGGGAGGAAGGTGAACTGCATCAGCATGAAGATGTGGTGGTGCCAGAGACCCAGAAGGCAGGGCGAGGTGACGCAGCGGAATGTTCAATTGGTATTTTGCAGAGGTCGAGAGCAGACAGGGGGGCACCGGTGGTAAGCAGGCTGGTTTAAGCAGCAGATGTTGCAGAGACGGACAGGATTTTGGCAGCTTTCCTTCAGGTAATAAAGAATGGTGGTCAGTGTGGGATGCCAAGAAAAGGGGAACTGAGCAAAAAAGTGTAAGTCGTGGGTGTTGGGGATGGGGTCATTAAAGGAGTGGGAGTGAAACCGAAGACACACCAAAAGTGCTGGTAATGCATAAGGAGGAAGTGGGGGGGGGGGAAGACCAGGGTAGGGATGGGGGTTCAGATGGAGGAGGCAAATGTGGAAGACATCACTGGGGGAGAGGAAAGCAAAGACAGTGGGGCACATAAGAAAAGGCTTCCATACATGGGTCTAGCAATGTCTCGGGGCTCCCACATATCTCATAAGACCAAGAACCGGATATGGAAACATGAATATGTAGACTTCCTAAGTTATTACACAGAGACATTCAAGCCAATTAAGGGTCTAAAGAGGAGGAATGGGAGTTGGCAAGGTGGCCCTGGGGGCCCAATAATATGGAAAACTGGATGTCAGCCCTTTTAGACTACTTCAGCATCTATTGCAAGAAACATGCGGACAGGGTAAATGTGCTGTTCTAGTATATGGATATTATTTGTAAAGCGCAAATGCATTTTGGAGGCTGTGCATTGCTCATTTATGATTAGAAGTTCAGGGCATGAGTGAATATTAATCCAGATAAGTCATGGGAGGATGTAGACTCCAAATTGTGGATGCAATGGATGTCATCAACCCAGTCCATGGCCTCTGCACATACAATGAGTGGCCTTCCAATCACATATTCCCCTTTAAACACTTGACAAAATATTTTGGCTGGTGCAGATTTTCTTAGATGCAGCAGGAGCACATGGTTTTGGTCTGCTTTGGGAATGAATGTGGTGTGTGGAAAAGTGCCCCCCACACTGGTTGCAGCAAAGCTAAAGCATAGCCTTTCAGGAACCTCTTCCGTTGTTGGTGGTATTGACAGTGTGGGGGGTGGGTGAGTTGGCAAACAGGACTGTGATGCTCAATGTGGAAAACATAACGGTGGTTGACTTGGTGAACAGTCAAAGGGCTTAGGATCTGAGAGCTCTGAGATTGTTGAGACGATTTATGTTGGGGTGTTTGTGATTGAATTTTGTCTTCAGGCAAACATGTGCCGGGTGTGAACAATGATATAGCTGATTCATTATCTCGTGCAACAGTGGCATTGATTCTGCAGATTGACACACTGATTCTGCAGATTGGCACTGGGAGCAGAAGACAGCAAGACTATATCATCACTAAAGGTGTGGGGTACCCCACACCTTTAGTGATGATATAGTTTCCTTTGGGAGGTGGTGTGGGTGAGCAACACTCCCAGCGCTCTCCTTTTGTGTGGTATTAGAAGACAGCAAGACACCATTAGCTCCAGACATTTGGGTGTGAGGGGAGTGAGAAAGATTGGGCTGGTAGAGAGCTCTTTAGCGGATTCTACTAGGAGTAGTTACCATTTTTAAATTTTGAATGATGCACTCAAAAGATGATGAGACAGGACTGCAGTGACAAAGAAGGGAGGGTTAAACATTTTGTTCTTTCGCTAATTGGCAAAGGTTTATTGCACATGACCATCACAGGCAAGTTGGCTGATGTTTTATTTTGCGGGAAGGTGTATTGGGCCTTTGACGCAGACAGATATGAGATTTTGGGGAGGACTTTGAAAGGGTGGGGTAGAGAGAGGGGTGGAGGAGTCTTAATTATGTGAGACTATCATATGTGAATTGTTACAAGGTCTTCTTACTGTTTTACTTGATTGCTGTTATGACAGGCTTGCTCTCTGATGTGTTTAGGGTGTCTGAGTTGTTGGGGGTCAGCTCAGGCCTTGGGTGGATTACATGGTGAGGTCAGTTTTGAGCAGTGTGGAGCAGGGACAATTGGGGATATGACTACAAAAATCTAATATGGACTAGGAGGGAGGGTAGAGGTAGGTGGATATGGCTGCAGGAAGGCTGTACAGTAGATACATGTCTGTTGAAGAAAAGGTGTCAGGTTCAGGCTTGGACTGGGCACAAGCTGGAGGCAATTTTTTGCCATATAGGGGTGTGTGAAGGTTACAGATTGTCAACTGCTGGCAGTGTTGCGCATGGCCTTATGTAAACTAGGGTGGAATCCAGCCAACTTTGGAGCTCACTCCTTTAGGATTGGAGCAGTGACCACAGCTGCACGCTTTGGATGGGACTGGACTCAGATTAGGAGGATAAGCAGGTGCAGATTGAGGTGTTGTGAGCGCTATGTGTGGAGGTAGAGGTTTTTCTTGAGGTGGTGGGGGGAGTACCCAATACTTATGCCTTCTTTTTCACTGTAAGATGCGTGAGTGGTTCTGAGAGGAGTAAGGTGGTGGCATGAATTGTTGGATACTCATTTGTGCATTAGGCGGCAAACTATGTGGACCAGCATTTCAGGCTTTCAGGAGCCTGGGATTGCCTAGCAATGGACATGAAGTACTTTGAAGCAGCAGTGCTGTGCATTCTACCGGGATATGGCTTTTATTGGTGCAGCAGGTCTAGCGGCACCGGCCTCCAAGATGGGGGCAGGGGGTTTCCTATCTCTGTTGGCACAAATTTCTGTTGTGACGCTGACTGAGTCTTAAAGACAGAGTTGTGCTTGCTCCAGTATGATTGGATACCCCTCCCCCATATGAAATAATACACATGTACTTCATATTAATTGCTCTTTTTTAGTCTGGTGAGTCAATGATGGGGCATGTGAGGAAATTCTAGCCCCACACTACAGAGAGCTTTTCATGCTGTATGATTGCTGAGCATTCCCACCTTGTGTGCACTGGACCAGTGCAGGCGAAGGGTAGGCAGAATGCCAATGTACAAGTTCCAGACATTGGATTGAAGGTTACTCTGACCCAGTTGGAGAATCAGAAGCGTGTGAGCAGAGGCCAGTGGAGAGGCCACCAAGCTATGGTCCCAAAATCCATCTTCCATCGGCCCACCATCGGCAGGTCAGAGCGTTGGCACACATAGGACAGTAAAAAGTCAGGATTTCCTACTATCTCAGCATTGGGAGGAATCAACATTCAGTTCAGTCTCTGCAGAGTGCAGAGGACTCCATGACGGAGGGTTGCCTGGAGCTCGCTCCGCCTACAGCTGCTGCCTGAGCTCATGGGGTCACTATTTACTCTGGCAGGATCGCTCAGTTATGTGAATGCTGTTCCTGCTAAAATATGTTTAACATTTTGCCAACCCAGCCTTTCATACTTCCAAGATCTGTAGAATGAATGATACTAAATTGGGTAGCTGTAGCATCTGCAGATTTAAATATATTGTGCTTAGAAAACACAACAGCACTGTATGACGTCATTTACACTCATCACAGTGTTGTATTTGTACACATATTGTACCTAAGGCCCAATCTTTTGATCCTCCTGTAAAAAAAAATATTAAAAAAAAAATCTGTTAGTGTATTTCTTTTTCTAAACTTTCAATCACTTACATAGTAGCTCCAATAATCTACATCTCTGCTTACTGTGCCATGTCTGATGTCCCAGTTGTATATCCCTCGTCATGGATGGCAGAGCATGCAGAGCGGAGGAGCTAGCTGCCCATTCCAAAAATGGCTTCAGCAAAAAATCCTCAAGGAAACACTCGCTCGTGGTCATAAGAAAGTAAAAAAGTTTTTTTCACGTTCGTTTTTGCCAATAAACTTTTTTGCTTTCTCATAACCCTGAGTGAATATTTCCTTGAGTTTTTTTTGCTGAAGTTATATATATATATATATATATGCATATATATATATATATATAGTTATATATATATATGTGTGTGTGTATATACATATATATTTTTCTCTCTCTCTCTATATATATATATATATATATATATATATATATATATATTCTGCTTCAGCTGTCCTTTGAAAAGAAACCATATTGTAAAATTGTAAAGGAGATGCAGCAATCGGTTTTACCCTTGTGCAAAACTTTGATGTACTCTTGCAATTAAAATTTGAGAAGCACAAAAACAAATGGATTTCACAAACACACCGGCTGCAGTCCGGCCACGCCCCCTCGCCTTTTGCCCCTCAAGAAAAGTGACTGTCAGGCTGAGCAAATTGCAGGCTGACAGACACTTTTCATTTTCAGGTCAGGCAGCCAGGAGCTAGACATGCGGTATTGACACAGGCTGCCTAAGCTGAACTTTGCTGGGCTGAGGAGGGCACAGCTCCTGTGGACGTGACCTCCTCAGCTCAGCAAAGGTCCTCGAGACCCTCCCCTTTGGTGACGATGGGCAGTGTCACTCGCTGCCTTTGACTTTGGTGCTTCAGTTTTAAGCCCTGAAGTGCCCAGGGCAAGTGTCAATCAGTGACACCTCTTCACAGAGTGGGGTGGGGTCAGCAGCCTCACTGACCCAATCCCACTCTGTGACGAGGTTAGGACTGCTGCCTTACCTCACTGGCTGACCTAATGAGGAAAGGCAGCAGTCCCAACCCTCCTGGGACCATTGAGGCATAGGACTGCTGCCTTCCCTCATTTCATGAGCGAAGGCAGCAGTCCCAACCCCCCTGAGACCTCAGAGGCTGAGCTACATGTAATTGTGTTTTTATTTTTTTATGAATGTTTGGTGCATGTGTGCGTGTATGTTTGAATATCTGGAAATGAGTGTTGTCAATGGATGTGTGTTTGCATGCATGTGTGCGAATGACTGAGTGTAAGTGAATCTGCATATGTGTGTGTGTCTCCCGTCCGCCCTCTCCCTCCTAAAATTACCAGCTGCCACTGAAACACACATTGGACAAGGCCAGAACATAACAGCCTGGATCTATCTGGATCCATCCTGGGATTGCCTATGGGAGCCCTTACAACTCTCCAGTAATGATTTTAGACACATTCTGTCAAATTATGTGAAAAGGTTGTCTGTCATGAAATTTCAAAACACAGCTGCTAAGCAGTCAATAGAATGGCTTTGGGTTTAACGACCATTCATCTGATGCAGAGGGTCTGCCCACTCCAGCCATTGGCTTGCTTGTGAGTAACAGTATTTCACTGTCCACACCTGTTAGCACGAAAAGCACTTCAGTGCCAGAGCTGGTGAGACACTACTTTGCTTTGCTAATGTTTTTATTCCTGTTGCTTATCCTTTTTTTAAATTAGTTAGACTGCCATGTGTGTTTAAGCAGTGTCTTCAGGTTTGCAGCACTCCACAGCTTATAGTACATTTCTTTCCACCATTAAAAATAATAATTTCCTGTAATATGAAAAAAAACTATAAAGGGATTCTCTACCTTTTTTAAGTACATTTGTCTGCTAGGACGCACCCACATTATTCTATTGAAATGTGATGACTATTTTTATTTTATTTTATTGCAAACACATGGCTAACTCGTTTTGAAAGCAACATTGTTTTCTTAATATTATTTTTGTGGCATTATGCTTTCAATAAAGAATACATCCAAATAAATATGCAATTACAAGACCAGACCCCTGGGCTTTGATAATTCTTAATGGAACATGCATTTTTACTTCTCTTAGACTAGTCATTGCCCTACAAGTCCTATCATGCCTAGTGCTGTTGGCATAAAAGCTGTAGGACAGCTGAAAGTCACAATCATAGCATGGAAGTGACTTACAGCAACGCTCTTATGTGCTGATGAATTACAGGGGCAAGCCATAATGGCGTGCCCCGGCAAGAGGTGGGGGCGATGCCTGGCCTGGGGGTGGGTGGTTGGAGCCAACAGCATTTTGCAGTTGGTGCTTAGTTTAAAATTTTGCACGTTTGAGCGCCAACCGTATTTGGTGCCCATTGGCCACCAGGGGTTGGCGCGGTCCCCTGGGCGACCAGCAGGGGCCCAGGTAGAGGCATTTAAGCCTGGGCAAAGACCTATGCACCTACTTAGCCGTGGGGCGTGCTGTACCCCTGCTGACCGCAGATGCAACCTTTTCGCATGGGGTGGTAGAAGACAGGAAGCTACTGCCACTGGTACTTATTATTCTTCACATAGGTGGTAACGACCTTGCATTGATCGGGAGGCGAGGTGTCTTCGAGAAGTTGTTGGTGGAGATCTCATGGTTAGCTAGGAGATTTCCAGGGAATGTCATCGCTTGGTCTCACATTATCCCAAGTAGGTTATGGAGTGTAGGTTTGGCTTCAAAGGGTCTGAATGATTTAGTGCTGCGCCTTAATAGTAGATTGAGGGGGCTGCTCAACACAGCCATTTTGAGGATGATTCCCCATGGCTGCCTTAGGGGTAGGCTTTCTTCCACAAAGAAGGAGTTCACTTTTCCACCCAGGGCAATGCGCTGTTCATCAAAACGTTGTTGGTATTTGCAGTGCACATGGTGTCCAAATTTCAGGACAACTCAGCTATGGGGGAGACTCGGTCAGTCAGTCAAACAATCGAATCTGTGGCGGTGAGGGGGTCATGTTTGGCAACATATCTGGTAGGCACCTTGGCAGCGGAGACAAGAAGGCACACGAATTCCTGGTACATTGGTTTTTTAACTAGGGGCAGAAGTACTATGGATTGTAAGGCAGGACCAGGGATGTCCACTACAGCGATTGGTCCTTGGCTCTACGGATAGTTCATGACACTTCCCTGACATTGTAGGGAGTGGGACCTTGTGCCAGGGGACCATGATCAGGCCCAGTTGCCCAGGCCCATCTCCCAGGGGGTGCCAGGGAGTTGCTCTGGTATGGGTGATTTCGGGCTCTGCTGGCTTGCTGACATGTGGGTTCTCCCTGTATGAGGGGGCTGGGGGGGCTCACCTTGTACAGAGTCCACACATATTTATGGGAGAGCCCATTAGCTAGCACTCGGGCTCACTAGTTTTTCAGTGCTCTAAGGACCAGGGGGGCGGCCAAACTTGACCAAGAATATGCGGTTAGTTGATTATGTCTAGTTTTGGGCAAACACTTTTTGCTTTTGTAATTTTCAGTGTGGATTGAACCTAAAAGTGTGGTATACTAATATTTCAATATTTGTTTTGTAATAAATACGGCCTGAGAATTGTTTCTCAAATGCAAACCTCAACTGCATCAGGTCAATTTCTGTCAGTCTTTTCTCCAATTTGGGGGTGAGGGGAGGATGTGCCAAAAGAATGGGGGTAGCAAGGGAAGGGTATCACAGATTTCACTCTCTGACTACCTGGGCCTAGGCACGGTGCCAAGCCTGTATGCCAGGGCTCTTCCAAGGTAACACACATTGGCAAAGCCACTGCACTTCAATTATAGTTTACATAATGTGGGGAAGTGTAGAGGTTTAGTAGGAATGTGCCCTACAAATCAGTGGATTTTGAATGCTTATTGCACAATTCTAATTTTGGAGAATTTGGCTGTGAATCGGCTACAAAACGTTAAAGTTTTAATTACTTGTTTTAAAATGGACGCATGTGCATTCATTGTTTTTTATTAGGAAATCTGAAGGTTAGACACAAAAAAGCTAGTTAACCATGAAGGCTATTTAATCATGAAGGCATAACACTACACAACATGTGGCACTCCATGCCAGCTCTGACTTTTTACACAGCAGCAACTTACAGTCTGGAACTTGTAGTTTTACTTGCGACGCTGTAGGCATAAACTCGGGAGTTCTGAATTGTTATTGGTTTCTTTTGAATTGTTATTATTTTCAGTCATCAATACAGCTTAGGTGCACTGGAAGACAATCAAAACCAGAGCGTGAATCAGCAAAATACTCCTGTATATGGTTAACAACATCTCTGGCACAGCTGCAATCACTGCATATTTTTTAAAAAACTGTGTATAAAACAGAACAGATATTGGAAAAATACATTTTCATGAAAGCGCCATGTAAACAAAATTAAAATATGTATAAAGGAAAGTAATATATTTAAAGGCCTTATATATTACATTTTGTTTATTTCTATTCTTTTTGAGGGTCTGCGAATAGCAAACTTTTCGAGGTCCTTTACATCGTGTCTCTGACAAAACATCCGACATCATCATCAAGGAGGAAGAAAACAAGAGCAAAACAAACAGAAGCCAAAGCGAGGGCAGCGAAGGTAGCCAGAGTTAATGGTGCACCTAATGCTTTCTGACCAGCAGCAGGATTTAAAGATCAAAGGGCAGTGCGCGAGGGATGGCGAGGTTCAGCGCTGTCTTCAGGGGGCGTGACCCAGGAAGTACTGCAGAGTCTTTTGGAGACACAAATCCCAGCGTGCTCCCAATTAGTCTTTAATTGGCCGAATATGGAAGCCATTAGCACTCTGGAGGAGCTTTGAATAGCGACGATGAGCATTGTTCCGAGGATTGTGCGTTGTTCGTTTCAGAGATGGCGTTCGCGAGGAAAAGTGGTGCAGGGAGGGATAAAAATACGCAGATGGAGTCTCTTCGTCAAAGCATAACACCCCACAGACGTAATATTAGTTCATAAAATAGAACGTTTTAACCCTCTCTCAGAATTCAGAAAGGGACCCAAGGCCTGTCTTCTGACTAATCTCAGCAGTATCCCAGCGCCTGGAAACCTTCATTGGTGATTAGCCACGCTCTATAAATCCCGACTGATTGATTTGATATTTATTACCTATTCATAGTATTCTGTTTTAACACGTAACGAGTTACGAACGTGAACTCGAATTGTAGTTTTACAGTGATTTTATTATTGCTATTCGTTGACTTGCTTAGTTTAAGTTTATGATATAGGTAAAAAGAGTTACGGTATCTACTGTTAATCTGAGTAGCGAATACGTTCTTGCTGGTGTGTGCTCTTAGTTCTGCATTTAAAAGGGTGAAGGTGAAACTACAAGAACCAGGATCCAACGAAAGCTACGTATATCTGATATCTTTAAGAGTGTGTATGCATGTATGGCACTAAGTGGCAGCCTCTACCATGCTTGCCACGTGGCCCTACGTTATTAGGGTGACCTCCAGAGACCCCCGAATTGTCTGCCAACAGAACCAAGAATGCTGGGATTTGTAGGCCCCTATTTACATAGGGAAAGACATATAAAACAATAAATAGTATGATAAATGCTATTGTGAAAATCTGGAACAAACTTGGGGCCAGTTCATGGCTATCCACTTTGTGTGGTGGCAATTGTGAGTTCAGTTCATATCACTTGCAAAGTTATAAAATGTAATTTCCTCCACCCACAGTATGTGAAGGTTGTGCTTAAAGTTCATGCCAAGCTGCCACAATGTGAGTCTTTATCCCTGTGGTTGAACGGAATGCACAAAACAGATCTTTGTTGCATTTTGTAGCACACATCCGTTTGGCAGGAAACATTTGTGAAGGAATTTAAAGTATCAGAATATGACTTTGCGGAAGATAACCATGCCCCGCCACATCTGGCATGAAAGAGAAGGTATCAGCATTAATCTGTACAACAGAAAGTTCGCAATTTAATCAACAGATGACATACTGCCTAAGCTGACTTCCACTTTTCTAACCTTCTTTATTCTTATGAAACAAACTCCTCCATCTTGACTCCTTCCTCCTCCACTAATTTTACACACTTCCCATACATTCATAACCCTAGCACCCCCCTCACAGTCCTTGCAAGGCAGAGAAGAGGATGCACACAATGATCCTCAGTATTCTTACTCCCCGGACATAGTGTTGTATCTACTAGGAGGGTCCCTTTGACACTACTCGTCAAGGAGCCAACACTCGTAAAACCTACTATGTTCTTGAATACCTCTCGGCCAGAAATCAAGCTTTCACCTATATCTAACTCACCAATCCCCACTTTTGAGCTTTTCCACACAATCTGGATTAGAGAGACTTGGATCAGAAACGCCAGATCAACTTTACCTATGATCTCTGGCATACCACCATATAAATTAAACCTAGTTGCATACAGTAGATCAGGGCCTTTGCTGAACAACACATCAAATCACTCCAGCTGTTGTCAAACGACTCAAATCCTTGCTTCAAAAATATGAATTACCATAACTAGTGAAGAAAATAGAATTCATTCATAAAAAATGCAGTTATGATCCTTTCTGAAAACTTAGGCTTGTTATAACTAACAGGTACAGGTCTTGCTGAAAACTCCCAACCTATACTTGACCTGTTGTGCATCCCGATTATGTGATCATGCTTGCAGATTGGGAGGTAGGGATAGGTGGAAGTGTCTTGATCATCCACAGATTCCAAAAGATGAAAAAATGACCAACTGTCCTCATTTCATTGTCTTTGAGTTTGAAGCACAAACACCAGACTTCATGCATGATATTTTCCACATCATTTATCCCTCGCAAAGCAAAAAATCTATTTTCTGTTTTGAGAACAACAGTTGAATTTCCAGTATATATTTAAAGCTGATATTTGAGTGACAAAAATCAAACAGGTAGGAGGGAGCACTTACTAATATTAACTTGTTGCTTGTGACATTACAGCTATGGCTATGTATTAGAGTTGGCAATGCATTTTTTACATTACTGTTGGCAACTATGCCTGACACACTGAGGTGATCACTGCTGGTAATCTTGTATGTGGAGGCCACTAATATAACCTTGTCATATGTGGTTACTATTGCAGCTCTAAAAATTGTAGTAGCTCAGGAGGATTTTTATTAAACATAAGTAGCTCTTATTACATAAAATGTTGGAGACACCTGGTTTAGACTGTTGTCAAATTCCTTATCTTGTCCCTCGCCTCTTCAATAGAGTTTCACAAAGTTCCCTTCTCTCTCACTCTTCACTGTATTTATAGAATGTGTCAGTGTGTTACTGAGACAAAAGAAAGGCTATTTTAGCTATAGGCTGATGATGCTCTGATGTACTTTAATTTCTCCTCCCTTATTGACATAAACGGGCTAGACAATACACCAGGTGACATAAAGGCCCTCATTACAACATTGGCGGTAAAAGCCGCTTACCGCTGTGCAGAAGACCGCCAACACACCGCTGCGGCCGCGGAATTCCGCCACAGCTATTATGACCCACATTTCGGAATCCGCCAAAATTCAGACACCCACACAAGTCCGCCGCACCAAAGGTCAGTGATAAACTGGCAAAAACAAAACATCCACCGTCACGCCAACAGAAATACGCCCACACTATCACGACACACGAATCCACGCGGCGGACTTTCAACCGCGGTATTCCATTGGCGGTACACACCGCCGCGCTCAAAATACACACACTTCTATAAAACACAGCCACATTGGACAATTCGAAATACACACACCTGATACACATACACACACCCATTACAATATAAAACACCCACCCACAAACCCCTATTATCAAAAATTCTGAAAGAAGGCCAGAGAGAGACAGCACCAGCAAGAACAACAGCATCCACAGGCACACAACACCATCACCCACAGAACTTCCACGCACCTCACACACCACACCACTACATATCAGCACACTTATCACCACACACTCCACCCCACACATCACTTACACCACCCCATGGCACGGCAAAGACACCCCAGGTTCTCGGAGGAGGAGCTCAGGGTCATAGTGGAGGAAATCGTCCGGGTAGAGCCACAGCTATTCGGATCACAGGTGCAGCACACCTCAATTGCAAGGAAGATGGAGCTATGGCGAAGAATAGTGGACAGGATCAACGCAGTGGGACAGCACCCAAGAAATCGGGAGGACATCAGGAAGAGGTGGAACGACCTACGTGGAAAGGTGCGT
Source organism: Pleurodeles waltl (assembly GCF_031143425.1). Taxonomy (NCBI): domain Eukaryota; kingdom Metazoa; phylum Chordata; class Amphibia; order Caudata; family Salamandridae; genus Pleurodeles; species Pleurodeles waltl. The sequence continues at coordinate 1,009,578,813 of NC_090439.1, read as the reverse complement.
TCCGTGGTCTCAAGACACCACCTGGTGGTTCAGCAAACTGGCGGCGGACACCCCACCTCCTCCCCCACAACTAACAACATGGGAGGAGCAGGTCTTGGTGATTCTGCATCCTGAGGGCCTCGCAGGAGTAGGTGGAGGAATGGACTCTGGTAAGACAAATCTTAACTATTACATCCCCCACCCTACCTGCATGCCATCACATTCCCCCACTCTCACCCTCACCCCCAGCACTCAAACTCCTCACATATGTCCCAACATCACAAACCACCCATCCCAACACCAAGCCCTGCATGCAACAACAAAGCATGGACACCCATCACTAAAGCATGCCCACTGCACATACCCATACAACCCCCTAAACCATCATCACACAAGGTCCCACACAGGAATGCAAGCACTGGGGTACACGGTCACCCACCCATTGCACGCCATGACACACACAGATATAATAACCATCCTTTTATACCCCTGCAGGACCCCTACCCAACGTCACTGGACAGGAGGGTCCACACTTGTCCATACCACCAACAGAAGAGGCCCACAGTGATGACAGCAGCTCTGTCCAACTGGATATAGATGACCAGCCCGGCCCATCGGGGACCTCGGGACAGTCGGTTTCCCTCACCCAGTCACAGGCCACCACACACCTTCCTCCCCTCTGGAAACACCAGCACAGCACCCACCCAGCGGGCCCATACCTCAGTCCCCAGGACACGTCAATCAGCTGTGTGGCCACCACTACAGGGAACCCAGGATAACCCACCACCCCAACAACAACAGGGACCTGGGGGCAGTGGTAGTAGGCACACGGTCCAGGGGATGGAGGCCCAGGAACACAGGGGAACTGGGAGGGCTGCTGTGCGACAGGGGGCGGACAGGCCAAGGGAACCCACTCTCCACGAGGCCCTCTCCTCCATCATGGGAGCCTACCACCACTCCCAGGAGACGATGGCAACGGTTCTGGCCAAGTTTCAGGAGACCCAGCGCCTGCAGGAGGAACAGTATATGGGCTTCAGGAAGGAACTCAGAACCATCAGCTCCACCCTGGGCACCATCGTAGGGGTGCTGAAGGAACTCGTCAACACCAGGAGGGACACTGTGGCACTACAAGGTGCCCCTGACACTAGCATGGACGATGAACTGCCCACCACCTCCGCTGGCGCTAGTGGACAGGACGCCCAGCCACAGGACCACCACACCAGCACCCCACCCCCTGCAGAGGGAGAACCACCCCGCAAACGGTCCCTGAGATCCAGGAACAAGACAGAGTACGATGCCAAGACCCCGCCAAGAAATGAGACCACCCTGATTGTTATCCTATTGTCACTGTAACCGGGTTAGTACGGAGGAATTACTCAGAACTCGCGTGTCCTATGTACAAGAGCTTTATTTTTGGCTTTGGTTGAGTTACAGTTCAGGTACGTTTAAGCTTTTCTTCATATGCGGTGGACAGGGTGGCTGTTACTCTCGTGGTTCGTTCTTCACTCTTCTCTCTCTCTGTCTCCTTGTCTCACAGGTTACCCCAGGAGGCGCATGTGGAGAGAACAGAATAAATACGGTAAGTGGTCAGGGTTTTCTTTTCTCTTTTTTGGCTTATTTTGTCCCTCTTTCTGTCTTTCTTCTCTCTCTCAGAGACTCGTTATCTGCCCCTTCTCTGGTTTTTTTGTTTCCTTCTAGGCGCTGTCCTCTTTCTTTTCCTCTTGCTCTCGTTCTATTGCTTCATGCCTCTTTTTCTCTATTCTGTGCCTGTACAGATCTTGTGCATGGTACCTTTGGTGTGGATTAAACTAAATACAGTGATTTTGTGTGCTTGATAGTGCTTTCCCACTTCCTACCCTCTCAGTGCCCGTGCCGTTCCTTTTCTAACCCCCCCCCTTTCCAGCTCTCTCTCATTCTCTCACTCCTCTCTCTCAAGGATGTGGTCCCACGCACCTGGAACTGCCATGCTTCTCCAGAAGCGTGGCGGGATGCAGCGTTCCGTCCTCCCGGTTGCCTGTTGCAGCTGGTCCCGTCAGGCGCCTCTGGATTTCTCCTCCGCTTCTGTCCCCGCGTTCTGGGCTGCCACCACTCTCCGTCTTCCTCGTCCGTCTGGTTTCCGCCGTCTCCCTCCTCCGCGAGTCTCTCGTCTTCTTCCTCCTCTGTTGGTCATTCGTTTTCTTCCTCCTGTGGTCGTTCGTCTTCCTCCTCCTGTGGTCGTTTGTCTTCCTCCTCTGATCCTCCTACCCCTGCATGTTTTGATAGTGGCAGTTTTGACCTCCCGGCGTCCCACCATTGTCGACCGTCCCACCAATCATGGGACGGGAGGCTTGAAAGGTCGAGAGCGCCAGAGGCAGAGTCAGCACAAGTCAGGGCCATGTGCGGGCGATCAGGATCCAGCCTGTCACAGTCCCACTTTGTCACCCTGTCCATACTTAAACTGCCCCAGCTCCACTTCCTATGCCCATATGGGCAATGCACCTGTGAGACTAATAGACTGGACTCTGCCATGGATATTCCTCCGCCATCACTCCTCACCATTTTACTACTCCCTCCAATATTGAGCACTTAAATAAACACACTTAAGGCACAAAACAATCTGGAGTCTGTTTGTGCTTTCGAAATAGTGTATTAGCAATTACAGTGATAAAATGCTCTTTCAATTGTAATGTCAACATACCTGTGTCACACAGCTCTAGTCCATGAGGAATCTAACCAGATGTCACACAGTGAGACCCACATCTGTGAAATTGTAAGGGAAAGTGACAACTCAGTGACCATAGACTGGGTGAAAACGACAGACAGTAGAGAGGTAGTAGTGTTAAAGTACCGGTAGTAGGCAGGTCTGTACTCTTACCTGTGTCTCACTGGAAATATTGCTAGAGTCCCTGTTGTCCATGTCTAAGTGGGACAATGGGATGTGAGGTAACTGCGCTGGCGTTGTACACCGTCGCGGTAGGCGATCGAAGACCGCGGCGCAATGCTGCATTGGTTAACATTGGACCCTATGGGTCCCAGGAGCCAATGACGATGTACGCCGGCGGTGACGGTACGCACCGCCGTGGACGTGACCTCCATTTTCTATCTGTTCAATCACTCGATACCTGATCTTCGACAGGAGAGGACCTACACTGCAAGTGCTGCTGTGACCTCGGTCTGGAAGAGACAATGGCTCGAGTGTCTGGGGAAAGGGCCCCTGCCTTCACATCGGAGGGGTTGGAGAAACTTGTGGATGGGGTCCTCCCCCAGTACACGCTACTCCACGGTCCTCCAGACAAACAGGTAAGTACACAGGGAGCATGTTGTATGGGCTATGCTTGTGTGGAGAGGGCTGGATGTAAGAAGGAAGGGGGGAGAGTGCTGCGTGCATGAAAGACGGTGAATGCATGTGCCTCATGGCAAGGGTAGGGATGGGGGCCAATCAGTTTGACGGTGCAGTTGGTAATAACTTCTCTTTTTCCCCTGTACATTTCATGTAGGTCAGCGCCCACCAGAAAAAATATATTTGGCGTGCCATCGCCAAGGACGTCCGGACCCTGGGGGTCTACCACAGACGGAGCACCCACTGCCGGAGGACATTCACCACTGGAGCAAGAAGACGGCGGAGGCTCAGCTGGGGATGGCCTCCCAACGTGGGAGGGGTGCCCGTCGCACCATGACCCCCCTGAGTTGGATGGGTGCTTGAGGGCATCACAGCAGCCACAAGGGGGTGAGTACACTCTTATTCTGCTGACTTTGCGCGCAGTGGAGGTGTTTGGGTGGGGGAGGTGGGCTGTGGGTTTCCCTAGGCCAGGGCGAGTTCCGTAGGCAAGGCCCCTCCGTAAGGCAGGCCATGCGGCACCCCACCCCACCTCTGTAGAGTGACAACTACACCTAGTCATACCCCTGTGTCATCTATGTGTGCAGATGTCGTCCATAGCCTTGTAGGCCATTTCCCAGGAATTGAACAGTGGAGCCCAAGAGCGCGGCATAGTGCAAGGGGCTTCTGTGTCTGTCGTGTCGGCCAACGGTAGCGGTAATGCATGCAGTCAACATGTCTTTCTTCTGCCCCCCCCCCTTTTTGTGGTTTCCCTGTTCTTGTGTGCATTAGCATCATCAGGCGGAGGAGCAGTGGCACCGGAGCACCAGGGGGCTGCATCCCACATGGCCATGGAGGGCCACACTACGGAATCGGACTTCAGCAGTGGGACGGAGGGCGAGGGGAGCTCCACGGCGGGGACAGGAGCTGGCGCCAGTGACATGGACTCGTCCTCTGATGGGAGCTCCCTTGTGGTGGCAGCAATATCTGTGCCACCCTCATCTACAGGTACAGCCGCCACCCCCCCCTTCCAGCGCAGCCCTCCCAGCAGCCCCTCAGCCTTCGCCCCGTGCCCGCTCACCCGGGAGGGTGGGCGTCACCTTCGCCCCAGGCACCTCAGGCCCTGCCCCAGTCACCCCTGCTGCCCTCAGTGAGGAGGCCATTGACCTCCTCAGGTCCCTCACTGTTGGGCAGTCTACCATTTTGAATGCCACCCAGGGTGTAGAAAGGCAGTTGCAACAAACATGCATTCCTGGAGGGCATTCATTCTGGTCAGGCGGCCCTTCAGCGAGCTTTTCAGACTCTGGCCTCAGCACTGATGGCAGCCATTGTCCCTGTGTCTAGCCTCCCCCCTCCAACTTCCTCCACCCCGACCCAATCCCCTGTATCTCAGCCTATCCCAAGCACACCTACAGACCAGCAAGCACACACCTCAACACACAAGAGAAGCTCAGGCAAACATAAGCACCACACATCCCACAGGCACTCACACAAGCATCACACACATGCAGACACACCAACATCCACTGCCTCCACTGTGTCCCCCTCCTCCTCGTCTCCCTCCTCCCTCCCAGTCTCGTCTACACTCACACCTGCATGCACTACCTCTACAGCCACTACGTCCCTCTCCAGCACACCCACCAGCACACCCCGCTCACGTGCAGTCACCACCCCCACTACCATTCACACGTCCCCTGTGTCCTCTCCCAGTGTGTCTGTGACGCCCCCTCCCAAGATACACAAACGCAGGCACACACCCACCCAACAGCCATCCACCTCACGACAGCCTCCATCGCATGCACCTTAACCCAAAGTCAGCAAACATACACCTCCTACAACCACCACCTCTTCCTCCACTCCCAAACCCCCTCCAGCTACCCGTCCCAGTGTGTCCCAAAAACGTTTCCTGTCCAACCTTGACCTCTTTCCCACACCTCCACCACCCCGTCCGTCTCCTAGGTCCCGAACTAGCACCTCAGCCACAACATCTCCGGGACCAGTGGTGCCTGTAGTCACCGGAATCTAGAGTGCACCGGCCACCAGGGCAGCCAGTGTGGCACGGAGCCACAGCACAGACAGTCCCCCACCTGTGAAGCATCAGAAGTTGGCCAGTGCCCGGCGGGAGAGGGGGAAGACTCCAGCCACCAAAGCCGCTCCCAGGAGTCCCGGTGGGAGTGTGGAGTCAGCTGTGACACCTTCCAAGGTGGGGAAGGGCCTCAAGAAACCTGGCAAGTCTGGGAAGAGCAGCACGGCGGAGGAGATCACCATCATCCCCGCTGCCCAGGAGGCCACATCCAGCACAAGCCCAGCTGCCCAGGACAGGCCCGCCAGCACAAGCCCAGCTGCCCAGGACAGGCCCGCCAGCACAAGCCCAGCTGCCGAGAACAGGACCGCCAGCACAAGCCCAGCTGCCCAGGACAGGACAGGACCGCCAGCACAAGCCCAGCTGCCGAGGACAGGACCGCCAGCACAAGCCCAGCTGCCCAGGACAGGACCGCCAGCACAAGCCCAGCTGCCGAGGACAGGACCGCCAGCACAAGCCCACCTCCCCAGGAGGGGCCCGCCAGCACCAGCCCACCTGCCCAGGAGTCCACCGCCAGCACAAGCCCCGCTGGGCCATGAAGGACCACCAGCAGCTGAGTCCCTGCAATGGAGACCACCGCCTCAAGCACCGCTGAACAGGGCACCGCCATCTCAAGCACCGCTGCACAGGGCACTGCCATCTCAAGCACCGCTGAACAGGGCACTGCCATCTCAAGCACCGCTGAACAGGGCACCGCCATCTCAAGCACCGCTGAACAGGGCACTGCCATCTCAAGCACCGCTGAACAGGGCACCGCCATCTCAAGCACCGCTGCACAGGGCACCACCATCTCACGCACCGCTGAACAGGGCACCGCCATCTCAAGCACCGCTGCACAGGGCACCACCATCTCACGCACCGCTGAACAGGGCACCGCCATCTCAATCACCGCTGGACAGTGCACCGCCGTCTCAAGCACCGCTGCACAGGGCACCGCCATCTCAAACACCGCTGAACAGGGCACTGCCGTCTCAAACACCGCTGAACAGGGCACTGCTGTCTCAAGCACCGCTGGCCCATGAGCGGCAAGGGCACTGACGCAACTGAGTCCGTCACGGGGTGAATGATGCACTCTGGGCACAAAGCCCTCTCCAGAACCAGTGGAGACTGTCATCCACTACCTCTGTCCTTAGCTGGATGAAGCACTCTGGGCACCATGCCCCCTCCAGAACCAGTGGAGACTGTCATCCACTACCTCTGTCCTTAGCAGGATGAAGCACTCTGGGCACCATGCTCCCTCCAGAACCAGTGGAGAGATCCATCCACTACCTCTGACCTTAGCAGGATGAAGCACTCTGGGCACCATACCCCTGCAGAGCCAGTGGAGACTGTTATCCATTTGAAAGACTGTGGCTTTGCTCTCCCCAGGATATGGCAGTGGGCAAACCACCCACTGTAGAGACTTGAGAGACTGTGGCTTTGCACTCCCCAGGATATGGCAGTGGGCAAACCACCCACTGTAGAGACTTGAGAGACTGTGGCTTGCACTCCCCAGGATTGAACAGTGGGCAAACCACCCACTGTAGAGACTTGAGAAACTGTGGCTTTGCACTTCCCAGGATTGAACAGTGGGCAAACCACCCACTGTAGAGACTTGTGAGACTGTGGCTTTGCACTTCCCAGGATATGGCAGTTGGCAAACCACCCACTGTAGAGACTTGTGAGACTGTGGCTTTGCACTCCCCAGGATATGGCAGTGGGCAAACCACCAACTGTAGAGACTTGTGACACTGTGGCTTTGCACTCCCCAGGATATGGCAGTGGGCAAACCACCCACTGTAGAGACTTGAGAGACTGTGGCTTTGCACTCCCCAGGATGGAACAGTGGGCATGTGGCCCCCTCGTGGATTTGGCGTCGTGCACTCAAGTGGCTGAGGTGCCCCCCCTTTCCCTCCCCCTGAGGTGCCTGTTTAGTTGCTCTCTGATGCCCCTGCAGTGTTCTCTCCATCATGGTCGGGGATCTTGTGTGGGCCTCGCCCATACCGTGTGGTCCCAGTGTTCCACTGACTTTCTTAGAGCACTACCTGGACTACTATGCTTGGTATATATTTTGTACATGTTGTATATATATATTTCTGCCTCCTTGCTTTTAATATATTACAATGGTTACACTCATTTTCTATTGTCTTTGCATTCTTCCGGGGGATTTGGGGGATGTAACTGTGATGTATTGATTTGCATTAGTGTGTGTGTTGTAGTGGGTGAGGGAGGGGGTGTTGCGTGTGTATGTCCCTGTTTTTTCCCTCCCCCCCTCCCCTGTGTCGTAGGTGCAGTACTCACCATGGTCTTCGCCACCGGCATTCGTGCTCCTGGTAGAGGAGCAGGAAGACTATTGCAGGGAGAATTTGGAGTTCCGGATCCATGGCGTCCTCGTTCCTCGTGGGGTGTGTAGAGGGGAGCTTTTTTCCTTCGGGATTCCTGTTTCCGCCGTGTTTTTATCTGCGGTGAATCCACCCCAGAAAAGGTGGCGGATTGGCCTGTCATAATAGTGTGGGCGGTACATTGTCTCCCACCTGTCTGTTTTTGTACCGCCATGGCGGTCGGAGTGTTAAAGTGGTTGTCTTTGTTGGCGGTTTCCGCCACGGTCGTAATTGCGATTTTTTTTTACCGCCGGCCTGTTGACGGTCTTACCGCCGCTTTAACACCGACCGCCAGGGTTGTAATGACCACCAAAGTCTTGGATGACACAACATCTGAAACTTATCAACCAAAAGACACAGTTTTTACTGATCTTGCCTCCTCACTGTGACACGCCAAAGCAAGCCTGGCTAAATGCAAAGAACTGTGGAAAATGCTAAATCATTGTTCTTTATCTTTGATATAAATGGACTGTTTGCAATCACATTAAAGCTTAGGCAAAATAAATCTTTAACCAGATTAGACTCCTACAGTAAATCAAGTCCCAGCACAGGATTTCAAAACTGCAGTCCAATAATTTTTTTTAAAGCTTACCTTATTTCACTAGTAATACTAGTCACTTGTCCTTTCAAGGCTAGATTACAGGATCTCCACTTGACGCCATTAAAAGCTGGCCTTTTACATTTTATACAGCTTATTGCCCATAGCTCACGTCAGCACTTTCAGCTGTGTTGGGTGTCCTGTGATATGGAGATTGATATGGGGTATAAAGGGGCCACGCCAAAGTCTTCAGGGGGGTGACCAGGCCAGGAGGGGGCTGTAATGCAGGGTGAAGCACTGTGGATGAGTGGCACCAGCAATCCCCCGAGCCCCCATCAGGTGGAAGCTGCGAAAGGAACTTTATAGTCTTCACTGATTGACCCCCAAGTGGAGACTGGGGCCCCTTCAGTGTCTACAGGGCTGGGCTGCCCCTCCAGTTAAACCGCCAAGCTGTCTGCAGGGGAGCCCAAGTCACCATCCTCAGTGCTTAGTCACAGCACAGCCTACCTCCTTTTCTCCTTAAGTCTGCTGCTCTGATGGGGCTGAGGTGTGATAACGTGTCCAAACCTTGATAATCTACTTACAAGGGGACTCGTTTTAGCCCAATTAATCTTTTGACCACGTTTGGGGACTTCCCAGAACGAGATATCTGTTTAGCATGTCAATCAATAGATCAATAACCTAATCAATAATTGCAATAACTAATCAATCAAACTAATCAATAACATTCAACAAATGAAAACATACCCAGACCTTTCAGCCGTTGATAACCACACAAAATCTAGTAAGATTTAGGATATTTATTCCCTATTAGTTACACTCTAGTGTCATGTTTATTAGTCGCAGTATCAATAAGCACATCAATACCACTATAACTTGGCAACTCGAATAAGACTTTATCAAAGCATAGGTCATGAACATTAGTACAAAGCACGATGTGTCATAATATGACTTTGGTCGCATTATGCAAAGCTTGCCTACGTGTAATGCATCTAAAGCTAATTTCCCTTGTTCCCTAATTGCACTATAGTGCTCACTATTCAAAAACGCTTGCTGCTGCCATCCTTTCTCCAATTTCCCCTTCAATGCCCTTCTTCTATCTTCCGTGTGATCTAAAAAGCTTTTCTCTACAGGTGTAAGCAAACATGTCAGATTATTGCGGTGTGCATAAGATGTACTAATTGTTAATGTCGCTTCAAAGAACCCCTTAACTAATTTTATATTATAGTATTTCGCTACACTATTCAAATCCTCTATGATAGGCACATAAGAAAACACAAGATCATTGTTAGAGTAAAAGTACTGAATCTCTTCCTGGTTATAGAATCGTGTTAGTAACAAACTACAGCTTATCCCATACGTTAAAAGCAAACTATGATAGGTAACTCCCTCTTGCACTGAAACAGGAATTTGTGTACACACATAGCAATCTTTCCCATCCATAGTGTCAACATACTCACACAGCAAGCGATAGAAAACATTAGTTGATAGTTCCCCTTTTGTGTTAGTTCCCTCATTCAAATATCTCATGTCCTGCTCGTACCTCTCCCAAGCTGTTAGTGTAGCGGTCTCAGGAATTGTAGCATTGTTAGTTTCACTGTTATCCACCAAAGGCATTCCCACAATCAGAACTATAATGAATATCACACATACGACGCCCAAAGCAACACCCAAACATTTACAACACCTACTTCCTCTATTATCATCTCTAGTGTTAGCCATGATCTGTAAAGAATCAGAAAGTAAAGTGCTATAAGTTCAAACAATAACCAACTGAGGATGGTTAACGCTTTTTTTCTTCTTTTTTTTTCTCAGCAAGTTAAAGCAAGCAAAACATGTTTTCTTTTTTTGCAGCAATTATTTTCAGCTTTCACATTCACTCCCAGGGTCCTTGTCAATTCCGGTTAGCAGCTTGTCAAAATCAGTTTTCAACCGTCAATTCAGGATAACAGTGTCACATCCGGTAATTTATCAGTCTCTTTTCTCAGTTCTCTTTAACTCAATTTTCTTCATATTAACAGAGTCTCTTTCTCTGGCCAGACTCAGGTACCATAGTATTGACCTGGGACTTCTTGATCAAAACAGAACGGCAAGAACTCTTGCTGCCACTCAGCTGACGTTGCGTATGCCCATTCAGGACCTGCGTACCTTTTGTTTGCTACTCTCTTTCTTTTCAACTTGCGATCACCTTGCAACTCTCCTTCACTCAGATCTTCCTTCCTTGTTGTATCAACTTCTTCCTCTATTGCATCATCGACAGCCACTTTCCCTTTAGTCACTTGCGATTCCAGCCACTTATCTCCTTTCAGCGTCTCTCTGGTCTTTGATCTTCCTTGTGGCAGCTCGTTGCCCTCCTCTGACTCTATGGTGTTTTCTCTTGATGGACCTGCAATTTGCTCAGGAGGAGTCTGGACACTCTGATTCTCTTCCTCCTCAACTCCTTCGCCTTCTGGGTCTGTCAGGGGGGTCTACTTCAATACCACATCCATCTGCTTCTGGGAGGTCCTCTCTCTAGGTCGGTCCTCCTGGTGCCTCAGTTGAGATAGGCCCGCCGTCACCCCTCTGGGTCTCGTCTCTTATTGGAGTGACCAAGCCGTCCTCAACAGGCTCTCCTTCTGTCTCAATTCCCCTTTGATTACTCTCCGGGCCTGAGACTTCCTTTTCTGTCGCTGTTATTTTCGACAATTCAATTTCCTCATCAGTTGGACATGTCACCTTTTTTGTGTGACTGGCATGGATCCAGTTTGGAATTCCCGCACACTTCACAGCAGTAGTAGTCATTAATATTACTTGATATGGCCCCTTCCAAAGTGGCTCCAAGCACGACTTCCTCACGTGTTTCTTGATGACAACCCAGTCACCAGCTTTCAGATTGTGACCTGGATCAGTTATCGGTGGCAGTGTGGTAGCTTCCACCTGGTGAGAGAAAGAGCGGACCACGTCAGCCAGACCCTTGCAGTAGTCCAACACCATATAATCTGTGATATTCACAAGAGCATTTGCAGGCACTGCGGGCAGTCTCATAGCTCGGCCCATGAGAATTTCATGAGGAGACAGTCCTGTTTTCTTGTTGGGTGTGTTTCTCATTGACATTAGCACTAAGGGCAACGCATCAGGCCATTTCAAATTTGTAGCTGCGCACATTTTTGCCATTCTCGACTTCAGGGTACCATTCATCTGTTCCACTAATCCTGATGCTTCAGGGCGGTAACTACAATATAACTTCTGTTCAATGTTCAGAAGAGATTAACCACCTCGTTGTTGAAGTGACTTCCCCTATCTGATTCTAAAGAGATCGAAAACCCGAAACGTGGAATCAATTCCTTAAGCAGCAGCTGCGCAACTGTGAGACTGTCATTTCTGCGTGTAGGGTAAGCTTTAATCCAATGACTAAAGATACACACAATCACCAACACATATCTCAAGCCTCCACACACAGGCATTTCAATAAAATCCAGTTGCATTCTGATAAATGGACCTCCTGCTCTCCCAATGTGGCTCAAATTCACCACTGTCCCTTTCCCTGCATTCATCTGCTGACAGATGATACACCTGTGATAAATCACTTCTGCGGCTTGTCTGAACTTTGGATTAAACCAATCAATTTTGAACAACCTGATCATGGCGTCTCTCCCAATATGTGCTTGCCCATGGTAAAATCTTGCAAACTGGGACAGTAGACTGTTCGGCAAAACCATTTTCCCTTCATCTGAAACCCACAAATCATCTGGTCTTTGTACACATTGCATCTTTAGCCAAGTGAGTTTCTCCTCTCTGCTGGCACGTCCCTGCAACAATTTCAATTCCTTCAACGTGTCCACCACCCTTAAAGCGTAATCTGTGTATGTCTCATTTTCTATTTCAGGTAACAATTCCCACTGGTCCTTGAACGATATACATTTCAATGCGCAAAACCTTGCGACTTGATCCGCATATCCATTTCCCATTCAAACAAAGTCTTGTGATTTCACATGAGTGCTGCATTTTACCACGGCAATTTCATGAGGTAACTGAATTGCGTGCAACAACTCCTTAATTCTTTCACCATTTTTCACTGGAGAACCAGAAGAGATCAGGAAACCCCTCTGTGACCACAGCTGACCAAAATCATGAACAATTCCAAATCCGTATCTGCTATCAGTATAGATAGTCACTTTCAATTCAGCAGCGGCATGGCAAGCTCTAGTAAGAGCAACCAATTCTGCCACTTGAGCAGAATATACTCTCTCAAGCCAAGACGCTTCCAGGATACCAGTGATTGTACATACAGCGTATCCGGCTCTCAGCACTCCTACTGAGTCTCTCAAACATGAGCCATCAACAAAGATAATGTGGTCATTTTCTTCCAATTGGGTATCTTTAATATCAGGTCTCGGTTTGGTGCACATCTCTGTTTACCTCAAGACAATCATGTTCTACATCGTCAGCATCCTCGACTTCTGTATTTTCATTTGGAAGCAAAGTTGCCGGGGTCAGCACTGTACATCTTTTCAAAGTTACATTTGGTGACCCCAATATAATCGTTTCATATTTTGTCAGTCTTGCATTTATCATGTGCTGCGTTTTGGTTTGGGTTAGTAAGATCTCAACTGAGTGTGGGACCATAACTGTTAAAGGATGTCCCATCACTATGCCTTCACACTGTGTGAGGCTTTCACCAACTGCTGCTACTGCACGCAGACAACCTGGTAAGGCTGCAGCGACTGGGTCCAAAGTAGCTGAAAAATATGCTACTGGTCGGTTTGCACCTCCCTGGACCTGTGCCAGGACAGACAAAGAACATGCATCTCGTTCATGACAAAACAGGACAAAAGGCTTTGTGTAATCAGGCATACCTAAAGCTGAAGCCCTGCACATACACTCCCTTAGCTCAATGAACGCCATCATCTCTTTCTCGGACAAAATTATGACATCTGGCCCATCTTTAACTTCCTTAACCGTCAGTCTTACCAATGGCTTGGAGATGACTGAGAAGTTCGGGATCCACTGGCGACAGTAGCCCACCATTCCCAGAAACATTCTAACGTCTCTCCGTGTCGTTGGGTGATTCATCTGCAATATGGCGGTCACTCTTTCCTTGGATATTTTCCTCGTCCCTTTCTCAATTAGATGACCTAATTATTTCACCTCTTTCTGACAATATTGCAGCTTCTTTGGGGACACCTTATGCCCATTCTTTCCCAAGTGATTTAGTAAGGCAATGGTATCGTACTTGCAATCATCTCTTGTTTTGGATGCAATCAACAAGTCATCAATGTACTGCACTAGAGTCGATTGAAAAGGCAATTCCAATGACTCCAAATCTTTCTTCAGTATCTGATTGAAGATGGAAGGTGATTCCGAAAACCCTTGAGGAATTCGACACCAACTGTAAATTTTGTCCAGAAATTTGAAACTGAAGAGAAATTGGCTGTCCTCATGAAGAGGCACAGAAACAAATACTTGGGACAAATCAACAACTGAGAACCATTCTGCATCACATGGAACCTGGAACATGATCACAGCTAGATTTGGCACCACTGGACAACATTTCAGCACTATGTCATTGATTTTCCTTAAGTCTTGTACAATTCGAACTTTCTCACAAAGCTTTCTCAGTCCCATAATAGGTGAATTACATGGGCTGCTCATCACTTCTTTCAGGACCCCTTGCTTCACAAAGTCTGCAATTATCTGCGTTACCTGTATAAGGACATCTTGCGCCATGTGGTACTGCGGTACCTGGGGAAACACAGCATTTGGCTTTACACTGACCTTAACTGGTTCTACCCCTTTTATCAGTCCCACTTCCTTTCCTGTCAAGTCCCACACTTTCTCCTTTACTGTCCCCTGCAAATCCGCTGGCAGATCAGTCACTGTGAACAATGGGAAGAAGCTTATCAGGGGGTACTCCTCATCTGTGGTCTCCGTCTCAGGCTCTGAGATCTGTCCTTCATCCCCTTCATCGTCACTGTTTGTCTGCACCTCAATCCCTTCATTGGAACAGGTGATAGAACACCTCGTCTTGCACAGTAAGTCTCTTCCCAGTAGGGACACGGGACTTGAGTCACAAACCACAAATCTGTGCAATCCCTGAAAGGTGCCAATCTCAACCTGGACCAGATCTGTGATCGGGTTAGTCAAAAGCTGATTTGCTACTCCTACCACCTTTATTGTACGTCCCAAAAGGGGCAATTTCGGAACCTCTGCACTTCTGACTGTAGAGCGTGTAGCTCCTGTGTCAACCAAGAATGAAACTTGGTGACCCATCACTTTCCCTTGCACATAGGGCCCTCTCTGATCTACCTCTAGGGACGCTGCAAGTCTACACTCCTCACCATCTGAGCTCTCATCCGACCAATCATTGTTTATTAAATTCTCACCACGCAATGGGAACTGTTGTTCTGCATTATTTTGACTCATTCCTTGACCTGTGACCTGTTGAGGAAGCATCATCTGTTGCTGTCCCATTGGTGCTAAGGGCAACTGCATTTGCTGTCTAGGTACCACGGGAATCTGCTGTTGCACTTGCTGCATCTGTACTGGTTGTACACGTGGCATCTGCATTTGTTGCATGGGTTGAAAACCCTGCATCGGAACCATGTTATTTTGGAGGTTCAGATTTTGACCCCTCATTCTTGGTCCTTTAACATTTTGGAATGCATTGACATCATTGCTTTGTTGAACAACACCCTCCTGCACCATCATCAGGCACTCCCCCTTCCAGTGTCCGACACCCCCGCAAGCATGACAAGGTAACACCTTCTTCATTCCCTGCACATCATTTTGAACCACAACGGTATTCAAATCTGGACCACGATTCACAAAACCTCCTTGACCTCTGCCTCTCACTTGCGTCTGAAACATCCCGTTTCCTTGCGGCTGTTGCACCATCTGTTGTAAACCATTTCCCTGCATCCCTGCTTGCGCTGCCTTAATTTGCATCACCATCACCTTTTCCTTCAACTTTCTCTGCTTCAACTCAATTTCGTCACTACAGTATTTTGCATACTGCAACACCTCATCAATCAGCTTTGCTTGCCAACAGATCAAATGATTCTTAATCATCTGGCTAATCTCTGGTCTCAACCCCTCAACAAACCTGAACACAAGGTGATTCATGTCTTTCGCCTCTATGACCTCTGTACCACTGTAGTGCTTAAACGCTTTCAACAACCTCTTATAGTAGACATGTATCGACTCTTTGGCTTCCTGTGCCGTTCGATCAATCTTTTGCCAATCAATATTTTGCGGTGACACCTTCTGCTTCAAAAACTCAATCACCTTATAGTAGTACCTCATTACATCAGGAGACGGTGCTCCTGTAGCTCTGTCCCTTGCTGGTTCCGCTGTCGGCCAATCAACACTTCTCTTGCATTCAATCCACAAATCAGCTGGAACTATAATCTCAAACAGGGTATTCAGGGCTTCCCAAAGACATTTCGCAAGCTTCACAAACCTATCTGTCTGCTGATACCACTCTATTGGCTTTGCCCTCAGCCTGGGAAAGTCATTTGTGAATGACAGAATGTCACCTCTGGACCATGGTACATGGACAATAACCCCTCCAGCTGTCTCTCTCATGGGTAGCATTTTTATTGTACCGGTGTCAGGTACTGGTTTCGACTGCTGCTGCTCTGAGCAGTCACTTTTCCTTTTCTCTCTTTTCTTTGCCCATCTGCCTTCCCACTTCTCTAAGGCTCCCCAAACTTGGGCACTCTGTAGTGTTTCTTTAAGGTGTGCCTTCATCCCAGTAGACCTCATGTGATCAAAATCCTTAGGCTCAAAGTCTAACCTGTAACTCCTCTTCAGATGCTTAGTATTGTCTAAGTCTATGCCGTATTTATCTGCCAGGTTTGCCAATTTCTGGTGCACCATGCTTACTTCTTTAGTTATCTTTGAGCACAGATACCTCAATTCTGCTTCAGTGTATGACTCTAGTCTGTTCACTCCCATACTCCCTTCTACTAGCTCAGCTGCTTCCATGCCCAACCTCACAAAATTCAGGTACTCCTCCCTTTCCGACCGCTCTGCTGTCGCAGGAGTAGTCTGTGGTGAATTTAACTTGTCTAACCACTCATTCAGTTGTTGCGCAGTTAAACCTTGCAATGAGATATTACCAGCCTGCATCAATGGTGTCTGCGATACATTTGCACTTGAGATCTGAGGAGTAAGCAGTCCCAAACCTGAGTGTCTCATGGTATCTTGAGGAACCCCTATCGGACTGAAGTCTAACAGTGATGTAGATCTGTCTATTGTCTGTTCCACTGAAGTCACCCCTTGAGGGCTTCCTATGAACCCTCCTCTTGTCACCTCTTTGGTCATTTCTCCCTGATCGCATACACTAGACTTTGCCTGTGCATGCAACGGTACTGGTGGACCAACTGTGATAGGTAAAGATATAGCGGCTGGCGACTGCCTGCTTGCCAAAACCTGTGGAGCATTAGCTCCCATATTCTTATTCATTACCGGTGCTGTGGCTAACTGCGGTCCCGTGACTGAGGTGTAATTCGGAACCACCTGTTGCTGTGCCTGAGACAGTAAAAGTGGAGTTGGCTCAATCTGCACTAATTTTGGTCTTGTATATGATGGATCAGACGGCACCATCAAGCTTGTATTCGTCTCTAATATTGGGACATCAGGGTAGAGCCTCTGAATCGGTGGTGGCTGTAACTGTGTCTGCATCTCTGGAGCAGTAGACACACTGACACTATTCTGTACCGGAGCTGGTGTTGTAACTGTATTAACCTGTGCTGTGTTTGTTGTCCCCTGGTTCTGTGTCGAATTTACAGGACCTGCACTAGTACTTGGTCTATTATCATCTAAGGCATATGGCAGCGGTCGATCATGTAGCAACTGATTAAGGAACTCATGATCATCTGAGTCATCTGCCTCTGCCCAGGACTTTTTAGTCCCCTTTTCTTTGCTAGACCCCTTATCCGTTTTACAAGTGGCTTTTCTTCCTTGAGTTCCGGCTTCTTGAGTTATTGCCGGAAACATCCTAACTCCATCTACTATCTCCCTTTTCCACATCCTGTGCTCACTATCCCACCTAACCTCCGATAGCGTCTTTTCTGCTTTCCTCATTCCCCTCTCAAATTTCTCTTGCCATTGTCGTATGACCATCAATTCCCAAATTGCTAACGCCTTAAACTGTGCTGGCCTTAGAGGTGGCTTTTGCTCATTTAACGCCTGCTGCAAATTTTCCAAAATCATTAAATTGAACGATCCGTGCTCCCGAAACGCCAAACACCCATATTTCTCTGTAATCTTGCACCATTGCTTTAGCCAAAGACATGGCGCGACTCCCCTCTCCTCCATTACGGCATAAGCCGGAGTATCCTCTGGCGGTGTAGGCTCCCCCACACTCCCGGTAATGTACACATCTCCCCTCAAAGCGCTCCTTAGAGCCTTGAAAAACGTCATTTTTGCGTCTTTTATTTTGTTTACAATTGGATCCGGAAGTGACTTTAATTCCCAGAACTCTCTTCGCCTACCTTCTCAACCAATTGCCTCTCACGGACGGCTGCCAATCCTTGCGCGACCCTTCTTACTAACCGACCTATCCCAGCACGGCTCCAATGACGTCACACTCACACACTGCGGCTGACAAACTCTTGCGGCTTGTCTTCCTCACTCTCGATTCGCACAAAACTAATGCAATATATTGCGAGCACTAACAAAACTAAATTTGCCGCTTTACTACAAGAAGGGTAACACAATCGCTTCAGAACTTTACAGAGATTTTGCTTTTAACCTCGGCCGCTACTCTCTCCTTCTCAGATCCCGCACTCACAAGCAAAATTTGACCTGCAAATTCTACTCTGGACTTGTCAATGGTTTGTTCTACTGCACTTTAGAACTCGCCAAATCTCCATCGAAGTTTTCACTCACTCACTTTGACTCAAATTCGATTTGTCAACCACGCCTGATTGATCTATTAAACCGCACAAATTACAACATAAACCATCAATATACTCTGGAGTCTTGGACCACGCATGGTCCGTACATCACCAACAATCACGTGGACAATTTTTGAGCACAAAGCGCCACACTCACATGAAGTTCCCCAACTTCCCTACTCTCATACTGCGGAGTACGCCCACTCCTACTAAAACATCACCTGGCCTAAAATTCTCACAAACCTCACAATTCACCTGCGGTATGCATAAGCTGTGCAAGCGCAAACCCTACGTCACTCACACTATCACTAGAACACCGAGAACATACACTACTCACTTCGGCAAGCTCCGAGATTCCGGGAAAGTCATTTGGGACTTAGGGGCACATCATCTCTCTAATTTGCATTATCTCAAAAACAATTTTCAAACAATGGTCCCTCGTCCTAGGGCCCCAAAGGGCCGAAACCGTCCTCTGCTACCAGAACTGATAACGCATCCAAACCTTGATAATTTACTTACAAGGGGACTCGTTTTAGGCCAATGAATCTTTTGACCACGTTTGGGGACTTCCCAGAATGAGATATCTGTTTAGCATGTCAATCAGTAGATCAATAACCTAATCAATAATTGCAATAACTAATCAATCAAACTAATCAATAACATTCAACAAATGAAAACATACCATGACCTTTCAGCCGTGAATAACCACACAAAATCTAGTAAGATTTAGGATATTTATTCCCTATTAGTTACACTCTAGTATCATGTTTATTAGTCGCAATATCAATAAGCACATCAATACCACTATAACTTGGCAACTCAAATAAGACTTTATCAAAGCATAGGTCATGAACATTAGTACAAAGCACGACGTTAACATGAGTCAACTTTTAGCAGAGTATCATTAGTACATTATTCAACAAAGCAAGGATTCAGTCATTTGTCTATTTGCACCCGATATTAGTGAACTCCTTAACAAACCTCTAGTTAGCATCAGCATGTTGGGCTTCTTGCAAAAGAATTTAGCAACATGAATTTGGAAAAACTTCTAACTATGGCCTCTATCAAAAGAGCAGTTGGTACCTAGAAAGAAAGGCAAACAGACAATTACAATTCATCATCAGATAGTTACTCCTCCGAATGAGTCAGCATGCAGGATCAGTCTTCGTCCTCAGGACATCAGTTGATTCGCCATCAGCCAGGATAGAACAGGTCAGTCTCAGCAAGGCATAGCAAGAAAGCTCTTCCCTCATAAGGGGGAGAAGTGCATATCAGGCACTGTGTAAGGCGAGGATGGTTTAAAGTATAAGACAAAGGCCCTCATTCTGACCTTGGCGGGCGGCGGAGGCCGCCCGCCAAAGTCCCGCCGTCAGATTACCGTTCCGCGGTCGAAAGACCGCGGCGGTCATTCTGACTTTCCCGCTGGGCTGGCGGGCGGTCGCCTTCAGACCGCCCGCCAGCCCAGCGGGAAAGAGGCTTCCACGATGAAGCCGGCTCGGAATCGAGCCGGCGGAGTGGAAGCTGTGCGACGGGTGCAGTTGCACCCGTCGCGTATTTCACTGTCTGCGCAGCAGACAGTGAAATACATGTAGGGGCCCTCTTACGGGGGCCCCTGCAATGCCCATGCCAGTGGCATGGGCACTGCAGGGGCCCCCAGGGGCCCCGCGACCCCCCCTACCGCCATCCGGATCCCGGCGGTCCGACCGCCGGGATCTGGATGGCGGTAGGGGGGGTCGGAATCCCCGCGGCGGTGCAGCAAGCTGCGCCGCCGTGGAGGATTCAATGGGGCGGCGGTACACTGGCGGGAGCCCGCCAGTGGTGCCGGTCCGACCGCGGCTTTACCGCCGCGGTCGGAATCCCCATTGGAGCACCGCCGGCCTGTTGGCGGTGCTCCCGCGGTCCTCCGCCCTGGCAGTCAAAGACCGCCAGGGTCAGAATGACCACCAAAGTCTCTCAGAAGAGCAAAGTAATGGCTTCAGGAAGAATGGCTAAGAATGGCTCGATAATGGCAGAGTATGAATGGCTGATTTCTCCTTGTGTCACGTCGTTATATCAAAGTTGTCAAACAAGTCTCTAATTTCCCATTGGGCAATATTTGGTGCATCGTAATCTCTGTCCAATAATCCGTTGCACACCTTACTAGAATTTTCACCCAAGACAGTTCTCATGCAGTTTATTGGCTCCTGTGATTGACGTCTTCAACGGGTAGAATGTCAGGTAAGAAAAGTTACACTTGTCGCTCCAGTCAGTAGTTCCATTGTCTTCTCTTAGTCTAGGCGACCTTGCACCTGTTGCGAATTACACTGTTGCATTCGGCAAGAATGTCTCCTTGAGCAAGCCGGGTCCCATGAGAAAGAATTTACTACAGCTACACACATATCTCTAGCTTCTGGAAAAGTACAGCTTCGTGTCCTTCAGGAAAGCAGCACATTACACGTTAGAAAAACACAGCTAATAATGGACCAGGCAGTTAGACCCAGACCCTTGCTAACTAAGGCCTAGTGATAAATTTAGCAGAACCTTAATGCATAACTCTAATTAGGATACGTTAATGCAAAACCATACATGAGTACATTATTAATTCATTATTAGTCAGTTTCATTAATCGTCGTATACATTGGTGGCCACTCCCCGTGGGCACATTTCAAACGTGTGCATTAGTATTACATTAACACATTTTATGAGGTTTCATTAGACATTTTATTGCAAGCTTTTCATGTTAATATTGATTATAAAAGTCACACTCCAACAGGTGCAAGGCTCTGCTCAACAGTTATGAGTTGTCAGCAGAGGATCAGCAGAACATCTCAGGGGTCGCTTCTGGTGCACAGGTGTGAGCTGCAGGCACAGGGTCATATGTGCCTGTTGGGGGTGGTCGACCTAGGCCTCACGGTCCTCTTCTAGGCCCACCAGGTCAGCTAGTATTCGATTTCTGTGCTCCCCCACAAAGAGCCAGGGGCCCGACGAGCTCCACATGGCATCGGAGCCCTTGTATGTCTGCGATGCACCCCCTGGGTTATGGCTGTCCAAGAGGAGGCAGCAGGCCTCTCAACCCCCCCATGGTGGCCCGAGTCCTCACAGCTGATCCGCGCAGGCCGCCTTATGCAGTTGCTCCGGGGTGGGGCGTAAAGCTCAGCACTCTCACGGGTTAAGCAGCCAGGCCTGGCAGGTATGAGAGCCCAGTGGGCCCCAGGCAGTGTTCACTGCCAGGCCTGAGGCATTTATGGCTCATAGCAACAAGGGCTTTCAAAATGGCGAAGCCCGTTCACCTCAGACGATCGCCGCCGCTTCTGCCATTTGGCCAGAGCCGTCCCCAAGATGTCGACTTTGAAGTGTCCGCAGGGTGGAGGTTGACCCAGCTTTGTCCCAACTAAACTCGTAGGTTGGGGTCCAGCTCCAGTGCTGAGGATGGCGGCAGAAAGGCAAAGGGGAGCCCGAGGAGATGAGAAAGCACGTCTCACTCCATTGCATGGTTAGCCACGCCCCCTGCGATTTTTAATAATAGTGATTGTTGCAAAATATATTCAATAAAGATATATTTTTTTAAACTATAAACACGTCTTAGAGTCTTTTTTAATAACACTTTTCAGGTCATGAAGTGCAGCAATCAAACCGACCTCACAGGTCACATTCACTCAACCTGAAGAGCATACAGCTGCAGCTCAGAGTGATTCGAGAATAATGGTAAGTTCTCCTGGGTTCATAGATTCAGTGACCCAGGAGACTTACTGCACTTTGAAAAAAAATAGTTGCTATGGGGATGCCGCGCCCCTGCCAGACTCCACAAATCATACTAAAAAATGCTTAGCTTTGCCACTGTCCCTTCTAGGGGCACCACCAGGACCAAAACTATCAATTAAAATCCTCACAGGTAATTTTAGGATGCTCCGTGCCCAAGAGAAGTAAATTAAAAAAGTGGGGCTCCAGATGATCATTTATTGTCACTTGCCCAGTTTTTTTATTTGAATGTGGGGTGTCCTGGTCTCACCTATGACACCACAGGTTGCTGCACTGTTGGAGGACTTTGGGCCAACGGTGCCCATCCCACCTTCCAACCATTCTGGAGTATGGTGAGACTTGGCAACTTTTTTAAAACATATTTTTCTTAGGGATGCCTTGGACCCACCAGAGGTACCCACAACTCTGGTGTGTGTTGGGTCCATGTGGGGAGCCTGTGGCCCCCTTGGAGGCCACAAGGGAACCCATGGCTTCCGTGACCATGCTGGCTCCTGTGCCAGCACTTTCCAGGGGTGCCAGCAGGAGCCAGCTTTGCTTCCACCAGGATGGGAGCACCTGCCAGGCGGATACAAATCTATGTTTCCTGCCCGTGTGAGCATGGGCAGGGATTTGAGGTGCTCCCTGGCCACCCTCTTGCAGGCAGGGAACAGCAGTGTACAGATGATGGGGTCTCCAGGATACTGTTGTTGGGTTCCAGAGGGTGGGGTCACTGGGCCCATAGAATGGCTCAGGGCTCAGGGCTCAGGAAGGGTTGCTATGTCCCCTCCTCCAAAAATAAAAATGTTTTGGTCCTGGGGGATTGGGTTTCTTGGGTCCTTACAAGCCTTGGAGAGGAGACCCTACACCCCCCTCTAAAAAAAAAAGAAAATACCTTGGCCCCAAGGGTTTGGGTCACCAGGGCCCTTATGTGTCTCAATGACAGGACCACTTGCTCCCTCCCCAAAAAAATATGCTTTGTCCCCAGTGGATGGGGTTCCATGATTACTGTGTGGCTTGAGGACGGGAGAACCCATGCACCCCCCAAAAAAGGCTTTGGTTCCAGGGGAAAGGGTCCCTAGGGCCATAAAATGGCTGAGGGAAGGAGTCTGCATGCCCCCTCACCTTTAGTTCGACATGCAGTGACCCCCCCAGGCTCTGGCCCCCTCCACAAGCCTGCCATTTATTTTTTTTATCCGTGGATCGGGAGATCCTTTATCGATTTGGCTACTGCTAATAAATATGTTTTTGGCCTCAGGATAGTCTTTCTGGTCTATTCCCACCCTACCTCCCTGTATTTATTTTTGCTAACATTTTTTCAGGATGGTTACTAAGTGTCTGATTTAGATCTTGGCACTGCGCTGTGCACAGATTTTTTTCATCAAAATTGTTACTGCCAATTTTACATTGATATTATCAATGATATTTTCAAACATGTCATGAGTGTCGTAATTTGTGCGGTAATTAGCAGTGCATGGCAAGGGCGCGAATTATACTTACCTTAGTGAACGAGTTATAGTTACTTGAAATAACTCTACTAGGCAAATTTCCGTGGTTTAAAATGGGAGCCTAACTATAATGTCCTGTAGCCTTCATTTTTTTCAGTGAATTTCTATGGCTTTTTTTTAACATAACGTAATTTTCATTACTTTACATTAATCCAACCACCACTGTGCACGGCCTGTGGTCAGGCCCTGTGGCCAAGCTCATATAACCACCCAACCTTGTGCCACGTGCCCGTATTTAGTGGGGTTGACTGCATCCCCTGGGGCCCAGCCGTGTCATCTGGGTTACCAATTTTGGGATCTGCTGGGGAAACCTGAAGGTCCCCACGGTCCCAGACGGCTCCCCACCTCCTGTGGGAGCAGGTACTGCTGTTAAACACAGGTAGCTGCTAAACATGCAGCTCCCTTTCTGTGAGAGCAATTGTTTCCTCCTGCATCTTTGCAGGCAGGGAAACACAGGAAACCTTTGCTCTCGGCAAATGAAAGCTGTTTGTACTTTAGCAGCTCCCTCTCTGTGACAGCGATGCTGGCTTCCACAGGGACTGCTGGGACTGTAGGGGCCTCCAGTCCCCAAAATTGTGACTGGGCACCCAAGTCACAGGGCTGGGCCCTGGGGTATGGGGTCCCCGGGGCCAAGATCAGCCTGGGGAGGAGGGCCATGTGGCACCCCTCCTCATAATGAAAAGTAATTTCAGGTCGGGCCCTGGGGGTTGGGATACCTGGGGCCCAGAGCACCCCTGTAGAGGGGTGCCTCATGCCCCCCCCAGCCCAACAAATTAGTAATTAGACTGTGCCCGGGGGTATTGGGTCCCTGGGACAGAGATCGGCCTGGGGAGGGGTATGCACAGCCCCCCACATCCCTGGGGGAAGGGGTCCCCGGGGCTGAGATCGGCTTGGGGCCTTACAGGGTTTGGTTCGTATAGGGGGTGGCCGCAGGGACTGGCACAAGGCCAGCTCCTGCTGCCAACACCTGCTGCGCACATTGAAGTTAAGCCTGTCTGCTTTGTGCCTAGCTACAAGACGGTGAGACAGTTTAATTTAGGTTGTGTATATGACTTACTGTGACTAGGATTGTGGTCCCTACTTGGCCAGGGTGCATACCTCTGCCAACTAGTGACCCAGTTTCTTACATCTATCTATCTATCTATCTATCTATCTATCTATCTATCTATCTATCTATCTATCTATCTATCTATCTGTAGATAGATAGATTTATAGGTATACTTATGCACCAATGCCTTATAAATCTGTTAATTTATAAAGAGAGGGAACATAGCTGGCAAAGGGAAGAATGATCGGAGATATTGTTTGGGCTGCTTGAGAACCATGGAGATGGAGAGCGAACTTGCAGAGTACTTGGGTAAAGCGCCCCACCCATAGTGGGGGGGCGTGGCCCGTTAGGGGGCGGGGCCTCCGAGGTCCGACGCTCTCCTCGGCACCGGAAGGTGCGCTGGGCTGGCTGTGGACTTCCGCTCCCGCACCTCGCGAGGTGTGGGGGCGGAAGTACGGGGGGGCAGACGTCGTGGCACCGTGCGTTGCCGGCCGGATCCGGCCGCCGCAAACTGGTGGGGGGGCTATTAAAGGGCCCCCCGAAGAAGGCTCGTCCTTCTTCCTGGTTTGCGGCGGTCGGGTCGGTTTGGATCCCGCGTTTGTCCCACCCACCCTCTCCTTAGCTAAGTTGGGAGCCTAGGTCTTCTAGCGGGAATTGAGATATAAAAGTGGCTAGAAATAACAGGGGGGCCCCATGGTTGGGGCCCAGGGAGGACACCAGGGATGGGATCCTGAAGTTCTGAGCCAACCTGCAGACGTACACACCAGATCATGGGGTAAGGGAGTTCGGATCGCTTGGGGGGGACATGGGGCGCCCAGCTCTTGGCCGCCCCGGTATACCCCGAGTATGATTGGTGTTTGGAGGGGGGGCGGAACCCTTGGCATGAGATGAGGACAAGGAACGGTGTAGTCAGGGTACCCGCCCCTCCTAGGGATACAGGTGAGATATGGGTCACCTGTGTGGTCCAATGGTGGTTCAGGACAGGAAGGGATCCTGTCAGAAGAAATGATTTATGGTCACTAAATAACAGGATGTATAGTTAATGTAAATATTTGTGCAATGATTTTGATGCTTGATTTATGAATATGTTTACATTAAAGAAAATATTTGGAGTTTTTAAATAAAAAACCACTTCCAACAAATGAAGCTTGTCGGTCTATGTTTGGCTTGTGGGCGGAGTGTGGGCTAATGGAGGCCTCCGGGTCCTAGGTCGAGTAGATCCTTTATCTTTTATTTTTAAAAACACTGATGCAAAATCTCTCCCATTAACAGAAATGTAAAGACAGCTGGTGATGAAAAAAACATTGAAAGACTATGCCATGTCCTTTTGCTCTGTTCCTGGTATAAAGCACTTAAAGCAAGGAGGCTCCTCCCCTCATTAAATATTGTAATATTTGTTGTGTTCAAGAGGCATGAATCTTTGCCTTTCCCGAGACATACTCTTAGTCACCTTTGTTTTGCAAAACATTTTAACTTTTCCTGGGGACTCCACTTATTGGGTTAATTTGATCTAGTTTAAAAGTCTAGCATGTACAGCTATAAATTTAATTAAAATGTATAAGCAATCGAATTAGCTTTAGAGCGTGCGTTTGTACACTTTAGAAAGCAAAATATTCTATTTTTGAGGATGATTATAAAGAAATATTAGCCTCGATTTAAGTATTCGAAAATGTTAAACCTGTCAGTAAGACCAGGCTTTTTATGTTGAAAGTTACTGTGAAGGTTTAGGAAACAAAACAGTGTAGAAATCAATCTTCTTTCGATGGTAGAATTGGCCCTTATTTCTAGTGATTTCGTGATTTGTATCGTGCCATCATGGAAGCCACAATCTTGAATGCCTTGTGTCAACTTTGCACAGAAAACCTTCAGCTGTCCATTTTCCCCTAATTTGTACTGTGGGAGAACCCTTTTATACTAAAATCAACGGAGTTTAAGCTCTAAATATCAAAGTATACTTTTTTGTAAGAAAAATGCACGGTTGTGGTCAGGGTGCCATGTCAAGATACTCTGCATTTTGGCAAGTTACACTCAGGTCAGCATCTGAAAATATAACATTAATAACAGAAAGATAAATCTTTTCAAGCAAATGGTCACGTTGACCTCGCTCCTGCTTTAGCCTGGATTTGATGTCGGCTAGCATTACATGTTACCTGACAGAGCCTTCCATTTTTGACAAAAGCTAAAATTGCAGCTTTTCACTGTAATATCTTTTGTCCCTTTCCCTCAGCCGTACTCGCGCAGTTAAGCGGCCGTCTTTTTTAAGTACGTAAACTGCCTACCGTGAACCAGAAGCGCGCGTTTTGTGGGTTTTCTGTGTGACCCTTTTCACGATAAATGTATTATCAAAATGTACATGTTCTAGCTAAAAATTGTTTATGTAGCAAACCGATTGGCACTTCGAAGAGTACCACGCTAAAGTTGCAATGAATTTCGGCGTGATCTGAAGCGTGTCTATGGCGCCTTGAGTGACTTGATAATGACGTGTTGTTCAGGGACATGAAACTTCCCAGACTTACGCAGTGAGACATGAAGGAGCCACTGCAGGTTAACACCGAGGGCCGGCTGCTTCTGCCGCCCTCTTGGGGAAATTGGGCACATTTCATGGCAATTACAGGAACAGAAAAGACTCATTGCCCCCCACGAAAGTAAGGCTTGTGACAACACCAATTAACCATCTGTCCCATAATTATTTCTAATCAGTTAACCTTTGACATTTCTAATTGTGGCGCATTACGGCTTCCCAAAATACCCGGGGGTGATCGCTGCAACACTGACAACTAAATAAATCCGCTTGTCACTCGCTTACCATCAAAGCCAGTAGGATGGGCGGCTGCAGTC
Source organism: Pleurodeles waltl (assembly GCF_031143425.1). Taxonomy (NCBI): domain Eukaryota; kingdom Metazoa; phylum Chordata; class Amphibia; order Caudata; family Salamandridae; genus Pleurodeles; species Pleurodeles waltl. The sequence goes on along the minus strand of NC_090439.1, from coordinate 1,009,551,569 downwards.
ACACCAAGGAGAGGGCATGCAAGAGACAAAGAGCAGGGCGAGATTTTTTATTTTTTTATTTAATGCGTTTTTATATAGCGCGGACTATACCCGAGGGTGTCAGAGCGCTTCACAATAGGCAAAGTAGAGATACAAGAGGAGAAGAATTACAAGTGAGCCTGTTACAAAAACAAACGTTACATTACATGAGGCAACAGTGAAAATTGTGCAAGTATCAAGAGCAAAAAAATACACGAGGTAGCAAACGATACGTTACGAAAGGAAAAAGTGACGTGTGCAGGTTACAAGAGCACATAAAGTACGAGTAAAGGTAAAAAAATTGCAATAAATGGTAGACACTCAAAACACTCAAACAATAGTTCCGTTACATGAGGCAGTGGTGGCCGTTGTGCATGTATCAAAAGTAAACAAGATATAAGAGGTAGCAAATGATACGTTGTAAAAGGAAAGGTGCCGTGTGCATGATACAAAAGAGTACAAAATACAGGTAGAGGTATAAAACTGCACTAAATGGCAGACACTCAAAACACAAAAACACCCTGGGAAGGCACTTCTATAGGCGTGGAGAACAGAATTTCCTATAATGGAAGGACTTCCTTCAGGAAACAGAGAGCTAGAATTAAATTTGGAAATGTCTTTGAAGGAGGAGAGCTTTGAGGTCAGTTTTGAAGGCCTGGGAAGAGGTGGTGGTCCGAAGCTGAGGCGGAAGTGAGTTCCAGATTCTCACCGCGTTGCCTGAAAAGGATTGGGCCAATGATCTTTCCTTCTTGAAAATGGGAGGTTCAAGCAATAACTTTTCTGCATTACATGATGGTCTGGAGCCCCCAGAGAGTTTCAGTTTATTCACCAGGTAGCGAGGGGAGGAGGAGTGCAAGGCTTTGTGGGTGATACATGCAGTTTTGTAGATAGATCTTGCCTCTATGGGAAGCCAACGGAGGGTGGATAAAATGGGTGTGATGTGGTCGCTTCTTTTGGCCCCATATATGAAACGAGCTGCTGAATGGAGAATAGACTTCAGGGGGGAAAGGTGGGATTTGGGAAGGCCAGTAAGAAGAGAGTTGCAGTAGTCCAATCTGGAGAGAACCAGCGATTGGACCAGGGTTTTAAGGTCGTGCTCCGGGAAGAAGCGACAAATCCCCCAAAGAAGGCGCAGTTGGTGTCGAGCAGACTTTGCAATGGAGTCGATGTGGGAGAGTAGATTGAGTTTTTTGTCGAGAATGACACCAAGGGATTTTGCGCTCTCGACAATGATGGGCTTATTGTTCATTAGATTGATCTGATCCATCCATGTTTGCACTGGGGGATGAGAAAGTGAGGAGGAGAGGAGGAGGAGTTCTGTTTTGGAGGGATTCAGGATCAGTTGATGAGTTACCATCCAGTTTTGAATGGAGTCGAGAGTAGAGCTAAGGAAGGAGAGATCGTGAGTGGAGGCCACCTTGAGGTAGATCTGAGTGTCATCCGCATATAGATGATAGTGGATCCCGGATTTACTCAGGAGATTTCCCAACGGTTCTAAATAGAGATTGAACAGTGTGGGTGCAAGTATGGAGCCTTGAGGAACACCTTGACTGACCGCTAAAGGAGCTGAAGGACTGTTCGCTATTTTGATCATTTGGGATCTATCAGAGAGGAAGGAGGCAAACCATTTGAGCACAGTGCCCTCCATGCCCATTCTCTGTTGAAGAGTGTTCAGGAGAGTGTTGTGATTGACAGTGTCATTGGCTGCAGAAAGGTCCAGAAGAATTAGAAGACAAGACTCCCCTGAATCGAGTATCCGCAGCGCGTCATCAATCACTAGCAGCAGGGCTGTTTCAGTGCTGCAGTTTTGAATGAAGCCGGACTGGAAATTGTCAAGAAGATCATTTTCCTTGATATGGCGAGAGAGTTGTTTCGCTACACATTTTTCTGTGATTTTCGCAAGAAAGGGTAGGTTAGTGATGGGACGGTAATTGTTGGGGTCGTTCGCATCAGCAGTGGGTTTTTTAAGCAGAGGGGTGACCTGCCCAGTTTTGAAGGAAACAGGAAGGGAGCCTTGACTGAGGGAGAGGTTGACCAGAGTGGTCCAATAGGAAAGAGAATTAGTATAGAAGTCAATGGCAATGGCACTAGGGATGGGGTCAAGAGAGTGGTTAGAGGGCTTTGTATCGAGGATGCATTTAAGGAGAGCATCGTCAGAGATGGGGTCAAAGTTTTGCCAAATGGTTAAGGATTTGCGCTCCTCTGTAGGGGTAGGATGAATGACCTGATCTACAAGTGATTTTACTTTTTCGTCAAAGAATACAGCGAATTCCGCTGCTTTCTTTGTGGAATCTTCCAATTTGGAGGTTGGGTGAGAGCTGTTTGGGTTCTTGATGAGGTCGAATAGTTTTTTGGGTCTATTTTTGGCTGAGTCAAGGAGGGATTTGTAGTGCGACGCTTTTCCAAGGAAGATGAGCTTGTGGTACTTGGATCTTGCTGAACGAAGAGTGGCCAAATTTTCAGTGGAGGGCGCTTGTCTCCATTGTTTCTCAAGGGCTCTTAGGAACTTCCTTTCTTGATAGAGGGATTTGTTGAACCAAGGTGCTGAGGGAGTGGGCCTTCTCTTTTTGCTTTGGAGCGGAGCGAAATTATTGATTTCGACTGCAAGGACTGTGAGGCATTGGGAGGTGAGTTCGTTAACATCTAGGTCCGGGTCTAGCCTTGGAAGTGATAGCAAAGCAGAGTCACAGAGGGTGCTGAGGTCAATATTTTTAGTGTCACGGAACCAGGAAGTAGCCCTCTTAGGCTGGCTAAGAGTTATAGAGTGTGATAGGTGAAGAGAGAATGGGATGAGGAGGTGGTCCGACCAGTCTACATGAATAGGGGTAGCGATAGTCAGCAAGCCTGCTTTAGAAATAACAAGGTCCAGGATTGAGCCTTTAGAGTGTGTTGTTTCTGTGCAGTGTTGGCTAAGATCGTTTGCAGAGAGGAAGGTGGCCAGCAAATTCACATAGGTGTCTTGAGGCGAGCCCCAATGGACATTGAAGTCACCCACGAAGATCTGATTGTCACTTTGCGTGTATTGGTCGCTGATGCAGTCCGTGAGTTCCTCCATAAACGAAGGGCTGCTACCAGGTGGGTGGTAAATAACATGGAATCTGAGAGGTGAGCGGTGGTGCAATTGAAGCTCAAGAGATAGGCATTCAAAAGTGTGGAAGGAGCTGTTAGGAAGAGCCTTAAGTTGAAGGGAGTTTCTAAAGATGACTGCAACACCTCCCCCAACTTTGTCAATTCTGTCATTTCTAAGTATAGAATAGCCTGTGGGTACAAGGAGATCAAACATAGAGTGAGAGGTATCGTTGAACCAGGTCTCTGTGAGGAAGAGCATGTCAATATTGTGCAAGTTGATGGTATCGGAGATTTCAAGTTTGTGTTTTATTGCAGATCTGCAGTTGTGGAGCAAACAGCGCAGCTCTGACACAACTGTTTTGGTGATGGGGGCACTTGGGCTATGAGGGGTGATAGGGATATTGTACTTATATGAGGGCGCTCGGGATTTAGGTGGGCGAGTGGTTCTGACAGAGGAGATGGTCGGAATAGAGTAGATAACAGGGTTACTGGGAAGTGAAAGTGAAGGAAGGGTGGCATTCGAGTGCTTGTGTGGATTTGCAGACGACAGGCTATGCTTAGCTATAATGGGATGTGGGGGTGAGGTGCATCTCCCAGCGCTGCAGGGCGCCGCCATCTTGGGTCGGGGGACGACTCACCCCCTCCGGGCCTGTCCTGCTGCTCCGGGGTCTCCTCTACCAGCTCAGTTACTCATGATGGTGGGGGCGACTCAAGATGCTGAAAGCCAGCACCAGCCGGGCTGCCATGTCGATCCCTCCGGTGCCCAGGGCCGAGTTGGTTAGCTGGATACTGAAGTAATCCTTTGGGGCAGTGGGCCCACGGCGGGGTCTCTCCTCACTCTCTTAGCGTCCTGCGCGGCTCAATGAGCCCGGAGCTCCACTGCCTGTCCACCATTTTGAATTGCTTCGTGCAGCAGAAAACATAGCTGCATAGCTACTGATCTAACATTCAGCTTCCTGTGGTGTTTTTATAATGCAGATGTCATGATCAGGCAGACAGATCAGGGGCTGCAGGGGGACCAAGGAGGTGCTTAAGAGAGAACGAGGGCTTGATGAGCTGTACACACCCTGCACAGCTCTGAGCAGTGCAAAGGCGCGTTGTGCATCCGTGGGTTCAGGACTTCCATGCGGAGGCTGACTGCTACTGCTTTTCTAGGGAGTCACACTATTGTGTTGAGGAGGATAGTTTGGGGAACGTGCTGCCACCCTGCCCCATCCGGAATCATCGTAGTTTGGTCCGCCACCATAAGTGACATTCTTCAACGTAGCTACGAGTCCCGCACCCAGCAATCAGATCAGCAATCTTACTGATTTTTGTAGCGAGTCTTTTAAATAAAGAGTTTCGGGGAACTTCAAAAACAAACAATTCCCAGCAGATAACACAATTAAATTGCGTTTCATGGGTTCCCCCTCCAGGGCATTTCTTCATGGAGTGAGGCCACTTCAGAATCAAGGAGTCTAGAAAGACACACTGAGAGCCATGCAAATGTGAATTTGGCAGAGAGCATATTATTATAATAAGAGACACTCCCGAGAAAAGAGTTTGACATTGGACTTCTCAATTTCAAAAGTCTTTAAGATTCCGGTGGGAAACCTAGTGGTATTGTCGCAAAGCGGCGATGATGTTATATGACAGTATTACGCCTTAATTTTTGATTCTCTGTGAATGAATAAGGAATGACTTGCAGTAACAAGTTATTACAAATTTTCCACATTCATTTGCATTTATATTCTCTTAGCCTTTTCCTGTAAAGCTGTTCACAGTGGTTCTACGATATAATGGGAAAATATTGCATTTAGTTAAAATACTCTGAATGAGCATGCAAGCCTACTGGTGAGTCTAATTAAAATTTAATTTAACAGCAGTGCCACACCACTCTCTCTATCATCACCAGCCTTGTAAATATCTGCATGATGTTAACCTCTGACAGATTAATATTATAATTTTAACTTGTTAGGATGCAGCGCGCCTGCGGCCACACAAGCCCATGTTTCCATTGCCTTGCAGGCAGAGCTCAATGGCTTCTCTTACCATCTTTTACCAGGTGGCGGGATCTGCCTTGTGTCCGGCTCTTTTGTGTCCACGCTGTGCCACGGTCTTCATAGGTGCAGTGGACAGTGTTTGGGCCTGCTGTCTTCCCACTGGTTTAATTGGTGTTGTGAGGTGGATCATGGCCTTGGGGCCGGTGGTGTTCAGGAGTTGGTGCGTCAGGGGTGAGAGGAGAGTTGTCGTTGTTGGCATTGCAAGAAGGATAGGAATTAAGGGGAGATTTAGGGGGCGATAGGAGAGGAGTGGGGCGGTGGGGCGGAAGGAGAGGGGAGGAGTGTGAGGAGTCATAGGGATTAGGGAGGTTTGGAAGGAAGGGAGGGGAGGGGGTTGGATAAGTCCTGGTCGCTAAGTGAGGTGGCTGTGAGGGAGCGGGTATCAGGCAGAGTGGGGGGGATTGGGAGAAAGGGAAGTTGAAGAAAGGAGGTGATTCTGCTCGGACCGAGGGAGGGAAGGGGTTACCCGGGGAGGAAAGGGGGTAGTACAGCATTGCTGAAGGAGAGTGGGGAGGGAGAGAGATGGAATGTAGTTGAGGGGAAATCGGGGAACATAGTGAGGGGAGGAGTGGGTGGAAAAGCAGAGAGGAGGAGGGAACAAGGGGAACGTAGGGAACATAGACAAGGGGAGAGGGCTGGAGGAGAGGTGGTCTAAGGAGGGGGGTGGCCGAAAGGGATAGGGGGAAGGAGATGAGAATGGAGTGCCGGGACGGTGCAGAATGGACGAGGAGCGTGTTAGCTAGAGGTAATGCTGAAGTGAAGAGGGGAGGGGCAAACTGTGAGGGGGGAAGGATAGGAGGGGAGGTCCGAGGGGAGAGAAGAGGGTCGACCTGTGCCTCCCTAGGGTGCAGCCTGTTGGAGAGTGGGGGGGTCAAGGGAGGAGAAAGGGAGTAATTGGTGGAGCTGGATGGAGAGTCAAGGGATAGCCCGGTCGCAGGGGAGGGGACTAGGGAAGGGAAGAGGCGGTCAAAGAGAGAGAGATAGGTGTCTTTGGCTTGTATCATAACAGTACCGTTGTTATAGAGTGAGATAGTGAGGGAGCCGTTAAAACCCGCAGAGGGGGAAATTTTTAGCTGTTTCCCATGAGGGATAGAGGAGGAGGAGGTGACTTTAAAGGAATTGTAAAAGCTGGTAGACCAAGAGGGTATGTCGTGTGTGAAGAAAATTAGATCGTTTTTGAGCCCCCCATACCGACCATTGTAAAACTGATCGACAAAAAGGGAATCGGGGAAACATTCAATGGTGTTATGCTTGAAACGTTTTGCTGCAGCTTTGGTCAGGTTAGGAGGGTAGATGATTTTGTAGCAATTAATTCCAGACTTAATTCAAGCGGTGGCCATGTTGGGAAATTGTGGAGGAGGCGGGTGGTGGGGATGAGGGAAGGGTGTTACTAGGACGGTGGTGGTGAGGAGAAGAATGAGTGCAAGAGGGGGGCACAAAATCCAGGCGTCGGGTGACGGATCCTGAGTTATTGAGGAGACAGGAAAGTGAGGCGATTAGGGATAGATTGTTACTTCAGAACAGGGCTGATTCAACAAGATAGGACTGCAGATGGAGTGGTGTAAGAGGTAAATCACTGTACTTATCATCCTGAGATATAAACCATATAAAGCACAGCATCACAATAGGTGTCAAATGCATTGTACGCCCCAAATCACAACAGTCTAATATTAGACACTTACCTCCTAAGTATCACCAGCATTATGGGCAAAAAGCACAGGGTGGAACATAATTTCACTAGCATAACCCCAAGTATGCACGACAACCTCAAAATCATCAAACACAATTTAGAGGTGGCCAGAACAGGGTCTGCAAATCAAACTACAAGAAATACATTTCCTAGCACCACAAATACACAATGGGGCCTGGCGCCCTATACACCACCAGGACCCCCTGGTCAACTGGTCAACTCAAAGGGGCTCAAATGCACTGTGTCCAGAATGTCAGGGCTGCTGCCATTGCAGCGAAAGACCAGAGTGCGTACTTGCGCAAACCTAAACGTTGCAACTGGCACTAAGTGCTGCACAGCTGTGAAGAAATGGTGCAAGGAGTGCATCTCACTCCTAACTCAGACAGACCTACCTCCAAAAGCCCTAAGAGTCTAGAGGAAGGTAACTTTCAGTAAGACTCCCTGTGGGATCCGTCTAGGTCCCCCCCTATCATCAGGCGGTTTTGCCACTATGAGGGGAGAGGGCGCCCCGCCGTCCTCCACTAATATGGTTCGCTCGTCAGGGCCTCTGTGCCAGCTGAGGCCGCCTCGGAACCCCCCGGTCCCAGGACAGGCCAAGACCCCCCTCTCTCGCCTTCCTCAAGTGAAGTCTGGCTCCCCCCTGGGGCCCCAAAACACCGCAGCAGCCCCCGCCGAACCTGTCGGGGCTGCCGCTCTGCGCGTCGCTGGGACCCCTCCCCTCAGCTCAGGGGGTGAAGAACGCCTCCGCTCCCTCCGGGAGAGTGATCCTCCCGATGGCGGCCGCCATCTTGTTTTATTTGTGGCTCCGTGCTGCTTTGCCTTAGAGCCTCCGGTCACGAGCCTCGAGCTGGTCAGCCGTCTTCAGACCGGCCCGCGGCTTCCCCGCACCTACAGCCACTTCTGAGCGGCGCTGCCCCCACGCGGAATTCGTAGTGCGGTTCCCTCATCTCTCACCGCTTCCCAGCGCTGCAGGGCGCCGCCATCTTGGGTCAGGGGACGACTCACCCCCTCCGGGCCTGTCCTGCTGCTCCGGGATCTCCTCTACCAGCTCAGTTACTCATGATGGTGGGGGCGACTCAAGATGCTGAAAGCCAGCACCAGCCGGGCTGCCATGTCGATCCCTCCGGTGCCCAGGGCCGAGTTGGTTAGCTGGATACTGAAGTAATCCTTTGGGGCAGTGGGCCCACGGCTGGGTCTCTCCTCACTCTCTTAGCGTCCTGCGCGGCTCAATGAGCCCGGAGCTCCACTGTCTGTCCACCATTTTGAAATGCTTCATGCAGCAGAAAACATAGCTGCATAGCTGCTGATCTAACATTCAGCTTCCTGTGGTGTTTTTATAATGCAGATGTCATGATCAGGCAGACAGATCAGGGGCTGCAGAGGGACCAAGGAGGTGCTTAAGAGAGAACGAGGGCTTGATGAGCTGTACACACCCTGCACAGCTCTGAGCAGTGCAAAGGCGCGTTGTGCATCCGTGGGTTCAGGACTTCCATGCGGAGGCTGACTGCTACTGCTTTTCTAGGGAGTCACACTATTGTGTTGAGGAGGATAGTTTGGGGAACGTGCTGCCACCCTGCCCCATCCGGAATCATCGTAGTTTGGTCCGCCACCATAAGTGACATTCTTCAACGTAGCTACGAGTCCCGCACCCAGCAATCAGATCAGCAATCTTACTGATTTTTGTAGCGAGTCTTTTAAATAAAGAGTTTCGGGGAACTTCAAAAACAAACAATTCCCAGCAGATAACACAATTAAATTGTGTTTCATGGGTTCCCCCTCCAGGGCATTTCTTCATGGAGTGAGGCCACTTCAGAATCAAGGAGTCTAGAAAGACACACTGAGAGCCATGCAAATGTGAATTTGGCAGAGAGCATATTATTATAATAAGAGACACTCCCGAGAAAAGAGTTTGACATTGGACTTCTCAATTTCAAAAGTCTTTAAGATTCCGGTGGGAAACCTAGTGGTATTGTCGCAAAGCGGCGATGATGTTATATGACAGTATTACGCCTTAATTTTTGATTCTCTGTGAATGAATAAGGAATGACTTGCAGTAACAAGTTATTACAAATTTTCCACATTCATTTGCATTTATATTCTCTTAGCCTTTTCCTGTAAAGCTGTTCACAGTGGTTCTACGATATAATGGGAAAATATTGCATTTAGTTAAAATACTCTGAATGAGCATGCAAGCCTACTGGTGAGTCTAATTAAAATTTAATTTAACAGCAATGCCACACCACTCTCTCTATCATCACCAGCCTTGTAAATATCTGCATGATGTTAACCTCTGACAGATTAATATTATAATTTTAACTTGTTAGGATGCAGCGCGCCTGCGGCCACACAAGCCCATGTTTCCATTGCCTTGCAGGCAGAGCTCAATGGCTTCTCTTACCATCTTTTACCAGGTGGCGGGATCTGCCTTGTGTCCGGCTCTTTTGTGTCCACGCTGTGCCACGGTCTTCATAGGTGCAGTGGACAGTGTTTGGGCCTGCTGTCTTCCCACTGGTTTCATTGGTGTTGTGAGGTGGATCATGGCCTTGGGGCCGGTGGTGTTCTAGTACTGTTATGGGCCTAACTGCTCTAGGAGTGTGAAAGGTCTGATTTGTGTTCTTTTCTTCCTGAGGGTGGAGCTATTGAACAGCCCACATTAAGATGGACAATCAGAAGTTCCTGCATACAGGCCTTCATAGCTTAGATGACCACCAGACCTCCTCCTCTTCTCCTTGGTAATCTTCTTGGGTGGGCACTTTATAAAGGGGAGCGATTCTGTGAGTAACTGCATCACAAAGCAATTGGATAGTGTTTTTGTCAGGTTCATTGTTCCCTTGCCAATCTTCTTGTAAATGTTCGTCCTTTTTTTTCTCATTTTTCTGGATTTCACTCAGAAGTATACACCTGCAGATTGTTCTTGGTGCTGCTGAGCTTATTCACATAGGTTGTTCAGTGCCTTGACCTCTCTTCAGGTCCTTCAGCCTTGTTTTTTGGGATTTTTTACTGTTGACTTTTTCCCTTAAAGTGTCTCTTTCGTGGAGACATCTGTCTGCACCATGTCATCATAATCTGGGATATCAAAGTGGCTCCAAAAGCAAGGTGCCTGCACTTCAGGCAAGTACAACAGTGTTTGGTGCATCCTTTACGGCTTGCACTTGACGCTTGTTGATGAACCCAAATCAGATCTTGAACAAAATAGCTGTACACAGTGCCATGTGAGGAAGAAGCAAGCATTATGTCACAGTAATTGCCACTTGAGTCTGAAAAGGATGTTAATAAGAGGAAGAAATTATGAGGTAGAGATAGTGATCTGACAGCGGTCATAGGAGAGGGTTTAGCTAATTAGTGACCTTTCAGGTCAGTGAAGGTGCTGTTTAAGACTCCTACCTTGCATTGCAATGTGATGCATTGTATTATACTGCAATACAAGATTCTTCTGGAAGTTTCTGAGGTTAACCATCCACTGAATTTCAGTGACAAGTAACTAGGCTCATGAAGTATATGAACTAAGAGGTGTTGTGTGGTGTTCATGGAAGTATCAGTACAGGACGCTGATAGAGAGACTGATAGCTGAATAGACAGGTTGGGGAATATTAATTAATAGATTGTGCTAAGTAGGAAAGGACAAGACCGTAAAAGGGAAACATCCTGAACAACTAGGTCTGAACCACTAGTTGCCTGAACCACTACTGCTAAACAACTAAAAAGTCTCTACAACTAAGTACTGAACAACTACTGTCTAAACAACAATTGTGCCTGAATTATAATTGCCTGAACAACTAATTTTTAGGTAAGGTTTTCTTTTTCTTTTTTATGGTTTATTAGTTGTTTAGAATATATATATATATTAGTTGTTCAGGCAATTGTTATTCAGGCACAATTGTTGTTTAGACAGTAGTTGTTCAGTACTTAGTTGTAGAGACGTTTTAGTTGTTTAGCAGTAGTGGTTTAGGCAATAGTTGTTTAGGACCTAGTTGTCCTGTCACATATTCACCGTAAAACCTTGTGCATGCTTAGCATTCAATCAAATCAAGTCAGGGAATATACAGCACAAGTACTCACCCTTAAGAGTCTCAGGGAGCTAAGGGGGTATGTCCTCCGGGCTTTAGTTGAAGAGCCAGGTTTTAAGATCCTTTCTGAATGCAGGTGGTGATGGTGACTGCCTGAGGTGCAGGGGCAGGGTGTTCCACCTCTTTGCTCAAGGTAGGCAAAGGACCTTCCACCAGCCGAGGCCTTCTGCATGTGGGAGTACTGTGACTAGTGCTTGTTGAGCGGAGCGGATAGGTCTGGTGGGGGAGTAGAAGGGTGATGCAGTGGTTGAGGTAGCCGGGTCCTAGGTCATGGACTAGGAGCTTGAAGTTAATTATTTTCTCGATGGGAAGCCAGTGGAGGTCTCTTAGGTGATTGGAGATATCTTCACAACGGGGAATGTCCAGGATGAGTCTGGCGGAGGTGTTTTGGGTGTGCTGTAATATCTTCAGGTTCTTCTCGGTGGTATTGGGGTAGAGGGCATTGCCATGGTCAAGTCTGCTGGTAACCAGGGCATGGGTTACGGTTTTGCAGCAGTCCTTTGGGATCCATCTGTAGATCGTCTGGGGAAGTCAGGGTGTGTGAAAGCAGGAGGATGCGATTGAGTTAACTTGGCTGGTCATGTGAGCGATGACTCCAGGATGAAGCCGAGGTTGAGTCCATGGTTTGTTGGGGAGGGGGCGGGGTAAGGGTCAATGGCCGCCAGGAGTCGTACCAGGCTGATGTGGAATGTCCCAGGATGAGGATCTCGGCCTTGTCAGAGTTGAGCTTGAGGCAGGTGTCCTGTGTTTCACAAATGTGTCTAGAAGCCATATCTGATAGATCAGCAAAGCATCTTTGGCAACCTGAATATTGGTTTGATAGTTCAACAATGCCTCATTCAAGAATCCCCAAAGTCTGTAAAGCAGGATATATATGCCTCTGAAGACTCAAAAGGATCTACAAAGAAATCATCCAAAAAAACAAAAACAGCTCACTACTCAAGCAGGATATCAAATCCAAGCTTCTGATTAGAAACTCCAGTGATACAGACAGGTTTCCACAATCCTGAATGCTGCTCTTGGATGATACTCTATCACAAAAACATGTAATTTAATGATTAACTATTTCAAACTGACAAAGGGAAAACCCTGGAACCTTATTGTATCAGCAAAACATCAAGTTCTGAAATGGGTGTATGTCAAATTTGCATAATGTGCTATCATGTGATTACACAACATTTCTAGAACTAAATTAGATCAGCATTTCAGGAACCATAGTTGACTGGATTGCCTCTTACCTTAAGATTTAGCATTATCTTGATAATTCCATTCTCTTCGGCACCATACATCATCTAAGTGGGGATACCTTATGGCTTGATTATTTCCCATCTTCAACATGCACTTCAGCCCATTCCTCGATCTTTTCAGTCCTTGAACCTTTATGCAGATGATATGCAGATCATTCTGAAACTGGAAAACCCAAGCAAACTTGAAAAGCAAGCTACTTGAAACATAAGACATCCCAAAAAGAAATAGTCACATGTGGATAATGGAAAAACTATGATCCTTTAACAGCTCGGCATCAGGAACATGTTGCATCCCCAAAAACCTCAACAAAGTGAAAATTCCAGAGTTACACAGATTCTATCATCACCCTGGGCCCTCAAGTTAATATCCCCACCCTGGGCCCTCAAGTTAACCAAGTGACAAAAAAGAACTTCATACTATGCGGCTACTGCAATGTATCTTTTCACATCTTGGATTCCCGCAAGATCCAGATGAGTAGATCACAATTAGAATACTCAAAGAGCATGTAACATGGAGCCTCACTTTCAATTATGTGGTGCTTTCAAATAAATCAGAACTCAGCTGTGAGATAACTCCTATATGTAAATCTATGGGACCACATCTGCGGAAGAAGCTCTTTGACTGCGATACAGAGCCCTAAGTTGTCATCAAGGATGCTTTCAACGAGGGGCTTGAGATGCGAAGGCTTGCATGAAGGTTGCATCGTGCAGTGGCCGTTCGAAGGAGACTGCGGGCTGCGATTCAAGGTTTGGTGTCAGGAATGCTCCGCGCTGTGGCAGTTCTGAAGCTCAGCTGTGAAGAAATGCATCATGTTGCGTTAGTTCTACTCCCAGGACCACAGCCAAGCTGGCTGAGCACCTTCAGGACCACTTACAAGGAGAGTAGGAATCACAGCAGACAGAGTCCAGGTGCTGGGTTCAAGGTGGTTGGAGTCTTTTCTGTCCAGGAGGATCTGATCAGTAGACCAGCCAACTAGCCCTTGGAGTCACTCTGGTGGTCCTGGATTCAAGTTGCAGGTCCAGTCCTTTCACTCAGGAAGCAGGGTAGCAGGCAGCAGGGCAGAAGTGTAAAAGAGTAGCTGTCCTTCCTGTGGAGCAGCCCAGCAGTCTTTCTGATTCTTTCTCCCGGTCCTGAGGTGTACTGAAGAGTTGTGTCTGTGGGTCTAATATTTATACCTGCTGCCTACTTTGAAGTAGGCAAAAGTTCTGGAGGTTTCCACCCCCAGAAGTGCTTTGAATATCCTGTTTCCCTGCCTTTGCCCCAGATTATCTGGGGTCACAATAGACTAGTGTCAAATCCTTTGTGAGTGTGCTCAGACAGAGTCTTTGTGATGTGCAAGTGTGGTAGGTGACACTTCCCCACCTCATAAAGTCAGAGATGGCCCATCCTGCCATCACCTATGGTACTTTGTCTCAATGTCTTGGAGCAATGTACAAAGACCAACTGCCAGCTACACCTAGACATGTGACACAAGAAACAGGCTGCAGAAACAAAATGGTTAGGAGAAGAAAATGTCAACTTTCTAAAAGTGGCATTTTTGGAAGTGTGACTTAAAATCCATGCTTAAAGGCAGTGAGGTCAAGCACTGCTTAGCAGTGGTAAACTGTGCAAACTCCTAACCTAAAGCAAGCATAAAGGAAATCAGCAAAAAGAGTGTTGGAAGGCAAAAAGTGGGGGGAAAACCACACCAAGGATATCAGGTCCAACAATTGTTTACTTAACTGTGTGAAGACAGTGTGCTGATCAGCATTGCAAACTTCATTGATATTCACAATGAATCCTTTAATATTGGAATCACCCGCAGAGCAGCATGTTTCCCATCTACGAAGTGCAACAGTAACTCTTCATGGGTAGTAACAGATACACTACAAATACTTAATTTTAAACCTATTTGAGTAATTTGCAAAAGAGTCAGCAGTATTAGGGTAAGGTGGCTTTGGCCCAAAGATTGAATAGGGTGTAGGAGATAAACTATGGGACTTGATCCAGGGGCTTGGATGCAAATGAGGGAGAAAACAAGAAGTGTGTTGTGCAGCCGAATGTGCACAGTACTAGCGCAAAGTCAGGTTGGGTCAGATCATAAGGATGTTTAGGATTTCTTGAGAATTATAATATTTATAATTTTTAGTGGGTGCCCTAGGGGTGCCATGGCAATTGTTTCCTGCAAACTGGAAAGCATGAAGGAGGCCAACTGAACTAAAGTGGGAAATCGAAGACTAAAGTTTTTAAAGCACTTCTTATAGGGAACAGAATTATAAACAGTAAATAGAAGAAATGTGTGTTAATTAGTTCAGGTTGATAGGAAAGCTTTTGTATGGGAATTAGATTTCAGTTTAGGCACAACTAAGTACAACTTTATTGTTCGCTTTTCAGTAGCCAGTTGCAGAGAAAAAGTAAGTGACATAAACTTGGAGTGTATTTTAGAAGGAAGTGAAAAAATATACATTTTGAATATAGTTATATCCAAGTAGGCAACATTGTTTCCTGAGGAGGAGGTGCATAGTGCAAAGGCACTAACAACTGGACTTTTGGTGTTCTAGCTGAGAGGTCATCAAGTACTACCACAGAGGCTTAATACATTTGGATTCTTCAGCAGTGCAGACATGAGTATTCCAATAGCACACACACACATATATATACGTGATAAAATGAACATATGCTGAATTAATTTTGTCAGTGAGATGTCTGTTTGGAATTCCACTCAGATCTATTGAAGTGATTCCACAGAAAGGTTATAGACTTATATAAAGTGATCACTTCCAATATTTCCCAAATCTGTTGCGGAAGAGAATCGACGATTCGATCTTCAGGGTCCTAGGTAACTGAGACCATAATCAGGACAATTTGTCATGAGTTTTATGAGGTAATCCGACTATCTAGAAAAGTTTGACAAATCAAAATAGCTAGTTCACAAAAACACATACATTAAGCCAATCATATCCCAGCATAATTAAAAAGAGCAATTTAATTATAATTCCAGAATAAACCATGCATGGTTGGTGACATGTTTAATTACAGATACTCTGAAAGGATACCTAATCCGCAAAGGAGTCCATGTACAAATTAACAGCCAAAGGTACTAACAAGTGCAACACATCCAGAATCAACAGTAAAGCAGGCTTTCAAACTGTCAGGAACCACCAAGTGGTAAGGCCAAAATATTGTATTTACATGGTGCAAACTCAAATCACCCTCCAGGTCATTAGAGATTATGGAAGGGAAAGCAGTGTAAATCAAATCTGTAGCCCTCTTTAGCTTTAAAGACAAAACAAAAACCTATTGGCTAATCTTAGGTCTAATTGTCTTGCTAGAAGACACAGACCAATACACACAAAGCAGAACGACAAAGAGTATTTTATCCCCACAAAGGGTCTTCAAAACGTAGCAACAAATGTTCACCCTGAACAAATACTATTCAGTTGCAATAGAACCTTGTTTAGTTTGGTCACTGTCTGACTCAGAATCTGAAACATAAACTGTCTGTCCTGGGGACAGGTATACTTAAACTATCTATAGGGACTTGATGGTAAAAATCCTTTCTTAGATATAGATAAGTCCATTCTTAGTTGTATCTCCTAATATAGTTTTCCATTATCTCCATTTTCCTTAAGCTAATCATTTGATGGAATTTCTTAATGGTTACTAGTAATTTGATTACGTCCCTCTAACAGTAGAGATAGTCTCATCTTCTAGAAACTTTTTTTCCAAATCCTCAATCTCATCTTGCAGTTTGTGAATATGTGTCACTGATATATCTATACTCAAAGTCATGTAGCTTCTGGAACACTTATTTGATACACAGCTAAAGCCTACATTGATTTCTTCATCATCAATGACAATAATGGAGATGTCCTTTACTTGTAACTCCACAGAGATTATATTAGCATTTAAACAGTCTGTTAGAAATTTGGCATGCAGTTCTGTTCTTAGTAGATTATTTTGGAGCTTCCCTAAGTTTGATAAATCTTAATCATTCCTTGTAATTTTTCGGCACCCACTGTATCATTGAAAAGTAGCAACTTGCACCTCAGGTTCTTGAATTACTGTCAGCATTTTATATTGTTATTGGCACCAATATGACAAACACACAGCATGGATGCAGGTGACCCTAGTTTTAAAGTGAAATTGTCAAAATGATGTGAATGGGACAGGGGTCCACTTGAATAGTGCTATGCAGCAAGATGACACACAAGAGGTCCAAGCAATATGGGTAATGGTGCTTTGTTATTGGTCCTGGGCAGCATTCCTTGTGACATTGAGGGCCTGATTACAAATTTGGCAGTCGGAAAACCTGACTGTCAGACCCGTGGTGAGGAGACCGCTGCGGAGCTGAAGGTCTCCCCACTGGACCCATTACGAGTTTTCCACTGGGCTGACCGGCAGAAACCTTGCCTGCCCAGTGGAAACCATGCAGGGGGATTGGACTCAGCTCTACATGGAGCTGAGTCCAATGACGTCACACAGGGGCCCCCCTAGCACCCTCGGAGTGCACACTGTCTGCTGTGGCTCCCACCATGAAAAGGCTGGAGGAAAGAGGGATTGTAATGAGCCAGGCAGTGCTGAGTTCAGTGCCGTCCTGGCTGGTTACAAGCCCGACTGCTATCATGCCGCTGGGCACCATTTTACCGGTAGGGATGGCGGTCCCCTGGTGGGACCGCCTGTCAGAGTTGTAATTGGGCAGTCGGACTGCCAAAGTTACGGTGGTCAGACCATCAACGCCATTGTGGCGGTACTCGAACCGCCACACTCCTAATGAGGCTCTAAAACAAAAATCCAGTACACTGATTGAAATATAGTGTCCTGTGGAGAGCCATGCCTTGTTCACTTTCAGAATACCCAACCAATGAGAGCACTGGGCACTTCAAGGGGTTCTTAATTAAGGAGGATATAAGGGACCGGGGAGAACAATAGATGTCAATTGGATTTTCATTAGTCAACCAAGCCCAAACGTCTATATATCAAGTAGGTGATTGGTAGTGTATTTCGCGGGGACTACAACAGAACAAAAGGCAGGACTGGAAGAGGACTTTATAATAACTTCAGGCAGTTGAACAATGCAAAGGGGTCTTTGAGTTGTAGACCTCAGAGGCATTTTAGAAATATTTATTATTTTGGCCTTGGGGAGTCCCTTTGGGGCCCCACCACAGGCTCTAAGGGGGAGAGGGGGTCATAAGACCCTAAGGGGTGAATGTATTCTGCCCCGGAATATATTTGAAAAACTTAGGGCAGAGAACTAAGGGCCTGATTATGAGGCTGGGGGTCCGAAGACCACCAGCCTCACTGTGGCTGTCAGACCACCGCAGCTGTGGTGGTCTGACTGCCACATTACCAGGTTGACAGGCAGAGCTGCCAACCTACCACCGTCCACGCCAGGATCTCAGATCCTGAGGGGCTGATGGCTGTGCAGGCTGTAATCAGCCAGGGCGTCGCTGAGCTCAGTGCCTCCCTGCTGATTACAACCTTGTTCTCCTCCAACCTTTTCATAGTGGTGGAACCGCCATGATAAGGCTGGCAGAGAACAAGTGCAGGGGGCCACAGAGGGGCCCCTGCACTGCCCGTACCTGAGGCATGGGCAGTACAGGGTTCCCCCTGCCCAGCACCCTCAAAATGCGCACTGTCTGCTGGCAGATAGGAGTCTCTATCTGCCAAACTCCTATCGGCTGCTAAGTCCCCGAGTCCTGAAATGGGTACCTGCAACATTTTTCCCCATGTTGCAGACAGCTAATTAGGGCACTTGACCCTGCAGGAGCATGTATCCCCTGGGAGAGAAGTCACCAAAGGGAAAAACATCCCACTGGGCCATTCAGAACCCTTTATTTTTTGTAATTGGGTTCAAGGCACTCATGCGGGAGTCCTTCGAACTCAACCGTCCTGATATACAAATATTTTTAAATCGCAGTTTCCTAAAAGCTACTGAATGGATTTACACCAAGTCACAAAAAGCAGGCTTTCTGGAGCAAAATGTATCTTCCTGACAAATTTAGTGTAATTCAGTTCAGCAGTTTTGCAGTAGTACTTCTTTCAAAGGTCTATGTAAAATGCATGGGGATTTTGCATTTTGGAACCCGTGTTTGGTCTCGGCCCCATTTGACAGATTACCACAAAACTCTGCAGGAAGGAACTGAGGCAAATGAACCTTTGTTTTGGAAAGTTTTGTGAAGATTTGTCAAACTGCAGCAAAGTTATTAGAAAAAATAAAATATATACTCAAGTTTTAGCTGTGTGACCTCAACTTCCACCTGGAAGACAGAAACAACCCCTGCTTCACGGCACACTTCAAAAGCCTGGGCAACATCGGACTCATTATTACTAACACGAGAGTACCCCGCGAGATAAGGGGTCTTATAAAGAAGGGGAAATGTTGTGTACACCACACCTCTGGAAGTGGGAAAAGAAAGAAATCACTTTTCTTGTTTATAACCCTCACCCACTCTAATAGTGGCATACTTTATCAGCAGGTTCACCTTAACTCCTAAAGCTCAGGGTGGGCTCAACCATATTCCAGGGAGCTCTTATAAGAAAATTGTATTAGGGGGCGTAACCTTAAGATAGAAATTCCTCATCCAGTCTGAAAGTATCCCTTTATTTAGAGGACCAATGGGAATGATAAAAAATGTAATGTGTTTGAAGTAAGGGTTATATATAAGACAAAGGATTTCTTCCTTTTCCCACCTCCATAGGTGTGGTGTGCAGCTGCAGCATGCAACCTTTCTGCTTTGTTTTAAGACTCTTTATCTTGCGGGGTGCTCTAGTGCTAGTAATAGTTCAGTGTAGGGAGAGCATTATCCCTCTACCCTTGTGAAAAGTGTCTCCCCACCCTCCAGGTTAGGAAGGTTTCCCTAACTCTCTGGACCTTTGGTTGAGCACCATCGGATTCACCCAGCTTGTCTCAGATCCAACTCACCGCAGGACACACACTGGACCCCAACTTCACCACCAGCAATAGTATTAAATACAACTCCATAACACCACTCACATGGACTAACCACTCTATCATCTGCTTCCAAACCAACAGATCTCAAGTCAACACCACAACCAGCATAAGGATACACACACATTATTTCACACACACGCTACCCACATGTTATAGTTATATAGTTAAGTATGCTAATGAGACCTTAGCTTACATTAAAAAAGCAAAGAAATTCACTGAAAACACCAAAGGTTATAGTGACTTTAGAGTTAGGTGTTGAAATAAGGTTAAAACATAACTTTTAAAAACTGCAAACCTTAAAAGTTATATAAAATTAGTAGGTTTAACTTCATCTATTATTATTTAACGTCGTAAACATGTGTTAAATAAATCAGTTGTATTGACATGAGCAAACAATAATTAAAGATCAACATGTTTTTTATTTTAAATATTTTTAAATTGAATTTATAAAATGTAGGTATTTCATTGTTTATTCAAAATGTAATTTGATGAGTTGACTTGCCTTAATATTTTATTTTTTATTTCTAGGTGACTAATAATTTTAAGTTTTATGTTACTAAAATGTTTAGTTTTATATTAAAATAATTTTCATTTTTTTAAATCATCACACTTTATTATTTTGCCCGGTGAGTTACCATAAGGTGATCTCCTTGTGCATGAGGCAAGGGTAACTCTAAACATGTAAATTCACTTTTGTAAATAAGGCCAAATAAGTGTAGGCACTCTTTGCTCGACTATATTAACCCATTTATAATACTGCTTACTAAAGCTACTTGATGTATTCAACAACTTTAAATGCAACTACCCAAAATATGTCAATTTTAAATCTTATTAAAGACTACGACCATCAAGTTTCGTTTCCTAGGACCTTCATTTGCATTGATGTCCCTGTGTTTGTATGCATGATACACTTTTTCCAAAAGAGGTGGGAATGTGTTTTGGAGTTTAATGCAAAAGCTGTAGACATAGCAAATGATATACGAGGCTCAATGACAACAACAGGAAGCTTTGGTAGGTTACCTTTCATGTAAAAAGTTGCGGAGGCCTTGCCTGAAGATAATTCAATAGTAATGACCTCTTTAGACCTAGGTAGCAATTTAGGAAATAACAATGTTTGAGTGTGTCAGAATGATAGATTCTGGTGTAGGTAATCCAGATTTTGACAGAGAACTACCCCGCAATTTTGTCATGGGCAGAAACTCATTTGTTTATTCTCTGGTCACAGTGCCAAAATTCCTGGAAGGAATATGTGTCTTTCTGCTAGAGTTTTTCATCTTTCAAGTTATTTTTTTAAGAATTATAATTTTAACTAGCACGTTACATATTTTTGTTTCTACCTTACATGGTGGTAATAGGTCTCACCCTTTGTTGATTCCTTGTCCTGTGTACTTTGATAAAGCATTGGAGGAACAAAAGAAATATGTGTGACCTCTTTCCCACTAAAAATACTGAGCAGAGCAACACCTTCTGAAAGAATCATTTGTGGAGTACTGGTACAAAAAATAAAAATGTATGGTGTTAGAGATTACTCCCTCATTATGACATTGGCTGGCGGGCAGACATTGCTATACCACCATCAGGCTGCCTGTATGGCCTGAACCCCGCCGGTCCTATTATGGTTTCTCCGCTGGGCCAGCGGGCAGAAACAGTGTTTCCGCACAGCAGGGAACAGGGCCTTAACATTGCAGCCGGCTCCTAATGGAGCCAGCTCCAACGTGGCGGTGCAGTGACGCATTCCACTGCCTGTAATTCAGGCAGTCGAATGCTCAATGTGGCTGTGCATGGGGGCCCCTGCACTGCCCATGCCAACTGCATGGGCAGTGCAGGGTCCCCCAGTGGCCCCCAGAGTCCCCCATTCTGCCAGCCTACCATGGCTTGCAGTGCTGCCTTGGTGGATTACAACCGCCAGGACCGCCAGGCTGCAGGCTGGCGGCAGCCTGGCGGTGTCGGTGGTTGGACCGTGGCAGCTCTGCCACGGTCATGATGTGGCGGTCGGACCTCCACGACTGCGGCTGTCTGACCGCCACTGTGACCCTGGAAGTCTAGTGACCGCTAGGGTCATAATGACCCCCTATATTTTCAATCAAAATCTGTGATTTCTACAAAAAACTGAGAACTAATGCAGCATTATTTGTACATTTAAATGTAAATATGAGGTATTACACTGTCTTGAGGATGAGATTTAGGTCTGACGCAGCGATAATAATAATACAAATTACACCTGGCATTTGAACCATGTATGTTACGCAATTCTATAGTACATGCACTCACAGCAGCCATGCTAGAATGGTAAACTGGCTGATCCAGAAATAAATATTTTCAATTACCAATGGGCTGCTTCACAAACTGTATTTTGTAGTACGTTTAGTTGCTCTACAACAGTATTACTAACAAACGAGGAAATACTATTCACAAACCTAAATGGGGAAGGCTGGACAAGTGGGTGAAGGATGTTATGCACAGGGTGAGAGCTGAAGAAAAGGCACTGCAGAGGGAAGATATGAGGGGAATTAGGCGTAGACCAATGGCCCCCTTATGAACAGAGGTGGTGGAAGCTTGAGAAATACTGGACGCAACCACGGATGAGGATTCTGACGGGAACATATCCCAAGAGGGACTGATGAATGACGTCCACACAAACCCACACCCTCCATAGGACACTCTGGGAGACCCACACAGCTGTGACTGTACTAGACATATACTCAATCCCCTTTGCCGCCCCCCCTCTGACGGACAGACTGAGATGATATATTGAGTGTTTACACACAATGTTAATACGCTACAAATAGTAATATGTGGTATTTGAAAAGCCAATAAAACAAAAGTGTAAAAAAAAAACTTACATGCGGAGTTTCAACCTCCACCTCTCCTACCTTTTTCTTGTGCAGAGATCTCCGCCCTGACTGTGGACTCTCTGTGGGCCAGAGGTATGACCTTTTGTTTTGTGTCTCACAATTTGTAATCTGTTTGCAAATCGCAAATTGCGAGTCGCAAAACAAAATGTACAACAATGTTAAGTACACTGTTTGTGATTTCCAATGGGGTTGCAAATGACCTACCTCATCAATATTCATGAGGTAGGTCGCAATTTGCAACCCCATTGGGAATGGTCGCAGGTATGGTGGCTTGCTGGGAACAGCAGACCACCATGTCTGTGACTGCTTTTTAAATAGAGCAGTTTGTTTTAAAAAATGCAGCTCGTTTTCCTTAAAGAAAAACAGTATGCATTTCAAAAATAAAAATGAAAAGTTTTCTTTTCATTTTTTTCAGAGCTAAAAAGCTATTTTCACTACCATTCACAAAGGGGACGAGGTCCCTTGGGGACCCCTTCCCGTTTGCGAATGGGCTAACACCAATTTGAAATTGGTGTTACCTGTGGTTGTTTTGCGACCACATTCACAGTCACAAAACGGTCACACATACCATTCAGATTCGGTATTTGAAAGGGATGCCCTGAACACTCCCCTTCCTAAATGTGAATTGCAAAACACAAATTGCGATTCTGTAAACAATTACCGAATCTCAATTTGGGCTTTGTACATCGAAAACAACATTTTCCTAATCACAAACAGGCCGATTCTGCAAATTTGCCTGTTTGAGACTAGATAAATACTGTGTATATGCAGCCCTATTTGTTTTCGTAGTACGTTTAGGAGGGACAGATAGAAGTGGCTGTAAAATGGAGGATGAGGACTACCAAATGGAAGGTTTTAGGGGAGAATTAATGAGGGGTTAAGAGAATGCACTTGTAAAGTTCCTACAACCAAAAGGGGCCCAATACAGTCGTAAATGCACTCTAGCTTGGAGCTGTAGTAAGTCCAGCACCACACATGACCAACCTCTGATACTGCAACAGTTTCCTATAGAAAATAATTGAGTCAGGGGCTTAAAATAAAACACCATAGAAAATGTTAAATTGAATTAAATATTTAAACTAGTTAAAATATAATACATTTAGGGCCTTGTTACGAGTTTGGCAGTCTGACTGCCAGACCACCACGGTGACGGCCACCAAAAGACCGCCATTTTGGCGGTAATACAGACCGGTGTAGTACAAGTTACACAGCCAGGCCTTCCAAAAGACAGCCAAAATCCCCACACCTCCAGGACTCTGGAGGGTGGGAAAGAGGTGGTCTGACCACCTGCACCACCAGCCTGACAACCAACCACGAACCTATTACAAGTTGAAAATCACAATGGCAGTTTTGCCCTGTGTGCACTGCTACTAGGACAAATTCCCCTCTACTTAGCCTTTGCCATGTACCCACCCATGTGGATATCAACTGGATAGTCTGTGGATAGGTCAGGCCAAGAAGAGCAATGCCAAGGTCAGCAGGCACTGACAATTTCAATCCACTCAGCCAATACAGTGTGCACTGCTACTAGGACCATTCCCCCTCTACTCAACCTTTGCCATGCACTCACCCATGAGGATTTTAACTGGATAGGGTGTGGCTAGGACAGGCAAAGACAGCAATGCCAAGGTTAACAGTCACTGTCTACTCAATGCAAAAAAAACATGCTCACTGTGCATCTGTCCTAACATCCATTTACATCAACTTGCTAAGAAAGTCTAGTCACCTGAGAGGAAGACTTATGAATGCTGTGTATAGAACTTGGTGTGACATGAATGTACATCCTAGGAGGAACAGTATCTCTAACCAGGACACTGCCCACAATGACATAGTACTGCTGTATGTTAAATCACAAATGTAGGTTACCTACCTGGGAGGGACCAACATACAGATCATGGTATACTCTGTAATCAGCTAATCAACTAGACACATCTTGAGTAGATAAGCCAAGATGAAAATAATGTGGACAGGAAGGACAGCCCAATCTATGTTCTCAATGCATGTAGGACAACTCAAAGGTACCAAGATGCCTCATCTAAATGTTTGTGGCAGGACACATATTCACAGTGGAATGACCACATGATGACAACTAAGATATACAACAACAAGGATCCAGGTCTGCCCACATAACAGTCCACTAAGTCTTGGGATGAGCTAAGCCACGTCATGCACATCCACTGATTTGACTGCACTGCTGGAAAGGTAGGAGCCAATGAACAGACATCCAAATGCCAATACACTGAGACATCCTGTAGCAAGGTGACTTAAAATGGAATTGGACTGTTCCCCAAATGTCAGCTCTGTACAGTTGATAGCAGGTGCGTCTCTCACATAAGGGAAAAATGCAAAGCCAATATGTACATGGTCTTAGTCAAACGCCACTGTAAACTGTTGGATGTACATGTCACAATACAGACTGAAATATACTGTTTGTCACTACAACAAGTCTGCCTGCCACTGGGGGCACTGCTGCTCCCCATGGATGAAGCCGCCAGTGAGGATACCACTCCTGGACGTGTGCACGTTGAAGACGGCACTGGCCGACCTGGGGAACCTGATCAGATGACACCCGTCAGCCTCACCCTGACCACATCGACTCCTCCCAGCCCTGTTGCATCAACATATCAGGCAATTAGCCATCCCCAAACCTGGGACCAGAAGACTGATTCAACAATCTCGTGCCCCCCCCCCCAATCCAGGTACCTGTAATACAATTAGACAGCTCAGACAATTATGGACCTAGACCCAGTGGTGGGGGACCAAACTGTGCCAAGGGTGGAGGCACATTGAGGTAGGGTGTGGGGAAGGGGTGGTGTGGGCCAGCAAAATGAGGCTATAGGGATGGGTCTGGCCAGGACACCATCACCCAAGTTGTGGGAGCCTACCAACAATCCCAAGTTGTGATGGGCCAGATACCCACCAAACTCAGAGTGATCAAGCAGCTGCAGAGGGATTACCACCATGAAATATTGCAACAGTGGGAGGCCCACAATGCCACCTTGGCCGCCCTAACAGGGGTGCTGAGGGACATGACGCCACCATGAGCAGGGTTAGAGGACAACACCAGACCCCTCACATTTGCCTAGTAACATCTGCACCTTCAACTTCTGTAGCAGCCAGTGGAAGGCAGGTCCTGCCAGTGGAAGGATCTGCCTCAGACACCCCTGCCTCTGTAGATGAAGAATCCACCCAAACAACCAGGAAGTGCAGATGCCAAGACCTCAACCACTGCCAGGATTTGACCCCTTACTGATGGAGCCCCTTTGTGTGCCATAGAATCACTCTGTTGACTGTTCTTCACACAGTAGCCATTTTCCAGGATAGTAGGACACTGGACTTTGGACTTCAAATTTTGTGGGAGCTACTCCAATGATTACAACCACTATGAATGATTTATTCACTATTTGCGTTTTTGGTTTAATCAAAATCCACCTCTGTTTTCAGAGTACATGTGAACAAACTCAACTAGCACACAATCAATGCCTAATGGAGATTTGTCATCATTGTAGGATGTACAATGTGAAATGTATGTGATGCAAATTAGGGACTCTTAAAATGGCCATGTAAGGAGGGATATGTCTCAGTCAGTGTCAGGCTAAGGATTACTAGCAACACAACAACACAAATGGTCAGTCACACCACATTTTGTATTTACACCGTACAGCCCATAGGCTGCTAATATGTCTGGACTGTCATTGCCAAGAATGATTAAACATTGTTCCCTCTGGCTACATATCTCAAAGTACCATCTGTTCCCAGAAGAAAGGGCTATGTCAGACCCTGTTCCGTAGTATAGGAAAACATATTGGTGGATGTTGTCACCAGATTAACCTTCATCACATACCAAAACCAGGTCTATCCAAATTAACATACCTCATGACACAGAGAGAGGACAGTACAACAGTCCTTAGTCAGAGGCCCATTCCATGACAATGGTCAGGCATCTAGAGCCATGTTACACACCTATGTCAGCATTGTGGCACAGGCACTATGGCCTGCAATGAGGAAACACATTGACATCTATGTACAGGGCATACAGGATCATTATCAACAAAATGTGGAGGGATAGCGGATGGATTGCACAGGATGACACGTTACAAAGCCACATGATCACACATATGAAACCAATGGACCAACATACCAGGGCAAACAAGTCTATGCTGCAGCTCAGATAACTCCCCCTCACTGTCCAGGCAGTCTGGGTATGGAACTCACATAACCCAAATATGAGACAAACAGTACCTGGATTAATTCCATGTCCCCTTCACATGTCAGACCAGGTACAGCCACCCGTCAATGCCACAACTCTGAAATGCCCACATGAGGATGGCATGGTGAAGAGACCTGGAAGAAAAATGTGATATACATGGAGTTTAGGCAGGCAGAGGCATACATGAGACACAAAAGTAATTTTAAACTTCTGTTTGTTCCCTGACAATGCAATGTGACTGCCTCAAACACAGCAGATCCTGAGAGGCACATCATCAAGTCTCTTGTAGCCAGCAAATCTGGCCTGTATGATGCACAGAATGAGATGCCATGTCTCATGGTGACAGAGATACCCTTCTCCACAAATCCCGACCCCTACAGTATCCCATTCAGTCATAATAATCACAGAACATCACATACTTACACTCATGTGAAGTACTGATCGATGAGATCTGCCCGAATGTCTCCACCTTCATCCTCATCACTGTCATCCTCACTTGGCATTTCAGGATGCTCACCCGGTGGCACTGCCAGTTCCCCCTCATCAGGGGTGTATGGGATGTTTCTCCTTAGGCAATGTTGTGGACCATACAGCAGGTCACAATGATCTTAGAAATCTTTTCTCGTGAGTAGAGGAGGGCTCCACCGGATTTGTCTACACTGTGGAATCTTGCCTTCAGGAGCCCAAAAGCCTGCTAACACAAAACGGCATGTACTTCCATGTGCCTCGTTGTAGCAGACTTCCCTTGGCGTAGTTGAATTCTTCATTGTTGTCATTAACCAGGGATGGTTTGGGTAGGCAGAATCCCCTGTAAGACAATGCGACTTGCATGCAACCATCAGCAACGTCTCAGTACCAGCAGACATAGCAGACATACACACATGACATATGTGACTTTCCAACCAGACAGGCCCTCTCTGGGTAAGGTCGTGTCAACAGCTGGGGAATAGCGCTTTTCCGCATGACAAAGGCATCATGGACTGAACCCGGGTACTGGGCACGCACTTGACAAATGTAGAGGTACGCCAAACACACTACTTGGACATTGATGGAATGGAAGTTCTTCCTGTTCCGTAGACCTATTCATTCCCATGCGGTGGAACCAGGACTACATGTGTACCATCAATGGGTCCTACAACATGTGGAATGTGTGCCAAATCATAGAATACTGCTTTAACATAGGCAAAATCCTCATGTTGAGGGAAACAAATGTAGCTGTGCAGGTGTTTCAACACTGCTGAGACAACATCCTTCAACACAGAAGTGAACAGAGGCTGGGGCACCCCAGCAGATAGGGCCACTGTGTTTTGGAAGGACCCTGTGGCCAGGAAGTGCAACACTGGCATGACTTCTACTATGGGTGATATGCTTTTTGGATGACCTATGGTTGGCATCAGATCTGGCTCCAACTGACGAAAGAGATCCATGATTGTCTGCCGTTCCAGGCAGTACAACTGTATGACACGACAATTCTCCATGGTCTGCAAGTCTGCTAGTGGATGGTACACAGAAGGGTGACTGATCCTTCTCCCCCCAGGGTAACTGTGTGGGCCAAAAAGAAAAAAAAGGCAGTTACTCAATGTGTCCCTAGAAATTTACATTATACATGTCAGATATGAAATGTATCATGTCGTGAGTCAGTGTAAACATGATACACAACACACACCAGGGATGCCACTTGCCCATTTGTGAAACCTTGATGCCTTACTTATCGACATATGTGTCCAAAAACCTCTATATGGTCAGCTATCTCATGCCAAAATTGCTCTATAAACTGCCTGTGATTCAATGCCCAAAATCATGGTTTACACATGTAAGAGAGGCTGTACCCCCAAAAATGGTGTCACTTCTGCAGGACAACATACCTACATTGTAACGGAACCAATTGACCTCCATGACAGGACAATATATGCAAGCACATCATTTTTATGCTTGTGACGCATCAAAATATATGTTGTAATTGCCTTTAATACCTCTAAAATGGTGACTGCCTGACCTACTCCACTGGACATTAGGAACCGCCGTCGACCTCCGGCAGAAGTCATTGCGGTAGGCGGATGCCACCGCAGAAGACATTGCTATAGGATGACATTGCTGCCTGTGGTGTTCTTGGCCCAAAAGCAGTGTCCGCCAGCGGTGACGGTCGCATACGTGGCAGATGGGACTGCCATTTTCTACTGATTTTCTCACTTGACTTCTGACACTACTGCCAGCAAGACCTCCATGACCTGAGCTGCTGTGTAGCACCTCTGGCAGCCACCATGCTGTATCCTACAGGTGATAGGCCCATGCCCTCTCACCCAAAGAGCAGGTGATTGAGTGAGGGACAGACTGCTTCCCCTGACAACGTAGCATGTGTCATGTGTCACATTTCTTCTGGGATCAAATTGGTGTGGACGTGCCATGTGTTTCACACTGGTGTGCTCATCCATTTTGTAGCTGGGACTTAGGAGTACACTATGGTGAACCCTCAGTCAAAAAGCCCAGCATTGAGGATATATGACTGGAGGTTGTTACTTTCCACCAACAGATCACTCCTGATAAATGTTAGTCCAAAGGTAAGTAGGATATGAGTAGATTAACATCTTCAAACAAGCTGCACATTTTCTGCATTGTTTAGGGGGTGCTGGTGCCTCACAGCAGTCTGTGATGCATGGGTGTCCATTATACATGTGACATGACTTACATGTTAAATTTTGGCAGCTGTAGCGTACTACTTCCCTTGGTACGTGGGGAATGTGCATTGCCAGGGTTGATGTGTCATGAGTATAGTACATATACCTTGTGCCAACATGTATGCATGTGCTCTATTCTCATTAGGATACATATATGTGCAGTAGATGTATGGCATGTGCTAGCCATGCATATGGGGCGATATTGTGAACGTTTTACATGTATGTTCATGGGGTCCTGTTGTCGTTATGACACATCTTCAAAGATTGTTGAGGTACTGTGATGCCCCAGACAGGACTGGGTCACCATGATATGTAGTTAGACATTAACATTAATGCCTCATAGTATGTCTTAAGTCATATGTAACTGTAGTAGCTAGGATGGACATTACAGGTAGGGGCAGGTTGCTGATCCACATGGTGATGGTTTGTACTCTTGATGTGGTATGATGTTTGTTGTTCACAGCACCTGTGTGTTGTTTGGGACTTGTGCCTTGACTGTATGGATGCATCATGGATTGACTTGCAGTGCTGTTGGCATGACGTGTTAGGGCTCTGGGAATCACCCACATGCAGATGCCATGCTTGTATTGTCTGATATGTGGATATTGATGTAGATTGTCATTGTACAATGATTTGTTTTCCTCCTGATAGTGATTGCTCGGACTGTGCCCCTCTTTCCTGCATGGTTCAGTTGTCTACTACACCAACACTCAGAAGTAAACATACAAATGGGTGTATTGGTAGGGGATATCCTGGGCTTAACAGGGCCATTCTTGTGTGTATTTTGGAGTCATCTCTCCTTGAGGTTTGGCACCTGACTCCATTGTTGTTCCATGCAAGAGTGGGTGACCTTGCTACTAATTCCTAGACTAAACTTTGAATGGTATGACTTGTGGAGCTGTACATTGTTATGAGGTGTCCATTGTGACATGGCTGATTCCATGTCACCTAATCCAGGCATGGCATGTTAATACCAGTGATATCTGCCTTTCCTTACCAACATCACTTATTATTGAGACATCATATTGGTGGAAGTTTGTTGTGTGCATAGACTTGTGTGAATATAATTGGTAGGCTACCTAACAATGGTATCCAATTGTTGGCTACTGGTTCCATTTGGAGGGCTGCATGTGGCACAAGTTTGATGTGGAGTGGTCGCCTAGTTGTGTAATGGTTAGTGTGGTAGCTACATCTCATCCATGCTATTGTAGTAATGTGTGACCAAGACTAGCTCAGGTGTCACCTTTGTGATTCCAGATGTGATGCATGGTTTTGTATTACCATATGATGGTGCCACTTTGCTGTCACTTTATGCGGTGGACCACTTGACATGATGGTAAGTTTTATCCCCCAGAGTTGTGATTGCTGTGTCATGATGTACATGTGATGAAGGTACTTCACCTTCTTTTGGCATTATCAACAATGACAGATGAAGGAGATGTGACCGTGCGAAGTAGGGAAGCATCTGGCCACAGGACCCTAGGTCACAAGACCACCGACAGCGAGGAGGGCAAGGGGAGTTCCATGGGAGGACCCGGTCCGGCGCAACATCATCGGATTCCACCACTCCATAGTGGTGGCGGACCCATCGGGGACCACCCCAGCACCATATTTGTCCACCACCCCCCAATCTATTACCACCCTCCCTTTTGCTCCCCACCCAGTTGTCTGTGCCCGCTCACCCAAGAAGGTGAATGTACCCTTTGCCACAGGCACCTCTGCCTCAGCCCGTTAGCACAGCTGCCCCAGTGAGGAGGCTATTGACCTCCTGAGGTCAATCTCTGTGGATCAGACTGCCATTGTGAATGCCATCCAGGGACTGACATGCTAGATCCAGCAAGGCAATGCGTTCCTGGAGGGCATTCACAGTGCAATCTCTGGCCTACGGAGATCATTACAGACTCTGACCTCCACACTGACAGCAGCAAGTCACCCCTTGTCTTTCGCCCCCCTCCACCTTCCTCTTCCCAGTCCTAATCCCCCCTTCCCCAATGAACACAGACAGACTCGCATGCACCACCTCAACAGAAAAGGCAAGCACACACAAACATAAGCACCATAAGACACACCACTGGCATGCACTAAAAAAACATTCACCTGTAGACACAACAACAGTCATGACTTCCCTTGACACCCCTCCCGCATCACACACATGGCATCTGGCACACCTACAGACACCACATCACCAGTCACTGATCCAGCCATCACACCTATCATACCCGCAAACAGCACCTCAGCAGACCCTCAGGCATCCACCCCAGTCACCACAGCCGCAGACACAACAACCAAAGACACACCTACATGCAGCACATCCACTATACCTGCAGTCACCACCCAACAGACACCCACCCACACACCACGGCGTCCCCCAGCACCTCAACCACCCTAAGCGTCAAACACATAAATGCCCTCATTAACCCACCCAACAAACACCACCACACTTAAGCACATCTCCCACAAACACGCACTCAAAACAGCCACACTGACAAGTCAGGCAACCACTCCCTCAACCTCCAAATCCCGCCCCCTTTCTAATAACTGTCCCTGTGTGTCAAATAAACTTTTCCTCTGTGAGCTTGACCTCACCCCTGTTCTTCCCAACCCCTGTATCGCCCCCAAAAGGTCAGTTTCCCTCAACAAGGCCATCCCTCCTACCTACAAGGCCTCCCCTGCCCCGTGTAAGCACCCATGCCCCTCCCCTGGCCAAGAAGAAGTCAACCCCTCCTGCGAAGGTTACCCCCCTTCCAAGCCAAAATCCAAACCCCCTTCCAAGCCCAAACCCACCCCTCTCCCCCACTCCCTCCCGATAATCTCTGAGGTGTCGGCCTGCCCCTTTGATGCCTTACCTGTGGAGGTTACATGGCAGTCAAGAGTCAAGTAGGGGCCCAACACTGTGCCTTTTGGGCAGACATTTTTGGACTGACCTATGGCCTTGGACTACAAGAAAATTGCCTTAATAAAGCCAACCATACACCTTTGTCCTGCTTTTCCTTCCCTAGGTTTCTGATCATCCTGGCTGACATTGGAGTGTGCCTGTTGTTGTGTGTGTTTGGGCTGCTTGCTGCTTTTGCAGTATGTGAGTTTGTGTGGAGTGTTGTTGTTCCCCAAGGGAAGTGTGTGTGTTGTGGGATGGGTATCAATCAATCAATCAAACAAATGTCTTAAGCGCACTACTCACCCGGTAGTGTCTCAAGGCGCTTGGGGGGTTACTGCTGGAAAAGCCATGTTTTGATGTGCTTTCTGAAGGTTAGGAGGTCCTGGGTCTTGTGTAGGTTGGTGGGGAGGGAGTTTCAGGTTTTGGCGGCGAGGTGGGAGAAGGATCTGCTGCCGGAGGTGGTGTGTTGGATGCATGGGACTGTAGCGAGGGCGAGGGCGGTGAAGCAGAGCTATCGAGTTGGTTTATGGAAGTTGATTCGTTCGTTGAGGTAGGCCGGCCCGGTGTCGTGGAGGGCTTTGTGAGCGTGGACAAGGATTTTGAAAATGATCCTTTTGTTGATGGGCAGTTAGTGTAGGGATCAGAGGTGGGCGGAGATGTGTTCGTGGCAAGGGAGGTTGAGGATGAGACGTGAGGCTGCGTTCTGGATTCGCTGGAGTTTTCTCTGAAGCTTGGCTGTGGTCCCTGCGTAGAGGGCGTTGCCATAGTCCAGTCTGCTGCTTATGAGGGTGTCCGTTCTTCTTGTTTCTAAAGGAATCCATTTGAAAGTCTTGCGTAGCATGCGAAGGGTGTTGAAGCAGGATGATGATATGATGTTGATTTGCTGAATCATGGAGAGAGATGAGCCCAGTATGATGCATAGATTGCGTGTGTGGGTGGTGGGTGTTGGGGGTGGTCCAAGGGTGGTGGGCCACCAAGAGTCATTCCATGCTGTCTTGTTGGGACCAAAGATGATGATCTCGTTTTTTTCTGAGTTCAATTTGAGGTGGCCTGCTGTCATCCAGCTAGCGATGGCGAGGAGTCCGGCGTGTAGTTATTCTTGGCGGTAGATGGGTTCCTCGTGAGGGAGATGATGAGCTGGGTGTCGTCAGCTTATGAAATGATGGTGAGGCTGTGGGGGCAGATGATGTTGGCAAGAGGAGCCATGTAGATATTGAAAAGGGTGGGGCTGAGGGAGGATCCTTGGGGGACCCCACAGATGGTCTTGGTGTCTGTAGACCCGAAAGGAGGGAGTCAAACTCTTTGGGTTCTTTCGGAGAGGAAGGAGGGGAGCCAGTCCAAGGCTTTGTGGCAAATTCTGGCGTCGAAGAGGCGAGTGCGGAGGGTTTGGTGGAATACAGTGTCAAAAGATGCGGAGAGGTCTAGGAGGATCAGGGCGACGGTTTTGCCCTTGTCCAATCTGGTCCTGATTTCGTCTGTACAGGCGATGAGGGCAGTCTCGGCGCTGTGGTTTTTGCGGAATCCAGACTGGGAGATGTCGAGTATGTTGTTGTCTTCTAGGAAGCGAGATAGTTGTATGTTTACTATCTTCTCTATGACCTTTGCGGGGAAGGGGAGTAGAGAGATGGGTCGGTAGTTTGTGAGGTCTTCAGGGTCTGCCTTGGGTTTTTTGAGAAGAGCGTTGACTTTGGCGTGTTTCCACATATCTGGGAAGGTTGCAGTCC
The DNA here is from genome assembly GCF_031143425.1 of Pleurodeles waltl. NCBI lineage: Eukaryota > Metazoa > Chordata > Amphibia > Caudata > Salamandridae > Pleurodeles > Pleurodeles waltl. Next base: position 1,009,518,162 of record NC_090439.1, on the reverse strand, counting down.
CGAAGGAACTGTTGATGACGGCCCGTAGCTGGGGAGTGATGATTTGGCTGGCTTGTTGAAGATGTGGTGGGGGCAAGGGTCTGTTGGGGAGCCTGAGTGGATGGAGCTCATAGTTTTGCTGATTTCTTCGTTGTTGGTGGGGGTTCAGGTGTTCAGTAGGTTGGTGTGGCAGGGTGTTGTGGTGTTGGTTGTGTCGGTGGTGGTGGGTGGTGACGATGTGAAGCTGTCGTGTATGACTGCGATCTTGCGGTGGATGTAGTTGGAGAGGGAGTTGCAGCGGTCTTGGGAATATGGAGGGTCGATGGTGCAGGATTTGGGTTTGGTGAGTTCTTTGATGATGGCAAAAAGTTCCTTGCTGTTGTGTGTGTTGTCATCTATGCGTTCTTTGTAGAAGGATTGTGTGGTGGTCCGGATGAGTTGGTGATGTTTACAGAAAACGAAATACACGGTACAAAGCACACTAGATACACCTACCACTAGGCACCAGGGATGAGGCACAGGCGGGTGCCTGCGGGTGGTGGAGGGCCTCAAACGTCTTTTTGCAGCAACAGCGGGGTCAAGGGCACAGAGGCAGGCTGGTGGAGCCGAGTGTACTCCTGGCCCAAAGCAGGTCAGGGGGTATGTGTATGTTGCTGCAATGTTGTTGTCATGGCATTGTGGTGTGTGTGTAGTGGTTTGTGTATCTTTTTGTGTTGTGCGGTGTGGGCATGTATGTTGAATGACTTGTCCCCTGATATGGCTAATGTCTACATGTAGTGTATGTGTTCTTTAGTTTGGTCAGTGCAAACCTGCAAAGTGTTGAGTTGTGGTAGGTTGCTTTGCATTTGAGTGCACATGTGTCCATGTAGGTGTTTGTCCCTTGCAGCTGGTTGGTTTAGGGGTATGTCCCATGGAGTGTGAGTTGTGTGTGCTTTGTTGCCATGCCCTTCCCCCATTGTGTGACTTTGCAAGTCAATTGATATTGGTATTGCTTGACCCTGATATTCAGTTGTGTGCAGCTGCTGTGCTCACGTTGTTTGGTGCCTTGTTCAATATGATATGTGACCCAATGCAGCCCCCTTCCAGGTATGGTCCTGCTGCTCCCACTACAGCTGTGTTAGTGTTGTTTTGGTGGTGCTATTTGTGTCCTTTGTTGAATTTCCTCTGTGTGCATTGTGCATGGCATTGATGGTCCATTGTTGTATGTGTGTGATGTATGTGTCAATAGCAGGGTTGTTTGATGGTGGTGATGTGTGTATGCCATGGCAGATTGATGTATTTGTGTTTTGTATTTGTGGGCAGTCCCTGAACAGTGTTGGGTATGAGTTTGTGGAATGATTTTGTACTTGTGCATTGGTTGTGTTGTTGTTGCTGTGTGTTTATGTTTGTGGCCTTCTATGTCTCCGAGCCTGTGTTGTGAATGTATGTCAGGAAAGATAGGTGTAGCTGCTGGCCTTGGCGTTCCCCGCCTATAATGTGTTTAGTAGCAGTAAATAAATGAAATGTTATACATGTAAATAATACAGGTAGGTGTTTGTACTTGCCGTTGGTGTCATCCACTTCGGTGTTGTACCCCTTGTCTTTTGGCGAGCAGGAGCAGGATGACGTTTAGGAGTGGCTCCAGGGCGGCTCCGGACGTGTATTGTTGTCTGCAGGTGAGTGTCTTCTTTTAAACTGCTCGTTTCCGCCTTCTGGTACATGGTGGTTGGATCGCATCGGTCACATCGGCAGTGTGCAACCTCATAATAGGTCCGGTGGAAACATGGACTCTACCGGCCTCTTTATGCCTCCAGAAGACCGCGGCGGTTTGTGCTGCCTGGCAGTGGCGGCATTGTGCTGGTGGTCTTCTATTTCCTCGGCCATACTCAGCTAAACTCATAATATGGCGGTCCGCTCTGCCAGCCTGTTGGCTTTCGGACCACCAAACTCGTAATCAGACCCTTAATCTAATGCTATCAATATACTTTTTTTTAATTTAACACATTTTAATAAACTTTAAAAAATTTAAAAGTTAATGTAACATTAATTTTATTAAAAAAATTGCTTTAATTCTATACATCACTTTTAATCATTTTAATACGTAATAGAAACATATATTGTTATACTTCAAGTGGGACTTTTGGGGGAATTTAAATTAAAAAAAAATAATTGCAATTGTACTTAATATATTAAATAATTAAACTTAAATTAAGTTATTAGTCTTGAAGCATTATTATATTGTTATATTATTATATTGTTCTACAATTAAAATATAAATATATATAACACTACCATTTTTCAATCAAATATTTTTTCTATTTTTTTTCTTCAGACTTTTCAATGTAATTCACAGTACAGAGATCTCTGCCTTGGTGGTGGAGACCTCTCCCTACATGTGCACAGTTAATAGTAGTAATGTTAAATAATAACCTTTTTCTTTAATAATTATTTAATTATATTACATTAAATTAAAAATCATGTTTAAATATGTAATGTAAAGGTCCCACCTAAATATACTTATTATGTATCAAAAATTATAAAACTGTTTCTATATAATTAATGGAGTCATTTACATTTTTAAAAAAGGTACATTTATTTTTTAAGTTAGAAAAAGTCATTAAATAGTTTAACATTAAGTAATATTTATTTTAAAATATATATGAAATTATGACATTAAATTAAATAGATTTTTTTTTAAAAAAAGCCTTCTAAATCATTTTAATTGAACATTATTCACTACAGGTTTCTATTTAGGTACCCTGCCTGTATTATTTTCTTTAAGATGGTGATGAAGTATCAAGCTGGATATGTCTGGTGCTTTACTTTCTTCTTCTCCTTTTTGGTGGTAGCAACTTTACTCTCGTAAATTTGGCTCCACCCATTTTCTTTTAGGGGGTGACACATGCAGGTATACACTTTTGAGTGACTTCACACTTATAAATGGTGAATCATCCAAAGTAGTAAAGTTACTCAAAAGTGTAAGAGTAAACTAACTTGTGTAGATTTACTTTTGTGAGTGGGCTCCGAAGTTGGTGCTGTGGTGTCCCAACATTCGAGAAAAAGAACTAGACGACTTCTATCAGTGCAGACACTCCTGGCTTCAATGCAGTATTTAAGGCTTGTTTGACCCAACAAAGTTTATCAGTAACATGGTATTACTCTAGTCAGTGGTTTGACAATGCTTAACATCAAGGCATTGCCACTATACTGCCAAACCAAATGCAGCTATAGGTTTTATTTCACTAGTCCCTTTTAAAATGGTGCCTGACACATGAACATTCTTCCAGTGGAAAAATGGGAGAGTTTTCTCTGTCTTTGCAGGAACTCTGCATTCCTCGGAGGGTGGTCATAGCTTCAACAGCAGACACATTTGTTTTGGTTCTGTACCCTCCTCAAGTTTGGAAAGGTCTAACATGGGGATCCCAATAAGGCCCACCTATTTTCCCTTGTGGAGGTCGGGCCTAGGGCATTCTGATGGATACCAACTCACTCTGTAACCCAGATCCCAATAACTGGGACCACAGATCTTTGTTTGGAAGAGTAAAGGTTGCAGTTTATTGGATTCTTTAACTTACATGGGAGCCTTCTTAAATTCACTTTGTGCTCGCCTTTCAAACTGTAAGCTTTGAACCATATCTCAGTTAATGTTCATTATATCCTCTTCTGTCCGCCTCTTACAGAGTGATGATTCCTGGGAGCGCAGCAACAGTTTTAAACCCTGGGCTGCCTTATTGCTGTGCCCTTCTGACTTATGTACTTTTTGAAAGGATGTCCACAGGGTGCCCTTATGGTGTTTGTATAATTCATGGGGTAGCCTAGTACACCCATTCCCTTGCAGCCATTTATTAAATTTTTTTGTTCACCCAGTCGAGGAAAAACTCTTCTTTGGCCTGAAGTGTCCTTTCTAGCCCCCAAATTCCCTAATGAGGGGGGCTGGTGATCACTTCTGGACCACCTCATTAATATGTGTGTGACATCACCAGTATACACCCACACACTTATATGGGTTGGGAGGAATTCCCTTTCCCAGGTCTATTTAGGGATCTGGTTGGAGTTGGTGGTTAGGCCTAAGGGAGGGACGAAGCGCAGTTATTACTGACCTAATATCCACCTTAGCCATACCCACTAGCTCAAGATACATTTTTCTGTTGATGGGAGGGAGGGAGGGAATCAGGCAAGATGGTGGCAGCAGCTGCCCTGCTCCCCCATCCTACCTCTCACCAACTGAAGAAGCCTGGCAGTTGGGGCTGGACTGTTCCCATGGGGAACAGGGTCAAGACTGATTTGCATATGGCTGGGTCCAAACTGGGGTGGCATGGAGAGCAAAAGAATGATGGATTAAACCCAGATCTGTGACTGGGGTGAGTGTTTGCATTGTTCAGCACTCCGTCCATCATCCTTTTGTGTTGCTAAAGTTGCCCTAAGTGGAAAGGGTATGCCCAGGCATGGGTCCTGTGCTCACTGTGCCAGTGGATTCAAGCTAGCCTGGCTGATGAAGGGTGATACCCTGAAGCCGGTCCCAGGATGCTTGTTTCCAGTCCAGGTAAGACCTGGCCTGGCAGTTCGGGCCGGACTGTTCCCATGAGGAACAAGGTCAAGACTGATTTGCATGTGGCTGGATCCAAACTGGGGTGGCATGGTGAGCAAAAGAATGATGGATTAAACCCAGATCTGTGACTGGGGGTGAGTGTTTGCATTGTTCAGCACTCCGTCCATCATCCTTTTGTGTTGCTAAAGTTGCCCTAGGTGGGAAGGGTGTGCCCAGACGTGGGTCCCTTGCTCACTGTGCCACTGGATTCAAGCTAGCTTGGCTGATGAAGGGTGATACCCTGAAACCGGTCCCTGGATGCTTGTTTCCGGTCCAGGGAGGACCTGGCCTGGCAGTTCGGGCTGGACTGTTCCCATGAGGAAAAGGGTCATGACTGATTTGCATATGGCTGTGTCCAAACTAAGGTGGCATGATGAGCAAAAGAACGATGGATTAAACCCAGATCTGTGACTGGGGGTGAGTGTTTGCATTGTTCAACACTCCGTCCATCATCCTTTTGTGTTGCTAAAGTTGCCCTAAGTGGGAAGGGTATGCCCAGACGTGGGTCCCGTGCTCACTGTGCCAGTGGATTCAAGCTAGTTTGGCTGATGAAGGGTGATACCCTGAAGCCGGTCCCAGAATGCTTGTTTCTGGTCCAGAGAGGACCTGGCCTGGTAGTTCGGACTGGACTGTTCCCATGAGGAACAGGGTCAAGACTGATTTGCATATGGCTGGGTCCAAACTGGGGCGGCATGGTGAGCAAAAGAACGATGGATTAAACCCAGATGTGTGACTGGGGGTGAGTGTTTGCATTGTCAGCACTCCATCCATCATCCTTTTGTGTTGCTAATATCCACCTTAGCCATACCCACCAGCTCAAGATACATTTTGCTGTTGGTGGGAGGGAGGGAAGCAGGCAAGATAGTGGTAGCAGCTGCCCTGCTCCTCCCATCCTACCTCTCACCAACTGAAGAAACCCATAAGGAAGTGGGAATTTAAAGGGGATGGCCTAGGATTGCTCCTACTATCTCCCTTTATAGTCCCCATTTTTTGATTCAGTTTCAGACAGCTTTTTCATCCCCTAGGGCCTCTGTTTCCAACAGAATTACTGGGAGAGGAAGGAAATGTTTTTTTTGCTCCTGCAAGTGGTTAGATGCTATTTTCATTTTCACTAGTATGAGGGAAATCCCAACATTGTCTCTCCTTTCTGGGGTACAGACCCAGTGTTCCTGCCTAAGCAAGAAGTCAGAAACACACTTAAAAGTTGGTGCACCAGCCAACAACCCTTAGCGTTGGAAAAATCCAAAAAGCACGTCGCCTCGAGCTGGGGCACAGATGCACATACATCTTAATGCCAGCAAAGAGTTCAGTAACTGCTTGAATTATTATCTTAGCCTCAGAAAAAAATCCAAAGAGTGCCTGACTTCTAGCCGAGGCAAAGACACATACACATATATGTCTGTGCACTAGGTAGGAGCTTGGATGCTATTTGAAATATTTTTCTAGCCTGAGAAAAATTCTTATCAATGCATTGCTCCTTGTTGGAGTTCAGACAAAAATGTTTTTCTCATCAGTGACACCTGGACACTGTTTGACTTTTTTCTTAGTCTCAGGAAGAAAGCAAAAAGCAACTGGCGCCCCATGTACAACATTTAGGAAGTGTGATTACCTAATTGAGATTCTTACCATATCACAATTAGAAAACCGCAATTCGTAACGTAAGAAATGTAAACGTTTTCAATAGCGATTCCTATTGGGTCGCGACGTACCTCATGAATATTAATTTGTCACCCATTTGGAACGATAGCCATCAGAGGAAAGGTGGCCTCCTTGGGTCAGCAGACCACCATGTCTGTGATTGCTTTTTAATAAGGCAATTGTTTTTAAAAAATGCAGCCCTTTTCCGTAAAGGAAATTGGATGCATTTAGAAATAAATAAATGATACTTTGAAGTTTCATTTTTTACGTTTTTTACATTGGACCACTGCCTGCACGTAAAAAGTATTTTTTTTTTACATTCTCAAACGAGAATGGGGCCCTCTTCCCATTTGCGAATGATTATCACTACCTTTAAATAGTCAGTAAAAGAATAATATTTTGCAACAATAATTCGGTTGGAAATCTTTCATACATAGCACTGCAATTCGGTATTCTGAAGGGACACCCTAAACACGCCCCTTCTAAACTCTTAACCAAATTCGGATTCAGTAGTAAGATACCAAATCATAATTTGGCATTTGCACATATGAAAAAGCATTTTTGCTGTCAGAAACGGCCTGATCAGTACATATGGCCCCTGGCTCCTTGCTGGGGCACAAATACACACAGATGTGCATGCCAGCAGAGACTCAGGATGCTGTTTGGAGTTTTCTAACTCTCAGAAGATATCCAAACATTGCCTGGCTCCTTGCTGAAGTGAAGACACACACACACACACATACACACCTGCTCCCCAACGAGGAGCCCAGATGCTGTTTGGATCTTTTCTGAAATCCCCATAGGAAATAATGTTAAATTGAATTAAATTATTAAAACTAGTGAAAATATAAATATATTGAATCTAATGTTATACATATAATTTTCATTTTATTAATTTAACGTATTTTAATTTAGTACATTTTATTAAAATACAATTAAAATTGGTTTAATTAATGTTATACTTCACTTTGAATAATGTTCAATACAGAATAAAAACATATTTTTATATAGTAGTTGAGTTTTGTTTTACAATTTGAATTTCAGAAAAATAATTTGAATTTAATTTGATATACTGAAAATAAATAAATTAATTGAATTTAAGTTCATAGTCTTGTAACGTTTTATATTACATCTTACCTCTCACCAACTGAAGAAACCCATAAGGAAGTAGGAATTTGAAGGGGGATGGCCTAGGATTGTTCCTACTATTTCCCTTCATAGTCCCCTTTTTCTGATTCAGTTTCAGACAGCTTTTTCATCCCCTAGGGCCTCTGTTTTCAACAGAATTACTGGGAGAGGAAGGAGATTTTTTTTTGCTCCTGCAAGGGGTCAGATGCTATTTTGATTTTCACTAGTATAAGGGAAATCCCAACATTGTCTCACTCCTTTCTGGTGTATTACCAGTGTTCCTGCCTAAGCAAGAAGGCAGAAACACACATAAACGTTGGTGCAGGAGCCAACAGCCCTTAGCCTTGGAAAAATCCCCAAAACACCTCGCCTCAAGCTGGGGCACAGATGCACATACATCTGCATGCAACCAAAGAGTTCAGTCACTGCTTGGATTTTTATCTTAGCCTCAGAAAAAAAATCCAAAGAGTGCCTGACTTCTAGCCGAGGCAAAGACACATACACATATATGTCTGTGCATGAGGTAGGAGCCTGGAAGCTATTTGAAATATTTTTCTAGCCTGAGAAAAATTCCAATCAATGCATTGCTCCTTGTTGGAGTTCAGACACAAATGTTTTTCTCATCAGGGACACCAGGACACTGTTTGACTTTTTTTGTAGTCTCAGGAAGAAAGCAAAAAGCATCTGGCGCCTCATGTACAAAATTTAGGAAGTGTGATTACCTAATTGAGATTCTTACCATATCACAATTAGGAAACCGCAAATCGTAATGTAAGAAATGTAAACGTTTTCAATAGCGACTCCTAATGGGTCACGACCTACATCATGAATATTAATTTGTGACCCATTTGGAACAATAGCCATCAGAGGAAAGGTGGCCTCCTCGGGTCAGCAGACCACCATGTCTGTGATTGCTTTTTAATAAGGCAATTGTTTTGAAAAATGCAGCCCCTTTTCCGTAAAGGAAATTGGATGCATTTAGAAAGAAAAAAATGATACTTTGAATTTTTTTTTTTAACGTTTTTTACATTGGACCTGCACTTAAAAAAAAAATATTTTTTTTACATTTTCAAAGGAGAATGGGGCCCCCTTCCTATCTGCGAATGATTATCACTACCTTTAAATAGTCAGTAAAAAAAATAGTATTTTGCAACCATAATTAGGTTGCAAAGCTTTCAAACACAGCACTGCAATTCAGTATTCTGAAGGGACGCCCTAAATACGCCCCTTCCAAACTCTAAACCAAATTCTGATTCAGTAGTAAGATACCAAATCATAATTTGGCATTTGCCCACATGAAAAAGCATTTTTGCTGTCAGAAACGGCCTGATCAGTACATATGGCCCCTGGCTTCTTGCTGGGGCACAAATGCAAACAGATGTGCATGCCAACAAAGACTCAGGATGCTGTTTGGAGTTTTCTAAGCCTCAGAAAAAATCCAAACATTGCCTGGCTTCTTGCTGAAGTGAAGACACACAAACATACACACACACACATACACACCTGCTCCCCAGCAAGGAGCCCAGGTGCTGTTTGGATCTTTTCTGAAAACCTCATAGGAAATAATGTTAAATTTAATTCAATTATTAAAACTAGTGAAAGTATAAATCTATTTAATCTAATGTTATAAATATAATTTTTATTTTATTAATTTAACATATTTTAATTTATTACATTTTATTAAAATATAATTAAAATTTGCTCTAATTAATGTTATACATCAGTTTTAATAATGTTCAATACAGAACAAAAACATTTTTTTATACAGTAGGTGGGTTTTGTTTTACAATTTGAATTTCAGAAAAATAATTTGAATTAAATTTTTTATATTAAAAATAAATAAATAAATTGAAATTAAGTTCATAGTCTTGTAACGTTTATATTTTTCTGCTATAACTATATATATATATATATATATATACATATATATATATATATATATATAGTTATAGCAGAAAAATAAAAACATATATATATATACACACACACACACATTACAGGCACTCCCAGTAGATAGTTACAGTTAGGACCATGTTTTTATATAAAAAGTAGTTTTGACTTGCCTATATCTTTAGGGTCGTTTGATGACTCTTCCCAAAATCTTCCCAAAAACCTGTGCGGGTGATCCTTGTTGCTCTTGGAAAGTTTGGGATTGAGCCGTCAAGTGGGGGCTGAGAAAAGGGGGTGGGTCAAAAAATTTGTGTTTCCCATGTTAATTCCCTTAGGAGTTTTGAACACGACTACAGCCTGACATGCTGGACGGAATTACACCAAATTTGGCCGAAAGTTAGCTTTTGGTCCACAGATCATGCTTTTTGTTATTTGATGTAAATTCGTTCATTAGTTTAGGAGAAAGTAAAGGAAAACCAAATTTGTGTATCTAGGGCTGCAGTTCCTCCGTGACGACTTCAGGAATAATAATGTGCTCATGCAGAGATCTGTAGAGCTATGATTGGCTAGCAACACTTCAACCAGGAAGCATTGGCAGCCATCTTGGCTTCAGCCAAGTCCCTGGAAAAATATGAAAAAAAGAAAAGGGGCCAGAGTAAGGACACCCTGACCTCCTAGCTCTGGTGATGGAGTCCCAGATGGACCCTGTCAGTGCAAAACAGCCCTTTCTAAAACATTTTGCCATGAATTTGCAACAATGTCTCAAATTTGCAGCAAAAATTTTAAAAAAACAAGCGCAGTCTTCCGCACTTCTTTTACTAAAGCCCCCGGATGGTCCAGGTCCCAGGACCTTAGGCCGTGAGCTATACCTACTTGAAATAACTATAATTATAACTGCTGAATTTCTCTGGTTTTGTGTGAGTAAATTCAGAACCTAACTATAATGTCTGTGTAACCTTTAGTTTTTTAAGTGTATAGCGTTGCCTGAATCAACAAACAGTACAAGTGTCACAAAGGCAACGTACCACGGCTCGATATCAGACAGCGTATGTATTTTAAGATATAGCATCAAATTACCCAACGCATTTTGGAGCCTCCGCTCCTTGCTCACAGGTTCAGATACATAGCATTCTTCTACAAATCAGCAACATTATAAAACAAACTTAAATGTAGTCATCAACATAAATAACGGACAAACGAATACTCATCCATTTTAAAAAAGCGTGTCGGCCATATTGGAACGCTTCTAATTCTATGCAGATTCTACTTTCTTAACAATATATAATAACGTGTACAACACTTCAATTCACTATAGAATCTCTCACAAAATGAATTAAATTAAATCATATCTAATTCAACTCTTTTTAAAGTGACTGAACTTAAAAAATAATATAAAAAATATAATTAATGAAAATAAATGTGAAAATGCATGTAAGCACTCTGATAAATTCTTCTCACTTCTAACTCAATCACCCCAACCACATTAATTACTATATGTCAAAATTATATTCCCTTTCTCAATATGGTGAAAGAAAGCTGTTTCCTACTGCTCAATCACTTTTGTTGAATTCGATCTCTTAAAACTTCAAATGACCATAAAAGATTCAGATATAATAGCTCTCCTGTATTCTAATATCTCCATTCCAGCTTCATCTTCATGGTGACACCCTAATAAATATAAACACGAGACAAAATTAAAATTAATACTCAAACTTAAGTATCACATCTAATGTCTACTAAAACCTAATACCAAAATTATCTGAAAATATATATTATTTAGCACCTGAAATTCTGAATGCAAACAAATTAAACCTAAATGTACTGATAATTCTTCATCCAGATTTAATCCTCCTGGATGAGTAGTTCTATATTTAATAATGAGTTTGGATTCCAATCTCCTTAGTTCCTGTTTCCTGTTTCCTCCTCTCAAGTGGATAGGGATACTGTTCAACGCACAGAATTTTAATAAATTAGTATTTTTATGATGGCACAAAGCAAAATGTCTAGCAATAGGGTACTGTTTATCCTCATTTAACATGGCTCTCATGAGTTCAAGCACTCGTTTTATTTGCCTTTATGGATTGTGCTGCCAGTATTAAATTTATAACATGGACAGCCTAATGCATAAATGGTAAATTCCACGTTGCAAGTCAGTTTTTTTTTAATCATATAAGGTCTTATTTGTTTTGATAGCTGTATTTTATGGCAGCTACTCCTGTATTTACAAGCTTTGCAAGAACGACATGTGAAAAAACCCTGTATAAATGTATGCCTACCAGTTTGTGTAGATTGTACCAAGCTTTCACAGAGTTTATCCTTTAATGAAGTACGTCTTCTAAAGATCATCTGTGGTTTCTCTCCAATACATTCAGCTACATGTTCTTCAGTCCTTAATATATCCCAATACTTATTTAGACTGCATCTCACCTCCCAAGCTTGGTTACGAAAAGTTGTAATAAACCTTACAGATTGAATCTCATTACTCTTTTCTTATTCTTGTAAAACCAACAGTTTTTCACGGTCAATTGTCATGACCCTATTGCATGCACTTTAAATAACATTTCGGGAGTAACCTCTCTCAAGGAATCCATTGCTCATAATTTCTATTTCATGTAAAAAATCTGTTTCAACACTACAATTCCTTTTGGCTCTGAGTAATTCCCCATAAGGAATACTCTGTATGAGATTCGTGGGATGACAACATTTTGCATGAAGCAGACTATTTCCTGCTGTTTTCTTACGGAACAGTTTGCTTACTAATTTTGAACCTCTGACCTCCAACCTCAAATCTAAAAACTCAATTTTGGATGAATGTATATGAGCTGTAAATTTCAAATTCAATTGATTATCATTCAATTGCTTGACAAAGTCGGAGGCCTCACTCTCACTACTGTTCCAAATACAGAAAATATTGTTTATATAACAAACCCAGAGGACGGCGTGTTAGTCAAACTGACAGATGTTATACTCAATCTGCTCCTTCCACCAGCCCAGGTAAAGACCTGCGTAGCTGGGGGCGAAGCAAGTGCCCATCGCCGTCCCCTGTGTTTGCCTATAGACCTCCCTGTCAAAAATGAAGAAATTATTAGTCAAACAAGTATACATCATTTGTAGGAGCATCTCAGTATGTTATAAAAAAGATATTGATCTAGCTCTAAAAAAAGTATTTACTTGCTTTTATACCAAGATCAGGTATACAGGTGTATAAACTTTCCACATCTAAACAGAGAAGGAAAAAATCTTTCTCCCATACAATGCCAATAATTCTTCTTAAGAAATCACGTGTATCCTTAATATAAGATGGCAAGGATTCTACAAAAGGTCAAAGAAAAAAGTAAACATACTTTGAAGTATTTTCTAACATACTGCCGCTAGAGGAGACAATAGGTCTCCCAGGTGGATCTACCGGATTTTTATGCAACTGTGGCAACAAGTACAGTACAGGTAACTTAGGAATATCACATTTCAGAAAGAGTTATTCATCTTTCTCAATAATTCTCTTATCTTTCTAGGCACTTAACTTGGCTAACTATTCTTTATTTGCTATTAGGAAATTCTGTTTTGTTGTCACCTCATACTGATTAGTATCATTGAGTTGTCTCAGCCCCTCTTTAAGATATTTTTCTAAGTGCCAAATTATTACATTGCCTCCTTTATCCGATTGTTTGACAACAATACTGATTATTTTTCAATTCTCTAATAGCTTCTAGTTGTTTCTTCATTAAATTCATATGCCCAAATTTCGTTCTATTTTCAATTTTGTGAAACTCCTTTATCATACATTTTTCAAATGTGTGAATGGGTCCATTCATCAGTTGGGGACAAAAAGTAGATCAGGGCTTAAAGCACTTTTTGAACCACAGTCTAAATTTACTTCCATACCCTCATTCACCAGATTAGTAATGGGGTTATCAACCTAACTATTATCTCCAATTAATTCACCCATTGTTTGGAGGACTTCTATATCACCTATCTGTAAATTTGATGGGTTTCTTCTAGTTCTCACTTTTTCTTTTGATGACCTTGTTGCATACCAGTAACTCAATCTAAGATTCCTGATGAAATGAAACAGATCAATTCTACTTGATCTATAGTCATAAAATGCTGTGGGACAGAAGGAAAGTCCCAAAGAAAGTACCTCATCCTGTGTTTTAGTAAGAACAATATTTGAAAAATTTACCACAGTCTTATTGTTCACTGATTTGATACAGTTTGTCCCCTCGTGTGAATCCCTATGGATCTTTCGATATCTCTTTGTCTCATTCCGTCTCCTTTGTTGCCTCCTTTTTCACGACCTCTGTAACCTTGTGCACCTCTGCCTCCCTGGGCTTTTATTCTTCCTTGTGCCATTAGGTTGAACTCCTTTAAACACATTTTTGATTTTACCCCTTCTGATTCAGACTGATTGGATACATCACTCTCACTATTGTCACTTTCCACTGATTCTTCCTGAGTTCTCTTCTCACTTGTTATTTGGTGTGGTAATTCTACTCCTGTCGTGTTTAAACAAGATAATTCTTCTCCATATCCTTTCTCTCTTGTATTACCTCTTTAGTGACTGAGTGGGATTTATATATATATATACTTATATATATATTTATATATAAATTATATATATATATATATACATATAATTTACATTTTCCAGTAATTTTTTTAATTTATATATATATATATATTTATATATATATTTATATATAAATTATATATATATATATATATATATACATATAATTTACATTTTCCTGTAAACATTTTTAAGTCTGATAAATTTTCAAACTTTTCATTGTTCTTTAACAACACAGAGATCTCCACTTCAGTGACAAAGCCATCTGTTTACCTATGAAACGTTACTTGTAGTTTTCAGGAATGTTATGTTTCCATACGGCATGTGGGTGATATCTGTGGTTTAAAGACAGGTACCCTAAAGCAGCATTTTCCTTAAAATTGCTTTCAAGATTTCCAAAATGCACGGCACCCAGTTTATCTCTTGAAAGCACCTAAACCCATAGAAAACTCATACATGTCTGCTACCCCATATTCAGGAGACCCAGGTGAGCAAAGTCGGGAAGTTCAGGGTTGGTCTCGGACAAAAAATAGGCCCGGGCACCAAAATAAAAGTGTTCCATTAGTTAATTAGATAGCTAAAAATGTGGACCATCTTTGCAAATTGTAGCAGTTTTGAACATCTAAAGAAACTGTTTGTGTTTTGCAGGGTAGAGAAGGCTGCAAGGATTTGAGCTTGCCATAGTCAATTTATGTTTTAATATCAGGGACATCAGCAGTAAACACCAGCCCAGCAGACCATAAACCAGATCCATAAACAGCCACAAAACAACCAACACACTGACTTTTCAGCCCAGCCCAATGGGCACTGCCTAATTGCCATATAGGCCAGTCCAACCCTGATCAAGTTTGTTCCTGCATGAAGGGGGCTGTAGGGGATTACAATGGTTTGGAAAACAAATTGCTAGTAAGCTCAGAAATGTTGTGCTCAGGGTGGTCTACTGGCCGCCTAATCATGTTAAGAGAGGTCTGTATTACATTCAACAGATTCCTTACATCGGTCAGATTTACAAAATATATAAGTTTTATACTTTCACAAATAGTCCTAAATTTAATATCGGTCATCAATTAAAAAGGACACCAAAAACAATGATTCTGCCACAATTTCTAGATCTGCACACTACATTCCCTAAGAAAACCCACACGTATTTGGTGCTGCTGAACGAATTCCAGACATTCAGGGCAATATTTCCTTGGTCAACATTCTGGAATTATGTTTTCCATTTGAGAAATGCAACAAAATATTGAGCATATTTGTTCACGAAATGAAAATATCTATATGTTTCTTTAGGCTGCAATAAGATATAGATGTAGGGCTTGCACAAATACGTAACCCTGGATATACTAAAAAAACCATAGAGGGTCTCATTATGATTCTGGCTGTCTGAATGACCAGACTGTCAAAGCCGCAGGGAAGTCTCCTCCCCCCAGTCGTATTATGATGTTTCCAACGGGCTGACCGGCGATAACAACGTATTACGATCTTTCCACTAGTCAGACCGGCAGAAACAGTGCCACAGCATTAGCCTTGGTCCCTTAAAAGTGCAGAGCCCAATACCATGGCACAACAGCACCCTTGGAATGCGCGCTGTCTGCTTAGCAGACAGTGCGCTTTCCGAGGGTGCTGGCAGGGGGGCCTCGGCACTGCCCATGCCATGAGCATGGGAAGTGCAGGGGGCCCCCGGTGGCCCCCAGCACTGGCTTTCCACCAGCATTTTCATGGCAGGACCCTGCCATGAAAAGAATGGTGGAAAAAGGACTCAAGATCAGCACGGGAGCACTGAACTCAGCATCACCTTGGCCCACAACGACTCTGACCACAACCACCCTGCCAGGATACATGATCTTAGTGGTGACAGTGGTCTCCTTGTGGTCCAACTGCCGGGGTTGTAATATGGCCGTCGGACCGCAAGGAATGTGGTGGTCCAGCCACCACTGCTGGTTTGGCGGTCCCCAGACAGCCAAACTCGTAATTTGGCCGATATAGTGTTTATTAGTGCAAAATAGATACTAAAAAGATATGCTTGTAAACTAAATGCTGATTTTTTTTAACAAAAAAGCTCCAGCACAGAGTTGCACAGCACCCCAGCAGTGTAAGCTGGCCCTTTTCTCCAGGCTCTGGGGACTATACATTGCCCATAATCTGGTAGGGTACTTCCTTCTACCCACTTCTCTTCCCACCTCAAGACAAGGCACTCCCTGCCTTTTTCCCTTTTCGGCAGTCAGGCCTTGGGTATGTCTTAAAGAATTATGGCTTTGCATCTTATGACATCTAGAAACTTTATTACAGTAAATTACGATTTTTAAGTTGCACATTCAGTAGTGAGGAGGGCCATATTACTGGGCCTTGATCAAGGCTTCTTTCCTTTGTGTTTAGAAATTATTCTTTAAGGAAACTTTCACTGTTTTCTTTCATCCTGATTTCTTGACCTTGAAAGGATGTTCAACAACAAGGCCCTTGTTATGTTATTTGATTCGATCTAGCGTATGCTAAGTATACAACTGACAAGTCATTATTTTGGGAATTTAACCTTTTGATTGCAAATGCTAAGCTAGCCTGTCTGGCTCTGACTGCTTTGCAGCGGTTCCTACAATAATCCTCAAGGATGGCATTCAGTGCTGCCTGGGGGAGCTGGAGAGCACGTTTCTAGAAATGACTTTGCTTTATGTGTAGCAGTTCATTTTCAGCTGACCTTGTGGAGCAAACCACCTCCAACTTTGGTTTGAAAAATCTCTTCTAGATGGCTAAATCTTTGCAAGCTGTGTCTTTTTTCAAATCCAAAATGCCTTTGAACGTTGCTTTTGCCTTAGTTGATACCTTTGGTGTGAGTGTCGCTCGCAGGTATGTAAATACACTTGCTAACAAAAGCTGTGAAAATGGGAAATGTTTTCTTAAAACCTACTTCGGTAAGATATGCAAGAGGATAAAAATATCCTTCAAAATCCAGAGTCCTGCTTGGATTAGGAGAGTTTGTTATTTTATTTCAGTAATTTTTGATGCGGTTGATTGGCACCAATGAAAATACCCTAGTTTTGGTGACCATGACAATGACCTACCTATTAGTGCCCCTTTTATATATTTGTATGTTTAAAAAAAGGTCATTTAGGAGTGCATGAATTTCCTGTACCTTGTGACATGTTATGGATGTTCATGAATCTAGGTTGTTCCTTGGCAACCTGTCTTCCATTCACTTTCATGATTTGCATGCTTCGTACCACTGTATATGCCAGTCTCAGGGCACCACCTGGCTTCTTGCTTGTTCTGGATTGGCCAAAGTAAGGGTGACCTTTTCCAGTAGCCACGGTGCTGCTGACAGTTTAACGCCTAGCAGACTATAACCTCCAGAGGGAGTCCCAGAGACAAAAAAATCAATATTGGGAAAAAACCTCAGATTACACAAACTCCTTAAAAAAGGCAAAAGGAAAAAAACTGAGAAAAAATAACGAATCAGTAACAACAAAACTGCAGGCAAAAACAGTATAGGTCAAAATCACAAGAAGCGGGAGCGAGGAGTACCACCAGGATGGAAGTGTTTGCAATGCAAGGAACAGAAGACCTTCTGTGCTTTTATAGTGATAAACAGGAAGTGACATGCAGGAAGAGCTAAAGATACCATCTTGGATTGGGAAAGCCACATACAGGTGAATGGTAAAATAGCCATAGTAGAAACAGTGGTAAGCAATGCACGCAGGGAAGGAAACACAGACTCCTTAGAAGAAGAAGAAAATATGGCCAAGGAAGGAGCAAAAATGAAAAGAAAAAGAAAGAAGAAAAAGAAATCCAGAAAGCAAGTGAGCAAACTATGGGGGCCGCGAATGAGCGCAGCGTGACCCAGAGCCCAAGAGAGGACTCCCAGACCAGGCTGCAGGCCAAAAAGCGGCCCACGTCAGAACCGCCCGCCCAAAACGCGGACCGCCGATCCGACCACAGCCCGCAAGGGGGGCGCTGCTGGTCTCCGTGGCGTCACATTCACTGTGCTCACTTAGCTGACTTCCTGTCTGGACAATTGAGCCAACTTCAAATATTTGTACTGCTCACTCCCTGCACTTTGCTGCTAGTGGTTGTGTCCCAGGGCCCTCCTCTTCTCCCTGTCTGCTGCTGTCCTTTGGGGTGTCATCTCTACATTTCAGTTCTCTTATCACCGCTTCCCCATTCCAACGCTATGGCTGTTGTCTAACTCTGACACTCCTGAAAACTTCACCTCTTCCCCTGGCCATGCATCAGCCTCCAGGGTTATAACCTTCTAGTAAGAGACTCGTCTCACCCTCATCTAGACTGAGAACAGTATGGGCCCAATTCACAAATGTAAACTTAGATCTGAAGTCTAAGTTACCTTTGTGAATTTGGCTCTTAGATTTAAGGCCTAAACTTAGGCTTCAGGTCTGAGGTCTGAGTTTACCTGTGTGAATTGGGCTCTTATACTTCAGGTGTAAGTTACCTTTGTGAACTGGGCCCTATGTGTCCTTTTCATCTTTTAGTGACTATTTACCCTTTCAAAGATCTGTCACCAGCTTTTCTTCATCTTAAGTGAATTGGACTACTTCAGCAGCCTCCTCAAAGTATTTCCACTACTCTACACTCTGCCATAGAGAAAGTACACAAAGGTGCCTCTTAACTATGTTTTATTTATGTTTTTATTCTCCAGCTCTTTATAGCACACAGACATCCACTCTAAAGGAGTCTCTTAGTAGTATAGACAATACAAACTGGAACAGGTGTTATGGTGAAAAAAATGCATCATGGCAGCTGGTGAGAGAAAAATCAGTTTTAAAATCTTCCTTGAAATTCAGGTGATCAGATTGAGAGTGAAGATCGAAGAGAAAGCGTAGGAGGCTGGCTCAGTATATGGTGTACATCTATGGTGTGGCATCCTATACTGAGTTGAAGCAACCAGAAGTGATAGTGTTTAGGTGTCCATATAACAAAAGCTCTCTAGGGGTATCTGTGATGAGCAGCTGAAGTTTATCTAGGAGGAGTGTAAAACACTTGCAATAACACAATAGTCAGTCAGTAACCATTCACAAGAAAGAACCACACTAGGTGTTGTAAAAATAAAGTTTCTTTATTAAAACACAAACTTTACTCTAAGATTGGTATAGCTCCACCTGGAGATAACAAAACACAAAAACATACACTTAGCAATAATCAGGAAAAGCATGAAACTACATGGGGCCTTATGGGGACTCCCAAACCATATTCTAAGAAAGTGGTATAAGAATGGAGGTGCCCAACCAAGGTTAGTGTGTTAGGATCCCAGGAGCTAAGGGAGTAGGAAATTACCAGAGGTAAGTACTGGAAATCCCACAGCCACCCAGGTGCAGAGTTGTTATCGAGCTGGGTGCCCCATAGGCTAATACAGGACTGTCACGGTTGGATTTGTATCGATTCAGGACCCTTCCCAGTGGACCCCAAGGAAACCAGTTGGTACATAGAAGGTTCACGAGTGCCTTCACCTGTTGATACCCAAAATACAGGAGTACCTACACCAGAGAGCCCAGGTGCATAGGGGTGAACTGTCGTCGGAAACCCTTGTGGGAGTCAATGGAAGCATCAGTTGTCCAGCTGCTGTCGCGACCCGTGGACCAGGTCGGTGGAACCCAAAGGTGGATTCTAGATGAGAGGAACCTGAAAAAGAAGGGGACAGTGTCCAGACCACCAGGAGATGTCCAGGCAGTGCAGGTAGGCAATGCCCACCCTCTTGGAGGTGAAGTTCCTCTGGAATGTGGCAGGTGCATTTTCCAAAATAAAGGGCATCACTGTGAAGTGATAATGCCCACCAGGAGTGTCAAATGTTGTTTTAGGCTTGGCAGCATCAGTTAATCTGATCTGCCAATAGCCTGCAGTTAAATCAAAAGTGCTGAGGTACTTGGCTTCAGCCAAAGTATCAATCAGCTCATCTGCCCTGGGGATAGGGTGGGCATCAGTATAAGTGACTGCATTGAGGCCCCTGTAGTCTACACAAAACCTCACCTCTCCCTTTCTGCCCTGGAAAAGATGCTTTGGCACAAGTACTACTGAACTAGCCCAAGGGCTGTCTGAGGGCTCAACAACCCTTTACTCTAGCATCTTTTGGACTTCTGCCCTGATGCAATCTCTGACATGGTCAGGCTGCCTGTAGATTTTACTCTTTGCAGGTAGGCTATCCCCTGTGTCCACATCATGTGCACACCAGGTTGTCTGACCAGGTGTCAGGGAAAAGAGTTCTAAGAACTGACTGAGAACTTGTCTGCAGTCAGCTTGTTGTTCAGCGAGGCAATCTGCAAAGACTACCCCATTTACTGAACCATCAACAGGGTTGTGGGAGAGAAGGCCAGGAAGAGGGTCACTCTCTACTACCTGTCCTACATCAGTGGCCATGAGCAAGCTCATGTCAGCCTTGTCATAGTAAGGTTTAAGGCAGTTCACATGAAACAACCTGTGGGGGCTTCTTGGAGGGCCCAGGTCAACCAAATAGGCAGCCTCCCATTTTTTCTCCACAACTATGTAAAGGCCACTCCACTTGTCTTGGAATGCTCTTGGTGCCCCAGACTCCAAGACCCACCCTTAATGTCCTGGCTTGTAAACAGTCAGCACAGCCTTTTGGTCATGTCATTGCTTCTGAAGCGCCTGGCTCGCCTCTGTTTTTTTGGAAACCTTCTTCATATAGTCTGCCACGCAGTCAACTATGTCCTGCTTGGGAGATTTGAGAACTTCTTCCATCCCTCCTTCACAAGACTAAGAAGGCCCCTAACTGGATGTTCAAACAAAGGTTCAAATGGGCTGTAGCCGACTCCTTTTTGTGGAACTTCCCTGTAGGCAAAAAGAAGGCAGGGTAAAAGCACATCCCATCTCCTCCTGATTTTTTCTGAGAGTCCCATGATCATACCGTTGAGGGTTTTGTTGAACCTTTCAACCAACCCATTTCCTTGTGGATGATAAGGAGGGGTGAATTTGTAGGTTACACCGCATTCCTTCAATTCAACATTGCTTTGAGGTATCCAGACATGAGGTTTGCACATCTGTTTGATACAACCTCCGTAGGAAAGCCCACCATGGAAAAAGATTCCCACGAGGGCCTTGGCTACTGCAGTAGTTGTAGTGGTCCTGACGGGAATGACCTCTGGGTACCTGGTGGCATGGTCCACCACCACCAGAATAAACATATTTCCAGATGCTGTAGGAGGGTCACGGGGACCACAGTATGTGGGATTAGGGGGGCTTTGTAGTGCCACCTGACTTGCCACTGGCTTGACTGGTGACACAGGAGTGACAAAACCCCTTGGTGTCATCAGACATGTGGGGCCAGTGAAAGTGTGGAAGACGTCTGCCCCAGGTCCTACTTTGCCCAAGATGTCCTGAAAGGGGAACATCATCAGCTACGTTCAATAAGAACTCACCTAACCTCTGGGGTCCACTGACATCCCCTCCTCTTCTGTAGCAGCTTGCTGCCTGAGGCCTTAAGGAGAGGGGCAGGACTTCCTCCCCAAACTCAGTTCCTCCCTGGAGGGTCCTCCAGCACCCAAGAGCTCTGCTGTGTCAGGCCCAAGCTCCTCTGGTGTTGGTTCGTCACAAGGGGCAAGATCATCTTCCTGTGGAGACTGATCATCACATGAATTTTGGGTGCAGGGTAATTGGTAATTTCCTATCCTTCCTACCTCTCTTCTTGGGAGCTGGCTGGTCCATAATTTTAGGCTCCAGTGCTCCTGATTCTCCCTGTTTCCTGGCCTGTGCTCTAGTTGTCACAAAGACATTTGCAGGGATGCCCAGCATTGCTGCATGGGCCTGTAACTTCACTACAGCCCAGGCTGATCTTTCCAAATATTTGCCTATTAGATATTCGACAGGTATAGAAGAGGACACTACAACTTTTGTAGGAGCAGGAACCCCTCTTGCCCCCCAGCTAAAGTTAACAACTGCCATGGGGTGGCACTTTATGATGTTAACTTGGTAATTGTGACCAAGTAAGATTTGCTTAGGAGACACCAGTTTTTTAGTTACCATGGTGAAACTTGCACCTATGTCCCTGTAAATTTCTGCCTCAATATCATTTATGAGGTGGTACATCCTGTATTTCCTCATATTAGGAGTCCAGACAGAGTGAAAAGGTAATTGACACCCTCTGATGATAGGACAGCCCCAGTGGTTTCTCTGACTAGGCCAGAGTCCACTGCAGTAACCAAGGTGAACCCAGCTACACCCTCGGTTGAAGTACTACTACCAGTGCTGTTGCTAGAGTCACTAGGGGGACTAGTAGATATACTGTTCTTGGTGCTTTTCTTAGGACAGTTGCTACCAGCTGTCCTATGGCCTTGTTCCTTACACAGAAGGCACCAAAGTTTCTTGTTGGAAAAGGAAGAGGACTTGGACCCACCCCCAGAAGAACTTTGTGGACCTGTAGAGGACTCTTTCTTCTAATCACTAGATTTGCCCCCATCCTTCTCCTGAGATTTAGAAGCATTCTTCTTCTTTTGGTCACCCCACCATGGGATTTCCTACCCACCTTGTTGCAAACCCATTTGTCTACCTTCTTTCCCAATTCTTGGGGAGAGGTCAGATCAGAGTCCACTAGGTACTGGTGCAGTTTTGTCAGACACATAATTGATGTGCTTTCTCATGCTACGATTGTGCAGCCCTTCATAGTCATTCATACTACTACCATGTAACCAGCCTTCCAGAGCCTTAACTGCATAGTCAACAAAAAAAACTATCTTGAGAGGACTCCTTCTGAGTTTCCATGAACTTAATCATATACTCCTCACTTGTGAGCATAACCCCATAAATCAGAGCCTCTTTCAAGTAGTCTTGGTAGTTGTCTACTTCCTCTTCTCTAACTGCCAAAAGTTAGTATCTGCCCTTGTCTACAAAGGTGAGACACAGGATAGCTGCCCACTGCCTCTTAGTGTCCTTCTGGACATTACAGACCCTCTCTAAAGCAGTAATCCACTTATGGATGTCATCCCCTGACTTGTAAGGAGGGGCTATCCTGCTGAGATTCCTAGAATCAAAGGTGTTGTCCCTGATTCTGGACTCTCCAATGCTGCCACCATTGGATTCTAACTCAGAATTTGTAATTTCCCTGTCCATTTCGCAAGAGTTAGCTGCTGCTTTTTCAACTTGAGTTTGGCATCAAGTTTCAGCAAGCTGAACCCCCTAACTAGGGATCCCTCTTCTGAGCTAGAGTGGATGGATCCAGCAGAATATGCTGAAGCAAGTAAAGATGGGGATGTGGAGGATCTACTCCTCCTGAATACGCTTTTGACCACCTGAGGAGAAGACAAAGTGGGCTTACTACGACAACCTCCTTTTATGCTACCAGCACTGCCACCTCCAGGTTCAAAGTTCTTTCCAGAATCCTCATAGTTCTGTCCAGTTTGCCCATAGGAACAACTTGGTACCTCCTTTTCCAGCACCCTCTTCATCTAACTCTCTCTCCCTATCAGGGGTCTGAATGTCATCCTGAATAAGTAATTTGAGGATAGTAGATTTGATAGTGTTACTACATATCTTAGGTTTCCTAGCTGTACATGGGATGCTAAGTTCCTTGTGAACGGTGAAAGAAGTCTAGCTGCGGAGGTCAGGGGAATACAGGAGATCCTTGGAGTCACCCTTGAGCTGTCCCACGTCAGTTGCCAGGTTACAGGAGGGGAAGTGGCCAGCAGGACTACCAACAAGCCTTGACAAATGCAAATCGGGGTTGCAAGGAAGTTTGCAGATTTTGAAGGACCAGCAAGGTCCTTCTTACTCGACCCTTGGTGAGGAGTCAGGGCAGGCCTTCAGCAGGAAAGAAAACCAGCCAAAGTTGAAGGTGCCCCTAGAAGTGACCCACTGGCAGCAGGCACTGGAGTTGCAAGAACGCTTCAGCAGCACAGCAGTCAGGAGTCCCACTGCACAGGACATCCCCCACCCTTCTGTGCAGCACCCAGATTTACATAATTTGCCATCCTAGCACTACAGGGCTTAGATGCCTGCTCTAAAGCTCCAATGGCATGTTCCATAAATCCTACTGAACAGTTTCACCTCCCCATTCTCAAATGTTCCTAACTATGCATACTGGTGGACGGGGACTGCGTGTCGCGACTCTATGTACCATATAGCTCTGTTCCACTCAGGACCCTCTCCCTCACCCTTTTAACATGGGTTCTGTGACCACAAGCTGCATTAGCTTCAATGCGCATTATTTTGAACTGAAACAGTTAATTAAAAGTAGATATTTACGATGTTTGAAACCCTTTATGGAATAGATTGATCACACTTGATGATTTTCTTCCATTTACAAGATCCAATTTACCTTAAAAGATGTTTTGTTCCCTGTCGGAATAATGAGTGCTGTTTTTTTTAGAGGTTCAGAAATACTCTTCACTGCCATAAGTACTGCACGAAGGAAAGCCACCCGGAGTTGGAGGAGGCCCCACGAGTGACCCTCTGGCAGCAGGCACAGGGAGTTGCAAGAAGGCCTCAGCAGCACAGCAAAGAGGAGTCCCACGTCACAGGTGCTACAAAGGGGAGCTGAATCTGGAGTTGCAGAGTGCTGGAGGCTTGGCCTTTTAGTGCTCAAACATCTTCAATCTTCTTGGAGAAAGAGTCAACAAACCTTGACAAGAGCAACAGTCATGGTGCACAGGGGTTCAATTCCAGTGGCTGCAGCAAGGGTCCACTATCTACCAAGTTAGTCAGAACACAAGTTGGACCCGAAAAGGACCACAGAACCACCACCTGGAAGCAGAGCCTTTTCGTTGTCCATAGGACAGCAGAATCCACCATCCAGTCGTCATTGTCTTGAGGTGCCTGCAGGAGCATGGGAGGGACTCCTTCACTCCAAGGGAGATTCCTTCTTGCTTCTTGGATGCAGTCAGAGTTCTGGTGACCCTGGAGGATGCATAGCCACAGATGTTGCAGAAGTCTTGCAGGAGCTGGAGAAACAATGTTGCAGTGGGTCCTCTCCCAGCTGGATACAATCTTATTTCAGTTCCAAAAGCAGACTAGCAGCAGTTCCCTAGGCCAGAAGCAGAATATATTTTGCAGAGAGTTCCTTGAAGAGTCTTGTTTGACAAATCTGAGGACCCACCCTTGGAGGAGCCTTTAAGTAACCCTAAAAGGGAGTTGGTCACTTTCTGAAGTGACCCACCTATCAGAGGGGGTCAGGAACGTCATCGACCTGGCCAAACCAGTCAGATGCTCCCAGGGACCTTTTAAAATCTTATTTTCAAGATGTCAGAATCAACTGACCAACTGACAGAGCTCTGTGCACTTCCCTAGGGGAGGGCTGGACAAGGGGGCGGTCACTCCTCTGGCCTTTGTGTGGTTTCACTCTAGAGTGGGAACCGTGGGTTCCTGAAATGGTGCAAACCGAATTATGCAAGGAGGGCACCAAATGTGCCCTTCAAAGCAGGCGTTCAGAGGGAGAGGTGGCCACACCTCTCTCTTGCAGGAAATCCTTTATTTTGCCTTCCTCTACTTGAGCTAAGTTCATCAGCAGGAGGACAGAACAGTGTCTGGGATTGGCAGCAGTGACAGCTGGCAACCAGACCCCATAAGGTGGCACAGGCACAATTGGGGGATCCTCTAAGGAAACCCCAGAGTACCGGGGCTCATGCAACTAACATTGGAATCGGTGTAGTTGCATAATTCCAACATGTTTGATACCAAACATGCCTAGGTTCGGAGAAGCCATTATGTAGTTGGATCATTTGTGTTGACCAGAATCCACTACATATCTTAAGATGGCTTCCCCACACTTACAAAGCCCAGAGAATGGAGTCTGGGCTTGGTAGGGGTACCATGCACATGCAGGAGTACCCCGACACTTAGGGACAGGCACCCTGCCCTTGGGCTGAAAGGCCTACCAGAGGGGTGGCTTACAGTGCAGGCCAGTGACCGTGATATACGGCAAGCTTTATATTGATGTGAAAGGGTGCATGCACCATTTCACGCTGGCTCCAATGGCAGGCCTGCAGACACCGTTTACATGGGCTCCAATGGGTGGCACAATACATACTGCAGTCCATGGGAGACCCCTGGTGAACCATTGCCATGGGTACCTAAGTACCAAATACTAGGGACTTACATGGGTGTACCAGTATGACAATTGTGGGGTGTAAAGTTTACCAGTAACCAAATTTAGAGGAGAGCACAGCAGGAGGGTCCTGTTTAGCAGCATCCCAGTGCACTACAGTCTAAACACACTGAGACCAGGCAAAAAGTGGGGGTAACTATGTCAGAAAGATGCCACTTTCCTACATAAAACTGTTTTGAGTCAGAGTCCCCTGGACTCTAAATGCTTGGTCACCTCTTAAACCTGGTCTCAGGGGCTTCAAGTGGCAGATGACATTTGTATCTCAGTTGTCACAAAGGACAATATTTAATCAATTGCTGGGAAAGAAATTTAGAGCCACAAGCATATCTACCACATTTAGTCATTATACAGGACATTTTGCGGGGCGTTTTAAATACAATCCTCTTTTTCAACTAGGCACAGGTGCAACATATCCAGATGTTGTGCTGAATTTCTTTAGATTTACAAAAGTTTTAGCAGCAGTATTCGGGATGCACTGGATGCTTGTCCTTCCCAGTCCCCAAAAGCATCTCCTACCTCCTCTTTCATGTCAGATATGCTCACCCTTAGTGCACAGAAAGGTTCTCTAGAAATACCTGTCACAAATACAAAATGTTCCCACAGCCTCATCCTTCTCCCTTCACCACACTGGCCACAGCCTACTCTGTTAGCCTATCCAGCACGGTTTAAAATCCCCATCCCTCTGTGCAGCACCCAGATTTAAGTAATTTGCCATCCTAGTACTACAGTGGTAAAATGTCCTCCCTACACCCTGATGGCATGTTCCATCAATCCTACTGGACAGTTTCACATTCCCCCAACTCAAATGTTACTAGCTATGCATGCTGGTGGCCTGGGACTGCTCTGTTCCACTCAGGACCCTCTCCCATCAGCCTTTTAACATGGGTTCTGAGACTACAGGCTGCATTCAATCAACATTATCTTGAACTGAAACAATTAACTAAAGTAGATATTTACGGTGTTCATCAGCCACTCTGAAATAGATTGAGCACACTTGATGATTTTCTTAGATTTACAAGACCCATTTTTCCTCTTAAGGGATGTTGTGTTCCCTGTCGGAATAACGAGTGCCTGTTTTTTTTTTTTTTTTTAGAAGTTTAGAAATGCTCTTCACTGCCACAAGTATAGGGTGAGCTGCCAAGACTATCTGGACAGCTCCTCCTTGGGAGAATTGCTGCATGATGCTCGGTAAATGAGCGCAGTGATGTGGTGAAAATAGAGGCTCTTGGCAAAGGATGCATTATGAATGAACTTAGTGATGTGGTAACTGTAAGACAAGGTTCATCTCTTCCGGGAAGCAGACCAAGAGCACAGATCACGTTAATACTATCCCACTGAAGCCACGTTAACACCGCAAACTTGTAGACTCTAATGTCTGACATATGTGACATATTTCTGCCTTATGACTATGATAAGAAAACAAAAAGAGGGAAGGTCGAATCTAGCAAGAAGAATAAACAAGGTATTTCTGTGTGAGCTTGATATCCTTCACTTAAGGGAAAGACGTACTCATACACCACCTTCATAGAAACATAATGGACCTCCTCCCACATTAGCCACACGTTATCTAACAAGTGATGTTTCTTTATAGAGTATCAAGAGCATGAATATACTACTTTATCAGCAACGTCAATCTAAATAGTATTGTTTTCACTTAATCTGTCATTCAATTATTACAATATTCCAAAGTTCTAACACATCTCTTTTACTTGATTTTCAAGGGGTCATTGGAATGTTTTCATTCAATTTTACCTAATCTCCTAATCTTTAATGTGCATTAATTGTAAATGCTGGGTTTTATACATATATATATATATTCACTTATAAAAACAAAGGTGACAGAGTCGTTATAGTTAAGCTCACATTTTAAATGTACAAAATCACAGAAATTCACCTGTTATATTTAGAATTGTCTGAAGTAACTATAACTCATGCCCTAAGGTAACTATAAAGTAACTTTAACTCTAGCCCCCACTATGCACAGTTTTTTCATCAAAAAATGTACTGCAAATGTTACATTGATATTATCAATGATGTTATCAAATGTGTCATGAGTGCTGTTATTTGTGGGGTAATTTGCAGTGCATGACAAGGGCTCAAGATATAGTTAATGTATGGCACGAGGTATGGTTACTTGAGATAACTCTAACTATACCAGATGAATTTCTATGGTTTTGTACATTTAAAATATGAACTTAACGATAGCCCACTTATTTTAAGATAATTTCTTTGTTTTTTCTTTATTCTATTTCCTAACTATAACATTCCTGTAACTATTGTTTTTTCAGTGAATTTCTTTGTTTTTTAATGTATAGTAATTTACATTACAATACGTTAATCCAGCCACTGCCACACACAGTGGTGGTGGTTAGCCACAGGGCCTGATCTGCAGCCAGATCCTGTGGCCATCCCCCTATAACCACCCAACCCTGTGCCATGCATGTTCTTCAGTCGTGCGCAGTGGGGTTGGCCGCCAGACGTGGCATGCAGCCACTCCCTGCAGCCATCCTCCCTAACCACCCAACCGTGAGAGAGAGACAGAAAGTGAGAGATTGAGAAAGAGAGAGTGATTTAGCCTTTGATGAATGATATACTTAGAATGAGATATTTCCAAACAAACTGAAAAGAAAAATGTTCTTGCTAATTAAAAAGAGTGAGATCACCGGTCAGTATGAATCTTAAACTTTTGAAGTTAAAAAGAAATTAAAGAAGGAAAATGACCACGGACACACCTGGAGTAGAACCTTCATCTTTCAGTGTGAGGGTCTGTGACCCTAACCTTTAGGCCATAGGTGACTCCCTACTATGATAATTCCAGACATACCTATGCAAGTCAACCCACGCAAGTGATTGGAAAGAAATGTGAATGTTCCATCACTAGGAAGGTTTAACAGTCAAAACACCAGTAAATAAACAAAGACACTCCCAAGCGATGCTAGGTTTTGAACCTTCCACCTCCTGAGTGGCAGCACAAGACCTTGATCATTATGCCAAAAGTGTCTTTGTTCTGCTCTGCAACCAAACATCTTGATAGTTTGATGATTTGAAGTCAGTGCATAGAGAGACCATTGCAATGACATTATCTCTCTCTCATCCCATGATGGAATGGAAGAGAGAGAGAGTGACAGGACCACGGGGAGGAGCCTCAAGGCCTTGCGGTCCTAGCCAGTTCACTGCGTCCTGCAGGAGCTGGCATTACTCCCACAAGCAAAGAGCTGCTTTAAATAGCAGCTCCCTGCTTGCAGAAGCAATGTTTTCATCTGTTTTTCTGCATATTTGTGTGCAGGGAAACAGATTGAAAATCTGCTTTCTGCAAGTGAGAGCTCTCAATTGCAGAAAGTGAAGTGCTTGCTCCAACATGGCTGAAGCTTTCAAAGCTCTCACCAGGTCAGAGCAAACAGCTATGTCCTGGGGGGTAGGCACTCTGGGACATGGCAGGAGCCGGCCCTGGGGTGTGGCAGTCCCCAGGGCCATCTGTGGCTTCTTGAGGGAGGCCACGTGCCGCCCCAACACAAATGGCCACGAGGAGAGGGTGGCCCCTGGGACCGGTGGTCTGCAATGGATCCCCTATCAAATTTTAAATTTAGCCCCAGGGAAATGGCAGTCTCCTGGCCTGTGGGGGACCACTCGGCCCCGCATTCTAATATAGCTTATGTCTGGGGGGTGGTGGTCCCGGGGCCTTCTGGGGGACACTTATTTGCACAATCTGCCCCTGGAAGGTGGCGGTCCCTAGATTGTGAGGGGGCCACCTGGCGCCCCGCATAAAATTGTATATTTGCCCCGGGAAGATGGTGATCCACTGATTCATCTGCATATTTTTGCATTGTTTAAAAAAATCCTTTAAACCTTGGTGAGAGCACCAAGGCAAGGGGTCAGGGCATCCCTACCCTGGCCCCCCCTTTTATTTTATTTTCTTTTTTTCTTCTCCATTCTTTATTGAGAAAACATGAAAATGTATAGCAGAGCCATACATCAAGATACACATTCCCAACCCCAAATGCGCAGGAAAAAATGTCCCCCAGATCAGACAGTCATACAACAATAACATCATATAGTGCTGAATAAGACCCTAGTTACAATCTTGGTATCAGATATAGCGGCAAGAACTGTCTGAAAGCAGATATCTGTAAACCAAACCATATCCCTAATAAATAGGTGTAAAAAGAGTCTAGGGGAGGGAAGAGCCTAGTAATGGAGCAGTATGTAATTGACGACCGCTGCGTTGTCTATGTATTCAGACCTGCAATAATATGGCAGGGAAGGTTGAGAAGAGGTTAGATCAATATTAGATAGATATATGCCCAGTCAATGATGATGGGACTCCAGTCCTTGAGGCACAGTGTGAGAAGGGCCATACGGAGGGCACGAAAATGGGTAGATAGGTATCGTTAGTGTGGGAGCTAGTCAGAAGGCAGGCAGTAATGGGGAGGTGGTGCTACAGATCAGGTTAAAAGGACTTAAAGACATTGATAGGAAGAGAGAAAAGGCAACATATGAGAAAAAGGGTGTGAGAAAGAGAGAAAGAGAGAGCGGAAGAAGGGAAAAGAAAAGGGATGTCTAAGAAGGACTGAAAGAGAATTAAAAAAGGGGAGGGGGAAGATCAAGAAATCAAGAGATGGGTCTGTAAGGGAGGTAAAGAGGTTGATGATAACAGATATAACAAAACGCATCATAGCAATAGAACGACAATATAAATAACAGTAACACCAGCACTGACCAAGAGGGAGAGGGGAAGGAAGGAAGGAAAGGTAATGGAAGGGGAGAGGAGTGAGCAGTACGTTCCATATATAAGAACAGTATGAAGGCGGGAGAGGAAGGGGTGCTTTCAGGGTTAGTGGGTTAGTGGGAGGGGTTGGAGGCGGGGGCAGGGAGGAAAATCAGCGCATTCTGAGTTGGAGGTTGTGTCCATACCCCCGAGCGGAGAATCACACGGACAGGTCATCGTCCGTGGCGTTCAAAAAGGGGACCAAAGGTCTGGAGGAAAACCTCTGCCTTGTAAATTGTAGATAAGTCACTCCTGGGAAGAGGCTTGGTACATAGCTGCAAGCCATACCTCGTGGGAGGAAGGTGTTGTAGCACGCCAGTGTCTAAGGATACAAAGTTTGGCTTTTGTTAGCGCAGTGTGCAGGAGATGTGATTGCGGGCGGGAAAGACCATGTAGCTCACCCGCGTCTTGTAAGAGGAGGAGGGTAAGGGAGGGTGGTAGTGGCAGAACTTCCCTTAGTGTGGTTCTCACTGCCTTTCATTAAGGTTGGATGATTGGACAGTCAGTGAGTATATGTATCAGGTCACATCTGGGGTGTGGGCAACGCCAACATGTCACATGGGGTAGGAGCCGCGCGGCTCTAAGTTTCTGGGGCGTCCAGTACCAGTCATGCAATGTTTTAAAAAGACAGAACATCAAGCAGGCCTCACGGGCACCATGGTCTCTTGCCTCTTTTAGGTCAGCCCAATCATCTAATTCATAATCTTGTTGCAGATATGCCTGCCATTTGGTTTGGAGTGTTTCCAGTATGGGCAAGGAGAACAGATGATGGTTTATCATGTTATGCATGCCCGGTACTACACCCCGAAAGGAGCCCCAGTTTTGAAGGTAGTGAAGTACTGGAGAGGAGTGAAGCACCCACGGGCGAGCTCCCATGCGGCGGCAGAGACAGTGTTGGAGCTGAAGAAAGCGCTATGCATGATGGTCGGGCAGTGCAAACTCTTCCCAGAGGGTTGTAAATGATTTCAAATTTCCATTGGCAATAAGTTGATTAACATGTAGGAGGTCTGTGCTCTGCCAAGCCTTCCAGTTGATTGTTTTCCTCCCTATTAGCAAGGCCTCACTATCCCAGATGGGGGCATGGTCATAAATCCCTGGATCCAGTTCTAGCAAGTGTTGTGCTCTTGTCCAGGAATTTAGCATGGCTTGGATCATGAGATTAGTAGATCTGGGTAGGGTAGCACCCGCACTGTAAAGCATATTGAGGCCAGGCAGGGAGTGTGAGATTATACGTTCCGCTATGACCCACAACAGTGGGCTGCGGATGTCTGGAAGCAGGAAGACAAGTTGTGATAACTGTAACTCTAGGGTGAAATATCCTATCAAGGGTAGGCCCATCCCTCCGTACTCATGACGTGCTAAGAGTGTAGGCTTAGATAACCTGGGGCGCATCGACCCCCATACAAAGGCCCGTATTTGTCTATTCACTTCACGGAGCAGAAGCAGAGGGATATGTAAGGGCAGCATTCCAAGAGCATACAGAAACCGTGGTAGGGTCACAATGCGGACTGCCTGCACCCTCCCCCATAGAGGGAGGCCTAAGTAGGACCATTTGTCAAAGTCTATCTTCATGTTGAGAAATAGTGGGTCTAGGTTGTCTGCCACCATGCGTTCCAGGCTCTTATTAATAAATATACTGAGGTACTTAGGACATGACTGCTTCCACTGAACCGGGAAGTTCTGCACTGCCAAGCTGAATGTCACATGAGACGTAGGGAGCACCTCGCTTTTGTCCCAATTTATTTTGTTCCCTGGTAGTGCTTCAAATTTGACTAGGATCAACCGGAGCGCTGGCATATAGGTAAATGGTGGAGCAACCGCCAGGGATGGGTAAGTCAGAGATGATATCTACGCATGAGAGTAGCTAATGGTTCCACAGCTAAGAGAAAGAGCAATGGGGACAATGGGCAACCCTGGCGGGTACCTCTTCTAACTGTGAAAACATCAGAAAGGAATGCTCCACAAGTTACTTGTGCTGTCGGTGTGTCATTAAGCAAGCGGACTTTGTTGATAAATCCAGTCCCTAACCAGACCCGTTTAATGGTTTCAAAGAGATACCACCATTCTATCCTATCAAATGCCTTCTTGGCATCAAGGGATAGGGCTAGGGCCTCCTCCCGAGAATCATGTGTGCGGCCGATAGGGCATACAAGAGAGTACGGAAATGTTTTCTGGAGGAGCAGCCGGGCACAAAACCCACTTGTGTATGGTGAATAAGGGACGGTAGCACTTACTTGAGGAGGGTCGCCAGAATACCTGCCAGTACCTTTATATCCCCATTTAGGAGGGAGATGGGGTGGTAGCTGCCACATAAAAGAGAGTCCTTCTCAGGTTTGGGTAAGATTGCTATAGAAGCCTTATTGGAAATAGGGTTCAGCGAACCCTTCTGGTCCGCACCGCAATAGGCATCGTACAGGGAGTTCACTGTCTCCGCTCCTGCTCTTTTTTAAAATTCTGCCTGGAACACGTCATTGCGTGTTGACTTATGATAAAGGAGTTTGGCTATAGCCTGCTCAAACTCCAGCTTGCTGATCTCTCCTTCTAGGAGTACTCTGCCTTCCTCTGTAAGCCTGGAAACCTGTGCCTTGTTGAAGAATGCGGATAATTTCTCGTGGTCCTCTACCGCCT